>NC_064642.1:118413995-119038995 GCF_023864345.2 Schistocerca serialis cubense | reverse complement strand
ACGTATTAGGGCAACTAACAGAAAATTTCATTTGTGTGCTATTACGAGAAGGTCACGAGGCAAAATTAAAAACACAAAAGTGCATCTGTCACTCAATGAAATTCGTCTACAGCTATGGTATGATATTTCTGTACGATAATTTAGGAAATTATCTTTCGCTAGGGCGAAGTAAGAATCATTCAGTGATGAAATAAATGCGAAAAATTACTTTCAATATTTTCTTTAGCCCATATTGCCAGTCTTTCAGTAATTTGGTATGAATACAGTATGCCTACCGAGGAGAATTTCTGTCTCCATTAAAAGAAAAGGACTATAGCACTGAATGTTGCTGGTTTTCATTTATGAATGACCTTCTTCACCAAATTACTGTTGTCTGCAAACTCAGTTACAAGCTTTGACATTTATAAGCTGGCAGTAAGCATCGAAAACTACTAGGCATAACGAGAAAATGAGCGTTTGTGTCGGCCTGATGTGTGTCGATAACAATGGTCAAAACAGTCAAGCGATGAGGATTAGGGTTTGAGATTCCATTAGAATACACATTTACCTTGTATTCGTCTGTGAAGCCTTTTTCGTGCACAGTACAACCCATTAAACGGACATATTTGAACTAAAGTCAGTAGCGGAGAATGCAAAATAAATATATTTTAATCGAACTAATGATTGCCACTACGTCAGATAACTGTTATTGAGTAAATGCGTTTTGGCTGTGATCGCGGTTGCAACTAAAATATTGTATCCCGATATGTCGTGATGAGCATATTGTGCCCTGACATGCTGAAGTGAAGTGCAGCTGTTAAGCGTTAGCCGGCCGGTGTGGCCTTGCGGTTCTAGCGCTTCAGTTTGGAACCGCGTGACCGCTACGATCGCAGGTTCGAATCCTGCCTCGGGCATGGATGTGTGTGATGTCCTTAGGTTAGTTAGGTTTAATTAGTTCTAAGTTCTAGGCGACTGATAACCTCAGCAGTTAAGTCGCATAGTGCTCAGAGCCATTTTTTTGTTAAGCGTTAGTACAGGAAGAGGAAAAAGGCCATATCACTCAACCAGACACTTCAGCTAAGACATATGACTGATAACTTAATGCTCGGTTGTCCTACATAATCTCCCTCGACTTGACCACAAACCATGCGAAACTGTTAGAAAAAAACTTCTTTGGGATATTCGCACTTTCTTCGGTCTTGGCGAATCACCAGAGATA
The DNA here is from genome assembly GCF_023864345.2 of Schistocerca serialis cubense. Classification (NCBI taxonomy): domain Eukaryota; kingdom Metazoa; phylum Arthropoda; class Insecta; order Orthoptera; family Acrididae; genus Schistocerca; species Schistocerca serialis. The sequence goes on along the minus strand of NC_064642.1, from coordinate 119,037,797 downwards.
GATTTGTATTGGCAACACCAAGTCTCGCCACCAGGAAAGGATTGTCCACGTTTTTCATTTCAATCAATCGCGACAGGCGTCTGCTCGTCGTTGTTTTTTGTTTGGGAGTCAAGGTGTGCGGAACAAACTACGTACACACTTTTGTCTTCTTCAAAACATTCCGCAGAATGATCAGTTCGTTGCTCTATTGCGTTTTGTGACAAAATAACGTTGCCACATTACAGCCGCTCGTCCACTACTAAACTCCGACTGCTCACAACTGACTGGTCGACTGGACATCTCGTTGTTTACAGTTGTTAGTTCATCTGCCACCGTAGCTACTGCGCTGACGTCGCTCATAATACAGGAATAAAATCAGTTTCGGTTGTTGTAGGACGGACAGAGTGTATATTTCTCTTAAATAAATATTCCACGTGTTTTACAAGAAAGTGAATATGTGATGTTTATGTTAATACTATGAATAACTTGTTCAGATTTGTTTTAGAGGAAAGCGATTTGCCCCAATTGTTGATAACAAAACTGTATTCAATTACCTGGCATTGTCAGTTTTGTACGAGGTGATTTGTAATCATCAATCCTGTAGTCTTCTTGTGGTAACACTTTATTACCTAAGATTGCACAGATTTGTTTGTTGATAACTAGTTTCAGCAAATTAAATTACCATCTTCAGATCACATAGTGATAAGTAGTAGTGTCTTCATCGATCTCTGAAGTTAGACACTTGTCATAATTGTGAGTAAAATTGCGAAACACAGTAATGACAAAGTGTTTAACTTCAAAGATTGATATACAGGGTGTTACAAAAAGGTACGACCAAACTTTCAGGAAACATTTCTCACACACAAAGAAAGAAAATATGTTATGTGGACATGTGTCCGGAAACGCTTACTTTCCATGTTAGAGCTCATTTTATTACTTCTCTTCAAATCACATTAATCATGGAATGGAAACACACAGCAACAGAACGTACCAGCGTGACTTCAAACACTTTGTTACAGGAAATGTTCAAAATGTCCTCCGTTAGCGAGGATACGTGCATCCACCCTCCGTCGCATGGAATCCCTGATGCGCTGATGCAGCGCTGGAGAATGGCGTATTGTATCACAGCCGTCCACAATATGAGCACGAAGAGTCTCTACATTTGGTACCGGGGTTGCGTAGACAAGAGCTTTCAAATGCCCCCATAAATGAAAGTCAAGAGGGGTGAGGTCAGGGGTGCGTGGAGGCCATGGAATTGGTCCGCCTCTACCAATCCATCGGTCACCGAATCTGTTGTTGAGAAGCGTACGAACACTTCGACTGAAATGTGCGGGAGCTCCATCGTGCATGAACCACATGTTGTGTCGTACTTGTAAAGGCACATGTTCTAGCAGCACAGGTAGAGTATCCCGTATGAAATCATGATAACGTGCTCCATTGAGCGTAGGTGGAAGAAACTAAAATGAGCTCTAACATGGAAAGTAAGCGTTTCCGCACACATGTCCACATAACATCTTTTCTTTATTTGTGTGTGAGGAATGTTTCCTGAAAGTTTGGCCGTACCTTTTTGTAACACCCTGTAGACAGTACTACTTTGTACTATTTGATGTGTAGATGACAATTTAATTTGCTGAGACTAGTTATCATTGTACACATATTTGGTATCTTGGCTAATAAAGTATTCCCACAACGAGACTACAACAATGAAAATTGTATTCACTAAGTTCCCGAGTCCACACTATACAGCTAGTTACTGAATGAACAAAATAGCGCCCCCTCTCGTTGTATGTTACATGCAGCTGCAATATAAGATGTTGAAATTAACAAAGTTAGGATACTAGAAGTATATTTTATCCTGTCATTCACAACAGTTACTCATAAAGTTGTGGATGTCGCCAGACAACGCAACAACATGTGGAGCCATGTTGATGGAGTGTTACAGTACCTGACAGAAGCAATTCCCGATCGACTAATACATGCGGACGGCTCAAAAGACGCTGTAGGTAATGGTGTATGTACTTAGATCCTGCCTTGGGAAGTACGGACGGATATAAATTGCTCCCAGAAACATCGATTAGGACGGTGAAATTAACAGCAGTTTTGGCGACGCTGAAGTACGCTTCACAACACGTTGATTTGAAGAATATTACACTTTCATACTTTCAAACAGTGCTACAAATACCAAAACAACACGGCAAATAACGCCGTCCGTGTATATGATAATCCAGCATGCGGAACACTTGCAGGAAAGGAACAACGAAGCTATTTTTATACGGCTAGAAGGTCATTGCGACCTTCGCAGCCTTGAAAGAAGCGATTATCATGGGCAGTCAGGGGCACGATAAGATCCAGTACTAATATTCGTAATCTGGTTCAACGACACATCAAGAAACAAAATGGACTGTAAATGTAAAAGATCTCCCTGAGCACTTCGTTACAGTGAAGTATACTCATATACGCGTATATTCCAATGGCGTGCTACACAGAGGTGACAAAAGTCATAGGTATCTCCCATCTCTGGCATGACGCACTACACGGTTGGTTAAACGATATTGGCTGCATGGGGCGGGATGACAGAGCTTGCTACGCATGGCCTCCACCGTCATCTGATCTGATGCCAAGCGATTTTTACCTTTGTGATTCATAAAGGATCACGTGTATTTATACTTGCGCTACAACCTGGAGTAGCTGACTTCAGAAACAGGGCTGAAACAGTTATTGCAACAATGACCTCAGACACACCGATAAAGGTTTGGGAAGAACCCGTCTATCAGCTCGATGTGTGCTGTGTGACGAATAATGCTCACATTGAATAGTTGTAAGGAAAACTGTTTGAGTTGTTCTTTCATTTAATGTATTTTTATAATAAAGTTAAGCTGAATGCAATAAATGCTACATAGCCTTTAAAACCGGTATGTTCATTCTGAAACACCCTGTAGTATCAGAAACATCCGTTTTGGACATATTTCAAGAGATTGTACTGTTTTGGACCAAAATAAGTCAGCCAATTCTAATAGTGACCAGAAGGTAACGTTTCAGAAATTCTTGTTCCACCCCAGGGGAAGGATGGTGGTCCTACATAGTTTCAACTTGGCTTTCTCAGTCGTAAGAATAGTTCTCTCGATGTTCTAAGGAAGCTCACCCTTGACTTCAGTCTTTGCGGGTGCGGTTCAGACCCATAAGGGGATGGGTTCTTTCTTGCCTCACTTTCTGTCTCTCCTAGTTAGCTGCAAGTCCTCTTCAAGTACGATGATATTCCTGCAAGATAGTAGAGATTTTCGGCTAGTATGGAATAAAAACAACCTGTTATAATCTTGTATTTATCGATGAGAGCTATACTTATCTGTCTGGCACGTTTTGATTTCTACTAAACAGGACAAATATACTCTGCCGCAGAGTAGCATTATGTCACTGTAGACATTCGGACGATTCCAGGTAGATTGTCGCATTGTGATCTGGCCATTTACTTTAGCAGATTGTTCCAGATAAACTTGCGATGTGCAGTGTTTCTTGTAAGTAAGCGATCTACCGAACGTCTTTCCTAGACATTCTGGAGAGCCACAGTATTTCATACCTACTCTTCACTATACCATCTTCGACATGAGCGGCTTTCTCTGTTTCTCAAATGAAAAGCACGCAGTTGTGTCTTCGAGTAATTTTTTTTTTAAACTGGAGTTGGTTTGTGCAGAAGTATGCTCACAGCTCTTCAAAGGCGTTTGTGAGGGCGGTAACCACACATTCAAACATTCCTTTGGATAGTTAGAACGAGGTCATCAGCATACATGAAACTCCTGCTACTGCGGGCTACGAGTTGGTCGTTCGCGTATACAAGGTCTTCAATGTCTTTGCGTGAAATGTGTAGGAGTGGTAGATCACATCATGGGAACAACTTTTGTTCGGGACAAATGTACGTTGACGCTAGCATTGTTTAGTATTAGCAGGCCCTAGGACGACAAGGTGTCACCGAACTAGCAGGGTCTAATAACCGACTGTGCTGCGTACTGCCTATCACAGTAAACTGATAGTGATCTCCAACAAGAAAACCTGAAGTATGAGTGTCTCTAAGCAGAGGAGAAGGATTTCAGTTTTCCTGGGGTTACCCCCTGAATACGGAGCAGATGAGTGGATTATAGGCAACACCTAAGCACACGCTCCACACAGAGTGCCTATGTTCTGCCTGCCCTCAGGAACATAACCAATAGAAGAGGACGCTTCACAGCACCGGGAAGCTTGGTTCAAATGGTTCAAATGGCTCTGAGCACTATGGGACTTAACTGCTGTGGTCATCAGTCCCCTAGAACTTAGAACTACTTAAACCTAACTAACCTACGAACATCACACACATCCATGCCCGAGGCAGGATTCGAACCTGCGACCGTAGCAGTCGCACGGTTCCGGACTGCGCGCCTAGAACCGCGAGACCACCGCGGCCGGCCCAGGAAGCTTCAACGAACGTTATGTCTCCAACAAAAGGTGCTCCTAATGACACGCTCTATCCCACTAGACGTCTGATGCAAAGACTTGTGCTTTCTCTAATTCTGTTCAATATACACATTTCTATGTAGGGAGGCCATTCTTGTGTAGTCTCCATCGACTGCGCTGTCCTTGGAAAATGACGGGAAAACTGCGGTGCTGCTAGACAGTGGCGGCGAACCTGGGTGGATTACAATGCTTGGTTACGCTGTAGGCGTGACTAGTACTAGCTGGTGGTTTACAGTGCCATATACTGCTCGTGTCAATTACAAGCCTCAAAATCGTTTTCTATAAACTGTGTAAGGTTCAGCGGTTGGTTTGTACAACTTACTTACTAGATCATAATCGAGCCTACCTGGGTACGGGAAGGGCATCAGCTACAGGTAAAAAGATAGCATGGTTGTGAAACTGATATAAAATTGTAAACTTAAGCTTCCGAGACAGTTGGTCTGTGCATGAAATTCTTCGGTATTTGCGACCGCATTGAGAATATGTGAAATTGCTCCAACGTTTAGGGCACTGTTGCAAATGGCCTTCGTTAGGGAAGTAAGCAAAACACACAGAGGAAGGCCGTGTGCAACAATGGCCGAAACATTGGAGGAATTTTACGTACTAACAATGCGATCAATAGTTACCACGAAGAATTGTACGGTCGGTGATCCAAAATTCTTAGGGCTGTTTTCTTCTTGGCCAGGCTTCAACAGATCAGTCACACAGCTCTTTCAACATATTTTTGGAGTTTCGTATTTGCGCATACAGCTGTTGAAAAATGTGTGCATTTTTAATGTTATTAAATTTAACTCTTCAACTTGATCTAAACCAGCTGATTTTCCATTTTCACTCTGTTTTTGTAGTTTCCTCTAATTCTATGATTATGAGTAACGTTGCAATGCCATTACTGTCCTCTTGTTCTTCTCTTAATAGTTTTCTTTTATTTGTGGGTGGTCTTCATATACAGTAGTAACGGGTGTACTATTTCATTGGCAGTAATATTTTGACATACAGTAGTTTGTATTGGATCATTGCTTATCCGCTTCAGGAGTCTCCACGCTTTTTGACTCTTTCTTAACAGAAGCAAGTTACCTATGATTTTAATCCAATGATCTCTTTTGCCACTCTGGTCCAGGAGATGAGTAGATTTCCTGTTTACCCAACTTGGTAGCTTTGTGGTCAGCACACGGGACTCTCATTGCAGAGGACGTAATTTCAAATCCCCATCCGCCCATCGATATTTAAATATCCCGCTTTTCCCGCGAACCGCTTAAGGCGAATGTCGGGGTGGTTCCTTTGACAGTGATACCACCGATTTCCTTTTCCATCCTTCCTCATTTCAAGCTTGCGCTTCGTCTCTAGGGACCTCATCGTTGACTGGACGTTAAACCCTAGTCATCCTTTTTAAGCCCTAATCTTTAATTTTGTTCCCTGGTTTACAGTCGATTCGTTTTAGATTTTTTTCATATAAGTTGCCGTATCCTGTAAGTAGGGCAGTTTGATCTGATGTTAGCTAGAAGACATAAGATGATTGACAACGACAAGGAATAAAAACTTTCTAGAACACCTGTCTCCAGCCGTGGTTAAGGTGTTGCAACTTTCTGGTCCTGGTTCTGTCGAAGATGTTTCGGCGTCCATTTGTTCCTCAAATCTTGGTAAGCGTGCCTTTCTAAAATGAAAGCTCTTGCGTGATCGTACCTTATGACGCATCTCTGTACTCGGTGGATGTTGAAAGACAATTATTTTTCTATCACTGCGCAACTTTCCTGGTGACGAACTCGCCAGACCTGCCTACTAGACACAATGGCGTCGGCGATAATATTCGGTATCACCGGAATAACGGAATAAGAACGTGGCGAGATAACGAGTTTCGCGCGCGAACTCCGAAGACCACTTCCGTCTTACTCACAGTTTACTCAGGTAATGCGTCTTTGTTCTACGTCACACTGTACAGTCACGATCAAAGTTATCTTTCGGCAACAACAGACTGGAACCGCATATGTGGACAGCCCGTCTTCTTGCTCGGATTTGTCAATAAACGCGAAGTCCTCGCACTAACTACTTCCGGCTTTGCAGAGCGAGATTTCCTCAAGTATTACGTGTGAGTTGCTATATAAAGGCCAGGAAATTATTAAGTCCCCCCACTCCCCCAGTCCTCATTACAACCCATCTCAGCGCTATGTTTTTACTCATATCCGGCGACTCATAGGAGCCTCTAATATGACCTCTCCTACCTCTTAACTTTCCCGGTGCAGGTCCGTCCGCTTTTAGGGAATGTGCAGTGCTTCATATAAAATCTCTTATATCTTTTTTTAGTTTTCGCTATAAAGAAAGAAAAATTCAATGGTTATATTTATAATACCACTAACCTGGAAAACGTCTGTGTCTTACAATTTAGTGCACTGCGCGACAAGCTATACGAGCTGGACCATAACAACTCTGCCTTCAAGAGCAGACCGCTTTATCTATTTGTTTGTTTGTTTTTTTTTTTTTCCTCTTCCACACCATCTGCTAACCTAGCCCCATTATTTCTCGCTCTTCGCCATAGCCAGACAACTTCTTCACATTCGATTCCTTCTGTAGAGCGTCCATACATCTCTGTTAGATGTCGTAACTCACATTCGCCAAGATCAATGCAGGCAAGTTTCAGGCACTGTGAAAGGCAGTTTTGTAGCCAGCAGCGTTTCCATTCATCGACGTTACTGAATTCATCTTCAGCAAGAATCCTGGCTGTGACAAGAGTGGGAAGTATTGATCTCAACCTTTTTCGCACCATAATTCAATTTTGGAAGGTCAGAATTACAAATGGTTCAAATGGCTCGAGCACTATGGGACTTAACATCTGTGGTCATCAGTCCCTTAGCACTTAGAACTACTTAAACCTAACTAACCTAAGGACATCATACACATCCATGCCCGAGGCAGGATTCGAACCTGCGACCGTAACGGTCACGCGGTTCCAGACTGAAGCGCCTAGAACCGCACGGCCACACCGGCCGGCGTCAGAATTACAAAGTCTTCCGATGTTCAGCTAGTAGTGCAGTCTTCCATCTGATGCTAGGAGGTGGAATTTGACTCCAGACAGATAACCAGTGCGTTGGAGTAGATGGCATTGACGCAATAAGTAGAACATCTTCTTTTTCACGTACGGACTATTAAGCTAGGCAGATGCACAATACTCTTCTGCTGAGTACACCATTACGAGCACCAGTACTTGAAGAGTATCTGCTTACAGTCCCCAACCAGAGCCACAGGGCGTGTAAAGGATGGTATTTCTGCTTTTAGTTCGGCAGAGTTTCGCGTGAAGTGCTCCTTAAAAGAAAATGTCTTGTCTAAGTTGATCTCAAGGTATTTTGGTTACATATGATGAACTAGTTTATCTCCCTCAAAATACACATCAAGAGCTCTGTGTGCCAATCTACTGGACAGATAAAAACATGCACCTTCCGTTTTCGAAAGTTTTATTTTGAATAGTCATTGCTTAATGATCCACATGACTAAACCTTCTGGACTTGTGCTGAAGGAATATAAATTAAACAAGATTGTAGCAAGAACCGATCCCTGCGGTAAGCTATTGTTAACTATTTTTGGACTGCTAGTGTCTTTGCCCGTTCTTACGTCGTTTGAGCTGATGACTTGCCAGGTTTGAGTATTACTACGATTTTTCATTGCTTTATTTTTTTTTTACGGCATTGGAATAGTTATCACGATGTCAGAGAAGAATTCCGCTAGCCATCTTTTTACGTAGGTCTCACAGTGCACAAGAAATTCGGGTGGATTCTATGAACCCCCAGCGGCTTTCGATGTTCTGGAGTTTTAAGATCAACAGAAATTTCAGATACGGGGGAAGTTCTTGAGAACTCGGATTGGTCATTAGTGTTCTTTTTGAGCGATGTAAGTTCGCGTCGTGTCTTGTACGAGCTTTGTCCCTTAATGCTCTGGATGTAGACAGTAATCCCTTGGTGCTCTGGATGTAGGCAACAAATGTGACGCAGTCCCTTTAGCCGAAATATGGGTATTGTCCCCTACTTTTATTTTGTCATATCATATATTAATTACAATAATAATTATTGTAATAATTATAATTATCATTTAAGGTGTATTTATTTATGTACCGCTCATATACTGTTCTTAATTATTTATTATTATTTTTGTTGTTCTTATTATTAAAGTACTGCCCGTGTAATACGCGCATTGTGATGTCACTCACTAAAGGTATATGATTAGATACGAGAGAGGGCCGGAAGGCGCTGATCTTGCCAGGTGAAATAAATGCCTGCATGGAGGGAATCTGTTTCTCCCAGTCGTTTCCGCTTAGATCCGGGAAAGGTCAGTCTTTCTGTTATTTACTTAGGACCTTTTTGTTATTTTCTTAGTAATGGATGGTCTTTCCCTCTATATCGTGCCCTATTCAACAGCGTCACAGTAGTTGGGAGCAGGCACAATCAGCCTGAGAGTGGAAGCTGTTAGCTGTCTAGGCATCAGACAAGCAAACTGAAAAGAATCCCCTCCTAAACATAACTTGTAATTTTCTAGAGCCCCATACTGCTTTCGATATCCATAGTTTTCATGCAAATTTATCCTCCGAAAGCCAGCGTGATCTGTCTCAAAATATAAATACATCTAGTATCTGTTCCTGGAGAAAATCCGACCTGGGTGTAAGGACAGGGCTTCGGTTCTTCTTCACAGCTACAATCTATAGCATCCTTTGCAAGCCACCTAACGGTGTGTGTTAGAGGGTACTTCTCGTACCATTAACTGATCAACCTTCCCTGTTCCACTCGCGAATGGCACGTGGGAAAAATGATTGTCGGTAAGTCTCTGTATTGGCTCTAATGTCTCGAATTTCCTCCTCGTGGTCGTTTCGTGAGATGCATGGGGGAGGAAGTAATATGTTGTGCGACTCTCCTCGGAAAGTGCTCACTCAAAATTTCAATAATAAACCTCTCCGTGATGCACTCCGCCTCCCTCGTAACATCTATCACTGGAGTTTGTTCAATATCCCTGTAACGCTCTCGCACCGAATAAACGATCCTGTGACGAAATGCGCCGTTCTTCGTCGGGTCTCCGCTATCTCTTCTATCAGCACTATCGGGTAAGGGTCGCAGATCGATGAACAGTACTCGAGAATCGATCGACCCAGCACCTGGTAAGCACTTCATTAGTGGAAAAGTTACATTTCTTTAAAATTCTTCCTGTGAATCTCAGTTTGGTATCTGCTTTTTCTGCTATTTGTTATATGTGGTCATTCCACTTAAAAACCGAGCGAGGTGGCGCAGTGGTTAGACACTGGACTCGCATTCGGGAGGACGACGGTTCAATCCCGCGTCCGGCCGTCCTGATTTAGGTTTTCCGTGATTTCCCTAAATCACTCCAGGCAAATGCCCGGATAGTTCCTCTGAAAGGGCACGGCCGACTTCCTTCCCTAATCCGATGAGACCGATGACCACGCTGTCTGGTCTCCTTCCCCAAACAACCAAACCAAACCAACCATTCCACTTAAGGTCGCTCTGATATTTTACAGTAGATACCGGTACTGCTTCCAGCAGTTCGTCGTCAGTAGTGTAGTTGTACAATAGTGGATTTCTTTTGCTATTTACGCACAATATGTTACATTTATTTACGTTCAGGGTCAGAGCATGCGGCATTCATCAATCCTCCACCGGTCATTCTGCAAATCGATACTGTCTTCTGGCGTCGCTACTTTCTTATAGACAACAGCATCATCTGCGAACAGTCTTAAAGAGCTTCCAACGGTTTCTACCAGATCTTTTATGTACACTATAAACAGTAACGGCGGTTGTATCACATTTCCTTGGGGTACTCCAGAAACTACCTTTACATCTGTCGATTTTGTTCCATTAAGAGCGACGTGTTCAGATCTGTTTGCAAGAAAATCTTGAATCCAGTCGCATATCCGGTTCGATACTCGGTAAGCCAGTATTTACGTTTTCCACTAAATGGCAGTGCGGGACTGTGTCAAAAAATGGTTCAAATGGCTCTGAGCACTATGGGACTCAACTTCTGAGGTCATCAGTCCCCTAGAACTAAGAACTACTTAAACCTAACTAACCCAAGGACATCACACACATCCATGCCCGAGGCAGGATTCGAACCTGCGACCGTAGCGGTCGCGCGTTTCCAGACTGTAGCGTCTAGAAGCGCTCGTCCAGTCCGGCCAGCGGGACGGTGTCAGATATTCTCCGAAAAGTCATTATTCTTGGGCATAAAACATGCTCCACACTTCTACAGCAGATTGATGTCGTCGATATTGGCCTATAATTCTTCTCGTCAAAGTTTTTTAACGATTCTATTGAAATTAACACAAGTCCAGCATAATACGGTGTAGTTTGTTTGCTTTGTTAGCGTAATGCCTGTTGAATATTTTTTGTTGGTAAAATGGTGGATAAGAAGGTAAAATACTACTGTTAAGCAAAAGTTACTGTCATGCATACATTGTTGATAATGAGATTTATAACATGTTAAGTCTTTTGTAATAAAAGAGGCGTGATTTTAAACTATGTGAAATAGTGGATTTAAATGTGTAGAAATAGTTCATACAGAATTCTATTTTCAGCGGAAAAAATCTGAGCTGAATATTTGTAGAAAGGTGTGCAATGTCTTGTCTATGCACACGAGGAATTCGCGCAGGTTGAAAAAGTGCTCTAATTGAATGGATCATTTTGACATTCATGTAATGTATTCGCAGTTGCGAATATGGACAGCCATCACCTGTACAATAGAATGACGACAATGAAAATTTGTGATAGACCGGGACTCGAACCCGGATTTCCCGTTTATCGCGAGCAGTTCTTGTCTACACTGGTCAAGATTTTTACCATCGCTCGAATTTCCGGCAACCAGAACCAATATCCGCCTGACGTTGTAGGTGTGAGTGTGCAAACTCATTCTACATAATTGTAAGGTATTACAGCTCGTGTTAAAAACGTAAATGCGTTGTATTATTAATTCATAAAGCTTTGTCTTCTGAAATAGAACAAAATTTCGCGATGCTCTCTATAGTGAGCCATGAAGTAAAACGTCACGGCCCACCGGGTTGGGAAATGCTGATGTTCGTTCCGCTTAGCAGCAGAAACTGGAAATCTGACATATTCGGTTGGAGACAATGAGCACATTGGCACATCTAGTTGAGTCCAACATTAAAGCATGCTAGAAAATTTTACACAAGTGCGTTGGAACATGGCAGACAAACATAGTGTAAAGGCACAGTGGCCAAATTTACGGATTACAGAAAGTAAATCGGAATCGCAAAAACCGCACAAAGTGAGTTCCATTGTCGCTGTCCTCAATGCAAACAACTTCTGTCATCTGTTTCACTTAATGCTGTACGCCGTCTGGCGCGAGAGTATTTCAGCAGATCATTTATTGACAGTATAAGGCAAACCATCTTTGTCGAGAATACTGTGACGCAAGATCGTAACACGTAAGAGATGTGATAAAAAAAATATGCGGTGAACGCATTTTTTTAGCCGCAGCTCCTGCCGCTACAACCATTTAAGGGTATATGTCGAATAGCCTCGCCCGATGAGGCAGGCAGCGTCAAGTTGAAACAAGTTCTGAGTTGTTAGCGTAAGAGACGCTAGAGTGAGATTGTGTTTACCGGGTCTGTCGCGCATCATGGAACAACGCTTGTGTTAAGTTCTGTTTCAAAGAAGTACCGAAGAAACCCAAGAAATTGGTGTATGCTCTAATGCTGTAATTCTGAAGACTGTTTACAAGTGGTACGAGCGTTCTCAAAGCGGAAATGAATCGGTAGAAAACGAGCAACTGCCCGGACGTCTATTAAACTCAAAAACACAAGAAACCGTGCAAAAAGTGGCAAAAATTGTTCGTTAAGACAGGCGGACAGCTCTTCGAGAGCATACCGTGGACTTAGCATCTCGTATGGGTCCGTGCAGAGCATGTTTTTTCCATTTTACATTACTGATAATTTCCAAATGAGATGAGTGAGGGCACAGATTGTTCTCAGATTTTTGAGAGATGAACAGATGGAAATTCGTGTGTCACTTTGCTCAGAGTTGAAGGGTCGGTCGTCTTCATTCAGATCCGTACTTCATGTCCAAAATTATAACTGGAGATGAAACCTGCGTCAATGGGTATTATCCTAAGACGAAAAGTCAGGGTTCCCAAACGACAACCAGTGAATCTCCTCATCCTAAAAAGGCACGCCAGTCAAAATCGAATATCAAAGACACGCTCATTGGTTTTTTTTTTTTTTTTTTCGTTATTGAGAGCTTAGTGCGATCAGAGTTTGTTCCAAGTGGAACAACTGCAACGTTTGCGAAACGATGTACCAAGAAAGAGAACAGAAAAATGGTTGAATGGCTTCCTTCTTCATGAAGACAACGCGCCGTGCCATATCTCGCTTCTAATTTGCGAGTTTTTGGCCATAAAAAGTATTCTTCTCTGTCCACTTCCGTCTTAACGATATTTGGCGCCACGCGACATCCGGCTTTTCCCAAAAATTAAAGCCGTGCTTGAAGGAAAATGTTTTAACGCAGTTCCTGGCAATGAGAGGGCCACGACAGAGCAGCTGAACGCTCTGCCAAAACAAACCTCGCAGAAATGCTTCCAGTCAGGGATCCGACGTTGGGATTAATGCATTACTAGCCAAGGACAGTACTTTGAAGGAGATTAAATCAAAGTCCATGTAAGTTTATTACTTAGTTTCCAATAATATTATTCATCGTATTTTTTATCACACTTCGTAAATAAAATGATTGTGCAAATTTCTAATTCGTAACAGGCGTTGCATAATATACGAGGGTAATCCCAAAAGTAAGGTCTCCTATTTTTTTATAAGTACATAGACCTGTTTATTTCTACAGTGGTTTACATCAGCTTACAGCTTGAACATTTGGCTATTTTTCGACATAATGACCATTTCCGTCGATGTATTTTTGTAGACGCTGTGGAAGTTTTTGTATGTCCATGTCATACCAGCTCGCCAACGTGCTGTTCAGAAAGTTATGAACCTCTTCTTTCACCTCGTCGTCGGAGCTGAATCGCTTTCCGGCCAAATGATCTTTTAACCTAGGGAACAGGTGATATTCACTGGGCGCCAAGTCAGGACTATAGGGTGGGTGGGTGATTATGTTCCACTGAAACTGTTGCAGGAGAGCAACGGTTTGCCGAGCGATGTGTGGGCGAGCGTTGTCGTGGAGAGTGTGTACGCCCTTGCTCAACATTCCTCTTCTCCGGTTCTGAATTGCCCGTTTGAGTTTTTTCAGAGTCTCACAGTACCGCCGGCCGCGGTGGTCATGCGGTTCTAGGCGCTCAGTCCGGAACCGCGCGACTGCTACGGTCGCAGGTTCGAATCCTGCCTCGGGCATGGATGTGTGTGATGTCCTTAGGTTAGTTAGGTTTAAGTAGTTCTAAGTTCTAGGGGACTGATGACCACAGATATAAAGTCCCATAGTGCTCAGAGCCATTTTTTTCTCACAGTAAATGTCAGCGTTAAATGTGGTTATCAGCGATTCAGCTCCGACGACAAGGTGAAAGAAGATGTTATAACTTTCTAAACAGCATGGCAGCGAACTGGTATGACATGGGCATACAAAAACTGCCACAGCGTCTACAAAAAAGCATCGACAGAAATTGTGATTATGTCGAAAAATAGCTAAATGTTCAAGCTGTAAACTGATGTAAACTCCTGTAGAAATAAACAGGTCTATGTACTTATTAAAAAAAATAGGAGACTTTACTTTTGGGATTACCCTCGTAGAATTACGTCGATAGTATTCCTCTAACGTTCAAAAATACACACAGTCTTATGTGAATGATCTATAATGCCCACTGCTGGACAATCATGTGTACTTAATTATAAACAGTCATATTATTTTCAATTCAGAACTGCTAATGGTAAATCCCTTCCCGCTAAAAAGCTGGACAATGTGTTTGCAGAGCTCCTGAAAGCGCGAGGTGTGCTCCATAGCATGTGCTGTATAAGTAATCCGCCTAGGGGGAAATGTGACGACACCTCTCTGCGTTTACGAGTGCAGCGCCTTATAGCAGCTGTTGCACCTCGCTCAACGTTGCCGAACAAAGAACGCGTGGCTGGGCCAAGAGCGCGTAGTTACAAAACGACAGAGTGGAATGGCTGCGTTATCTCGGCCAGATACGCTATCTGCTCCGCCACTCGCAGGCCATCTAAGCACTACAAAATAACGTTGTCAGCTCCCAGCCCACACCTACCTTCCCCATCTCACTCGAGATCGGGTTAGGACTTGAGTGTTTCGCTGTTGTGTTCTCCCACAGCCCGGAAGTGCGGCGTGACTCATTCAGAGTGCGTTGCCGCTGTTGGATTCACAGTCACCTGATATCGTGGCAGAGGCTCAGCTAACTGCGACTGCTAGCTCTGACCAGTGACGATTCTGGACCTTTTCTCCGGCGTGCCACACCTTCTAGTGTAACCAAGTTGGTGTTGCAAGAATGATCAATGGTTGGGTCCTGAGTGGATGGGATACGGCTACATTTTGTTCATGTTCTAAGCTGATTTTGAAACATGTTTAATCGTCAGGATCGTTATTGTGTTAGGGGGTTTGATTAGAGCGTTGGAACCCTTTTGGAACACTAAACATTTTACTAAGCCCTAAAATAAGCGAAACCTGGTTTTATGTTCATTCTTTAAATACCACCATTTACCGAAAGTCATACAAAAGTTGGTATATTAAACACTACTGACGTCTACGACAATATACAAAACAACACACAATAGTGCAGTACCCAAAATAACGTTGTGATTTCACTTTTAACTGATAAAATTGTTTTCATTTAATGGGAAGTATGAAGTAGTTTTTTTAATTTTGACCAATTGCTTATGTTCGGCTTAAAAGATGAGAGTTGAAGATGCCTGTCAGGTTCAGCATCCAGTTTATTGCAGTATTTCGTCTCTGTAGTTGCACATGCTGAGAATCCCGTTTCACACAAGTATACTGTTGGGAACTGGAGAAGAACAGTCGGAGCCTGTGTGGCAAGCCGTGGATATTCATCACGAACTTTGCACAAAAATTAAAGTAACCCTATTTTGTACACTGATTCCATGCTTGAGTCTGATACCATTTCTGAAAAGGGTTCATTGGTTTCGTTTGACACATTTTCTGGCTTCCGCAAATTCGGCAGATAAAGACCTGGCTCCATGAATTCATTTTCAGTTTTGTATTCTGCTCTTGAGGAAAACACTTTTCAAAAGATACGTGCATAATGTGGAAACATTGGACCAATTCTTCAAACATTCAATTTGGCAATTCTAATCTCACGCCAACAAACGCCTTCATTGTTAAAAAAACGTTCTAGTTCTCTCTTGCCAACATAAACAATCCAAAAATCTAATTCTTAATATTGTTATTTTGTTATTAATATTAAAAGCAGTTATGTGTTTTTGTTGTAAAGATAGATTTAATTCATTAACCTTTCCAAATATATCTGCCAAGAAAGCTCTTCTGAACAACCAAGTTACATCGCTAACACAGTCTTTAATTTAAAAGAAATGTCAGTTATAAGAGCTTGTAATTCTGCTCTTACTTCGAATACACGTGTTAAGTTCTTACCCTGAGATAACCATCTAACCTCAGTGTGGAGCTCTAGTGTTGTATGTCTGTTCTCATAATCTTCACTCAATATTCAAAACAATCGTCACTGAAGAGGGCACGATTTAACGTAATTGATTATTTTTATTACTTCATCGAGAACCAGTTTTAGATTTGGCAGCGTCTTCTTTGTCGCGTGTGCTTGTCTGTACAGGTTACAAAGGCTGGAACTACGGTTTGGCGCTTTACTTTTTATTAGTTTTTTTTTACCAGTCATCGATGTAGTCATACAAATCGAGTTGGTTTATTTCAAAATAATTGTTAATTGTGTTAATTTTTTTCGCGTGATGTTAGCTGGCAGCGATGCGCACATAAGCAATTCTTCTTCGCGTTAGTGTCTATATGGACATCGTACAATTACCAACATCCATTTGCACGACGAATCTGTTGTATTTGAGGCGACCGACTAGTTCTTATTTTATGTAGCTAACGAGATCCTTAATTCGGCGCGTAACAGTGTCGTTCGAAAATGACACCGTAGAAAGATTGCTTCGCAGATTTTTCATCTAGCATACGTTGTGTTGTTTACTAACATGGTTGTATTAAATTCTCAGCGATAATTTGCGCTTCGCTTGCTTGTTCAGTGTTTTGAGTCCCATACTCGATAGCTATTGACTTTTAAATAATTGTCCATTCTTACGTATAAAAATTTCCCATTCTGGTCTTTGCAGTTGAGGTGTGTAGTTTCTAAATACCAGCGCATCTTACCAGGTACCTTGGAACCGTTAGAACCAACAGATCCAAGAATGATGTAAGATTTACCATATTTTTTCACCATTAGTGAGTTTTTTGAATCTCGCTGGATTAGCACCAGTCTACTTTTTTGGTTGTTCAGTATCTAGGCTACTTTCATTGTATGTACCGATATCCACAACTACTGCCCAAAACTCTTCTCCCACAAATATAGCACGTCGTCAACCCCGGTTTTAAGGTGCCATAAACTCCTAGGTTTTTAATACTAATAAGAATAAAATATATAAAATGTTTTGATATGATAACAATTTGGTTGCACCAGTGGTGATTACACCGCATCGGCGAAATTGTAGTTAAAAGAAGTACATCATTTGATAGCATTCATCCGAAAATTTGATAAATATAGGGTGAACCCGACCTACACCGACAAAATTTTTAATGCTGTTCAGCTATATTTTCTGAGCGCATTATTTTGGTATATGGCACCCATGGACTATGGTTACTCGTCACGGAGTAATAATGTAATTATGAAACTTCCTGACAGATTAAAACTGTGTGCCGGACCGAGACCGAACTCGGGACCTTTGCCAAGAAGTTTCATATCAGCGCACACTCCGCTGCAGAGTGAAAATCTCATTCTGGAAACATCCCCCAGGCACTGGCTAAGCCATGTCTCCGCAATATCCTTTCTTCCAGGAGTGCTAATTCTGCAAGGTTCGCAGAAGAGCTTCTGTGAAGTCTGGGAGGTAGGAGACGGGATCCTGACAGAAGTAAAGCTGTGAGGACAGGGCGTGAGTCCTGCTTGGGTAGCTAAGATGGTAGAGCACTTGCCCGCGAAAGTCAAAGGTCCCGAGTTCGAGTCTCGGTCCGGCATACGGTTTAAATCTGCCAGGAAGTTTCATATGAGCGCACACTCCGCTGCAGAGTGAAAATCTCATTCTGGAATGTAATTATGATTTATCCGGTTGGGTACTCCCAATCCTCTTTTTTTCTGTAAAAATGGTTCAAATGGCCCTGAGCGCTATGCGACTTAACTTCCGAGGTCATCAGTCGCCTAGAACTTAGAACTAATTAAACCTAACTAACCTAAGGACATCACACACAACCATGGCCGGGGCAGGATTCGAACCTGCGACCGTAGCGGTCGCTCGGCTCCAGACTGTAGCGCCTAGAACCGCACGGCCACTCCGGCCGGCCTTTTTTCTGTAAAAATACACTCACAACAGTAGAAACGCCTGTAATATGCACTCTCTGAAACACACAACATGAAACACCTAGTAACTCAAGGACAGATGCAAAAGTTCTGTGACGTGGCTGCCGTTGTTGCGGGAACAGTTCAGTATAACCTCGATGTCCCACTCTCCCGGTGCATTCAGTGCACCGCCACACGAAGTGCGCGTCGGCCAAGTATTCATCAGCAAACTTATCCATGCTACTGTATACACTGTTGACTTACAATTACCACTGCCAGAAAACCAAGCCCGAGACAGAAGCGAGCAGTACCGATGTAAGCGCGAGGGTGGAGAGTAGTGACAGGATAGCCACAAGTTATGGAATCGGGGAAATCAGGGAAATTTGAAAAAAAAAAAAACCTGGAAAAATCCGATTTTTGTCTCAGTAAATGAAATGGTTTGTTTACTGAGATGTCATGCATCTTCGCTGGCCGGGCGCAGCTGAGTACTGGCTCAGCTTCCTTACTCCCTCGTTCTTACAGCTTCTCCCCATCCTACCACTCCCCTCAGATTACGGTCAGTGCTACTATCGCTTCTTGCCGCTAGCCTAGCAGCTGCCGACGAGAGGCAGGGAAGCGTGAGGAGTCGTTTGTTTGGATCTGAATGTCAGAGACTATGATGCAGCGGTCGGAGGCGGCCGTCGTCTGTGCATGAATTGTGTCTGAGTGATGGTGCGAAAGCGTGTACTCTCGTTTTCTGACAAAGGTTACGGCCGAAAATTTAGTTCTGAGAATGTGATTGTCTTTTCTACATATGTGCCGGTCTGCGGCTCAGCGATCATCTTCACGGTGAGTTGCTACCTATCCTCATTAGTATTGATTCTCAGAGTATTCACGCAAGTTGTCTGTTGGTTGGGTTGATCACCGCGGTCTCATTTTATCAGCATGGTGTCTGTGACTCGTGCATAGCTGGCCACGCGGGTGGATTTCCACGACATGCCAAAACCGCAGGCTATTCCTGCGGCTATATCTAACGGGTCGGGCCTGCCGATATGAAGCCCGTCGTTTCCCATTAATGTGCAGGCTCTGCCAGTCGGATCTAGTCTCGCCGAACTGGCCGCAGGCCTGGTCTTTTTGTGTGTGGCGTAATGCGGCGGATTTTCGCCATGGACCCAGGACTGCGGTGGTCCTCGACTGGCCAGAGGCCACGGGCAATGGATTTCAGGAATTGCTATTCTCTCACCGCAAGTACATTGTACAGTGCGGCGTTTTAAAGTCATTTTATTTATTTTGGCACTTTGAAAGTAGGTCATGTGTTAGAAAGTATAGACGATAAGAAAAAGAAGAAGAAGAAAAAGAAAAATTGTGGCAGTCGCTGGCGGTTTGTACGCTACGTACTCATACATTTCTCGAAAGAAAAATCACACAGTACCTGCAAAATGAAACTGAGGTAATTTACAAGAATGATTGCTATCGAAGTCGCGGGGTCCAAACGACACATATCGAACGTTGTTGTTGTTGTGGTCTTCAGTCCTGAGACTGGTTTGATGCAGCTCTCCATGCTACTCTATCCTGTGCAAGCTTCTTCATCTCCCAATACCTACTGCAACCTACATCCTTCTGAATCTGCTTACTGTATTCATCTCTTGGTCTCCCTCTACGATTTTTACCCTCCACGGTGCCCTCCAATGCTAAATTTGTGATCCCTTGATGCCTCAAAACATGTCCTACCAACCGATCCCTTCTTCTAGTCAAGTTGTGCCACAAACTTCTCTTCTCCCCAATCCTATTCAATACCTCCTCATTAGTTGCGCGATCTTCCCACCTTATATTCAGCATTCTTCTGTAGCACCACATTTCGAAAGCTTCTATTCTCTTCTTGTCCAAACTAGTTATCGTCCATGTTTCACTTCCATACATGGCTACACTCCATACAAATACTTTCAGAAACGACTTCCTGACACTTAAATCTATACTCGATGTTAACAAATTTCTCTTCTTGAGAAACGCTTTCCTTGCCATTGCCAGTCTACATTTTATATCCTCTCTACTTCGACCATCATCAGTTATTTTGCTCCCTAAATAGCAAAACTCCTTTACTACTTTAAGTGTCTCATTTCCTAATCTAATTCCCTCAGCATCACCCGACTTAATTTGACTACATTCCATTATCCTCGTTTTGCTTTTGTTGATGTTCATCTTATATCCTCCTTTCAAGACACTGTCCATTCCGTTCAACTGCTCTTCCAAGTCCTTTGCTGTCTCTGACAGAATTACAATGTCATCGGCGAACCTCAAAGTTTTTACTTCTTGTCCATGAATTTTAATACCTACTCCGAATTTTTCTTTTGTTTCCCTTACTGCTTGCTCAATATACAGATTGAATAACATCGAGGAGAGGCTACAACCCTGACTCACTCCTTTCCCAACCACTGCTTCCCTTTCATGCCCCTCGACTCTTATAACTACCATCTGGTTTCTGTACAAATTGTAAATAGCCTTTCGCTCCCTGTATTTTACCCCTGCCACCTTCAGAATTTGAAAGAGAGTATTCCAGTTAACATTGTCAAAAGCTTTCTCTAAGTATACAAATGCTAGAAACGTAGGTTTGCCTTTTCTTAATCTTTCTTCTAAGATAAGTCGTAAGGTCAGTATTGCCTCACGTGTTCCAACATATCGAACGTGAGACTGTAAATCGACCATGCGAGTCTCGTGGCGGGCGTTGCGATCAATTACTTGTGAATGTCATTTTTATCTGTTTTCCGTCGTTCCTTTAGTTGCTCTAAATTACATTCCTCCGCGCTTGGGAAACCCAGAGGATTTCTGTCGATAGTGAGAGTGATGTCTAGTGTCCCTGACGTTTCTTCGGCGGATTCTCTCAGATGGAAAAATCTAATTCCATTCTTATCCAGCGTAGAAAATGGTTTGACTTACTGTCGCAAATATGTCCAGACCAGCGTAATTCTTCTATCTTGCTGGATTCGAGACTACACGTTGCAAGCAACAGCATCGGAAACTGAGTGATCTGCTAATACCGTGTGAGACTATTTCGGGTTTTGCAGAGAAGTCTGTTATGTGGTAGTGACAAACGACAGAGTACCAATTGGTGGAGCGAGTAAAGCTCTGGAAGTGGGCGAATCTCATATAGCTAGAAGGAAGAAGCAGAGAGGACGACCTTCAAAGTGAGAAATAGATCATATTTTGGTATTCGGTGGAATAGAAAGAGAGTCCCGGAAGTGTTTCGTTGTGAAAGTATTGTCCCGAGACAAAGTCACATTCGGGGGTCTGATAAAGCACTTCATGCTGCCTGGTACTAAAGTCATTACAGACGGGTTTCAGTCCTACAAGACTCTGAAAGCTGAAGGTTTCGACCACGAGTTCGTGAAGCACTCTGTAGAGTTCGTGTCTTTGGATGACCCCAGTGTGCACACGCAGAACATCGAGTGCATATGGAAATTTGTGAAGTCTTCCATTGAAAGAGAAGGGCGTCCAGGACAAAGAGACGAACTGTGCTTGTTTCAGTTTCTCTATTTCCACAACTTGGGTTTGCAGAGAAAAGTTAACGCATGTGACACACTGCCGATATTCTTGCTTGATATTGGCAGAGTTTAGCCAAGCTATGGCAAAAAGGGAATTGTCCCTGTAGCGTACACATTACATGGACTTTCACATGACGATAACACCGACGACGAGTAAGGTAAGTAGTCTCCTTTGTAATTAAAAGCATTTTTAACCCTCTTCTTTTGTCGTTGCTATAGTGACCACCGTAAACGTACTCATAACGCCCGCGACGAGAGTGGCATGATCGATTTACAATCGCACGTTCGATATGTGCCGTTTAGATCCCGCGACTTCGATAGGAAATAATTCTTGGAAATTACCCAAACTGATGGGCGGGAAGTCTCATACAGGAAAGTTCGGCCGCCGGGTTGCAATTCTTCGTTCAGGTGACGCCACATTGGCCAACTTGCGTGTCGGTGATCATGAAATGATGATGATGAGAACACAACACCCAGTCGACGAACAGAGAAAATCTCCAACCCGGACGGGAACTGAACCCGGACCCACTGCGTGGTAGGCAAACATGTTACTATTCAGCTAAGCAGGCAGACACAGAACACCACTAAAATAATGGACATTACACAGTGGGTATTCACTGACAGTAACGAACATAGTAGAACCATTTTATTGGCGGTCACCTATAGTGATGGTTTACACAACTCTTCACCGCCTTACACACTTCTTTCAACAGACGTACTTTTCTCTGAGGATATTTCGGAACTCAGTGAAGGTATTTTAAATCTGTTTTGCTGCCGCAAGGAAATGAGTATTTTTGTCACCAAATGTGTAACGCCGCTGTGCCTCCATAAAACATCTGAGATAGTGCAGAACCGCGACTCATCTCTGAAGGGAATTCATCAGCAGTCCATACTTCTAAATTCTACATCTACACCCATACTCCGCAAGCCACCTGACGGTGTGTGGCGGAGGGTACCTTGAGTATCTCTTCGGTTCTCCCTTCTATTCCAGTCTCGTATTGTTCGTGGAAAGAAAGGTTGTAGGTATGCCTCTGTGTGGGCTCTAATCTCTCTGATTTTATCCTCATGGCCTCTTCGCGGTATATACATAGGAGAGAGCAAATATACTGCTTGACTCTTCGGTGAAGGTATGTTCTCGAAACTTCAACAAAAGCCCGTACCGAGCTACTGAGCGTCTCTCTTGCAGAGTCTTCCACTGGAGTCTATCTATCATCTTCGCAACGCTTTCGCGATTACTAAATGATCCTGTAACAAAGCGCGCTGCTCTCCGTTGGACCTTCTCTATATCTTCTATCAACCCTACCTGCTACGGATCCCACACCGGTGAGCAGTATTCAAGCAGCGGGTGAACAAGTGTACTGTAACCTACTTCCTTTGTTTTCGGACTGCATTTCCTTAGCATTCTCCGAATTAATCTCAGTCTGGCATCTGCTTTACCGGCGATTAATTTTATATGGTCATTCCATTTTAGATCACTCCTAATGCCTACTCCCAGATAATTTATGGAATTAACTGCTTCCAGTTACTGGCCTGCTATATTTTAGCTAAATGATAAAGGATCTTTCTTTCTATGTATTCGCAGCACATTACACTTGTCTACATTGAGATTCAATTGCCATTCCCTGCACCACGCGTCAATTCGTTGCAGGTCCTCCTGCATTTCAGTACAATTTTCCATTGTTACAACCCCTCAATATACGACAGCATCATCCGCAAAAAGCCTCAGTGAACTTCCGATGTTATCCACAAGGTCATTTATGTATATTGTGAATAGCAACGGTCCTACGACACTCCCCTGCGGCACTCCTGAAATCACTCTTACTTCGGAAGACTTCTCTCCATTGAGAATGACATGCTGCGTTCTGTTATCAAGGAACTCTTCAATCCAGTCACACAATTGGTCTGACAGTCCATATGCTCTTACTTTGTTCATTAAACGACTGTGGAGGACTGTATCAAACGCCTTACGGAAGTCAAGAATCATGGCATCTACCTGGGAAGCCGTGTCTATGGCCCTCTGAGTCTCGTGGACGAATAGCGCAAGCTGGGCATCACTCTAAACTCAGCTGTTTGTGTTGTGGTGCTGACGGTGGCCCACACATCAGACGGTTACTTCCTAGTTTGGCTGCTGCTGGTTTCCGACCAGTGGTGCGGTATGACACAGAACGTTGTAGATAGCCCATTACTTGTTCTCATGTGGCAGCAGTGGAGGTGCAGGGTTTACGGTGTGCTGTGTGAACAGTACGGCGATCCTCCTTTGTTGTGGCCAGACGTGATCGACCGGGACCTTGACGACCAGTACGCCTGCTCTCAAGTTCCCATGCAGTTCATCATGGGTCCACTGTCAAGCCCCAATATCCTGCGAAACGAGATGTTGCACGATTCGACCAACTGGTGTAATAGAGACCCACAATGAGGTCCCTTCAAAACTCTGTCAAGTACTGTTAAAGCTGTCTCACACGAGTACGCAGCATGTCTATATACCTCCTTAACAGTGATCACTTAACATCTGACGCTGTTCGCGGCCCTTATACACCATACCAGACTTGGTAACAACACGAAACAAAAGCAACACTAATGCACTTGGGGGGCCATTCTGCCTTTCACAGAGATTAACAACTCTGATATTTCAATATCCACAGACTATTTTTGGGCTGCGAAGTTATAGTGACATCCGACCTTGTCTTGTGGGCGCTTTACTTCCTCTGTGAGCAATGTATACGGACATATCTTAATATTGCCAAATCTGCCACTGTATTGTGGACCAAATTAAGGTGTAAGTGTAGCCCAGACGTGATTTGAATTTTAAAAAGTAGTATCGACAGGAATTGAGAGCTTTATACACCCATGTTACACAAAACAGTTCAGAACACTGTTAATGAAACATCGAAAGCCAAAATTAACACAAAACCCTCAAAATCGGTGATCTTTTACAGAAGCTCGAAATTTAGCGCGGACTTAAATGCGAGATGCATATAACAGTTTCCACAATGAAACTTTGTCTCGAAACTTGGCAGAAAATTCAAAGAGATTCTAGTCGTATGTAAAGTATGCTAGCGGCAAGACACAATCAATGCCTTCTCTGCACGATAGCAGTGGAAATACTATCGATGACAGTGCTGCTAAGGCAGAGTTACTAAACACAGCCGTCTGAAATACCTTCACCAAAGAAGATGAAGTCTATATTCCAGAATTCGAATCAAAAACAGCTACCAACGTGAGCAAAAAAAGAAAAAAGTAAATATCCTCGAAGTAGTGAAAAAACTTAAAACACTTAATCAAAACAAGTGTTCCGGTCCAGACTATTATACAACCACTCGCTCGACGATGGATCCGTACCCAAAGACAGGAAAGTTGCATAAGTCACACCGGTATTCAAGAAAGGCAATAGAAGTAGTCCACTAAATTACAGGCCCATATCATCAACGTCGACATGCAGCAGGATTTTGGAACATACGAGGTGCGACAATAAAGTAATGAGACCGACTTTCTTTGCAAGATGTAGCAACCCTGCAGGCTTGCGTAGGCAAAATATCTTTGACCTTGGTCTATAAGCTGCTTCTATTCCAAGCAGCACATCGATGCAACTCCTCAGTCTTGAGTTGTGCTGTAATAAGTTAACACATGTTTGTGTCCCTCGACACGGAAATGGAACCGCATAACATTGCGCAACGGTATGCCATTTCTTTTTGCGTTAAATTGGGCGAAAACGCGACGACAACTTACGGTAAGCTTCAGAAGGCTTTTGGAGAGAAGGTTGTGTCAAGAGCTCAAGTTATTCGTTGTCATAAAATGTTTAGTGAAGGCAGAACGAATGTTGAAGATGAACACCGCAATGGACGACCATCAAACTCACGGACGGATGTCAACTTGGCCAGGGTGCGTGAACTCGTTCCAACTGATCGAAGATTATCCGTGAAAATGATTGCAGAAGAACTGAACATCAATCGAGAAATGGTTCGTCTAATAATAGCTGAAGATCTTGGTATGAGAAAGACTTGTGCAAAAATGGTCCCCAGCGAGAAACACTGAAAAATGTGGCAGCCGATCTGTTATAGCAAACGGAAATCAATCCAGAACTGTTGAGCCGTGTTATCACTGGTGATGAAAGTTGGTTTTTTCAGTACAATCCAGAGACAAAACGCCAAAGTTCGCAATGGTGCTCAAAGGGATCACCCAGACCAAAAAAGCTCGCATGTCAAAGTCAAAAGTGAAATGCATGCTTGTGTGCTTCTTTGATTCCAAGAGAATTGTTCATAGCGAGTAGGTGCCTCCTGGACAAACAGTTAACCAATATTACTACAAAGAAATTTTAGAAAGACTTCGTAAAAGAGTTCTTCGTGTCCGTGCCAACATTGCTGATAATTGGATTCTGCATCACGATAATGCGCCATCGCGCACTCCTCTGTCAGCACAGCAGTTTTTAACCTCAAAACAAATTTCAGTACTACCACAGCCACCTTATTCACCAGATATCTCTCTGGAGACAACACTAAACTTGACTAAAACGGTAAGCAACATTTTTTTTCACAACAGTCTCATTACTTTATTGTCGCACCTCGTATATTGTCTCCAAACATTATGAATTACCTCGAAGAAAACGGCCTATTGACACGTAGGTAATACGGATTTAGAAACACAACTAGCTCTCTTTACTCACACGAATGTGCTATCCACAAAGGATTTCGAATTAATTCCGTATTTCTAGATTTCCGGAAGGCTTTTGACACCGTATCTCACATGCAGATTGTAATCAAATTGCGTACTTATGGAATATCGTCGTAGTTATGCGACTGCTTCATGATTTCCTGTCAGAGATCACAGTTCGTAGTAATTGAGGGAAAGTCATAGACTAAAACAGAAGTGATTTCTGGCGTTCCCAAGGTAGTGTTATAGGACCTTCGTTGTTCCTTATCTGTATAAACGATTTAGGAGACAATCCGAGCAGCCGCCTTGGGTTGTTTACAGATGACGCTGTCGTTTATCGTTTAGTAACGTCATCAGAAGATCAAAACTAATTGCAAAACGATTTAGGTAAGATATCTGTATGGTGCGAAAATTGGCAGTTGACCCTGAATAACGAAAAGTGTGAGGTCATCTATATGAGTGTTAAATGGAATCCGTTAAACTTCGCTTACACGATAAATCAATCAAATCTAATTCAACCAAATACCTAGGAAATTCAATTACAAACAACTCAAATTGGAAAGAACACAGAAATTTAGTGAGGAAGGCAAATGAAAGACTGCTTTTTATTAGAGAACACTTACACGATGCAGAAGACCTACTAAAGAGGCTGCCTGCACTACGTTTGTCAAATGGTTCAACTGGCTCTGAGCACTATGGGACTTAACAGCTGAGGTCATCAGTCCCCTAGAACTTAGAACTACTTAAACCTAACTAACCTAAGGACATCACACACATCCATGCCCGAGGCAGGATTCGAACCTGCGACCGTAGCAGTCGCGCGGTTCCGGACTGAAGCGCCTAGAACCGCTCGGCCACTTCGGCCGGCTACGCTTGTCCATCCTCTTTTGGAGTACTGCTGCGAGGTACAACGAGAAAGTTCAGAGAGGGGCAACACGTTTTGTATTATCGAGAAATAGGGGAGAGAATTCACGGACATGATACAGGATTTGGGGTGGACATCATTAAAACAAAAGTATTTTCAGTTGCGGCGGTATCTTCTCACGAAATTTCAGTTACGAGCTTTCTCCTCCGAATGCGAAAATATTTTGCCGACGCCGATCTACACAGGGAGAAACGATCACCATAGCAAAATAAGAGAAATCAGAGTTTGCGCGGAATGATTTAACCGTTCGTTTTTTCCGCGCTCTGTTCGAGGGTGGAATAACAGAAAATTATGGTGAAGATAGTTCGATGAACCCTCTGCCATCCACTTACGAGTGATTTGCGTAGTAGATGTAGACTGTAAAAAAATATTGAGTATTATTTATGTATGAATGGAGGGCTCCATGTGGTTCACAAGTCGTGCAGCAACCGTAAACCATGAAATTACCAAATATCCAGCAACCAGTCGGAAAATTATGTTTTATTTATTCACTTTTGCAAATAGATTTCAACTGATTAACAGCCATCATCGGTGCTTTCAACCAATATGTGCCCCGAGTAGTAATACTGTCTTAAGCAGAGATCAAACATAAAATTGACCTCTGCTTAAGACTGTATTACTACTCAGGGCACATATTGGTAGAAACCACCGATGATGGCTGTTAATCAGTTGAAATCGATTTGCAAAAGTGAATAAATAAAACATAATTTTCCGACTGGTTGCTGCATATTTGGTAATTTTATATTTATGTATGTCCCTCAAAGCTTAGAATGTGAGGCCACCTAGATGCATATGCATTCCTGTTAGAAACCATCCTAATCCTGACACAGTGAGTGACAGAAAGGAAAAAGGAATCTTCTGAAATACACTGCTGGAAAAAAATTAGTACACCTGGAAAAACGAAGTCGATTTTCATTCGATGGCGGCATATGCCACCTGGGGGATAGTAGATGTGATGATAATGGTTTCAACGTCGTTCGCCTACATATAGCGTAGCGACATAGCTACCAGAGCGCCATCTATGTCTACTTTTTAGTAGGGAATGCTCATAGCCAGGATGCACAGTGTGGTGCGAACATGTGAAGCAAGCAGGCTACGGAGACGCACTCGTGCTCTCTGCAGCCAACTGAGCGAGTTTCAAAGGTGTCAAATTTGGCCTACCGAGTGGCTGTATGGTCCTTTTGGAGAATTGGCACACGAGTTGGACGTGCTGTGTCAGTTGTGCTATAATGCTGGCATCAGTGGTCACGTGAATATTCTCACACCCGTAGACGTGGTTCTGGACGTCCACACAGCACAGACGCCTGCCTGGATCGTCGCACTGTACGGCCAGCAGTGGCAGGTCATACAGCTACCACAGCACACCTAAGATGGCTTATGAGCCCAGACGGGTCAACACGAACTGTTGCGAACCGGCTATTGGCAGTGCACGCACACCTCTAGCCAGCAGTGCGCGCACACCTCGACCACTTCTTCCACTTACTCCACAGGATCAACGTGCACGGCTTGACTGTACCCGTCAGTGGATCACTTCTAAGATGGAATGGCGTTTCGAGGTCTTCCACAATGAAAGCAGATTCTGCCTGCATGCGTGTACAACATAGCCATGTTTAGCCATGTTAAGCGCTGTCTCGTATAGTGCATTCGTACAAGACATACTGCTCCCATACCAGGCCTCACGGTCTGGGGTGCGATAAGCTACAACTCTCTTTCACCTTTGGTGTTCCTGGAGTCATCGCTAACCAGTGCTCGGTACGTGCAGAATATTGTTAGAACCTTTCTTTTGCCGTTCATGAAACACGAAGATGATGTGTGATTTCAACAGGATAACGCTCGCCCACACACTGCCTGTGAAACTAAACTTGCTCTGCAGGGCGTGCAGCAACTTCCTTGGCCAGTGGCCAACACGATCTCCGGATTTGTCTCCAACTGAGCACAAGTGGGATATCACGGGACGAAAAGTGACTCTTGCTATCAAACAAGAGAACTATGTGAACAGGTCGATCAGTCATGGCATAACGTATCCCAGGACAGTATTCGCTATCTGTATGATCGAGTGGATGCCGGAGTCAGCGCCTGCATTGCCGTCCGTGGAGGCTACAGCACGTTCTGATATGGGTGTTTCAGCGTGGTTCGATACCTGGTACCTCAGAACTGCTGGTGCTATTGATCTGTAAAGGTTATCATGTATTCCATATACACTGTTGCAACAACAAACTTGAGTGAATTGAAAGCCTCTGAAAGAGTGTACTAATTTCTTTCTGGCTGTGTATATGCAAAAAAAATCAATGCTAATAAATACAGAAGAGCCTCAAAATCTTGTTTCAGCACTGTGATGCTATAACAAATGATGTCTTAAAGTTTTTTGATAGCTTAACTGAAATGTGGTAATGGTAATGACACACCAAAATCACGATAGTAATCCGTTGTAGTTGCTACATATTTTATTACAAACAAAAGCATTATAAAATCACAATCATAGTAATACAGGAGACTGCCTTACATGGCCAGATCACTTGGACGAATAACAAATAAATTTCTTTAACCGGAACAAGACCCATAAAACTTGAAATCTGTATATGACAAGGTAAATATACTCAGGTAAAGCTTTACTTAAATAGTACAAATGTCCATACAACTCCCGTCAGAACCGTCATTACTTCCAATCAGCT
This sequence comes from Schistocerca serialis cubense, assembly GCF_023864345.2. Classification (NCBI taxonomy): domain Eukaryota; kingdom Metazoa; phylum Arthropoda; class Insecta; order Orthoptera; family Acrididae; genus Schistocerca; species Schistocerca serialis. The sequence continues at coordinate 119,008,098 of NC_064642.1, read as the reverse complement.
GAGGAACAGATTAAGGGTAAGAACACAGATTTTTTAAGGTTTGGCTAGCCAGCTTTCCTAAATAAAACTATATACAAATGACTAAAACAATTAAGGAGGTGCTTTAATTTTGACCAAGCCAATCTTCAAATTTACTTAGTTGATTAATCAACAATATTCTTAAAATGATTACAACTAGATAATGACCATATGACAATACCCCTAAAATGAGGTCGTTTCAATATTGCGAGTGAATCAGCGATAGACGCGAGCAGACCAAGGATTCAAATCAATACGAGAGATCCACGAGACAGGAAATGACATAGAAATGTACTCAACTTTACACTGCAATTGAACTTCGGATGCTATAATTCTCCACCGGAAAGATGGAATCACGCAACAGTGACAACAAAACCCAAGACGTAAAGGAAAGGACAGGGTCTTAAATATCTCTCTGCCCCCGTAGTACTCTGCTGCCCGTGTGCTCGCATCGACCGCTGGCAACACAACACACATCAACGGCAGACAATATTCTGAGACATAAGTACACAATGTTATCTAGAGAACAGGTGAGCGATACAACTGAATAGAAACAAATTAGCCTCCGTGAGTTACTTGGCCAGTGCCAGCCCTTAATCTTCGATTAATAAATTCGCTAAAAATCATGCCCTAAAGTTAAGATGACAAGAATTATCTCGGCGCACATTTACACGCCAAACTACCAAACGAACTACAAGGTAGAATAGAGGACGTATCTCGGTGTGTCTTGAAACGCCAGAGCCGGACTTACTCACTACTCGTTACACTTCTAGCTACGTCTTTAACCACACTTCAAGTCGGTTGGTTGGGCGTAGCCACACTTCCTCAACTGCCGTCAGGATATTTAGTCGCGACACCGAGGCAGGTGATAAACAACTAAAACAATTCCAAAGGATTTTTAGTACACTGACATATTCAATTAAGCCGCACGCAACCCACCGAAGCAACTCGGCGACTCCAGTTCAATCGGCTGCGTAAGTCGTGTGAAGTTAGCACCCCTTTTTCGAGTAATATACATTTTTTTCGGAGTTCTTGATAGATATGGCATAGTTCTAGAGTTCTTTGTACAAAATTTCAATAGTTCTGCAGAATTTAGCGAAGAAAACAACAATATTCGAAAAAATTTTCGTATCGAAAACGTTCTTTGGCAATTTCCGCAAAATGTAAATAAGTACAAGAGTTCTGAGCACAGTTCTGAATAGAGCTCCAAGAGTTCTTTCGAAAATCCAAGTAACATTTTTTTGTTCAGCTAATGGTTTACGAGATAATTGCATTTAATGAGAAAATCTTTTCACTTACTGTGAAGTTGGCACCTTTTTTTTCAGAAAGATATATTTTTTTCAGAGTTCTTGATAGATATGGCATAGTTCTAGAGTTCTTTGTACAAAATTTCAATAGTTCTGCAGAATTTAGCGAAGAAAACAACAAAATACGAAAAAATTTTCGTATCGAAAACATTTTTTGTCAATTTTCGTAAAAATTAAACTTGTACAACAGTTCTGAGGACAGTTCTGAACAGAACCCCAAGAGCTCTATCGAAAATCCCAACAACAATTTTCTATGGCGATAATGGTTTGAGATAAATTGATTTAATATGGGACACACTTTCTTTACGGAAAATATAAATATATTCGTACAACAGTTCTGATGACAGTTCTGGACACCACGTGAAGAGTTCTATCGAAAATCCTAGTGAAATTTTTTTGTGCAGGTAATAGTTTAAGAGGTAATTGCAACTTAATTAAGAATTCCATAAGAGCTCCTACTGTGAAGCTGGCACCCTTTTTTTCACAAATGTATACTTTTTTCAGATTTCTTGATAGATATGGCATAGTTCTAGAGTTCTTTGTACAAAATTTCAATAGTTCTGCAGAATTTAACGAAGAAAACAACAATACTCGAAAAAAATTTCGTATAGCAAACATTCGTTATTAATTTTCGCAAAAAGTAAATTCGGACAACAGTTCTGAGGGCAGTTCTGAACAGAACCCCAATAGTTCTATAGAATATCCTAATTACAATTTTTTGTGCAGCTAACACGTTACGATATAATTGCAATTTAATTAGGGAACCTCTTCACTTACTGTGAAGTTGGAATCCTTTTCTTCAGAAATATATATATTTTTTCAGAGTTCTTGATAGAAATGTCATATTTCTAGAGTTATTTGTACAAAATTTGAATAGTCCTGCATAATTTAGCGAAAAAAACGACGCTAATGCTCTCTTGATGAGATATGAGCCGATTGCTCGTTTTTACCCACTGTGCCCTTTTGTATTTCATTTCAGCGATTAGTTTATTTGTTTATCAACGTAGTAAGTAGTACAAAGCTAATCCAGAATGTAAACTGCACTTAAATTCTGTTTGAACTGTTTAATAGTCAGTGTCCACTGTCTGAACGTCAAATATCAGATTAATACATTGCGCCTGGTTGCGTTATTTTATAGGAATTTTATTATTTTAAGTGGGAAGTACTAGATAATGTTGAAGAAATTCGAAGCATATTGTTCGAAGAGCACAGTATTATTCGAAATTTACCTGTACCAATAGGTGCAGCCAAAGCAGCATTTGTGATGCTGTAATTACCTCATAGATAACGATATTTGTGTATTGTAGTTTTGTATTCCAATCAGAATTTTGAGAGCATCAAAGCCTCATTTCAGCGTGAGAGAGGGGTAAAATCAATAGATGATATTGAATTGAAAGCCTTCATCAGTCTCTTGTTTTTAATTGTTGTTAACAAAAGTAACAGATAAAGCCTGGAAGATCTGTGTGGAACTGATGGTGATGGCATTGAAAAATTTCACCTCGCAAACGAACATAAAACGTTTCAAATTTATTCAGGAGAGCCTTAGATTTTACAGTCGCGCTATTCGTGATGAAAGGAGACAATTAGACAAGCTAACAGCTATTCGGGAAATATTTACTGTGTTTGTACGCAACTACCACAAATCTTACACCCTTGGAGAAAATGTTACAGTAGGCAAGAAGCTGGAAGGATTCTGTGGAAGGTACAGTTTTCGCCAATATGTATCAATCAAAACAAACGAGTATGGATTCTTAAGTGTGGATTCTTAAGTATTTTACCTGTACAATTTGGAAACATACGCTGTGTTGCAACCAGAAGGATTTACCAACTGAGCAATAAACAATTTGATGTTGTTCTGTGACTGTGTAAACCTATATATCAGTCAGGTCGAAATGTGAAAGCGGACAACTGGTTTACTAGTACTGGAATGATAATAGAGCTATGAAGGGAGAGTTTTTCTTTTGTTGGCATGATGATGAAAAACAAGTGTGGAGATTTCTCTAGAGTTTGCTATCAGTAAAAGAAGGGCTGCCCACATTTCCTTTTTTGACTTCCACAAGACTGAACTCTAGTTTCCTCCGTACCTAAAAGTGGAAGTGAGTGATCCAGGCATCACGTTTGCATGAAGATAATTCGATAGATGCTGACATTGTAGATAAACGGAAGCCATCCACCGTAAATTTTAAAATAGCGTTAAGTGTAGTATTTTCACAGCGGATAAGCCGAATGCTTTGTACAACGCTGCAAGAAATGTGCGCCGCTGGTCAATGGTTGTATTTTTGTAATGATCAGTACAGTTGGAATCTATGCACAAGTGATTTATTGTGGCAACAGGAAGAATTGTATCAAAAGGAAAGGGTTCCTGAATCAGCTTTGTTATACGATGTTGTTTTCTTCGCTAAATTCTGCATAACTATTGAAATTTTGTACCGAGAACTCTATAACTATGACTTATCTATCAAGAACTCTGAAAAAAATATATATTTCTGAAAAAAAGGATGCCATGTTCACAGTAGGAGCTCTTATGGGGTTCTTAATTAAGTTGCGATTACCTCTTAAACTATTACCTGCACTATAAAATTCTACTAGGAATTTCGATAGAACTCTTCACGTGGTGTCCAGAACTGTCATCAGAACTGTTGTACGAATATATTTATATTTTCTGTAGAAAAAGTGTGTCCCACATTAAATCAATTTATCACAAACTATTATCGCCATAGAAAAATGTTATTAGGATTTTCGATAGAGCTCTTGGGGTTCTGTTCAGAACTGTCCTCAGAACTGTTGTACCAGTTTAATTTTTGCGAAAATTGACAAAAAATGATTTCGATAGAAAATTTTTTTCGAGTATTGTTGTTTTCTTCCCTACATTCTGCAGAACTATTAAAATTTTGTACAAATAACTAGAACTATGGCATACCTGTCAAGAACTGTGAAAGAAATATACATTTCTGAAGAAAAGGGTGCCAACTTCACAGTAAATGAAAAGATTTTCTCCTTAAATTGCAATTATTTCGTAAACTATTAGCTGCACAAAAAAATGTTAATTGGGTTTTCGATAGAACTCTTGGAGTTCTGTTCAGAACTGTGCTCAGAACTGTTTTACTTATTTACAATTTGCGAAAATACACGAAGAATGTTTTCGATACGAAAATTTTTTCGAATATTGTTTACGTCGCTAAATTTTGCAGAACTATTGAAATTTTGTACAAAGAACTGTAGAACTATGGCATATCTATCAAGAAATCTGAAAAAAGTATACATTTGTGAAAAAAAAGGGTGCCAACTTCACAGTAAGTGAAAAGATTTTCTCCTTAAATTGCAATTATCTCGTAAACTATTAGCTGCACAAAAAATTGTTAATTGGGTTTTCGATAGATCTCTTGGAGTTCTGTTCAGAACTGTGTTCAGAACTGTTGTACTTATTTACAATTTGCGAAAATTGACGAAGAATGTCTTCGATACGAAATTTTTTTCGAATATTGTTTTCGTCGCTAAATTTTGCAGAACTATTGAAATTTTGTACAAAGAACTCTAGAACTATGGCATATCTATCAAGAAATCTGAAAAAAGTATACATTTGTGAAAAAAAGGGTGCCAACTTCACAGTAAGTGAAAAGATTTTCTCATTAAAATGCAATTATCTCGTAAACTATTAGCTGCACAAAAAAATGTTACTTGGATTTTCGAAAGAACTCTTGGAGCTCTGTTCAGAACTGTGTTCTGAACTCTTGTACTTATTTACATTTTGCGGAAATTGCCAAAGAACGTTTTCGATACGAAAATTTTTTCGAGTATTGTTGTTTTCGTCGCTAAATTCTGCAGAACTATTGAAATTTTGTACAAAGAACTCTAGAACTATGCCATATCTATCAAGAACTCTGAAAAAAATGTATATTTCTCGAAAAAGGGGTGCTAACTTCACACGACTGGCTGCGTAGCCTATGACAGACTCGAGGGAGATTATCCTTCCGACCTCTAGGAAAACCAAACCACCATGGGCGGTGTATGTGCCCTCACGACTCCAAGCACGCCGTAGCCGCTGGCCCCGCTCCTTCGTTGTCCGACTCGTCCTCTCGCCGTCCTGTCTACGTACACAGTCCAACGTGACTCTCGCTCATCGCCGATCCCGACCTACCTCCGCAGCAGAGCGCACGCGCTGCCGCTAAATCCGCACCACCAAAGATGGGCAGAAGACAAATAAGCACCGATGTCGACTCAAAGATCAAAATGACGATCGATGGAAAATGGCGCCAGAAAATGCACAGAAGATGTATCTCGAGGTAAAGCACGGAAAAGCAAAACTCAGGATGCAACAAACGTAATAAAATCCTATATCTCAAAAAGATTTGTCTCATAAGTTTCTCTATCGCCAGTGGCCTTGTATGGTAATGAATTATGAACACAGAATATGAACCTAAATACGGCATCTGGAGACGACGTTTAATTAAATTGCCCTGAACCGGTAGAGTATAATAAAACGAAGCTCTCCGTTGAGTTGGAGCAGAAAGAATATTTCTGCGACTATCAGGTGCAAGAAGACAACCTTGCACTGGACACGCATTTAAGACTCCTTTTTAGCCGAGGGACACTAGTGGCTCCATGGGGCCAACAAGATGTAAGAGCCCTGCCACGAACTTGTGACGTTGCACTAGTCGGATTGTCTGCCACACTTCGCGAACGTTCGACCTCGTGCAGGGCCCACGGGAAATCAATATTTAATTGAAAAGGTTTACACTGTAGGTCTCAATTTCGTTGTGTGCTATCGAGATCTTGCTTCGATGCAAACACGCACTCAAGAATTATTAAACTCATCTGAAATAATTACTCGCTCCCCGCCGGAGATGGCTGCTGGCACTCGTAAGACCTGCCGTGTCACGTGCTGTGACGTACACTCCACAGCCTCTCCCGTGGGCCTCGGTGGCGCTAGCTGTTGAACTGCCCACCTGGTCGCGCCACTTTTTAATAATAGGTCACTTCTCACAGGGAAATAGTTGAAAGAATGATGCCATATGAAGGACTACTTCCCCTCACTCTTCTTTAAAGAAGAAAAGATGCCAAGGACAAGAAAATTAAAACATCCAATTTGAATCACTCACTGACAAGAGTATTGTTTTACATACTGTCTGGCGATCTAAGTGCGGACGACAGCAAAACTTTTCAGTAATCTTCGAATGTCGAAACCGTCGTTTTATGAGTTGTTTGGCTATATGTAACAAAAAGGATACCTATTGTTTTACCATGCGTGGTGCTCGTAATCGCGGAAAATCTTAAAAAGAAACGCGTGCTAAAAGATCACTGTAATTCAAAGGGGAGACCCATACAGAGTCGGTTGTTTAGTCCATATATGCGGTTACACATTCAGAAATAATAATAATAACGCTCGTGGTCAGTCTGGCTTGTTCATTGATACCCGCGTTTTGTATTTGTATTCGAGAGTCGACTTATAGTGATGAAAATAATATTAAACCAGATCTCGAGATGACAGCTGTTTCTATATTGAGGTAGTATAGTTAGTACAGGATGGCGCAAATAAAAGTGGCCCGAAGAACAGAGTTGCAGGGCACAAAGAAACACAGCAGCTGGCTGGAGTGGCCGAGCGGTTAAATGCGCTACAGTCTGGAACCGCACGACCGCTATGGTCGCAGGTTCGAAACCTGCCTCGGGCATGGATGTGTGTGATGTCCTTAGGTTAGTTAGGTTTAAGTAGTTCTAAGTTCTAGGGGGCTTATGACCACAGCAGTTGAGTCCCATAGTGCTCAGAGCCATTTGAGCCAAACACAGCAGATAGGTTTGCCATCCGTCCCGATATATCAGGACCTTCATGTCCCGACATCCCGACAAGACCCAGTTTTGCCCCGGTTTTGCAAAATGCTGTTACGAGCTTGGCTCAAGTACTGAAGTAACGCCATTTGTTAGCGCAACATTTAATTGCAGCCTCAGTTAGTTTTATTTATGCCGGCCGGAGTGGCCGAGCGGTTCTAGGCGCTACAGTCTGGAACTGCGCGACTGCTACGTCGCATGTTCGAATCCTGCCTCGGGCATGGATGTGTGTGATGTCCTTAGGTTTGTTAGGTTTAAGTAGTTCTAAGTTCTAGGGGACTGGGTGATTCAGAAGTTAAGTTCCATAGTGCTCAGAGCCATTTGAACCATTTTATTTATGTCAACAAGTTTATGTTGAAAATGTCGCCCCGCACATGGCGTTGCATGTTGTGTATCCTGTGTCGGCGATGCAAGCACCTTCTAGAATCCAGATCTAGAGCCATCATTCGAGAAAATACCAGACTTCTCCAGTAGTATGGGGCTGGAATTATTTAAGCAGCGCCACGCGGAAGAATCGGACAGTTCCCATTGGAATAACGATCTGATAAGACGCTTCTTTGTCAAAGTCAAACGAACAACGACAAAAAGTAATGTTTGAAGTGTTTACATCTACATCTACATTCTACATCTACATTTATACTCCGCAAGCCACCCAACGGTGTGTGGCGGAGGGCACTTTACCTGCCACTGTCATTACCTCCCTTTCCTGTTCCAGTCGCGTATGGTTCGCGGGAAGAACGACTGTCTGAAAGCCTCCGTGCGCGCTCTAATCTCTCTAATTTTACATTCGTGATCTCCTCGGGAGGTATAAGTAGGGGGAAGCAATATATTCGATACCTCATCCAGAAACGCACCCTCTCGAAACCTGGCGAGCAAGCTACACCGCGATGCAGAGCGCCTCTCTTGCAGAGTCTGCCACTTGAGTTTATTAAACATCGCCGTAACGCTATCACGGTTACCAAATAACCCTGTGACGAAACGCGCCGCTCTTCTTTGGATCTTCTCTATCTCCTCCGTCAAACCGATCTGGTACGGATCCCACACTGATGAGCAATACTCAAGTATAGGTCGAACGAGTGTTTTGTAAGCCACTTCCTTTGTTGATGGACTACATTTTCTAAGCACTCTCCCAATGAATCTCAACCTGGTACCCGCCTTACCAACAATTAATTTTATATGATCATTCCACTTCAAATCGTTCCGCATGCATACTTCCAGATACACTCCTGGAAATGGAAAAAAGAACACATTGACACCGGTGTGTCAGACCCACCATACTTGCTCCGGACACTGCGAGAGGGCTGTACAAGCAATGATCACACGCACGGCACAGCGGACACACCAGGAACCGCGGTGTTGGCCGTCGAATGGCGCTAGCTGCGCAGCATTTGTGCACCGCCGCCGTCAGTGTCAGCCAGTTTGCCGTGGCATACGGAGCTCCATCGCAGTCTTTAACACTGGTAGCATGCCGCGACAGCGTGGACGTGAACCGTATGTGCAGTTGACGGACTTTGAGCGAAGGCGTATAGTGGGCAAGCGGGCGGCCGGGTGGACGTACCGCCGAATTGCTCTACACGTGGGGCGTGAGGTCTCCACAGTACATCGATGTTGTCGCCAGTGGTCGGCGGAAGGTGCACGTGCCCGTCGACCTGGGACCGGACCGCAGCGACGCACGGATGCACGCCAAGACCGTAGGATCCTACGCAGTGCCGTAGGGGACCGCACCGCCACTTCCCAGCAAATTAGGGACACTGTTGCTCCTGGGGTATCGGCGAGGACCATTCGCAACCGTCTCCATGAAGCTGGGCTACGGTCCCGCACACCGTTAGGCCGTCTTCCGCTCACGCCCCAACATCGTGCAGCCCGCCTCCAGTGGTGTCGCGACAGGCGTGAATGGAGGGACGAATGGAGACGTGTCGTCTTCAGCGATGAGAGTCGCTTCTGCCTTGGTGCCAATGATGGTCGTATGCGTGTTTGGCGCCGTGCAGGTGAGCGCCACAATCAGGACTGCATACGACCGAGGCACACAGGGCCAACACCCGGCATCATGGTATGGGGAGCGATCTCCTACACTGGCCGTACACCACTGGTGATCGTCGAGGGGACACTGAATAGTGCACGGTACATCCAAACCGTCATCGAACCCATCGTTCTACCATTCCTAGACCGGCAAGGGAACTTGCTGTTCCAACAGGACAATGCACGTCCGCATGTATCCCGTGCCACCCAACGTGCTCTAGAAGGTGTAAGTCAACTACCCTGGCCAGCAAGATCTCCGGATCTGTCCCCCATTGAGCATGTTTGGGACTGGATGAAGCGTCGTCTCACGCGGTCTGCACGTCCAGCACGTACGCTGGTCCAACTGAGGCGCCAGGTGGAAATGGCATGGCAAGCCGTTCCACAGGACTACATCCAGCATCTCTACGATCGTCTCCATGGGAGAATAGCAGCCTGCATTGCTGCGAAAGGTGGATATACACTGTACTAGTGCCGACATTGTGCATGCTCTGTTGCCTGTGTCTATGTGCCTGTGGTTCTGTCAGTGTGATCATGTGATGTATCTGGCCCCAGGAATGTGTCAATAAAGTTTCCCCTTCCTGGGACAATGAATTCACGGTGTTCTTATTTCAATTTCCAGGAGTGTATTTTACAGAAGTAACTGCTACCAGTGTTTGTTCCGCTATCATATAATCATACAATAAAGGATCCTTCTTTCTATGTATTCGCAATACATTACATTTGTCTATGTTACTGCGGGAACGCAGGGCTTGAAGTGTATAGTGAAGTGTACTTTGATGACTAAAGTGTTATTGTCAACTGTTTACCGTCTAATAAACGTATCATAACTTACGAAAAAGCCTAAGGATGGAAAGAGAACGTATCACTCTTTGGATGATAACACAAAAGAGTGGTCTTCTGTCAAGAAAGGACGTACAGATCAGGAAGCATTGTGTAACATTTTAGCTCTTTCATCTAAGTAACTTACGGAGGTAAGGCAGATGTGAGGCATCACATTTCCACGAAGAATCATACAAACAGATTCGCGGTAGCATCGACATCAAAGCCTATTTCTACCTAGGAAGAATTGCTGTTGCAGAACTAGCAACAGCTCTTAAAGTTGTCAAGCGTCATCAGCCCTTCAGGTCTCTTGACTGTGCCGTAAAACTGAATGCCGTAATGTATCCCGACTCCAAAAGTCGCCGCAAAGCAGTCTACAGCCAGAACCAAAGCTAGAGCGATTGTTAAAAATACTCTCGCATCACACTCCGCATCCAAATGCATAAAATATTGCTAGAAGCTTCATTGTACGGCATAGTCACCGACGCATCGAACCACAAGGCTGAAAATAGCAGAGGTGCCACATCTTTCCCATTCATATATTTCGCAGGAAGAGGATATGAACAAAATCTATATGCTCTTTCGTTTAATTGACTGTCATTAGGTTGGCAAGTAGAAGAGAATAAATTTTCGCATACATGTGTCTTCATTTCAATGTGAGTGCGAGGTAACTCTAAACAAGTTGTTGAACCTTTCACTGTCCATCAGCAGAAAGTTGATGTAATCATCACGTACTGAGCGTAACATTTCCAGTAACAGGTTTTCATGTGTATATTTCTCTCTCACATTAGACAGTTCCCTGGATCAGCATCTTGTTTTCTTCTTCTTTAAACACAGTGCCAGAGTCAATGTTAGAAATGCTTTATCTGCATTTGTAGCCATTCCCACTGCTTCAAATGCAAGGTTAAATTGACAAGCGTTCTTGGTACGTGTATGGGCTTATTTCACATGTCCGTGGCTAGATAACAACGAATCTTACAGACAAGTTTTCACTTTTTCGAGTGAGGACGTAAACAATTTTAAGAGTTTCATTGTCCATTCGAAGAAAATTGATGTAATCATCGGGTTCTGAGAGTAATGCTTCATTTAGCAGATTTTCATGGATAAATCTCTCGTTTTAAGCCATTCCTTGGACAGCGTCTTGTTTTCGTCTACTTCCTTGAACACAGTACCAGCATCAATGCGATAACTGCCTTGTCTGCATTTGTGGCCATTCTCGCTACTGTCAAAATACTCACGAACACGAACATCATCTGCTTCAAAGTGAGGTTAAGCAGACAAACTTTGTTTGTACGTGTACAGACTTGTTTGATAAATCCGTGGCAAGATCAGGGCACATTTGGCAAACAGCTTTCCTCGTTTATGGGGGCCTGCAGCTCCATAGCGACCTACGGGACGATATGACAAGGTCGGATCTTCTGTAGCGCCGTCGTATAAAAAGGCTCGTCTGCCGCCATAGAGAAACTTGTGCGTAGGTGCATCATAATGCTGACTGTTTCTATTAAGCAACAGGTCATTATGGAGTTCTTAGAACTCTATAGGGACTTCAGATGTTTTTGGAATGCTTCTGACAAGCAGTATTACAAAAAAGGATGTCATAAATCAGGCACTACAAATCCTTGAAGAGACACTAAACACAGTTGCAGGTATCTGAAACACAGATGAAGGAAACATGCTGCGCTACATGCAATAAAAGACATGCTACCGATATGTCAAAACAGAAACAATTAATTGAGATGGCATAGTCATTACTTTAATGAAAAAAAAAACACAACAGCTGAGATATATGGGCGGGCTGTTGACCAACAACTACGAGAACTGAATGATGTTCAACGATGCATCGCAGAAAAAATAGTATTCGATGTTTTTCTTATGGAAAATTAGGAAAGCTCACTGTTCAATCATCAACAGCGGATTTACCTTCACCGTCATCATCGGCCAAGAACAGATACGGTTGTTCCAGCGGTATATGCAGCTCAACAGTCCCCCAGCTAATTCAAATATACGCAGTTCTACTGCACAACTTCAACCAGAATAACAAGAATCCGAAAAGAGTGCTTACACTGTGAATTAGTTTCTTGTACTTAAGAGGATTGGGTTGATTTGTAGGGGGTGGGGGGTGGGAAGAAACCAAACAGCGATGTCATCGGTCTCATCGGATTAGGGAAGGAAGTCGGCCGTACCCTTTCGAAGGAACCATCCCGCCATTTACCTGGAGCAATTTAGGGAAATCACGGGAAATCTAAATCAGGATGGCTGGACGTGGGATTGAACCGCCGCCCTCCCGAATGCGAGTCCAGTGTGCTAACCACTGCGCCACCTCTCTCAGTGCACTGCGCAAAGCTAGTGAGAAAGTAGGTATTGTAGTCAGTCATTATCGCTCTATTTTTTAAAATATATTTGTTTTTCGCTAATAAATATCGATTATCGTTTGGTGATCTGGCAGGAACTAGGCGGCCCCTATCGATCGCGGGGCCTTGGGCACGCGCCCAGGGTGTCCAGTGGGAAAGAGGGGTCTGACCGTAAAGGACAATAGTAAACAAACATTGGCCACGTGCGAATAGGACTCGCGCGCTGTGAGGTCCGTACAAACTTCATTATGTACAGACAGTTTATACTTTCCGGGAATCGACGGTATCGACGATTTTTGCCTATCAATATTGATTCTGGCAAGATATGGGTCCCAGGGAGTCCAAGACTTTCTAGATTGTTTTAATTTCAAGTTCGAAGTCAGATAATAAATGACAAAAGAAATATTTTTTCGTTTGATATGGCCGGCCGAAGTGGCCGTGCGGTTAAGGCGCTGCAGTCTGGAACCGCAAGACCGCTACGGTCGCAGGTTCGAATCCTGCCTCGGGCATGGATGTTTGTGATGTCCTTAGGTTAGTTAGGTTTAACTAGTTCTAAGTTCTAGGGGACTAATGACCTCAGCAGTTGAGTCCCATAGTGCTCAGAGCCATTTGAACCATTTTTTTCGTTTGATATAATAACGAGTTAACAATTTCGGATTCTTTCCTTCACCTGCACTGAGAAACCTTGCTTCTTGCAAAATGTCATGGTTCTAGGTCAATGGGAAGTAACCTATAGGTTTTGATTAATTAAGTTTTCGGGTATCAAAATATGTAAGATAAATGGCGATATCTTTTGACTGAATTGACCTAGAAGCTTAAAATTTTTACATCGCCAAGGGACCATACAGGTTGGTATGTGACACAAATCTGAACTTGATATCCCGAAATGATGCAGAGAGAATGGATCCTCTAACAGACGGACTGACAGACGTATAAAAATGTGACGAAAAATATTTTTTCATATTCTGTAATCATTAATTAACAATTTTCGGATTTTTCCTTTACTTGTACGTTAAAATATTGGTTTTTGGCAAATTTCATGGTACTAGGTTAAAGGGAAGCACCCTATTTGATGAGAGAGTTTTCGGGTATCAAGTACGTGACGTGCATGGTGATATCTTTTGACAGAATCGACCCAAAAGCGTAAAAGTTTTACGCCACCAAGGAACCATAAACTTTAGTATGCGACATAAATTTGAACTTGATACTCCAGATTGTTTCCGAGAAAGAGGCTCTTAACAGACGGACAAGCAGAACAGAGGATTTAAAAAATGCCAAAAAAATATTTTTTTCCTGTTATACAACTACAAATTAACAATTTTCGAATTTTTTCCTATACTTTTATTGTGAAGCCCTGCGTCTATTCCAAATGTCATGATTCTAGGTCAACAGAGAGCCTATTGGTTTTGAAGAGTGAGTTTTCGAGTATCCGCTTCCCGCGGCCGGGTTCCCGGGTTCGATTCCCGGCGGGGTCAGGGATTTTCTCTGCCTCGTGATGACTGGGTGTTGTGTGCTGTCCTTAGGTTAGTTAGGTTTCAGTAGTTCTAAGTTCTAGGGGACTGATGACCATAGATGTTAAGTCCCATAATGCTCAGAACCATTTTTCGAGTATCAAAATATGTGGCCGTATCTTTTGATTGCATTGATTTAAAAGCTTAAAATTTACATGCAGACAACAAGCGGTTCTATAAGGGTTCGGTTTTTACAGATTAAGGCACAGAACGCTAAAAAGGACTGCTATGATCAAGTACGGCAATAGGCCCACCGTTTCTAACTAGAGCAACAAGTACACAGAAATCTCCCGATAGCTTTAATTAATTCTGCAGTCCAAATTTAACTTAGCAACCATAATAGTTGAAAGTACTCCTGGCAAGGCCTACACACTGCTGGAATATGTGGACAACAAAAGAGTTCAATAGCTGCAGAAACGTTATTTCTTTTTCTTGCTTGGTGTCCTCTTTACAGGAGAATCAAATTCATTTGTAGTTATTTATTAAGAGCTTTCTTTTGTTTATTCTGTTACTGTAAAGGGTTTTCTTTAGTTTATTCTATTACTGTCTGATGCTCAATGTATACAAGGATCAGCTCTGGGCAATATACCACAAAAACAGCACCTCAAGAGTTTTGACTTGCAGACTTCGTATTGCGCGGGTTTTCTCATATTTGTTCATTGTGCATTCATGTAGCTGCTGACTGAATTGTTGCATAGCGTATCTCATGTTGAATTTCTGTCCCTTCATCATACAACACCCAAACTGATGACCATGGACTCGCTACCGTTTCTCTGCACGTTCTTCTGGTGACTGTTTACTGTGTGGTGTGTGCACTTCACAAACTATGAACCGTTCAGCGTACGACACACCAAAACCCGTGTTCCCTCATTACATTTCGTCTTCTGATTGTGAATCTCAATTGCTGCACCCACCACATACCACCTTTAAAACAGAGCAGGAACGATTCCTTCCTCATGCGACGCAAGTGAGATCTCTAACCATCCGATTCACGATAGTGCAAACGAAGTGCATTGTCTTCGGTGTTTACATAAGGTCATGTCGATCTCGGCACTCCACAAGTTCCACAGACTGACGAACGCTTGTGTTTCGGAACTGATATTACCGCCCAATGCGGGGCTAATGTGTGCTACAGACATTGCCATTGACACTCAAAGGCCACCAGAGCATGAACTACTTGCTCTGAAGGTACAGTACGTTTTCTGAGTCTGTATACTATGCATCTTCCACCGTTGCCTTTCAGAGCCACAGCTGTATCAACCGTGCCAGCCAGCCATGCCTTCGCGTCTCCCGAGTCGTGAAAACTCTCCCTCACCCCCCCCCCCCCCCCTCACGGGCACATTACATTATGTTCTCCCACTGCACAAAAGCACACCACTGGTGCATTCGACAATCACGGTTTTTCCCGCCATGTCAGCCAACCGTGCCCTTGCGCCTACTACGTCATGTGCCGCATGTGGTCATAACCTTGACATCTCCACGACGACATGGGGCGTCACTGCTCTGGGACTCCATCTACTGCTTAACCCTCTATTTCTTAGTGTTGCTCTCAAGCAACATCAAATTTACGTTGGCCCTATGGAACAACAAACACTCCCCAGTGCCTTTTACTGGTATTGTTGCCTCCAGGCAACATTCCTTTACACACTGCGAATGCCAGTTGTTGTAATAGTTCAAGGTTTTCCACACGAGATGGCAGTTTGTGCAGTGGTGTTACAGAGATCTCGTGTGAGCAACAGGGGTGTCTTATTTTGGTTCTGAAACAGTGGATTTCAATAAATTGGCAGCAATCTTAGCAGATTTTCTTCAAGAAATACCCAGAGATTAGTTTACAGCAGAAATATTTCAATCTAATATTGTTTTGAATTACGTAAATAGTATAAAACTTTTATGTTGCCTGTTAGCGACATTGCCCATAGTTGGGACATGTGCCATTAGTATATTACATATGCTTACGGCGTGACAGAGTAGACATTTTTATTTTGAGGGGCTTTTTAGCTATGGATTCCTGAATAATTTATGGAATTAAAAAAGCGAGAGGAATAGTAGTTCCACCAGAAAACCCGGCTTTGTCTGATCTAAGCGAATCTGAACTTTTAAGTTTTGGCAGACTGTAGTGATGATGATCCAGACTATATTCCAGAGCGTCAATCTCAGTTCCATAACCTAGTTATACCAGAAACTGATTCTGATTCAGGAAGTGAAATCTCAGAAGCTGAACATGTGCAAGGACTTTCTGCAGTTCAAAATGGCTCTGAGCACTATGGGACTTAACATCTAAGGTCATCAGTCCCCTAGAACTTAGAACTACTTAAACCTAACTAACCCAAGGACATCACTCACATCCATGCCCGAGGCAGGATTCGAACCTGCGACCGTAGCGGTCGCGCGGTTCCAGACTGAAGCGCCTAGAACCGCTCGGCCACTCTGGCCGGCTTTTCTGCAGTGAATCCTTCTAGTGCAAGTGCCAGTCAAGTGAAAAAGAAAATTACAAAAGCAGTCACTTACATATGGGTAAAGGAAGATATAACTGCTATGGCAGAAAGTCTCCGTCCTGTGTTTTCTGATGAAGGCAATACACCACTGGCTTATTTCAGAAGATTCTTTGATCCAGATCTAATTGACAAAATTGTGTAGGAAACGAACTTTGTGCAACGAACTACCACATCAGTAAACACCAATGTAAATGAAATTGAACAATTGTTTGGTGTTCTGATACACATGGATCTTGTTTCTATGCCTTCGTACACTGACTATTGGTCACAGTCAATGAACTGTGGAAAAATCACCAGCATTTTCAGTTTGAAGCACTTTCAGAAACTCCGCCGATACCTGCATTTTAGAAGCAATGAGAATGCCGTGAACTCTTCTGACAGACTTTTCAAAGTAAGACCTGTTCTTGAGTCAATTGTAAAGAACTGCCGTGAGCAGAAACAAGAGTCGGAGGTTTCTATAGATGAGATGATGGTTCCATATAAAGGTACAAGAGCAGGTAAATCGCCCCAGTATGTTCAAAACAAGCCACAAAAGTGGGATTTTAAGATTTTTGTTCGTGCTGGTGTGTCTGGAGTTGTCTATGATTTTCTTCCCTATACTGGCAAGGGGATGATAACTGATCTTGCTGATGACGAGAAAGTATTTGGAATTGGAGGACAAGTTGTGGATACACTTTGCAAAAGTATTCCAAGAGATAATTCTCCCAGAGTTTATTTTGACAATTTCTTTTGCAGCCTTGAACTTGTAACATACTTTAAAAACTCAAAACATTGAGTCCATGGGCACCATAAGGAAGAACTGAATAAAGAACAGTCCTCTACAAGACGAGAAGCAGTTACTGAAACAAGAACGAGGCAGCTATGACTACAGGAAGGACAGTCACTCAGACCTCATTTTAGTAAGGTGGGCAGACAATAAAATCGTGACACTTGCAAGCTCATTCCGTGGTGTCCAACCACTCTCAACAGTAAAACGATGGGACAGCAATGAAAAAAGAAGAATTGATGTGCCCTGTCCCAGTATTGTACGTCAGTACAACAAACATATGGGAAGAGTTGATATTGCTGGTATGCTGATAGAGCTCTACAGAGTACCAATCAAAACTAGGCGTTGGCACATGAGATTGTTTGGATTTTTGCTAGATCTGAGTGTTGTAAATGCCTGGCTGGTATTTCGAAGAGAATCTCTGGACAAGAAGACCTCATTGAAGTCATTCAGGGCAGATAATGCCAATGGTTTGATGTTTACAGGGAAAAGGAAAGTAGGAAGGCCCTCAATAGACATAATACCATCACAAAAGAAGAGGGGGAAGCCAACAGCTCCGACTGTTACACAAGATGTCCGATTTGATAATATGGAGCATTGGCCTGTATACGGTCCCAAAGGTCGATGTCGTTATTGTCCATCTGGATATTCTACAGTCATGTGTTCAAAATGCAATCTAGTATTGTGCTTCGTTCCAAAGAGGAACTGTTCCCAAAAATTTCATTGCAAGAAGAACTAGAAGGGAAAATGAAACAGTCCTATTACACAGTAGGAATGCATAAATGTGTTTGTAAATTAAATTATTCACGTACAGGAAACCTTTTGCTTGAGGTCATTGGCAAACACTTTTTTTCTATAATATGCATAAATCTGGTGTGCTGCTGGCACTGTTGATTGTAAGCAACATTTCACAATTTTCATAATTTTTGTCAAAAATTTTTAAAACTGTCTGAATTGTATTTCTTTAAGCATAATAAATAAATATAAGCACTGAAAAAATTTTTTGTTTTTATTTTCACCATTTGCCAAATAAAGGGTTAATCAAGATTTCGCCTCTCTCAGCACCTCATCACTTTCAAAGCCTCTCGGTCTTCCAAATCAACTTTCACCTATGCAGCGCCTCCAGACTAGCAGGCTTCCTAAACTACCACTCTCCCCAGCCCCACCGCCGCTGAAAGACAACCGCCAGACCTGGTGGTTCGCCTTGGCTGATAACCTCTTCAACCTCCATGACAGCATGCATGATAACTCACGTCTTATCTGCTCCATCAGCCGTCTGTATGACCACACAGACTTCATCAGTGACCTAGTTCTCTGGCCTCCTACTCACTACAAGTAGTCTGTTGCCAAAGCAACAATAATCGAGCATTTGTCATGCCCTCCATCTGAAGCTATTGATCACATTACACATGAAGAAAGCTTGGGATCACAGACTCCGTCCCAATGCCTACGGGCGTTGCTTGATGTGGAATTCATGCCTGATGTCACATTATTGTGTTTGTCGTTCGTTAAGCTTCCATACAAACTGCAACTACAACTATTTTCACATGCTTCAGATTCCTTAGGTACTTGGAGGCTAAGCTCCACCTCACAGATCAGGTCTACAGCATTCTCCAACATTCTCGCCAACTGTAGTGGTCGCATGGAGGCTAGGGTTGGCACTATCAAATACTCCCTCACAGTTCGCTCCAACTCTCCCAGATGGCAGAGACAGCACGAGAGCGTGTGCAGTACTTCAGGAAGCCCCACAACCACCTGCTGGCAACCTTCATGTACCACCTGCACCGAGCCCACAACTGACTCCACTCAGAACCCAACTGAGGACGTGCAAGCGACTCATGGTACCCTCCTCCCCCCCCACCCCCCACGCTCCCCCCGTACCCACTCTGTTGATTCCACACTACATTTGGCGATGCAGCACTGTCGACCTAACTGCACAAGTCCGAACTTTGCTTGTGGGCTAGTGTATGCGCCCCTGTCGCTCCATTCCCCCATTGTGTCTTATGAAATGAGAGTCTCAAATGCCAACTCTACTCTAGACGGTTGTCTCTATGTGGTGGGCAACATATCGAGTTGAAGATTTCTGATCCATACGGGTGCAGAGATTAGCACCATACCTATTACATTAGCGCCTGCTCTGACCTTTCAAACCAAGTAAACTTTACATGCTACTAACAACTCAAGTATCACTGCCCTTGGCGCAGTAGATCTTAAGATGTACCATACTTGTCATCTAAATTTTACCTGGACTTCCTACATTACAGACATCCACAAACCTGTGCTTGGTATAGACTTTCTTACACATTTTGGATTATCACCAAATATTCAGTTTGCATCCTTGCCCCCCACGCCTCTGACTCCCTAACATTAACTACGGGGCCCCAGCCTTAGCTCTTTCTCCAAGTGCTCCACTTTAATGGCTCAACTCAGTGCATCATTGGTCGAGCTTATGCCCGAGCTCTCTGTTTCCAAAGCTCTACGAGCCCACAATGCACTTGATCAACTGATGACACAACATCCTTGCAACTGGCACGAGCTCATCAGATGCTGTCAACTCACTGACATGCATTCACCATGCTCCGAAGACAATGCAGCAGCTATGCTCACGTTCTCTACAGCACTGCCTCCTCCACAGGACCCTAAGGTCAATGACAGTTTGCTCCCAGTGCTCCCGGTGCACCCACCCCTCACAAACCAACTGTGACGCCTTTCCTGCAGTTTTGAACAATGCACTCGTAGCTGTGATTACTAATGGTACTTGTCATACATTCAGAACTATCGAGGGACCACCCGTACGACAAAAGGCGTGCCACCTCAATCCCAGAAAAGTGTGCCACACTAAGACAGCTGACAACAAACTACTTGGCGCTGGCATTATATGTCCATCAGGTAGAAATTGGTCTTTCCCCGATGCACCTTCATCTGTGTGGGGACTACAGGGCTCTGAACTCTTGCGCTATTGTAGATAATTATCTGATCCGATTAAATCAGGGCTTCACCCAATTGCTCAGTGGTGCGTGAGTGTTCAATGTACTTCGTTGCCGCAAAGCTTACCACCAAATTCCGATGTTCAAGGACGATGTTTCGAAGACTATTCTAATCACCCCCTTTTGGACTTTTTGAGCACTGTTTCATGTCATATAGCCTCAATTGGCAGCAGTTTATTGATTCCTTATTGTTAAACATCCAATTCGTTCATACCTATCTGGATGACACCTTGCACTTTTCTTCCACTGTCTGGAAACACAGACACCACCTAGCTCAATTACATGCCACGCTCCGAAATCAACCAAAAGTAGTCACACCTAGCTCGTGACAGTGTAACTTTCCAAGGCTATATAGTGTTGGATGAGGGTGTCCGACTGATGTTTGACTGCATCGAGTTTGTTCATAACCTTCCACTACCAATGGACCACTTTTAATGAAATTAAATAAAAAAAATATTTACCTTTTTTTATTGTTTTTTGTTATTTTTATCTTTCTTTCAGTCAGTACTAACTTTGTTGTAGAACCCCTTATTTACGTGTGGTAATAAAAATTCATTTAGACAGAATTAAGTACATTTAAAATTATGTGAACTTAGTCAACCCTCTCATGCTGATAAATTCATATTAACTGATTAAGAATATTTAGTTGAGAATTATATCTTTTACATAATTCGGCCTTGGCACACATTTTCTAAATGCAGTGGTTTTTTTTTTTATATTTACTGAATTTTTTCCCGGCGTTAGCTATGGAACACAAGACTGTCTCTATTAGCAGAAAATGGTTAAATATTGCCTAGCCGACGTTTAATTATCATTGATAAAACACACTTCACTATACATTTAAGTTACTTGAAAGAACCAACAAGTTGTTAAATTTCAACGTTAACTATCCGCCTATGAATGCACAAATGTGAAACTAGTAATAAATTCCGTCAGTCTCAGGATAGCTGTAAAAGAAAAACATTTTCTTAATTCGCTGCTATTTTTTATCTGCTCCCGATTTACGGGTTTGGTTAATTTTTCTTAGCGGAACAATTTTTTAAATGTGCCGCCGCTGCAAATCGTTCGGTCGCGGCACAGGCCAGCAACACCAGCGATAATTGCTAAAAATGCTGAAAATTCTTTAAAGAAATATTATAGATGACATGGGAAAGCTAATTTACATTAGTAATACACACTTTTGATAAATTATAATGTATTTAGACCACAACAATAATTCAACTTACATTAGTTTGTAATTTCTCCTCTAATGTATTTAGACCACAACAATAATTCAACTTACATTAGTTTGTAATTTCTCCTCTAATGGCGGCTAAATCTAGATACAGACAAATGAAGTCTACCCATTCATAAAATGCAACGTCACAGGTTCCTCTCTCTCTCAGCTCTCGAGGAAGAAGACAAAGAATGCACACTATGTATTCCTATTTATACCACTATCAACCGTTAATGTCTCTTTGCAATCTGCGGCTGTATTTTGCATTTTTGTTATCGCAGATATTGACACATTTCGTAATTACATTATGAGTATAGAAATATTACAATCGTAAATACATCGAGAATATTACTACAGAAAATATTACAATAACGAATGTCCTTTATACAAAATTAAATAATATTTTTTTGTTAAGTAATTACAGTATATACAAACTGCTTCATAGCGGCGTATATAGTACAATTTAATTTTAGTTTATTAATAGTGTGTGTGCTGCCAGGGAACGTTACATACTGTGAACTGCTAAGATTCCTGGGCATTATAAACTTCTACTGCCATCACCTCCCTTATGCAGTCTCCATCCAGGCATGACTTACTGATGCTTGGATTGGATAAAACACCTCTAATGCGAGGCATGTTCATTGCACTGATAACAAGATTGAAGCACTGGACGCTCTCAAGTCTGCTCTCTTCTAAGCATTTCATCTTGTTCACTGCTAATGCAGGTAATACATCAATAGGTGCAGTTTTACTGTTTTACAACAGCACGTCGGTGATGCCACTGAGCCTCTCATATTTTTCTCCAAAAAACTTTCATCTGCTCAGCACAAGTGGTCAATGTTGGACCGTGAACTTTTGCGACAAGTCTAGTATCTTTATCCACCACCAGCCGCATGCAGGCGCCATCTGCAATCCTGGCAAAGACATTCCTTCCTGGTGTCTGTGGAACAGGGACCTAATCAGCCAGTATTCTACAAGTTTATGCCATATAATGGGTTCTGACAATGCCATCACTGACTTCCTGTCCTGAGTGAACATTATCACATCTCCCATTGACATAGACGATTTTGCCCACCTGCAAACAGACTACACTGAGCTTTCAGACGTGCTAAAGGACACAATATACGCTCTGACTGTCGAGCCACGCCTATTACTGGGCTCATCCGCCCCCACTGTATGCGACGTCTCTACAGGTACTCGCCAACTGGTTGTGCTTTCCCCTTTCTGATGAGTGGTGTTAGCATCCCTGCACGATCTCACCCGCCTGGATATCAAGGCCAGTGGTTATCGAACGACTCATCTGGCTGAGAATTAAGAACGATTGCTGCGACTGGATGCATGCCTGTAGCCTTTGCCAGAGGAGTAAAGTTGGATGTCACGCACAGTTCTCTCTAGGGCAATTCAGCATCCCCAAAAGGACGCCTATGTCATGTACCTGTTGACACTGTCAGCCCACTCCTTCCCTCGGAGGGCTTTTAATATGTACTCTCGATCAGCGACTGAATCATAAGATGAATCAAAGCCAATGACCTACACGTGCCTGTTTCCACAGATTTGCCAGATATGGTACAGACATCTCTCCCTCTGATGACATTAATGATGCCTCTGCATGAGACACAATGCATGATGTTATGGCTGATTTGGTCACCCATGCCTTCGTCAACTCCTAGATTTCTCACTTTGGTTGCCTCTCATCGATAACCTCTGATGAGGGCTGCCAGTTCAGATCCTCTCTATTTGCCAAACTATGCAAGTTGTGTGATATTGACAGGTTCTACACCATACCTACACATGCAGAGCAATGGCCTTGTGGAGCGTTGGTACCACACCTTAAGATGGCACCCATGTGTCATGGTAGTTCCTCATCAGAGATGCTACCATGGATCATCCTGGGAATATGCGCCACCTACAAAGAAGATGTACAAGATTCACTTGCCGACATCCTCTATGACAAGGCACTCATCCTTTCTGCTGAGTCTCTTGAACACTGTCACCTCTCCGCTCTAGTTGTCAAGTACGCAAAGATACTTCAGACATCTGTACTCCTCTGCTGAAACCACATTCAGTACCATGAGTCTTCACTCACAAAGAGCTTTCTCCCTCTGTTATTATGTTATGCTTCAAGGCTTCCCCATCTGTGCATCTCTCCAGCACTAATGCTTGGGCATTACAAGATCCTCAGTCATGGACAGAACACATCAGACATGCTACTCACTTCCCACACCCGGGTTCGATTCCCGGCAGGGTCAGGGATTTTCTCTGCCTCATGTTGTTGCCTGGGTGTTGTGTGCTGCCCTTAGGTTAGTTAGGTTTAAGTAGTTCTAAGTTCTAGGGGACTGATGACCATAGATGTTAAGTCCCATAGTGCTCAGAGCCATTTGAACATACTACTAAATGGCAAACGCCAAACAGTCTCAGTGTACAGGATAAAGCCAGTCTGGTTGTTAGCCAATGACCTACACGTGCCTGTTTCCACAGATTTGCCAGATATGGTACAGACATCTCTCCCTCTGATGACATTAATGATGCCTCTGCATGAGACACAATGCATGAAGTGTGCTACGATTTTGCCCCTCCATGTGACACTCCTGTCTCTTCTCCTTCACCCCTGCCCAGTTTAGTGTTTACCGTCGACTTCACAGATACTGTCTTCATTATCATTGTCTCTCCACCAACGCACCATGATGCCTCAACAACTCACATAAGGCTACTGAACTCTTCTGAACTCCCTCTAGACGCTGAGCAGGACCACATAGTGGCCAAAATCTCAAATGATGGCATTCTCTCAGTTGTTGTCCATCTCTGCCTGCAGCTTATGAACTTCACTCCATCCCCCTTTGGGTCCAGGGATTATAATAGGCCCATAGTATTCCTGCCTGTCATAAGATGTGATTAAAAGGAATCTCCTACTTTTTGGCTCAATACATTCAGGTCCCATTTTAGGGTTTGACTTCCCACTTCCCACTTTTGCAGAAGTGCAGGCCATTTTGGAAGGATGCCTTACGTGGTGCACCAGTTACCCATAGTGCAATTAGATTCAGTCTCCTGCTTCTCTTCTTGTCATGGTATTGCATCTCCACCTGTAATTCAAGTATTTCTGAGGACACCTTCTGGGGTATACCACCTTCTTACATTGTCTCCTGTCCTCTTGCAACCCCATGACAATATTGGATTTCTCGTCACCCAACATCCAGCATGGTAGCCAGTCCATTGTGGTGGGTCCGTCATGTATCCATTTGGTGGTAGCCCCCTGACAACACAGGGGATTGCACTGCTGACACCTGAGCTGTAAACTCCCTATGTATGCCAAGGAGTAGATGCTTATCTTCCTGGGGCATCAAGACTCCCAGCAATGGCCATTGTTCCAGGTGGCCTTTGCTGTGGTTGGGTGGCCCTCGTGGGGAGAGCCCCTGATCAGAATGGGTGGCACCAGGGCGATGAACTGCAATGAAACAGACGAAGTCATCTTTTGCTGGGGACCAAGTCGCTCCAGCAGTCTCTAAGAAAGGAAAGGTTGATTTCAATGCTGACAGGTATGACCCTAAAGTGTTTCCCTCCCTAGCAACACCTTGGGAGGAACGTAGGGCTTCAGAACAACAGGATCCATATTCGCCTCATTACTTAGTGTGCAGCAGAACTGATGGGTACCCCTTTCTGCATACGAAGCCTCTGTTTTTTTGTGAGCACCTGGGGGATAAGTTTGGGGAAGTGACAGCACTGTCCAAAATGCAGAACTGGTTGGTTTTGATTCAGATGGAATCCACTATTCAGTCCTAGGCGTTACTCACCTGCAACAAGCTGGGTGATATTCCTGTTTCGGTCTCTCCCAATAAAAGCCTCCCATGGAGTTATTTTTCATTGCGACCTCCTGCTGCAGTCGGACGACGAACTATGTGCCAATTTAGAATGGTGGGATGTTCATTTTATCCAGTGCGTTTACAGGGATTGCTACTGGTGCCTTCGTCGTTGCCTTTGAGGATGATTTGTTACCTGAAAAGGTCAAGGTGATGGTGTACCAATGTGATGTCAAATCCAATGTCCTCCTCCTATGCAGTGCTTTAAGAGCTGAAAATTTGGGAACATGTCCTCCCTGTGCATACCCAGCGCCACATGTAGAGACTGCAGAAGTTCACTGCATCCAAATACTCCACGTGTGCCTCCTCCCACCTGTGTGAAATGTAGAGTGCACAATGCACGACTCCCCCTGCTTGCCGGACTCCCCGGTACTGCGAAAGGAGCAGAAAATTATGGAGTAAAAAGATCCTGGACAGGTTGTTTTACTGCAAGGCTAAGCTAAAATTCGAAAGATTGAACCCTGTCCGAATGCTATCTATCTTTGCTGCCACTACAACGATGTTGCCATCGGTGACGCCATTCCACTCCTCACCGAAGCTTCCTCCAGTGGGCCCTCAGGGCCACCCATCTTCCTGCCCCCTCCAGTTAGCTGGAGCACATCTTCTTCTGTTGCTTCTAGAGCTTCTACTTTGGGAGCATCACCTCCCAAAATGCCAGGGACATTAGTCCCCTCCCCCCAGCCAGAGAAGCAATGGCCTCTTCCAGTTCCTTTCAAGTGGAAGGGGTCCCTTGGGACTCTTAACTTCCATGGTCCACCCCAGTGTTCAGGCAGACACCAGCCAGTGGCTGAAAGAGCCACTGGCTGCTGGTCAAAGGTCTTCAAGGTCTTCCTCTGTCCCTGAAGCTACTTCCGAGAAGCCTTGCCAGCAAGCCCCTAAGGGGTGGCGAGAGGGCAAGACTTCAAAGAAGAAATCCAGTAAGAAATTTGAGTTTCCAGTGCCACCCCCCCCTCCACACAAGCACTCCCCCATGGCTCTGTATCCGAGGACGAGGTGGAGACTCTGGCATCCCCTGAAGACCTAGATCTCGCCGATGCATCAGATGCAATGGTACTGGATGCCAACCCCCAACCAGTGGTGACAGGTGATGCTGAGGCCTAATTTGCCTCCTTAGTCACTTCATGCCACCCCAGACGACAAAAAGCGTCATTCTTCAGTGGAACTGTGGCAGCTTTTTGTCCCACTTGGCTGAGTTACTTCAGTTTTTAAGCAATACACCTGCTTTTTGTATTGTCCTTCAGGAAACCTGGTTTCTGGCAATGTGGACCCCTGCCCTTTGTGGCTATTGGGGGTACTACAAAAACCATCCTGCCTGTGACAGACCGTCAGGTGGAGTATGCATGTTTGTTCTTACCTCTGTCTGTAGCGAACATGTGCCCCTTCAAACACCATTAGAAGCTGTGGCTGTCAGGGTGAGGACACTGCAGGAAATCACCACCTGCAACATCTACCTCCCTCCAGATGGTGACTCGCCGACCCACGTCTTGGCTGCACTCATTTCGCAACTTCCCCCAGCTTTTCTCCTTCTGGGTGATTTTAACGCCCAGAATCCTTTGTGGGATGTAACCAAGGTTACTGGCCATGGCCCAGATGTTGAGGACCTACTAACTCAACTCGACCTCTGCATCGTAAATACAGGTGCCATCACATATTTCAGTGAGGCACATGGCACATTCGGCCTTCTCCCATCCATCCACTGGAGAGCAAATGATGACTTGTATGGTAGTGACCACTTTCCACTCTTCCTGTTCCTACCCCAGCATCCCTCCTCTCGACACTTGCCCAGGTGGGCTCTTCCCAAGGCTGACTTGGACACTTTCACACCTGCTACCACCATTTACCACCGTAGATGAAGTGATTCACACCATCACTAATACCATTATTACCACAGCTGAATCGGCAATCCCTTATTCCTCTGGATGCCCTTGGTGGAAGTCAGTGCCTTGGTGGACGCTGGAAATTGCTGAGGCCATTAGAGACCGTAGCTGGGCCCTCCAGTGTCATAAGCGCCACCCCTCCTTGGAGAACCTTATTGTTTTCAAATGGCTTTGTGCCAAGTTCGCCTCCTCATCAAACAAAGGAAGCAGGGGTGTTGGGAATGCTATATCTCCACCATTAGAACACGAAGCTCATTCTACCAGGTTTGAACCAAGCTCCGTTGACTTGACAGCTATCAGACCCATACAGGTGTATCTGGAATTTCTACAAATGGAGCCATATCTGCCGGTACAGACATAATTGCAGAGCATCTTGCTGTGCATTATGCTCGCATCTCTGCATCTGAGAATTACCATCCCACCTTTCGTCTCCTCAAACAGAGTGTGGAATGACAACACTTCTCTTTTGCTCCACGCCACCCAGAGCCTCGTAATGCTCTCTTCAGTGAGTGAGACCTTCTCAGTGCCCTTGCCAACTGCCCTGACACATCCCCTAGCCAAGACCACATCCATTTGCAAATGCTGAAACATCTGTCAGCGGATTCCCAACGCCACCTCCTTGCCATCTTCAACAGTATCTCGAGGGATGGCGAATTCCCATCGCAATGGCGGGATTCCATCGCTAAAGCCCAGTAAGAACCTATTAGATGCTGATAGCTATCATCCTATCAGCCTCACCAATGTTCTGTGCAAGCCGCTTGAACATATTGTGAGCTGGCTCCTTGAGTCTCAGGGCCTTCTGGCCATGTCCCAAGGCGGTTTTCGCCAAGGACACTCCACCATCGACAACTTGGTGCACATGGAGTCTTCCATTTGATCAGCCTTTTCCTGATACCAACACCTTATTGCCATCTTTCTCGGCCAGATGAAGGCCTTTGATACCACTTGGAAACGCCACATCCTTGCTACTCTGCACGAGTGGAGTCCCAGGGGCCCGCTGCAAATTTTTATACAGAACTTCTTGTCGCTCCACACTTTCAGAGTTCGCATCGATGCTTCCCACAGTGCACCCATATACAAGAGAAAGGTGTCCCACAGTGCTCTGTCCTGAGTGTCCCACTCTTTTTAATTGCTGTCAATGGTCTTGCATTAGCAGGAGGATCGTTAGTATCTCCCCTCCTATCTGCTGACGATTTTTGTATTTCCTACTGCTCCTTTTCTGTTGTTGCAGCTGAATGCCGGCTGCAGGGAACTATACAGAAGGCGCGGTCGTGGGCCCTCACTCACGGCTTTCAGTTTTCACCTGCCAAAGCTTGTGTCATGCACTTCTGTCATCGTCATATGATACATCCCTATCCAGAACTTTACCTCAATGACCAACTACTGGACTAGTGGAGACTCACCCCTTTTTGGGGCTGGTCTTTGACGCCCACTTAACTTGGCTTCCCCATCTTTGTCAGCTTAAGGACAAGTGCTGGCGGCACCTTGATCTTATTTGATACCTGAGCCACACCAACTGGGGTGCTGATCGTCCTACACTGCTGCAGCTGTACAAAATCACATATTGATTATGGAAGAGTGGTGTACAGTTCACCATCGCCCTCTGCACTGTGTTTTCTATGTTCTCTGTGGCAACTATTGAAAACAAAAACAGCACCTCTGAGTTTTGGCTTGCAGACTCTTAGCTCTACATTCTTTTTGTCATCTTTGCACAGCATAGACCTTTTCATGTTTGTTCATTGTGTGTTCTTGCAACTCTTCACCATACAACAAAGGGACGGAAAACACCACAAAGTCATGTTTGTAAAATAAGCCCATAGCTGCACAACTCCAGCCCAAATCCCAGTCCACCTAAACCTTACACTTGTTGAAATTCTTATGTTCACTTCCCAATAGCTTTAATAGTTTTTGTTGCTGATAACAAAAAGAAAGTCCAACTGAACTGCAATTATCTCAGTCATGATGCAGGACAGAAGGGCGATTTTCTTATTGACTGCCTCTTTGTCAGGGTTCTGTGTAGGATTGTAGTCCTCTGATACAAGGGTATGCAACAGATTATTGTGTAGCACACAGAAGGAAATAGATTATTGTGTAGAACAAAGTAGGAAATTAGGAATACCTATCAATTCAGAAGAAATTAAAGATGTTACCATGCTACTCACTCCTTTTATAATTATATGATTATCTGGATTCAAGGATTGTGGAGTCCTGTTAACTACATGGCAAATTGCAATGTTCATTGTAAAGCTGAATGACAAGTAGTAAGGCTACTATTGGTGCAGGTGTAGGTAGCTGTTTGTTTTGAAAGATACTGGTGCAGTCAGGTGAATACTGAAAGGTTGTGTTGTTCCTTGGTTTCCAGCCAGGAGAAGACAGTGATGAAACAAAATATTTCAACAATGTACCTTGCCTTCATCTTCCGATGCAGCCAGCACAATGAATGATTTTGCTAAATTGTACTTCTGTTATATTCTAATTGCCCACCATACCTTTTTATCTTGCCATTGGCTACATGCAGCATCAGGTTCAGTATTGGTGAAGGGCCATTATCACTGGAAGCTGGGTAGGAACTCAGAGCTTCTGCCATCCCCCATTAGTTGCAGAAGTCACTCTCAGGTAACATTGTGGCTTCAGTTGGTGGAATACTGGCTTGCACACTTTACTGAGAGTGAAACCACTGTTCCTATTGATCAAGCCATCAGCTACTCATATCTTAACAGCCTCCTTTAAGGAACAGTCCCAAAATTTCTAAATTTTTGTTAGCACCTCCAGTTTTTTTCATGCACTGTGTCCGCAACACAGATTTTGTGGGTTTGTTGAGTTCAATGTGTCTCTCGTGCTTATAGATGCTAGGTTTATGGAGACCCGAGTCCACTTTCACTGCATGAAAGAGTGCTTATATTTTTGGAGGTGGATGGAATAGGCATTTGTGTTATGCTGAATTAAGATTCTGCTGATTTTATTTGGTGTTTTTCCAGCGTACAGTAGGTGTGCCATTATCTTATTCCCTTATTGTGTTCTATTTGCTGGGCTTGTACATCCTGCCTAATGGCACATCAGATTTGTGTCTTGCCATACCCTTTCCTCTTCAGTACTCCATTAAGGCAGTTATGCTCCTTTGGTAGATTTTCTTTGTCAGTTATTGTATGAAAGTAATATGCCCTTTCCCTGTGAGAGGTGATGTTGGCAGCTGGAAGCTTGCAGGTACAAATCATTGTGGGTAGCCTTCCTGTGCACACTGTTTCACACAGTTCCATCCACTCTGCATTTGACCAGAATGTCTCCTAGAGATGGCCTCCTTACTCTCGCCTCATTTTTGGCAGTGGGTTGATGCTCTCTCTGCAGCTCAATCTGGCTGAACTAGGTGCAGTGCAAAAACCAAACAAGTCTCAAAGCAGGAGAAGTCTGGCAGCGGGAGAATAACAAAAGCTGCAAGGTGAGCAACAATGGACCACAATCAATCTCACAGGAAAGCAGACTGATGATACAGTGAAATCAGTTCTCCTGAAGAGACTCAGTTTTACACCAACAGGACTGATACACATCACTGGCATAGAACAAGTTAGATCCATCCATCCCAGTGATAATGTGGAAGAAAAATGTGGAGAAATGTGCCACATGCTCACCAAAGCCATTTCACCAAAGGCAATCACCCCAAAAGCAAAGGGAGCTACCATGTAAGAGGTATGGAAAGGTTTTAAAATAGTCAAGCAAATGTTATTGTACTTCTTTTGCTATCAAAGTACAATAACAGCAAATGCCCAGCAATCCAGCATGCAGTAAACTGGAATGAAACCCAACTAATAGTGTAAAACGGAAGACTGCTGAGCTTTGACCACATGTTGTTGCACTACCAAGGCTCCGATTTTCTTAAAGTACACTAATAAGACATCCCCATATAGCCTATTGTAAGAAACACAGGCACCCTTATAAAATGCCTGGTCAAACTTCTAATGGCATTTTTAAGTCCCACCATCGGTGAATGTCAACAAGGCATTAGAAACTCAGTGTACAAGGCATGTTCAGAAAATAAGTGCACTAGATTTTTATATTTTCATTTAGAAAACTGTGTATTTGAAAAAATTACAAGATATTGTTGCTACACTTGTTGACTATTTTTCCACATAATCACCATCTCGTCCTGTGCATGTGGTGAGCCATGGCACAAGCTTTTTTGTGCCATCCTTGAAGAACTCTCCCACCAGCTCCTCCTCCAACTTCAGAACCTCTGTCTGTACCTGCTTGTTGGTTGAAAATGTAGTGTCACTCATTTGTACCTTCAGGGAGATGAAAGGATGATAATCTGAAGGTGCCAAGTAAGGGGAACAGGGAACTACAGGGGAGGAAGAGGAGGGGGAGGAGCTTCAAAACATACCAACCAAATGAATCCAAGAGTATCCTGGTGGCTAAGGCAGTGTCAGGACAAGTGATCATGCAATAAGTACACTCCTCTCAACAACATTCCCCCCCTTCTGTTTTGAATGCTCATTTTGAGTTTTTTAGGATCTTACAGTTTTGTTGTGAATTGATGGTCTTCTTCTGAGGAAAAAATTGTGTTTGGTCCCAAAAACTGAGGCCTTGATTTTTTTACCCAAAATTTTGGTTTTGATTTTTTGGCAGATGGAGAAGTGACGTGACACCACTGTGAAGACTGTCCTTTTGTCTCAAGCATGTAATGAGCCACCCACATTTCATCTCCATTCACTATGGGGCTAAGAAGATCCTCACCTTCCAATTCAAGTCACTCAAGAAACTTGCAGATGCTACTGAATTTTTCTTGTGCTACTCTGCCAGCTGTTTTGCAATTCATTTTGCACACAGTTTCTAGTATCCAAGAGTTTCTGTGAGTGTCTTGTGTAAAGAAGTTAGGAGAGTTGAGGAAACATCACAGAAATTTCATCCACTGTCTATCAGCAGTCTTCACAAACAGTTTCATCGATTTTTTTGCACCAACTCATCAGTCAAAATGGAAAGTCTTCCACTCTTCTATTCATCATGAACATTTGTTCTGCCTCCATTAAACTCCCTGCACCACTTAAATACACTCTTTTTGTTCGTAACACCTTTGCTGTAAACCAATTAAGTTTGCAAAAAAATTTTGATATATGTTATTCCTTCCATGAGCAAATAAGTGGATCACAGAAAGTGACTTGCAGTTGATGGAATTTCTTACCAACATTTTTCGCATAACTGGATACTACAATGTGAGTTTACCTGCTACCATGTGACTGCAATGCTTGTTCTGGTCAGGCACTCCCCTCTACCACAAAATGTTGCTAACCCTCGAGAAACAAAAAACCACAGCCCGCTATCGTCACAGTACACTTACTTTCTGAACATGCCTCGTACTTCATTCAAGAGCTACAACAACACCTTGTAACAAGGACCTTTATGGATGCCTCTGGCATGGGGTGCAAAAGACATTTACTTCTTCAGACATGTTGATAACCCACTCTTTGTGTGACCACATGGGCATGAAAGGCTTCAGGATAGGAGTGTTGATATTTTTAACAAATATAGGGAATCTGATGTAGCAATATTTTTAAAAAATATCGTTATCAGCTCTTGATATATTGAGAAAAAATATCAATATATCGCCGAAAAAAATATTGACGTATTGGCCCACAAAAATATCAGTTTAACATTGTAAATGTACTGCCAGTTTTAAAGCTGTATATTTAAGTATTGATTTATTATTAGATATTCCATACATCAACAAACTAGCAGCCTGACTATCTCCCTTAGAGCAAGAATTGAAAGGAAAACTTTGCACGTACACACTTGGCGATAACTACTTTACCAACAATGGTAACTGCATGTAAGTGACACAATAAAAGGTGTCCAATGGGTCCATTGCTTGGTTTTGTCACATATTGGATTTGTCCAGAACACTTCATGTTGACTTACATGTTTTTTTTTTTCCATTTCTGCCAGCGCCAGTGACCTAGCAGCTGTAGTGTCAAAATTGCATAATGAAGCTAACATAGCAGTTTCTATTGGTAGCACCAAGCGGCGATTATGTCAACATTTCTCCTCACACACCTCCACCTATCACAAAGATGAATCTTGTCATTTATATTTTTCTTCATCATTTTCAGCAACTGATTTTGAAGAAATTGTTTTTGAATACAATGGGTCTGCTATTTCTTCACATTGAAAATCTTGTTATTCTATACCCCCCCCTGCCCCCCCCCCTGCCCCCCCCCCCCCCAGTGCAATCAGACTTCTTCTTTTATGCCACATATACCTGCTCCACACAGTCAAAGACAAAGATCGGATGTGATGAAAGCTCAAAAAGTAGTAAGACTCCTTAATACAGTGAAAGTAAAATTAAGTTCTACCACAATTTTAGAAGAACAATTTCAAGTATATAAGGAAAATTGTGAAAAAAATATAATGTAAAGTAAAAATATTGCCACTTGACAGTGCCACTTCAGCATCGATATATTGGGGAAAAAGTATCGTAGATGTATATCGATATTTTTGGGAAACATATCGATATATCAATATTTTATCAACAGCCCTACTTCAGAAGTTCATCAAACATTTGAATTCTCTGTACACTGGAGTCAAATTTCCTATGGAGGTGGAAGAGAATGGGAAACTCTCATTCTTTGACATCTTGGTCAAATGCACAACACATGGCAGTAAGGGATACAGTTCATACGAGACAACCACCCACACAGGCTTGTACTTGTATGCTTTCAGCTCCCATCATTCCTCACACTTCTGAGAGTGTGTTGCTTACTCTGGTCCATAGGCCTCATGTAACAACTGATGAGCCTACCAATGGGGTTGAAGAAGCCACACTGAAGAAGTACAGAGAGACAAATATCTTCAGGCTGAAGGCACAGGCTCAGCAAACAGAACAAAACTATAAAAATATGTCAGGAGCACAGAAGACACAAAAAGCATACAAGTTTTAGTTTTGCTGAGTCTCTAGCATGTTGCAGTGTTTCACAGGGATTTTGTGGATCCCATATGCAAACACTGTGAATATTTGCATTTTCACTCATATTATTAATAGTAAGGCAGGAGAAACAGTTTGTCCTCCATCTTTCTTACCACATTGGCACAACATTCAGTACATTTTTCTTTGTCATTTACACCAAAAACCTAAACAAGTTCTAAGTAGTAGGGCTTGTATACAAAAGGAATCTAAAAACATGTGATACAGAAGTGCTCTTAATTCTCTATTAGTCATATTAGTTGAATTTCTGTGATTAAGCACAAAATTTTCATCAGACCATCTCTTAACCTCACCTGACACATGTGGTCAGTCCACTTCATTCTTTGTAGATAGATTGTTGAAATTGCTTAAATCAGAGCCTTATTCTTTTCCTAGTTGCTGGGTCAGTGCTGAATCAGAGGCAAAATTCTGTCTGTACTAAAGCTGCTGACTCATTTGTTCTAATCTCAAGGATGCAGTAAACCTTAAGCTACAGGTTAGCCATTGGTGTAGCAAAACAGCTTAAATCACTAAACAAAGGCAAGACCCCTGGCCCAGATATTATACCAGTCAGCTTCCTTTCAAAGTATATGGGTACTATAGCTCCATACACAACTCCTTGCTCGTCAAAAGATCTGTACCTAAAGACTGGAAAGTTGCACAAGTCACACCAATAACCAAGAAAGGAAATAGGAGTAATCTGCTGAATTACAGACCCATATCACTAATTTTGGGACGTATGCTGTGTTCGAACATTGTGAATTACCTTGAAGAAAATAATTTGTGTGAAACAAAACTAGCTCTTTATTCTCACAAAGTAATGGGTGCTATCAACACAGGATGTCAAACTGATTCCATATTTTTAGATTTCCAGAAGGCTTTTGACATCATTTCTCACAAGAAACTTCTAATCACCATGTGTGATATCATCTCAGTTATGCAGTTGGATTTGTAATTCCTGTCAGGAAGGTCACAGTCTGTAGTAATTCACTGAAGCCATCAAGTCAAATGGAAGTAATGTCTGGCATTCCTCTTTGTTCCAGATCTATACCAATAACATAGGTGACAATCTGAGCAATCCCCTTAGATTGTTTGCCAATGATGCTCTCATTTACCCTCTTGTTAAGTTATCAGATGATCAAACCCAATTGCAAAATGAGATAGACAAGATATCTGTATAGTATGAAAAGTGTCGATTGACTCTTAAATAATGAAAAATGTGAAGTCATCCACATGAATACTAAAAGAAATTTGCTAACTATAAGCTCTATTACATAATTAGTGATTAAAACTGTGAATAACTTACATTGGAATGATCACATAGATGGTGTTGTTGGGAAAGAAAACCAAAGACTGAAATTTATTGGCAGAACACTTAGAAAGTGCAACAGGTCTACTAAAGAGACTGCTTACACCATGCCTGCCTGCCCTCTTCTGGAGTGCAGCTATGCAGTGGGGGATCTGCATCAGATGGGACTGACAGAGGACATTGAAAAAGGTCAAAGAAGAGCAGATCATTTTGAATTATCATGAAATGGGAGGAAGACTGCCACAGATATGATACATAAATTGGGGATAACAATCATTAAAACAAGGGCACTTTTTCTCATGAAATTTCAGTTACCAACTTCATTTTCCAACTGCAGAAATGTTTTGTTGGTGCCCAACTACATAGGGAGGACTGATTGTCATAATAAAATAAGAGAAAATAGAGCTCATACGGAAAGATTTAAGTGCTCTTTTTTTCCAAATGCCATTAGAGAGTGGAATGGTAGTGAAATAGCTTGAAGGTGGTTCTGTGAACCCTCTTCCAAGCACTTAATTGTGAACTGCAGAGTAATCATGTCGATGTAGATGTAGACCTTACTGATAACTTGTCCAAACTGGCTCTACATTTGGATGAGAACACTAACATTCAGTTGCACAACTATCAGTGCTCTAGAAGTGGTAGCTAAAACATCAGATCCTCTTCCTCTCAATGATGTGGAGATTATTCATATTCAACTGATATTTCATGAAATAAAAATTTAATAAATTGCTCCATATTTTTCAATAATGGTGTACATCTCTATTAATTATTAGTAAATTATTACTTTCTTGTGTGTCTTGTTTAAGTTCTTCTGCCTCTCTTCATGTGCCTGTTTCACTCTGCTCAAGTTGTTGTACAGTGTATCCTAACTTCTTTCTGATAGCTTTTAATTGATGTTGCTGATCCACACTAGTTGCTTATTCTCTACAACCTCCACCCTTTTGCCGTGCACCTGCTTTGAGTTCAACTGTATTATTAAGAAATTTCTTTTAAAACCCAATTCATTCTTTAAATTAGACACACACACACACACACACACACACACACACACACACACACACACACACACACAATTGATTGTTAAATACACACACAATTGATTGTTAAATTAGGTACAGTATCCCATATCAAGTAGTTTATTGAGTTTGGCCTTTAGATAATATCAAAATACACCAGAATTATTAAATGTGAACTCTTTCTTAGTACAGCCCAACATCACAATGATTTTGTCTTAATCCTGACTCATTCTCAGAACCAGTTATATTTGTTCTGTGTTATGTATAACATGTTGACACCACGTAAGAGCTGTAATTGTTGATGACGTAAATAGCATTTGGAAGAAGAGTACATTTTGTTGTGTTAGGGAAGGAAAGTGTTGAAAGAAAGGTATTACCATTGTAGTTACATGCAGAAACCTAATTCTTGTTTTCATATTAAATCCACTGAAGAGGAATGTGGACTTGAGGTACCTTATTCTGTCCATAAACTGGCAACAATACAGAGTTACTGTTGTTTCAGAGCTAAGAAAAGAAGAAGCCACAGTGGGAGCTGCATCAGAATGTGATTTAGTCATCCCAAAAGAATGCTTTGGAGATTTGGATACGAATTACATTGAGAGTTGCCACTTCAAAATAATTAAAAAGGGTGAACATGTAGTCTTGGAAGATATGAGTAAAAAAGGCACATTTATTGATGAAACAGGTGTTGGCAAAGGAAAGTCAAAAGTATTGGCGCACAATAGTAAAATTGCATTAATAGACAAGACAACAACAGGTGAATATTAAACAGTATATTAAACGTAGTTCACCAAAACGACTAAAAAATTCAAATTTTCACTGCTCTTTTACATGTTTCAGTTCTTGTTTTTATGGACAAAAAGACTTGTGATATGTGTAATTATCCTCCAACCATTAAGGATAAATATGCAGTATCATATTTACTTGGATCTGGAGGATTTGGTAGTGTTCATGCAATATTTAACAAGGTATGTAACACCCAAATTTAAATGGTAACAATTAATGTATGTAACATGTATTCCAGGAGAAATAAAATGATAACAGTAAATGAATGGGAGAAATAAAATATAAAAGTAAATGAACAACTGAGAGGTTAAATATGACTGATAATGTGCAAATTTCAACTTTATTATCTCTTTCCTTCCCAGCAGCAATATCATTCAGGAAATAGAGGCCAAACCTCTGAGTCTGTTTTGAGTGCTAGAAGGGGAATTTAAGTGTCAACACTGCACAGTGTCATTATTTTCTTATTTGAAAATTGCAGAACCTGTTTTCACTCATGAATAACATTACAGAAATTTTCCTAATTTAATGAAACGCCCTCAGCCAACAATTCTGTTTTAAAAGCATATTTTCTTGTGAGTAATTGTCATTTCATCTTTGCTGTTGATACCCTTTTACGTATGGGGTGGCTATAATTAAACTTTTGCTACCTGAGCCAGTGTAGATGGAAAACTATTTACCTTAGGGCACCCAACTTTATAGGAATAATGTTCAGACTGCACCCTGCAGGATTTGCATTGTTAGTAGTGTTCATATCATGACTTGCTATTAGCCACTGGTACTGGTGCAGTGATGTAGGGCTAAAGCACAAGCATCAGTGTGCATTGCAGTTGCCAACAGTCAGCATGGAAGTGTCAGTGCAGTAAAGGAATATGGAAAGTCCTCTTCTACACAGGGGTTGAAGAACACGATTTGGAAATTTGAACTAACTGGCGATTTAGGAATAGCGTCTGGGACAGGCCAACAGCCAAATACACCAAAAATTGTTGAAGAAGTTACTGTTGGCATAGCTGAGAATGCTGCATGCAATGTGCAATCTTTAAGCAGTGCACGAGCTGTGTCATGACAGCAGAACATTCTGTGGTCCATTGTTCAAAAAGTGCTGTGAACAACTGCAAACTGGTGTCTCTAGTGCAGTTCCAGGCTGTCATGGATGTAGATGGCCATCACAGTGAGCAATGTTTGTAATCTGTAATGTAAACATGGTATGCAATTAACAAGTCTGACCCTCTCATATTCCTTTCAATGATTTATTTGTTATTTCTCTATTGCATGTCCTTACGAATGGTTCCACAAAGTTTCATTGTCCTACAGTCATGCATTTTTCATGGTGGCCTCTCAAGTAGTGAAAGTTTAATTATAACAGTGCTGTACATGCTTTGATGTATGTTAATTTGCAAGCTAATTTGTAGACAAAAATAATACATATAACATTCCCTTTTTCAGAAAAGCCACAAGGGATATGCCATGAAAGCAATCACTCTCCATCCTGGTGAAGAAAAGTATGCCAAATGGGAGGCAAAAATTCTCAAAGGGTTGAAACATGTAAGTATGTAATTTTACTGAAAATCAGATACAGAGTCTTCAAGCAGTTTGAAATGGCAAGATATGCCACTTACGTCCATCAAACTGTCATTGAAGGTGTTCAACAAAGACTGACCATTATTTTCTGTTGTGTCTGATAGCATTGATAAACAGAATAATTATCTTACATTCCTGGTTAATTGGTTGATTCTTTATTTTTTCCACAGATAAGTTAAGTACAGAATTGTTCAGTTGATTCGGGATAAGTTAACTGCAGTACAACAAAAATTATGATATTGCTGTTTACAGAAAATACAAACATTACTGGTTGTCAAATTACAATAAACAGAAGTGAAAACAAACATAGTGATTAATCTGAAATTATGATACACCCATACTTAATAGTTAATTTAAATTACACAAAGACACACTGAATAGATTGACTTACATTAGAACTTCATATCTAGAAATTCCTTAGCGGAATGTAAGCAGTGCTACAATAATATTCATTGCAATTTAACTATCATTTGTATTGTTAATGTGATTGATTTGATTAATCTCTACATTTCAATTCCCATGCATTTTACATATTGTCATACAATTTTGTTTGCGGGTATGATAATGTGGCTTTTGTTTCTTGTGCCATAGTAGTGGCAACTGAGGTTTTTATTTATGTGGTGACTCCAAATGCTTCATTGTGAAACAAGTCAATGTATTTATATATATTATAATTGGTCTTTAAATATGTCTGCTTGTGTCTGTATGTGTGGATGGATATGTGCGTGTGTGCGAGTGTATACCTGTCCCTTTTTCCCCCTAAGGTAAGTCTTTCCGCTCCCGGGATTGGAATGACTCCTTACCCTCTCCCTTAAAACCCACTTCCTTTCGTCTTCCCCTCTCCTTCCCTCTTTCCTGATGAGGCAACAGTTTGTTGCGAAAGCTTGAATTTTGTGTGTATGTTTGTGTTTGTTTGTGTGTCTATCGACCTGCCAGCGCTTTCGTTCGGTAAGTCACCTCATCTTTGTTTTTATATATAATATTTATATATATTGTTGAACACTATAGTGTAAGCATGCATAATCAAACAGCACGTAATTCAAGTGCATCAATGGCTGGCCTAGAAAGGATGCCTCACAGTCTGGACAGATGGTGCAGGAAATGCTGTCCCATGTGCACAACAGCCCAATATAAGCCCAGCATGCTGGGCCCTCGGCCTCACTTGTGTTTACTTACTTATTGTATGCTCACCTGTGAGACTGTATATTGATGTGTTCTATAGCTATGAGACTTTTTTCCATTCTATACTTCATTAATTGTTATTGTGAATCTCTTCATGTGGAAGCAGAATAAAACTTGGCTTGCATCCATACAGTGTTAAAAGATACTTGGCATTGAGTGCAGTATTCTACTCAAATGTTCCAAATGTTTTGTTTCTTGGATTGATAAACAGCTAACATGTCAGTGGAAGAAATTCTTCAATCTCTTGTTGAACAATAATGAGCTCTCACTGACCAACAGCAGGCTCTCTCTGTGGCACTGAACAATTTGGCAGCCTTGTTGACATTTCAGGTTCAACTTCCACAGACACAACCCCCATCATTTCCTCTGTATGATGATTCCATGAAAGATTGGGATGCATATTAAAAACACTTTTGATAACATTTTCAAACTTTTAGAGTCGCCAGTTCCAGCTTGTGTAAGACTTTATTTTTGTCATGGATATATCTTCTTGTTTATCACCTTTTATGTCAGCTAATTCCTCTTTAGGAACCTGCCAGTCTCTCTTTTGATGAAATGCGTCAGTTGCTCTCTAACTGTCATTATATGCTTAGCCATCATTGCCACTTTGTTATTGAGGCCTATCAGGACCCATATGTTGATTCAGTGGCTCATGATGCTATAATATGCTTGGCCTCTCATGGGGAAGTTCATGAATGTGCTGCACAACATGAAAGTCCCTCTCTCGCAGATGTTCTGAACATTGCTCTGTCTTTTGAAGTTTCTAGGATGGTAGGAAATCAGATAGAAACATGGTGTGCAATATCTGCCTTTGCTTCCTCTCCTCCTAGGCCACTGTTGGTTAGCTCACATGGGTAAGACGATGTCGCAGCTGTATAACTGCAGTCTCTATTCTGCATGGGGTAGCACTGACTTAAGCAGCAGCAGCAATCAGCATGTATTGTGTCTGTGTGCAGCTGTCAATCTCCTTCAGCAGACACACACATGGATGTGAACAGTGTTTCCCAAGTGATGGTAGCCCTAACAAATTCTACATGTCATGGCATTGTCCCCGGTCTCTCATTGGTCGTTGAGTTACAACAAATAACAAATACCTATACTGGGACAGTTTTATACTTCCATGGCATACAGATCAGTTGTTCAGGCTTTGAACTTTCTAGTCGTGGATGATGGCAACACTGAAATCTTATTTTGGTTAGATACCTTCAAAATTTTTGCATTTTCAGTTTCTAACAAAGTGCATCTGGCACCAGATCAAGTTCCATATCAACAATTAGATGCACTCTGCTCATTATATTCCTCCCTGTTTTTGGAAGGTCTAGGGTGTGCTACCAATTTCAAGACCTAGCTCTTAATGGAACCAATAGCAGGCCAACTGTTTTTTTGTGTCCACACCGAGCAAGGTGGCGCAGTGGTTAGCACACTGGACTCGCATTCGGGAGGACGACGGTTCAATCCCGCGTCTGGCCATCCTGATTTAGGTTTTCTGTGATTTCTCTAGATCACACTAGGCAAATGCCGGGATGGTTCCTTTGAAAGGGCCCGGCCGACTTCCTTTCCCATCCTTCCCTAATCCAAGCTTGTGCTCCGTCTCTAATGACCTCGTTGTCGACGGGACGTTAAACACCAATATCGTCCATCCTCATCCCCCTTTTGTGTCCATGCAGTACCAGTAGCTTTAAGGGGACATATCAGATTGGAACTGGATCATCTTATGCCTTTGAGTGGTGTCACACCTGTCTCCTTGTGTGAATGACTGCTCCATTGGAAACTGTCAAAAAAAAAACCAACAACCAACATCAGCTCTGTGGTGATTTTAAAGTGTCTCTAGATTTACAATCTATTATTGGCACCTAACCCTTACCCATCCAGATGAACTCTTTGCACGGCTTTCCGGGGCCAATATTTTTCCACAGTAGACTTGTCAGAAGCATACTTATGACTGCCTCTGGATGATGATTCCAAACATGTCCTTGTTGTGAATACCTCTTTTTGGTTATATCAATACCAGCACCTGCCATTCAGCGTGGGTAGTGCCCCTGCCATTTTCCAATTATTTTTGGAGCAACTCACATCCTCTGTGCCAGGGTACATTAACTAACTGGATGATATTGTGGTCTCAGGTTTCTCAACAGATGAACGTTTGCAGAAGCTTAGTGTTTTGCTCATGGTGCTACAGGCTGCCAATTTGAAATCTAACTTGGACAAATCATAATTTTTTCAGCCTTCTATCATCTGTCATTTTTGCAGTTTCGCATGCTTGCACCAGGCATTTGCACCAGCATGTTGAGGCTATTACAGCTTTGCTGCATCCTACCATTGTCAAAGAATTGCAAGTCCTTAAATAAAGTTACTCCTGGTACAGCCACATTAGCTTTGCCACTTCATGCTCTCTTATGTCAAGATGTTTGTTTTCACTGGCCACTCACCTGTGAGTATGCTTCACCCTATGACAGTCAAAATTACAGTTGGCATCTTGCTTGGTCATCTCTCAACCAGGCCAACATCTTGTTCTGGCCACAGACACCTCCCAGTATGGCCTCGGAGCTGTCACCATGCACAAATATGCAGATTGTTCTGAAGACCATATTGTGTATGCTCCAAAACTGAATCAGGCCCAGCAGTGCTACTTGCAGATAGAAAAAGAAGCCCTTGCTACTTTATATGCCCTCATAAATTTCATGTTTTCCTAAACAGTTCTAAGTTTCATTTTATTTTTTATCATAAACCTCTGGTGATAGAGTGGCCCATTGCCTATAATATGGGCTCTGTTTTTATAATGCTATAGCTATGACATTTATTTCTGACCCACAGCACAACACACTAATGTGGATGCTCTTTCTCAGTTGTCTATTGGCCCTGCTCTAGCATTTGATCAGGATGAACTGTTATGCCAAAGCCCAAAACATTGTGGATGGTATATTTGTTTGTGTGGCATGCAGCAAAATGGATGGTTTTTACATTACCAGTTCTCAGATTTTGGCAGCTTTCACAGCCAATCCTTCTTACATCAGGTTGTTCAATTTGCCCACCATGGCTGGCCGGATAAATCACTGGGCCAAGCATCAGATCCTTTGTGTAATAATTATGCTTTCTGCCACTGCCACATGGTTCTTGATGGTCCACTACTGTTGGCTACTGAAGAGTCAGCGTCCAGAGTTGTGATCTCATCCCCATTGTGGTGGGATGTCACGCACCTTCTCCTCCTGGACCATTGGGGTGTTTCTCATACAAAATTGCTGGCCCACCGCTACATGTTTTGAGCAGCCCATGGGAGCAATTCATGCTGATTTTTCTGGGTCTGTTGCTTGACTCTTTTTAGCTTGTAGTAGTTGATGCTTCCTCAAAATTTCCATATGTTGTTCGTTGCCTATCCACATCCACAGTAGCTATGATCACTGCCCTATCTAAGATTTTTTCCTTAGAAGTATTACCATATATACTTGTGGCAGACAACAGCCCACAGTTTGTCTCAAGATTTTGAAGATTTTTGTAGAAAGAGTGGAATCTGGAATGGTATGGCTTCTTCCTTTCATCCCCAGTCCAACGGCAAGGCAGAGTGTCTGGTCTGTACATTAAAAACACAGTTGAAAAAATATGCCACTCATTCTTCTCCTGAGGAAGCCCTCAATAGGTTCTATAGTTCACGTAGGTTCACTCCAGTTGGCGACCATAACCCAGCAGAGCTGCTACACAACCACCAGCCCCCTGTGATGCTTTATGTGCTCCCAACCATAAGCAACTCCCAGCCATGCCCAACACCTGTCTTGCAGTGTTTCCATCCTGGCTCCACTGTCTGGGCCTGCAGGTCTGGCCACACCCTAAATGGATAACAGTGGTCATCCATCACTGCCAAGCCCACCACCTCTACATCATGACCATCTCCGATGGCTTGGTATCATAACACTATGACCAGATCCATTCATGCATGACTCACCATGCACCAGAGAGACTTGCGGCCACCTCCACCAACTGCACCAGCCCCTGTGATGTTGTCCATGC
Organism: Schistocerca serialis cubense; assembly: GCF_023864345.2. Classification (NCBI taxonomy): domain Eukaryota; kingdom Metazoa; phylum Arthropoda; class Insecta; order Orthoptera; family Acrididae; genus Schistocerca; species Schistocerca serialis. The sequence goes on along the minus strand of NC_064642.1, from coordinate 118,964,233 downwards.
CTCCTCAGCTCATGCACCATCTTCACTCTGGGTGCTGCTGCCACAGGGTAGAGTAGCCTGCAGCAGGCTGCCTCCATCTCCACAGCCCCTGTTGCTGCTGTTTCCATCTTCTCTGCTGCCTCCATCACCAAGTGCCTGCCCAGATGTGGACATGGATACAGTACCATTATAACGATTGCTCCTTTATGGCTTCTTGCAGGGCAGTGGGCACTCTGCATGTTCATGCCTTTGCCATTTTAGACAGTATTCTCCTGTGCCAGCATGACAACTGCTCCAGCAGTCATCACTTGCCAATTAGCACATGGACATCTCCACAGTGAAAACCTTTCCCCAAGTGGGAAGCAGTGTTGTAACCCTAAAATGTGAGTACACATAATCAAACAGCATGTGATACAAGTGCCTCCATGGTTGGCCTAGGGAGGCCAACTTACAGCACAGCAAGCACTGTGCCACGTACACAACAGTCCAATTTAAGCTTGCACACTGAGCCCTTGGCCTCACTTATGTTTATTTACTTAGTGTATGCTGGCATATGAGACTGTATATGATGTGTACTATAGTTATGAGATTTTGAATGGTTCTGTACTTCATTCGGTGTTATTGTGAATCTCTTCATATGGAAACAGAATAAAAATTGGTTGTTGTTACTTCCACTATTGCAATTGTACAATGTTACAAGATATAGGGATGCTATGGGCAAGATTTTAAACTTTGCAAAGTGATCTATATATGTTATATTTATTTTTAAATGAGATTACTCTCACTGTCTGCTTCTGTAATTTAAAAATAGTATGAGCAACTATTTCCACAGAAAAGAAACTATAGCTCATAACAGACTCAATTAAGGCTTGATACATAACTCTGAAGTGCCAGCATTGGCTGTACCTGTTTCTGATTACAGTGAGAAACAGTTTTTGCTAAGATTTTTTAGCAGTGTGTCTGTACACAATTTTTGCCTTAAAGTATCACTGATATACAGGTCAAGAAATTTTGTTTCCTGTACTGTGCTAATTTTTGTTTCATCAGTATGTACCTAAGGATAGATGCATACTTGTCTTGATCCACTGTGCCTTTCAAAATTATGAGATCACTCAGGGAATATCATGAAAACATTCCCTAGACAATAATGCTCCCTCACAGTCTGTTTTCAGTCACATTCACTGAACAATCATTGAGGAGACAGTGTTGGTAGCCCCTTGGTTTATCTAGGTGGTCAGTTGCTCAACAGTTGCACCTCCATTTCGGAAATGCTTCCACCCTTGGTTCAAAAGCCCCTGATCATGCTCATTTAGACATAAGATAAATTGCTCCATTCCCACATTACGATGATGACTGCACTGTTTCCTGTGTCCTCTGATCCATTTATATACCCTCCACTGCTAGTGCTACCACCTGCAGTGTTAGAATGGTTATTACATATTGATGTCAAACACAGGTGGTGGTCACATTAACATGAAGGGACCATGTAGTTTCATCCTTGAGGAAGAGAGAAGGATAGGGCAGATTGCTCAGATGGAGAGGTTCCACCTGTTGTGAGGACAGAAGCTTCAAGTGAATCTTCCTTCTCATACTAGTACGATACTTAACATTTGAAAACACAGTTTCAAGCAAGACATTTGAGTCAATAAATATTGCCAAAAATGTAGAGCGCTTTCTGTCTGAAGTTTTAAATTTAGCTAACAAAAGTTTTGACACAGCACTCCCAGAAATCATACAGACGGACATGATCACTGTATTCAAATCAGTTAATTGTACAGAGTAGTTCTCAAACATACTTTCTTGATATAAATAATTTCAATAGACTATAATAATATTATGAAAAGTATAGTTGCTATTCATCATATAGCGGAGATGCTGAGTCACAGACAAGCGTAACAAAAAGACCATCGGAAAGTGCACTCTCAGCCAACAAGGCATTTGTCGAAAATAGGCTACATGTATACATGCACGCGCACTTTCACACGCACACGCGCGTACACACACACACAAATGCAACTCACACACGACCACAGTCTCCAGCAGCTGGAGCCAGACTGCGAGCAACAGCACATTATGTGAGAGATGACCAGGTGGAGGTAAGGGGGAGGCTGAGGCAGGGAGGGGGAGGGATAGCAGGTTAGGGGCGGGTGATGGTAAAGTGCTGCTAGTGAGAGCATGCAGTGGTGAGGTGGAGCATAGGGCAGCTACGTGCAGTCAGGAGGTTACACAGAGGGTGGAGGAGAGAGAGTGGAGTGGCGAAAAAGGAGAGAAGTAAAAAGACTGTGTAGTGCTGGAATGGGAACAGGTAAGGGACTAGATGGGTGAGGACAATGATTAATGAAGGTTGAGGCCAGAAGGGTACTGGGAATGTAGGATATATTGAAAGGAGAGTTTCCACCTGCACAGTTCAGAAAAGCTGGTGTTGGTGGCACAGACTGCAAAGCAGCCATTGAAATGAAAAATGTCATGTTGGGCAGCCTGCTCAGCAACAGGATGGTCCAGCTGTTTTTTGGCCACAGTTTGTTGGTGGCCATTGATACGGTGAGACAGCTTGCTGGTTGCCATGCCCACGTAAAATGCAACACAGTGGTTGCAGCATAGCTTGTAGATCATATGGCTGGTTTCAAAGGCAGCCCTGCCTCTGATAGGCTAGGTGATGTTTGTGACTGGACTGAAGTAGGTGGTGGTGGTGGGAGGTTGTATGAGGCAGGTCTTGCATCTAGGTCTTTTACAGGAATATGAGCCATGTGCCAAGGGGTTGGGAGCAGGGTTTGTGTAGGAATGGACAAGGATATTATGTAGGTTTGGTGGGCAGCGGAATACCACTGTGGGAGGGGTGGAAACAATAGTGGGTAAGGTTTTCATTTCTGTGTATGACAAGAGTTAGTTAAAAGCCTGGCAGAGGATGTAATTCAGTTGCTCCAGTCCTGGGTGGTACTGAGTCACGAGGGGAATGCTCTTCTGTGGCTGGACAGTAGGACTTAGGGAGGTGGTGGCTAACTTGAAAGATAAGGCATGGGAGACCTGTTTTTGTACAAGGCTGGGCGGGTAATTACAATCTGTAAAGGCCTCAGTGAGACCCTCAGTACATTTTGAGTGGGACAGTTCATCATTACAGATGTGACAGCTGTGGGTGGCTAGGCTGTTTGGAAGGAACTTCTTGTTGTGAAGTGAGTGGCAGCTGACGAAGTTGAGATATTGCTGGAGGTTGGTAGGTTTGATGTTGGACAGAGGCACTGTAGTAGTCGTCTTTGAAATGGAGGTCAACATTAATAAAGGTGACTTGCTGGGTTGAGTAGAACCAGGTGAAGTGGATGGGGAAGAAAGTGTCAAGGTTCTGCAGGAATGTGGACAGGGTGTCCTCATTCTTGACCCAGATCATGAAGATGTCATCAGTGAACCTGAACCAGGTGAGGGACTTGTAAATCAGGGTGTTTAAGAAGGATTCTTCTAGATGGCCAACGAATAGGTTGGCATAAGATGGTGCCATGCAGGTGCCCATAGCTATACCCCAGATTTGTTTGTAGAAAATGCCTTCAAAAGTGTAGTAATTGTGGGTGAGGATTAGTTGGTCATGGTGATTAGGAAGGAGGTTGTTGGTCTGGAATCCATTGGACGTTAGGAAGGATGGTTAGTATCTTTTATATAGGAAGGTAGGTTCCAGGTAATAGACTGATGTTGTTGCTCTACAAGAGCAGAGATTCTCTCAGTGGGGGCACAGTAACCAGCCACAATGGGGTATGGTCCATGGTTAGATTTATGGACTTTAGGAGGCATTGGAAGGTAGGAGCACCAGGGAGTGGTAGGGGTGAGGAAAGAGATGGACTCTGGGGAAAGTTTCTGGTGTGCCTAAGGATTTGAGGAGAGACTGGAGATCCTGCTGGATTTCTGGAATGAAGTCACTGTGGCAGGGTTTGTAGGTGGATGAATCTGACATCTGGTGGAGCCCTTCTGCCAGGTAATCCTTGCGGCTCAAAAGAACAGTGGTGGAGCCTTTGTCAGCAGGTAGTATTAAAATGTCAGTATCAGTTTTTAGGTGGTGGATTGTGGTCCTTGCTGTGGATGTAATGTTAGTTTGTATATTGAGGAATTTGGGGAATGATGGTGAGGTAAGGTTCCAGGTTAAGAAATTCAGGAAAGTTAACATGGGGTAATTTGGGGTAGTGGGGATGGATCATGGTTGGATGAGGAGTGAACTGAGTCAGGCAGGGTTGAACATTGGTGTTTTGGTTGAGTCTGATGGGTAGGGTTGGTGGCAAAAAAATGTATCCACTGTAGGGACTGGGAGAAGGAGAGAAGGTCCTTAACAAGTCCTGCATGACTGAATTTGGGAGTAGGGCAAAAGGTGAGGCCTTTGGATAGGACTGATACTTCTGTGGGGCTAAGGCTTTTGGAGGAAAGGTTCATGACTGTGTTTGGGTCTGTTTTGGTTTTGCATCATGTGTGGTGGTGGGAGGAAGTTTTGGAGGGTGGTGTAAATGTAGTAGGACTGCAAGACAGGGTTTGTCTGTTATGAGGGGACATGGGGAAAATTTGCAAGTTTTGTAGAGGTGATGGACAGTGGCAGTCCAAGGCAGGAGTAGGAAGTGAGCAGGATGGATAGTGTTTTTATGTGGCGTTGTGCTGATGCTCCTGTTCCTGGAGGGCAAGAGTTTCAATGTGTGTTATGAGATTCAGAAATTTGGGATTACATGGCAGCAGAATTTTATGAATGGAGAGGTTTCCAATATTAGGCATATTTTTTGAATTAACTAAATCATTTGATTGTGTTGATCACAAAATATTGCTCCAGAAGTTGGATCATTATGGAATACAGCGAGTAACTCACAGTTGGTTCACCTCTTACTTTAGCAACAGACAGCAGAAGCTCATTATTCACAATGTTGAGAATGGCTGTGATGTGGAGTCTGAGTGTGGTGCAGTCAATTGACAGGTGCCCCAGGGATCAGTGTTGGGGCCACTCCTGTTCCTTATTTATATAAATGATATGCCCTCTAGTATTACAGGTAACTCTAAAATATTACTGTTTGCTGATGACACTAGCTTGGTAGTAAAGGATGTTGTGTGCAACATTGGCCTAGTTTCAAATAGTGCAGTTCATGACCTAAGTTCATGGCTCATAGAAAATAAACTAACGCTAAATCACAGTAAGACTCAGTTTTTATAGCTTCTAACACACAATTCAACAAAATCTAACTTTTTAATTTTGCAGAATGGGCATATGATTAGTGAAACTGAACAGTTCAAATTTCTAGGTGTTCAAATAGATAGTAAGCTGTCATGGAAAGCCCATGGTCATCATCTTGTTCAAAGACTTAATGCTGTCATTTTTACTATTCGAACGGTATCTGAAGTGAGTGATCGTTTGACACAAAAATTAGTCAAGGTTGCTTATTTTTATTCACTTATGTCATATGGTATTATATTTTGGGGTAACTCTTCCCATTCTAAAAGGATATTTTCAGCTCAGAAATGGGTGGTTTGGGCAATAAGTGGTGTAAGTTCATGAACCTCTTGTCGACCCCTGTTCACAAGTCCGGGTATTTTGACATTGGCCTCTAAATATATATATATTCCATACTGTCATTTCTTGTTAACAATGTTAGCTTATTCCCAAGAATAAGCAGCTTTCACTCAGTTAATACTTGGCAGAAATCAAACCTGTATTTGGATCAGACTTCCTTAACTCTTGTGCATCCATTTTCAATAAGCTACCACTCAAATTCAAAAATCTTAGCAGCAATCCATGCACTTTCAAATTAAAACTGGGAAGTTTCCTCATGGCTCACTCCATCTATTCTACTGAGGAGTTCCTTGAAAAATTAAGCTGATTCTTGTTGTATTGTTGATTGCATTTACTTAAACAAATGGTTCAAATGGCTCTGAGCACTATGGGACTTAACATCTGAGGTCATCAGTCTCCTGGACTTAGAACTACTTAAACCTAACTAACCTAAGGACACCACACACAGCCATGCATGAGGCAGGATTCGAACCTGTGACTGTAGCAGTTGCGTGGTTCCGGACTGAAGCACCTAGAACTGCTCGGCCACCACAGCTGGCTACTTAAACTTTTGGACTGACTTTTTGGGTTCACAAATATTTTATTTTTATCTGTTATTACTTTTAAGTTGTAACTTCATGTCCTGATGTGTTCCCTGACCTTGGAGACTTGCTCCTCAATTTGGTCCTATGGAACTTGACGTGTAAATAAATAATATCGTTTTGCAGGCCTATATTGGTGAAGGCTAAGGAATGGCGGGATCTGAACAGATTGATGTTATTTTGGAAGGAAGGGTGGTAGCCAGAGATGGGTAACTTGATGGAGATCATTTGGGGGGAGGGGAGGGGGGGGGGACGAGGAGGGGGGGATCCCATGCAATGCACGAACAAAATGTGGGATTGGGTTCTGGCTAGGGATGAGGAAACTTTTCTATATTGACACAGCTGGAAGGAGCAAGGATCCACAATGGTGGAAAAAAAGGTGTAAAACTACGTAAATAACGTATAAATATGCCCAAAAAATTCACAAAAATACACCCAAACACATGGGAAAAATGAAGAAAAGGATGAAACAAGTGGAAACCATATGAAATGTGAGGGAGTAGGCAGTTAGTGAAAGGTGAAAACAAACTGAAATTTGCATGAAACCATAATGAGATCAAAGAAAAAAATAAATAAATAAATTAGTAATGTGGGTAGCAGGTTTGTGGGTAGCTAAATATGAAGAAGAGGGACGGCAGATGTGACTAGATTAGTTGAATGTAATAGGTTCGAACTGAAATAGAGAGGGGCAGTTGGGGGTGGGGAGGGGTTGGTAGGACGAGATACCAGTTTGTGTGGCACAGGAAAGGTACAGGAAATAACATGGCGAAAAGAAGTGAAAGTGACTCAGGGAGAGTGATTGATTTTAAGGTAAAGGATTAACGTATTGGAGGGAGTAATGTGGGACATGAGATGCTGCATCAATAACGTGCATGATCTTGTAGCCCTCTGTTGAGAGCAGCCAGTATGGTTGATACAATGTGTCTCATAAGTAGAGTGTGTAGTGTAGTTTGTAAGGCAACAAGAGAAATATAGAAAAGAAGAAAAAGGATGGGCACTGAGTAAAGAAATGCATTAGAAAATAGTAGCAAAGGAAAAAAGGAAAACAGCACTGGGTTATGATGGAAGAAAAGCCATAAGGCAAAATCAAACACTGGAAAATCCAGAATGGAAGGTAACAATATTATGAGGAGGATAGTTGATACTCACCATATAGCAGAGATGCTGAGTCGCAGATAGTCACAACAAAAAGATTGTTGGAAAGGGTTAACTCCCCAGAATTTCTTAATCTCAAGCCTTGTCTCATTCCCCAAATCCCACAGCATGCAAACTAAAAAACTAACCTTAAATTCCACAGCATGAACTGCAATCCACCACCTAAAAACTGATCCTGACCTTGTAATCCTAACTTATGACAAAGGCTCCACACCTGTTGCTCTGAACTGCAAGGGCTACCTAGCAAATGTCAGATTCATCCACCTACAAACCCTACCACAGTGACCCCTTCCCAGAAATGCAGCAGGATCTCCAGTCTCTCCTCAAATCCTTAGGCCCATCCCAGAAGCTCTCCCTGAAGTCCATCTCTCTCCTCACCCCTACCACTTCCCACAGTCCTACCTTGTACATGCTTCCTAAAGTACATAAATCACAGTCTATGCCATCTGGCTCCTTGTGAACAATGCTCCATAACCCTCCTGGCCTCAACCTTCATTAGTCATTTCCCGTGCCCATCTAGCCCCTTCCTTGTTCCCATTCCAGCACTACTCAGTCCTCTATTCCACCAAAGCACCCAGTCTTCTTACTTCTCCTTTTCCGCCACCCTGCCCTCTCTCTCCCCGCATTCTGTCTAACCTCCAACTGCACTTAGCTGCCCTGCTCTCCACCTCATCCCTGCATACTCCCTCTAGCAGCACTTTACCATCCCCACCCCTACCTTCTATCCCTCCCCCTCCCCACCCCATCCTTCTCCTTACTCCCACCCTGCTGACTGTTCTATCATGCACTGCTGCTCACCGTCTGGTTCCAGCTGCCAGAGACTGTGGTCATGTGTATGTGTGTGTGAGTTGCATGTGTGTGTGTGTGTGTGTGTGTGTGTGTGTGTGAGATGCATTTGTGTGTGTGTGTGTGTGTGTGTGTGTGTGTGTGTGTGTGTGTGTGTGTGTGCGTGTGTGTGTGTTGTCTATTTTCAACAAAGCTCACTTTCTGGCACTCTTTTTGTTGTGCCTATCTGCGACTCAGCATCCCCGTTATATGGTGAGTAGCAACTATACCTTTCCTACTATTGTTACATTCCATCATGGATTTTCTACTGTTTAATTGAAATAGTCTCTTGCACTAGTCATACATCAACAAAAATGCAGGAGCCTCCTTGAGACATAGAACTGTTCTCTAATGCCACCATTCATTCTGTTAATGTATGCATCACTTACCAATATCATCTGAATAACACCATGGGAGTCATTCTGTTTTATTGGTGAGACAGATAATATACATCTGGAGATTGTGCACACATTTGGGACTGACCTAATTTGTTTTCTTGTTTCGTTCAGAATTTCTTCCTCATTGCTTCAGTGAATAGAATATTTATTGACTTAGATTAAAATACATTTGTAGTTGTTTTCCATTTCATTTCCATAAAATGAATGTAAATAAATTTGCATTTCCTTTATAATAGCTGTTAATCATATATTACTGAAAATTAACCACAGGTAATTTTTTTATAATAGCTGTTAATCATATATTACTGAAAATTAACCACAGGTAATTTTTTTATGCTGATAACACCTGTAGATGAAAGACAGTATTGTGTGTGGAATTCACTTTTTAATAACAAGTCAGTCTTTATTTCTTTATTGCAGCCATGTGTTATCTCAATGGAAGATATGGTATTCCAGAGCAGAGATCTTTATATTATCTTGGAACTTATGGAAGGTGGTGATCTTGTCAACTGGATTCAACCACGCCTTAGGCTCACGGAGAAGCAGACAAAATTAATATTTTATCAGTTGTCACTTGCCGTTGAGTACATCCATAATAAAGGCATCTGTCATCGTGATCTCAAGGTCAGTTATAAAATAACTATTTGAGAAACACCACATGTGCCTGTGTTCCTGTTGCTAAATAAGTGACACTTTGTTTCATAGCCAGAAAACATTTTACTGATGGAAAGAAAACCTGAGACCATAATTAAAGTGAGTGACTTTGGAGTTTCAAAAAATGAATGTCTCCAGAGTGCCATGGATACAAAAGTAGGTACACCATTTTACATAGCACCTGAAATACATTCAGCCGCATCCAGGGGAAAGACATATACGAAGCAAGTTGATGTATGGAGCATGGGAGTCATTCTGTTTTATTGGTGAGACAGATAACATTCCATTAGTTTTAAATTTATTGTAAGAACTTGTGTAATAAAAGCTAAAGAAACTGAATTGTAATGTAATGGATGGAAGTGGATAGTACTGACCATAATCGTGTATCTTTGTTATTTTTCTTGGTATTTTTTACATCTTCATCTCTGTCATCATCTTCCTGTCATTGATCTCTTCTCTATTTCTACCTCTTACTTTGGCAATATTCTGTTTTATACTTTACCTAAAATACCACTGCACTTTGTCACTCTCCCAATTATAATATACTTAAAGAAAACAAACCACTGACATATAGTTACCCACTCCATTCAGATACACCATTAATTCACAAACTGATATTACTATGAAATGAAATTTTTGCCTTGCAAATATTTTTTGCATATTTCCTATCCTTCTTTTCAGCTGGATAAACAAAATTCTATGAACAGGAAAAAAATAATGCAAGTGATCTCAAAGTAAGTTACTGAAATTAATATAGGAGGATTTCAATTTATATCCATGTAGGATAATGTATATATATTTTTCTTTAATCCTCTTTCACAGACACTAAAAATGTGTTCTCAATCTCTTTTATCTTATGTGATCACTAGCAGTCAGGTCATAATAATGAAACACACAGTTGATAGTTGCTGAAACTCTGATTCTAATTGAAAGATGCAATATAACACATGCAGAATCCTTTCAGCCTCCTGATAGCTTACCCCTCTGTAATCAGCCACTGTACGAGAAAAATAAGAGGCAGGATGGGAAAATGTCAAACCTTTTTTATAAGCTTGCTTGTCTTGTATCATATGGTGTGGTCACACATGCTCATGTTTATGCCTTGATTTACATCAGTGAATAATCCATGGCTCAGAAACTGTGTATGCAAATTACCAAACTGTAATTAACTAATAAATGAATGAATCTGGAATTAGTCAACAAAGTAGAGTCATTTTTAAACTATTTAATTATTTGTTATTGTCTTCCTAAATAGTTCATGAGTGCACTGCACATCAGAGGCTGTTACCCAGGTATCTGACTGTGAGTGGGGTGCACACAAGGGATTTCTAGATTGGGCAACTCTCCATCCAGTCCAGATAACAATAAGTGCAGGAGACCTGGAATTATCAGTGTGAGATACAACGGAATTCTCCCCACAGTCAATAGCTTTAAAAACCTTGTAATTAACTGTCAAAGCACTTGCAATGAAGTGCCAGAGTTTGAAGTGCTGCTAAAATGAAAGGAAACTCCCAAGCTACTAGTTAAGCTGATTAAGACCTGAAACTGACTGCAGTCAGATTGTTGGAGAAACCGAAAGAATAGGCTAATGGGCAATGGGGGTGGTGTATTTGTTGCACTAGATAAAACAATCAAATCCACCAAAGTAGAAACTGAAGCTGCATCTATTAACCACCAAACTAACCCACTGATGTAAGCAAAATACCTTAGTTCACAAGCACATCACATTGTACCATCAGAGGAGGAGACTGTAATTACCCAATAACCAATTGGGATCATTATAGTTTTTTAGTGGTGGCATGTGATCAGACATCTGATGAAACATTACTAAATGTCTTCTCTAAAAACTACCTAGAATAGATAGTTAACAAACCCATTCATGATGGAACTATATTGGATCTAACGACCACAAGCAGACCAATGATATTGGTAACCATGAGACAGTTGTAGCAACAATGATTACCAAAGTACAAAGAGCATCTAAAACAAGTATAAAGATTTGTATGTTCAGTAAACTTGATAATGATACTGTATTGTCATACCTTAATTAAGAAGTTGAAACCTTTAGCTCAGGACAGGAGCCCTAGAGGGACTATGGTCAAGATAAAAAGAACAGTTCAGCATGCACTGGACAGGTATATACTCAGTAGCACAGATCATAATGAGAGGGACCCTCCATGGTATACTGTCCCTGTACAGAAACTTCTAAAGAAATAGAGACTAATGAATAATATGTGTAAACCAAAATATATGGCTGTAGATAGAGAGATGCTGGATGAAACACTTTCAGCTGTCAAGAGTGTGAAGCGTTCATTGTCTACCATTACAGAATATTATAAAAAAAATTCTCACAAAATGCTGGTCATATGTAAGGGCTATTAGTGGTACCAAAGTTAGTGTCCAGACACTCGTACATAAGACAGGAACTGAAATTGAGGGTAGATTAGCAGAAACAGAAATGCTTAATTTTATTTCAATGTTTCTTTACGAAAAGAAACTCAGGAATATTGCTCCAATTTAATTCTTATACCACTGCAAAAAAGAGAACCAGCTCCATGAACAAAAAGAGCTGAATGGATGAACAGTACTAAGCAAAGGAGGGAAAGCTAAAAGGTGAAAGGAATGTGTAAAGGGGTTATAGAATTGAAATGAACTGAAAAGAAATATTACAGAAAGAGAAGAGGAAGTAGACGTAGGTGAATGGGAGATAAGATGCTGCAAGAAGAATTTGACAGAGGACTTGAAAGACCTAAGTCAAAACAAGGCCCCTTGCATAGACAGCATTCCCTCAGAACCACTGGTCATTGTAAAGCCAGATGACAAAACAATCCACATGGTGTGCAAGAGGTATGAGACAGGAAAAATACCTTCAGACTTAAAGAACAATGTAGTGATTCCAATTACAAAGAAAGCAGGTGCTGGCAGATGAAATATTACCGAAATATTAGTTTAATAAATCACAGCTGTGAAATATTGACATAAATTATTTAGTGAAGAATGAAAAATTGGTAGAAACTGACCTCATTCTGGAGAAATGTGGGAACATAAGAGGCACTGCTGACCCAACTACTTACCTCAGGAAATAAGTTAAGGAAAGACTACCCATCCTTCATTTCTATACTTACAAACAGCTTTTGACAGTATTAACTAGAATACAGTATTTTAAGCATTGAATCTGCCACAGAAACAGTGCATCAGCAATCACATGCATTGTGCTGCTTCACCATTTATTTTAATTCTCTTTGTACTGTCTAACAAACACAGAAGAAATGTAAAAACGTACCATCATTTGACCATCAGACAGAATCCTGTATGGACGATAGTAATAAGCATCCCTGGCATAGAGAAACAATTGAAAGATTTGAAAACAAATAAACCACCAGGTCCGGATGGAATCCCAATTCGATTTTACAAAGAGTACTCTATGGCATTGGTCCTTTACCTAGTTTGCATTATTCATAGATCTCTTGCCCAGCACAAAGTCCCAAGTGACTGCAAAAAGGCACAGATGACTCCAGTATATAAGAAGGGACCCAAAAAATTACAGACCAATATTCCTAACTTCTGTTTGCTGCAGAATCCTTGAACATATTCTAAATTTGAATATAACAAACTTTCTTGAGACTGAGAAGCTTATGTCCACAAATCGGCAAGGTATTAGAAGGCATCGAAGCAATTCAGAGGTGGGCTATGTGATGAAGCAAGCTGGGACCTCTTTACTTACTCTCTTGTTCTGCTATCTGCCTCCTTAAATTAATTTTATTTTCATTATTGTCTAATTACCATTAACATACATTAGTATAATCTGCATCTCCATAAAAGAGAAAGGTTGGCCCTCAGTCTTAAGAAATGTGGCGCCAGATCAAATTTTGTGTTTAGTTTTGTGTATGTAATCAATTTCCTAATATATTTTGACAATTCCTAATTAATATCTTTTGGTGTTGGGTTAAATCAGTTATTGTTTCATGACTTAAATTCTATTGTTGACTTATAAACAAATATAAATTCTGTGTTAATTATAAACATTTGAAAGAACTACCAGGACTCTTAAAGTATTTATTTGGCTCTCATTGAAAACACTTTAACAAAGCTACCCTTTAATTAATTCCAAAATAATTAGCAGATTTGTCAAAAGCATTGTTTGTATAAGTATATCTGTCAATTTCATGATTTAAACAAATAACTCAGCCTAATATTTGTGATAGAAGTAACTGTTAAAAAGGAGGAATTTTTTTATGTATTCAGTTAATTGTATGAGTTATGTTTTAATTGTAATTTCTGTAACTTAAACATCAAACAATGTGTAGTTCCATTGCCTATTGTTGTGAGGATATATAAAGGACAGATTTTTGGCCCCAAGACAGTCTAGTCCATGACCAGTTTACAGATGGGGCAATATGTACCAGAGTAATGCATCAACTGAACAGTGGAATTAGTGTAACATAAATAGGCCATGTGTTAAAATAATTACAGTGTCTGTTCAATTTATTTCAGAAATAGTGAACTGTGTGGTTAGGTATCTACAGCTCATAGATGTTTAACAGCAAACTACTGTAACTGTATGCTGATGTTTGCCTGAAAACTATTAATGAGGCTTTTCAAAAGTTAACCAATAGTGAACTGGCCATATAATTGTGTAATGTTGGGGGTTGTGAACTGAAATTAAAAAAAAAAAAAAAAAAAAAAAAAAAAAAAAACTGTGAAAGGCCACTGTGCAACTGTTGGCTACATCATTTATAGTAGTCAGTGTTGAACTTCCACCCCCCATTTTTCATCCAGTATAACCAATGCAGTACGTTGACACAGAGGACTATCAACAAAGAAATAAAGCAGGTGAATGTCACAGCTGCTAGATTTGTTACTGATAGGTTTGAACAACACGTTAGTGTTATGGAGATGCTTCGGGAATTCAGGTGGCAATCCCTGGAGGGAAGGCGACATTCTTTTCGAGAAACACTGTTGAGAAAATTAAGAGAACCAGCATTTGAAGCTGACTGCTGAACAATTCTACTGCTGCCAACATCCATTGCACATAATGACCACAAAGATAAGATATGAGAAATTAGGGCTCATATGGAGGCTTATAGACAGTTGTTTTTCCCTCACTCTATTTGCGAGTCGAACAGGAAAATGGAAATGACTAGTAGTGGTTTGGGATACTCTCCACCATGCACCATACGGTGGCTTGCTGAGCACCTATGTAGATGTAAATGTAGAAGATACTAATTCCTTCTTCAACGAATGTGCTGTACAAGAATGATGAAAGGGGTTAACCTTCTCTGTCTCTTCACTTTATTTTAGCTGTGTTTCTCTTCCATTAACACTTATTAATAAGTACTACTTCCTGTATGATTTCCATATCAACCTTGTATCATTCTAGTCATTTGTCAAACTTCTCTTTATTCATTCATTAATTTTCAGTTTTTCTCTGCAGCATCTTCTCACTTGCTTCATGAATTCCATGTATTAGCAGTAGGTTTCATAATTTTGTAAGTGAATACTACAAGTGATCTGAAATTTTCTATTTATCACATTCACTAAAAATGAGGTGGTATTTAGTATCCAATAGTTGTTTTTAACTATATGTTACTGAAGTTTCTTGCTACTAAGCAAAACCAGGTTTGAGTGCATTCACAGGAAGGGAAGAGATCTGAATGATTACTGCTCTCAACTGTACTTGATGTAAGTCCAAAACAAATATAGAAAGTAAATTTAAAAAATAGGAAAAGCAACCACTCATCTATAGTTGATTGATCTGTGCTGCATAGACACACACAACAGCACAAGTCATTACTAGATATTACATTACTGTGACGATGGCAACATTATGTGTTACCGTGACCAAGATTGGGTTACACACACAACAGCACAAGTCATTACTAGATATTACATTACTGTGACCATGGCAACATTATGTGTTACCGTGGCCAAGAGTGGGTACATCTGTGTCTTTGTATTTGTGTGTGTAAATAACCACACAAAAATCAGTGTGACAGCTCAAAAGCTAGCAATGTCTCTCTGCTGTTACTTACATGTATGTGCCACAAACCAATCAACTACAGATAGGCATTTGCTTTTTTGTTTACGATTTGCAACCTAGAATCTTTGTTATTATAATAACAATATAATGAAAATGATAGTTGCTACTCACCTTACAGCGGAGATGCTGAGTCACAGAAAGGCGCAACAAAAAGACTGTCAGAATGTTAGCTTTCGGGTAACAAGGCCTTTGTCAAAAATAGACAGGCCACACACACACACACACACACACACACACACACACAAATGCAACTCTCAGCCACATGGCCACAGTCTCTGGCAGCTGGAGTCTGGCTTCAGCTGCCAGAGACTGAGGTAATGTTGGTGTGAGATGCATTTGCACGAACATATGTGTATGTTGTTTGTTTTTGACAAAGGCCTTGTTGGCCTAAATCTCTTGTTCCAACAGTCTTTTTGTTGTGCCTTTCTGTGATGCAGCATCTCTGCAGTATCGTTAGTAGCAACGATCTATTTCATTATATTGTTACATTCCATCCTGGATTTTCCATTGTTTGTTATTGTAATAAGTTATGTGAGTTCATGCAATTTGAAACAGTGATACATGTATTAATAATGTGACCAGCCTAACTGATTTTAATGCCATTACTGTCACAGCCTGAGTGGATCATTACCATTCCGTGATCCCATTGCTATCATGAGAGGGCAGTATCATATTACCAAACCACCTGAAGTGTGGGTAAATGTATCGTATCCTGCACAAGAGCTTGTGGACAGTATGTTGAAAAAAGACCCAAATCAGAGGATTAAAGTTAAACACATCTTGACGCATCGTTGGCTACAGGTGACTATTGTTATTTATCAGCTACTGGTTTTAATATATTAACAAATTTTACTGTTTTCTTTATCTTTATGTTTTCATAACTGTCCTCTGGTTGACTGCTTTTAAAGAATACAGCAAATACCCATTATTCCCCATAAACTTTGCTTTCGTTACAGGACATTCACATTCAGTAATTTTCTATTTTTCAGTGATGTAGTGTGATCTTACACTCACTGTTTCAGTTTGTCTCCAATTTACTGACTCAAAAGATTCTTAAAAGATGGGATCATGAGACTGCAAGTGTCTATAAGATAAGTATTGCTATGTATGTGGTCATGAATGAAGGAACGTGGAATGAAATTTAATGCAAACAAATGTGACATCCTGGTTAGAACCAGAAAGTAGGATAGAGTAACTACTGGAATAATGAATGGAAATTAATAATTAAAGAGTGTGGAAAGTGTCAAATACTTGGGAATTGTGACAGAGGAGATCAGTGAACATGGCAGACAGGCCACACCTTTCCTGCTTAGTGTTATGAAGCAAAGAAGTAATATATACAAGTTGATACATCCCAGTACTAATATACGCATCTAAAACATCAGTAATGAAGAAAATAGATGTAATCAGATTACAGGCATGTGAAATGAAGTCCCTCATAAGAAGGACAGGAGTAACAAGAAGAGATAGGATAAGAAGTTAAAGGGTAAGGAAAATAGTGAAAGAGGAACCCCTACAGAACAGGAAGAAACATCAAGACCAAGCTGGTATGAGCACTTTAAGAGAATGGAAAATAAGAACACTCCCAAGAAGTTACATGAAATGGAGGTATGAAGTAAACGACCAAGGGATAGGTGGCTGAAATGTAAAGGAGGAGTCTATTGAAAAAAAGGTACAAGGACTGGACCATAGTGAACACAGAAAGATGGTGGGAAAACATGACTAGATGGTGAGGCTTATGTTTCAGACAGACCCAGCATGTGGCCAGAAACTGTTCAAAATGATGATTATGATGATGTGATCATTTTATCAAGGCCAGAGAAAAAGAGTACTCCATTAACATAAAATGTTTAAGACCTCCAAAGAATACTTTGACATGCCTGTACAGTGTAATATATCATTTTTATATAGAAGAGAGTTCACAAAGTAGATGGGAAGTTGCAGATTCAGATTTTTCAGCTGAGGATATAGAAAAATACTATCATAAATAGGAAGATGTAAATGACTTGATTACAGACCTTGGTTTCACAAAGTCAAGGACCGAGCTTCTGACATCAAGATTGAAGCAGTGGAACTTGTTGGATGAAGGTGTGCATGCCAGAACAGAGAAAGTGTCACTAAGAATTTTTCCCCTTCATCAAAATGACCTATGCTTCTGCCACAGTGTGACTGGTCTGACTGGCACTGTTGGAATAGACTCCAATCCAAATGAGTGGTGCATATTTGTAGACAGCTCATCAAACACATTCTTAATGGGTAAAGATACCCATCCCCTCCTCAGACTCACTCAGTTCATCTCAAAGCGGATTACACAAGCATAAACTTCTTGCTAGAATTCGTAAAATGTATGGTTACGAGGTAATAGGTGACTTTAAAATTGTGATATTTCTGATGGGTCTCCAAAGTGATCTACAGCAGAGTGTCTCTAGGACAATAAATGAGACAGGAAAATGGTTTAGTGATAATGCTTTGATCATAAATAAGGATAAAACGGTATTGATGAATTTCAGTAATATTTAAAGTACAGCTAAAAGAAGAGTAAAAGCTGAGTTAGGGAACTATGTTATTGCACAAGCTCCATACACAAAATTCCTCGGTATATGGGTGGATGAGACTTGAGATGGGAAAAGCATCTAAAGTTTTGAGTAAAAAATTAAGTAAATGCTGCTATGTGCTAAGAATGCTTCGGGAATGCTGCAACACTGAATCATTGCTGTGTGCCTATTATGCTTACATGAACGGTTTGCTTAGATATGGTGTGATCTTCTGGGGAAATGCAGGTACAGCAAAACAAGCTTTCAAACTTCAAAAAAGGGCTATTAGAATAATGAAAGGGGTTCCCTGCAGAATGTCATGCACGGAAATATTTAAAGAATTTAAAATAATGACTCTTCCTAGCTTATACATTTATGAATGTGTATGCTTTCTGAAAACTCACCAGGAATTTTCAACATTAAATAAAACTGACTTTTAAAACAATGAACAATGAACAAAACCTACATAATTATAAATGTTCATCCCCTACAAATGAAAAACGTTTTATAACAAAATCAAAGGGGGGAGGTACATAAATTTTGGGACCTCCTCAGAAATTTTTGTAAGAAATGTACAATGTTAAAGTATTGAGAGGAGTAGACACAGGCTCAGACCACTACTTGGTTAAAATTAAAATCAAATTCACACCGTCAAAGAAAAAATGAAAAAAAAAACTAATAAAACAAGAAGGAGGTATGACCCATATCAGCTAATTAAAAATAACAAATACCAACAAATAACAGAAACCAAAAAGTAGCAGATGATCTAGAAGAACTGGTACCAAGTCTAAAGAAACGAGCTCACTTGAAACTACAAAGTACACCTGCGTGGAGGACTCCAGAATGTGACAAATTCCATGAAGAAAGACACCAAGCATGGTTAAGGTTTCAAATAAACAAAACAGAAGAAAATGCCATCAACCTCAAAAATGAAAGAAAAAAAATCATAAAAAAATTAGGAAAATTAAAAGAGGATTCTATAAAGACATAATAAACCCTATAGAAGAGAATTACCAAAAAATCATTTCCAGGAACTGATACAAAATCTTTGGGAAACAACTACAACAGTACGAGCCGTGAACACTAATACTGAATGATGAAGGTGGAAGAATGGCAGACAGAAAATGCTGAAATGATGGCAAAAGCATATAATAAGCTTTTGAATTGTGAAGAACACAAAGAATTCTTAGGAATTGACCTGAACATTGGACTATGGCCATCATACACCCCCCTACACAAGAAGGCGGATAAGAGCAGTCCAGACAACTGCAGAGGAATCTCTCTCCTAGACTAGACATACAAGATTTTATCCAAGATCCTATATGGAAGAATCAAGGAACAACTAGAACAGGAGTTAGGGGAATATCAGGTAGGTTTCAGACCATGAAGAAGCTGTGCAGAGCGAATCATTAGTTTAAAATTGATTATGGCATACTACAGGACGTGGAACAAGCCTGTTGCAATACCACTTGCGGAGTTGTAGAAGGCATATGACTGCCTCCATAGACCTTCAGTACCAAAAATTTTATGAAACCTGGGACTTCATCCAAAACTAATTAAATTAACAAGACTTACTGTAGCCAGAACCAAACTGAAAGTTAAGTTTAGAGAAGAAATTTGTGAACCATTCCTTAAAAAAACAGGCTTAAGAAAAGGTGACAGTCTCTCAGCAGTACTGTTTAACTGTGCCCTGCAACACTTAATGAGAGAATGGTACAATGATAACCCAAAGCACATTAGAATTGGAAATGCTAAAAATAATATAAATTTGAAATTCTTGGGATTTGCTGATGATCTTGCTCTCCTAGCCAACAATGTTCAAGAAATCAGGCAACAAGTTAATTCACTACAAGAAGCAACACATAAAATTGGCCCCAGAATATCGTTTGAAATAAAACCAACAGAGATTATGCTATCTGACCCACCACTTGGAAACAAAATTACAATAGGAGAACAAGAAATCAAAATTGTTGATAAATTTAAATATTTGTTGAAATTGTAACTTACAAGCTAAATGAGAAAACCTCATGGCAAAACAGAATAAAAAAAACTGAGCAAAGCAGATTATAATAACAAAAACACACACAACAAAAAACCTATCCATAGATGCAAAATTAAAACGTAATACAATAGTTACGCAACCAGAAATAACTTACACAGCTGAAACCATCTTCAAAACATCTAATATAGCAGAAACTGACAAAATACACTTGTCTCTACCTTTAGTAATCAGGACATGCATAAATAAACAACATCAAGTCAATAGGCACTGGAGAATAGCTTACAATGAAACAGTGTACAAGAAAATAGAACCAGTAATAAGCATGATCAGGAAAAAAATGTATCTCATTCTTTGGACATCTGATCAGAACACCACAAAACATAATTAGTACTGATATAATAAACAAATTGTGGAATAGTAAGAGCGACATTAAATGGATCACAGAAATTAAGGAAAATACAAGAGAACTCCAAATTACAGCAGATGACTTAAAAAACAAAACAGAGAGAACCAGCATACTGCAAGAGACACAACCCAAGCTTTCAGAAACCACATAGTGCCAGCTGACTCCAGAGTCATAAAAAATAATGAAATACATAAACACAACACCAGGAAGAACTCAAATCTGCATGTTTTACGTACAAACACTCAACTGTGTAAAAAGGGGGCTTTCCACATGGGCCTCCAACTGTTCAACAATATTCCCACTAGTATTAAATCCATTGAAGATAACATAAAATTTAGCAAAGCCATGAAGTCATATTTGTTGTGTTACTGTTTTTACTCTATAAATGAATACTTAGAACAGTAATCTTGCTATTTTATGTTAAACTGAAAACATTGAGCAATATAGTACATTATGACACTATATGTTAGTATATGTTAACAATGTTGACTGATATTTTCCAACATCTGCAACACACTATGTACCACCAGATCACATGGAATAAATAAATAAATAAATAAATGAAGATCAATAAAAGGGCTACAGGAAGAGTGACCTCAGATGAAGAAAGAAAGAAAATATGTCAATCAATCAATCTCTTTATTCATCCATTACCAATATACATTGTATGGATGTAGTCAATTACAATATAGTTTCTTATCTTTAATTTGTTTCAAAAACTTGGATAATAAATACAAATATTTTATATCAGTATATATAAATAATATTACTTTTCCAGATTCAGATATTCTTCAATGCTATAAAAACTGTGTGTTAGTAAAAACTGTTTAAGATCTACCTTGAATTTATGAAATTCTTTAATTTTCTTTATTGTAGAAGCCCCCCGCCCCCCCCCCCCCCCCCCCCCTCCCATGAACAATGGACCTTGCCGTTGGTGGGGAGGCTTGCGTGCCTCAGCGATACAGATAGCCATACCGTAGGTGCAACCACAACGGAGGGGTATCTGTTGAGAGGCCAGACAAATGTCTCGTTTCTGAAGAGGGTCAGCAGCCTTTTCAGTAGTTTCAGGGGCAACAGTCTGGATGGTTGACTGATCTGGCCTTGTAACATCACCCAAAATAGCCTTGCTGTGCTGGTACTGCGAACGGCTGAAAGCAAGGGGAAACTACAGCCGTAATTTTTCCTGATGGCATGCAGCTTTACTGTATGGTTAAATGATGATTGCGTCTTCTTGGGTAAAATATTCCAGAGGTTAAATTGTCCCCCATTCGGATCTCCAGGCGGGGACTACACAAGAGGATGTCGTTATCAGAAGAAAGAAAACTGGCATTCTATGGATCGGAGCATGGGATGTCAGATCCCTTAATCGGGAAGGTAGGTTAGAAAATTTAAAAAGGGAAATGGATAGGATAAAGTTAGATGTAGTGGGAATTAGTGAAGTTAGGTGGCAGGAGGAACAAGACTTTTGGTCAGGCGAGTACAGGGCTATAAATACAAAATCAAATAGGGGTAATGCAGGAGTAGGTTTAATAATGAATAAAAAAGTAGGAGTGCGGGTAAGCTACTACAAACAGCATAGTGAACGTATTATTGTGGCCATGACAGGCACGAAGCCCACCCCTACTACAATAGTACAATTTTATATGCCAACTAGCTCTGCAGATGACGAAGAAATCGAAGAAATGTATGATGAAATAAAAGAAATTATTCAGATAGTGAAGGGAGACGAAAATTTAATAGACATGGGTGACTGGAATTTGGCAGTAGGAAAAGGGAGAGAAGGAAACGTAGTAGGTGAATATCGATTGGGGGTAAGAAATGAAAGAGGAAGCCTCCTGGTAGATTTTGCACAGAGCGCAACTTAATCATAGCTAACACTTGGTTCAAGAATCATAAAAGAAGGTTGTATACATGGAAGAAGCCTGGAGATACTGACAGGTTGCAATTCTTGGTGATATTCCTTGAAAATCAGTTACTGAATCTATTATTTTTATGTTCACTATAAATCCTGTACCAAATTGAGGTCACTGTTTCATAATCCTTTGTCTTGCTTTCCCATTATAAATACTATATCCTTGTGATTCGATGAGACCTCTATTGTGTTTCTCATTCATTGGCCGCTATTAACATTTTTTATTTATTTAATTCGTCTGTGACCTTCTTGAGTTTTGCAGTCGTAAGTAGTGAGTTCATGTTGTGCGTTACAATATAATTTATTTGCTTATGTTGAATCTTCTTTTTGTGCGTCAGTAGGCATTTGGGTGATTGCAAATGTTCTAATTCATTGATACCTTCTAGTTGGCTACCCACCAAATCTGATGTAGCCTTTACCTACTTTTCTGGGCAAGACGGTGACTTTTTTCCCAAAAAGATCTTTCCATATTTGACTTTCAAAGGTAATTAACCTTAGCTGGAACACACTCTGATTTACAACCATGGTTGTTAACCACAGAGAGTGTCTTTGGTGCATGAGAGCTACTTTATTTCAGTTAAGTTTGCCAGTAAGCTGGTTAGGACCCCCCATCCAACACCTGGGACGTGCCACATAAATCACCTCTCCTCCTGCTATGACAGCATGGTAGCTGATTTTACTATTGTTTCCCTGCTTTCTTTCCCTTTGGGGTAGCAGAGACATCAGGTCTCCCTGTAACAGATAACACTGGCTAAAGAGGAATTAATTCCGTGAGAGAAAGGCTAATGTCAAGCTGGAACCATTGGTAGACACACAAAAGGTGCTGATGCCTCCATGACTCGTAAAGCTGGACCTGCAAAGCTATTGGTTAGAGGTGTGACTAATGAATCTGCAGTCTTCAAACACCTGCTAGGCTTCTTTCCCGAACTGTCCAAGACACGAGGTTGAAGCTGGTGTTTTTGCTTGACAACAGATAAAGATCACACAATGCAAGGAATTTCCAAATCTACTAGTCATAAGGAAAATACTGCTTGAAAATGGTTTATAGCAGTAGTTTAGGGTATTTTGGGCAGACATAAGTCCGAAAAATATGTGCAACTAGTCAAGGCTGCAGTGAATATCTTTGACATAGGGAGACACATGATGTCCCACAAAATCCATGTTCTTGAAGCTCATCTAGAGTTCAAAGAGAATATTGGAGCATACTGAGGGTTGAGAAGGGAGTGAGACAGGGTTGTAGCCTATCGCCAATTTTATTCAAACTATATATTGAGCAAGCAGTAAAGAAAACAAAAATTTGGTGTAGAAATTAAAATCCATGGAGAAGAAATAAAAACTTTGAGAGTTGCCGACGACATTGTAATTCTGTCAGAGACAGCAAAGGACCTGGAAGAGCTGAACGGAATGGACAGTGTATTGAAAGGAGGATATAAGATGAACATCAACAAAAGCAAAATGAGGATAATGCAATGTAGTCGAATTAAGTCAGGTGATGCTGAGGGTATTAGATTAGGAAATGAGACACTTGAACAAGTTAAATGAGTTTTGCTATTTGGGGAATAAAATAACTTGATGATGGTCAAAGTAGAGAGGATATAAAATGTAAACTGGAAATGGCAAGGAAAATGTTTCTGTAAAACAGAGATTTGTTAACATTGAGTATAGATTTAAGTGTCAGGAAGTCTTTTCTGAAAGTATTTGTGTGGAGTGCAGCCATGTATGGAAGTGAAACTTGGACAATAAACAGTTTAGACAAGAAAAGAATAGATGCTTTCAAAATGTGGTGCTACAGAAGAATGCTGAAGATTAGATGGGTAGATCACATAACTAATGAGGAGGTACTGAATAGAATTGGGGAGAAGAGGAATTTGTGACACAACTTGACTAGAAGAAGGGATCAGTTTGTGGGACACCTTCTGAGGCATCAAGGGATCACCAATTTAGTACTGGAGGGAAGCATGGCGGGTAAAAATCAGGATGTAAGTTGCAGTAGTTATTCAGAGATGAAGAGGCTTGCACAGAATAGAGTAGCACGGAGAGCTGCATCAAACCAATCTCTGGACAGAAGACCACAACAACAAAAACAACAACAACAGAGAAAAACAAGGTGGATGCTCTCACTAAGATAGTCTGAATTTAAAACATCACTCTTATTTTTTTTACCAAATACTCTTGGCGTCAACATACAAATATGGCAGGAAGATAACCTCCTACCACTGAAAGCAGGTGCTGTTATGAGATGGCTTGTTTGCATGTAGCATTTAAACAGCCTATATGATGTTGCAATGACTGTGTTGTTCAGAAGTACAATGCAATGTTCACAGGCACTGTGGTGACTACAGCCATTATGAAATACATGAGATGTATTCACAGCTGAGAATATGGGCAGCCATCAACTGTATAATGAAATAACTACAATGAGAATGCATGCATGCATGTCCAAAGGAACATTGCATCATACTTCTGAACACCACTTGCACTGCAATATTGTATTTATCTGCCGACACATTAAAATGTCTCCACTGTTGAGGAAATACATTATCCAGGAATATATATATATATTTTTACATTATCAGTGTGCCATTCTCCGTAACTACTGATTTTGGCAACCCTTTGAATGATAACATTCTGGACAAAGTTTGCACTGTTTTCATAAGTTATAGTTGACATTTTGACCACATAACAGAATTTACCAAATGTATACATGACAATCAGGCTGTAGCTTTCAAAAAATGGGATTCTATGGTCTATGTATTGAATTGGTCCATAAGTTCTTAGTGTTTGCCCATTAGTTTAATAAACACAACAGCCTGCCAATGGTGGGGTAATTTTTTGATTCCATGTGACTATAAATCTGTGATATTGAGGTGAAGAACTTGTCAACTCATGTTTGGAGCACATTTTCATCTGGAAAGGAAGTTCCCTGAAGGTTGTTTGACAGAGAGCAGGAAAGGTGAACATCTGAGGGAGCAAGCACACACTTCACAAAAATGACGAAGGAATTTGTGGTGCATCACAGATGCTACGCTTAACTTATTCTCAAAAAAGAAAGCTAACTATCCACAGTGCAGGTGGTATGTGGTACCCATACAACCAATATTTGAACCTGCCTATTGCACGTTAATGTCTCATAATGGTGGAGTGATCACAGTCCATCACATTTGCCAATTCTTGAGTACACTGACGCGGATTATTGTGGGCTAATGCGTCTAAACGATGTTCATCAAACCCTGAAGGTGTTCCTGAACGTAGAGAGTCTTTAATGAAAAAATGATCCTCCTTAAAATGAGAAAACCATTTTTGTGCTATGTCCCCTGGCATTAATCCCATAAATGACACAATTGTTTCTGGCTGCCTTCACTGCTATCACCCCTCTGCTGAACTTAAACAGCAGAATATGTCAGAAATGTTCTGATTTCTCAATTTGACACTCTCTTTCTAGTGTCCACATGTCCACTCACTATCTCCAAATGACAAAATGTAAACTGAAATAGCAACAGTGAACTAAAATTAAAAAATTACGATTGATAAATTAACCCACAGCAACTGGAATACCAACATGCAAAACAGAAATACCAGGAACTTATGCAGCAACCTAATATACACGTGACCAGAATTCTGATGCCTGCAGCCATGATAAATATTGTCTTAGGGGAACTGACTGGTATTTCTGCATGAGTAGCATTTAGGCAGCATCACTA
The DNA here is from genome assembly GCF_023864345.2 of Schistocerca serialis cubense. Classification (NCBI taxonomy): domain Eukaryota; kingdom Metazoa; phylum Arthropoda; class Insecta; order Orthoptera; family Acrididae; genus Schistocerca; species Schistocerca serialis. The sequence goes on along the minus strand of NC_064642.1, from coordinate 118,938,522 downwards.
AAGGATGACTCCCAAGTGGCATTAATGCAGCATGTGAAGCACTATCAGTTTCAGCAGTTTTGAAATCACCATTCATGTCTTCCTGATTCTGAATACACCAGAGTGACACCACTGTAGACAGTTAGAGCATGTTTCATGTGACAGTATGATTTAATTTCTGGTTGATTGAGTAACTCTTTATCTAAACGACACTTTGTTTGAATGTGTTACTTTATTCCGGATAACACTGATTCCTGGAACAAATTTGTTATCAAAATGGCAACAATAGAAAATTTTCAACAGTGTCTTGATTCATGATACCTAAAGCAAAACATACATCAGCAGAATTGAAATTTTTATCCAGCCATATGGGGATCTGTAAACTGTTTCATAATTGCTGTTTGATAAAAGCAGTGCCCCTTGCTGTAAGCATTGTGCTGTTCTGGAAGCGTCTGTATTATGTGGTCCAAGTATATCCACCAATGGCTTGTGATCTGTAAGTAGAACGGACTTCTGCTGTAAATGTACTCATGGAACTTTTTGGCAACAAAGACAATAGTGAGAGCTTTCTTTTCATTGACTAAAATTCCTCTGAGCAATTTCTGCTTTTTAGGATGTGAACGCTATTAGCCTTTCTAAACCACATTGTGTATGTGACAAAACTGGGCCAATTCTGTATTTTGAAACATCTGCTGCAATAGTTAACATTTTAATTAGATGGTATTGGGTGAGACATGTTATGTTTGGTGAACTTTTGTTTTAATTTATGAAATGCACATTGGCATTCATTGTTCAAGAACCATTTTGCTCCTTTTCATAAGAATTTTTTAAGTGATTCACTTATGGATGCTGCATGTAAATGAATTTCTGATAGTAATCAATTTAGTCTAGAATGGCACACAATTGTTTGAGATCTTTGGGAACCAGAAGGTACTTAATAGCTTCATCATGTTTCAGTGTTGGTCTGATGCCTTGTTGTGACAGAACACATCCGAAGTATTGGACTTCCCACTGAAAGAATATGCATTTTACATTTTAAACTGGCCACTTGTAAAATCTTAAATACGCATACCAAGTTATGCAACAGTTCTTCAGCAGTGTCCCCTGAGACTATAATATCATCTGGGTAGTTCATAGCATTAAGAGTTTTCCTGATTCACTGTTCCAAGTATCGCTGAAACAAACATGGTGCACTGGCAATCTTTTGTACTGATGAAGTCCAGATGTAGTACTGATGACCAAGAATTTCCATGTATCCTCATTGAAGGCTACTTATAAGTGGGCCTCCAAATCTAGTTTTGCAAAATATACACCACCAGCTAATTCAGACGTTAGTACATCTGGTTTTTCAATTGGATATTAATCAGTTATTGATTGCACAATGACTGTAACCTTAATAACCCTGGAAATCCTTAATGTACCATTCAATATATGTAGACAATAATTGGCATAGCTCATCTGATACTAGTAATGGGTTGTGTAATGCCATTCTGTTCAAGCTGATCAAGTTCCTTTTTCACTTTGTCCTTTAATGCATGGAGAATATTGTGTACTTTACAGCATGTTGGCAGAGTGATTGGCTCCAGTGAAATGTACATTGTGTAGTTTATAATGTTAGTTGTTGCTTTAGAAAAAATGGTATATCATTACAACAGCTTTTGCTACTCTTTGCTACAAACATCAGTAAGAATATGATTCATCCTTTCATGGATTGTGAAGTCGATTTTATTGAGTAAATTAAGGCCCTGTCAATTTGTCCCTTTGACCACTATAATTCTGATCTGCTTTGTAAACTGTTTGCATGCAACGGCCATTATGAAATGTTTGATCAGTGTTTGTTTATTGCTGTATATAAACAGAAGCTTCAAAATTCAATTATTATTGGTGACCTCAACTTTTTGAATACTTGCAGATTAATCAGAGTAATGGAAGAGCCCACATCAGTTTGAAATATCAATGGTACTTTATTTGACCAGAGTGTCATAGATAAAGCTTTGTCATTATCTGAGACGATAGCATTCAGTTTACTATTTTATTTCTTTACTCATGCTTATCTTGAACATAATTTATGTTACCAGAATTTTTATTATGAATCACTTCCATTTGTTTTGGTTTCTTGTTACAGTGCATTTGTGTTGCAGAGTTCAGTTTCAAGACCTTTCTTTTTGCAGTATGTGCATTGTGCATTTCTGAAGAAATAATATTCACACTTGTGACTGATATTACAGTATGCACATGAATGTAATTTCCCTCTATGGATCTGTTTATGAACTGCAATAGCCTGCGACTAATGCACATGGTCATGCTAAAATTTTGACTATGCAGGCTATTGTTGTTGACATACTGCAAACACACTAGCATCTTTGAACTAGAACACATCAGTGGAGGCAAAAACACCTACTCATGTTCCCAAGGTAAAGGCAAACATTCCTGCAATGATGGATTAGTTAAACTAAAAAGGTCTTTCTTTACTTCATGCTCAGGAAAGTGCATGATAAGAATGTTATGAATGCGAGAATCAGTGTAAGACTTTTTTCAGCTCTTATTTCCACACAGTAATTTGCAATCTCTAGTGAGCTCCTATAATTACGCTATCCCCTCTTTGTAAGGATGATTGGGCGTTTTAAAACAATGGAAAAATTTATGCCGGGTGTGTCAGGTGGGATGGGAAGAGGGTGAAAGAGGTGGGAGGCAGGAAGAGAGTTTTGGGACGAGTATCTAGTGGCATGGAGGGAGGCAGCTGGTTTGCTGGCTAGGAATGTGGGAGGGAGGGATGGCAGGTGCATGGGCAGGCATGTGGTACATGGATACCAAAGCCAATGAGAAGTGGCAAACAGTGAAAATGATGCAAAGATGTGAACTGGGAGGGGGTGATAGAACAGAAGAAGGGGAAACTGTTGGGTGGAGGGTGGTGGGACAGTGGGCCATTGGAGATTAAGCCAGGAGGTATACGAGAGAGAAGGATGTGTTGCACACATAACTCTCACCTCGTTTTGGAAGAGCTAGTGGTGAAGAGAAGGATCTAGATGGCCCAGGTTATGAAGCAGCCATCAAAATTGAGCATGTTGTATCACTGGATGGTCAATTTTGCTCTTAGCCACAGTTTGGTGGAGGCCATTTATTCTGGTAGTCAGCTGGTTGCTGGTCATACCAATAAAAATAACTGTGCAGTGATGCAGTGGATCTGGAAAATCTCTCCCATACAGGCTCAGCATCCATGGACTGCATATATGTAGCAATGACAACTCCCTTATCCAGTACACTGAAGGTCTCATGAGGGTCTCCAGAGACAGGCACTACCCCACAAACCATGACTGCAAACAGATTTCCCATTTCATACTCTCACACACCTGTAATACTCCGACCAGCTCCAAGAATCAGCTACAAATCCAAGGAGTGCTGTCCATGTCACCCAGTACCACCCTGAACTGGAACAACTGAAGCATATCCTTCACCAAGGCTATGATTATCTATCATCATACCATGAAATGAGGGACATTCCACCCAACTCTCCTAAAATGATATACCATCCTACACCCATCTACACAACATCCTAGTCCATACATATGCCATTCCCGTCTCATCCCTTTATCACAGGGATCATATCCCTGTGGAATACCCAGATACAAGACACACACAATCCACCCACCCAGAACTTCCAGCTTATCTTACCACTAATGTGAAATTCTTTATGCTTGTTTATTTATTTGCTACTCAAGTATGTGATTTTCCCACCAGCCCACTAAATCTGTCAAAATTATTACAAATAAAATCATGAGATTTCATACCCTCACATTGTGCAACATATCCTTTGCACCGTTAACCCTCCTGGTCTCAATCTCTGTTGCTCCGCTATAACCACCCCTCTGCCAAACAGCTCCCCTTCCTCCATTCTATCACCCCTTCCTAATTAATGTCTCCATGTCACCTGCACTGTTTCCCCACTGGCTCTGGCACCTGTCTATCACATGCCTAGCCTGTGCAGCTGCAACTCCCTCCCTGCTGCATTCCGGATTCCTAGCCATCAAACTGGCTGCCTTCTTCCAAGCTACTAGTTACTGATGCCAGCCCCTCTTCTTGTGTCTCATCCCTGTCTACCTCTATCCACCCCACCCGACACAAAACACCCAACTCATCATTGCACTTGCCAAACTGCAGTCCCTGCATTGTGCATCCAGTTTGCATCCTGCAGTGGCAGAGGCATTGTGAATCCAGCTGGCACTGTGGAGGGGCGCATGTGCACATTATGAAAAGTCACATGTCTGACATCAAAGGTGGAGAGAGGTTTGCAAATAGGAGTAGCATCCCCTTGTTTGAGACAGACTGTAGCGGGGATTGACTGAGAGCAGACCATGTCACTGAAGGCAGTCCACCCTCATTGGCGCGATACACTGAATTGGTAGTTTGTCTGATGCTGCAAAGTAAAACCATGTATAATTGTGTGGGAAGTGACTTTGACTGGGCCACAATAGTTTTATTTTGAATGGGTGACAGTAACTACAGACCAAGACATGGTTAACTCAGATTAACAAGGCTCATGTCAACATACTGTGTCATGTCTCTTAACTGCACTTATAAATAGGACTCTGCTCACTATCTTACTGAGGATATTCTTAGTTTTGTAGTCAATATTCACAGCTGCCCTTATGAGCATCACTGAGTGGAAACATAACAGAAATGGAGAATCTTATCCTGAATGACGCCAAGCAGTATCTTAAATATCATGGAATTTTGTGTATAGAGTCCCATGCCCATGTCATAGCACATTTTGTACAGACATCATCGAATGTGTGGGTTTGTTGCTTGTTCGATAGGTTATCTCCCACTGGTGTTTCAATTCATAGAGCATACTGCGCCCATGTCTGTGTGTGTGTGTGTGTATGTGTGTGTGTGTGTGTGTGTGTGTGTGTGTGTGTGTGTGTGTGTGCGTGTGCGCGCGCGCACCAAATTTTCCTTCTCATTTGTATGTGCCTATCAATGACTCAATTCTTCTGCTGCTCGGTGTATGGTCTCCTTTACCCCTAAATTGTTCACTTTGTAACTTGATCACCTATCTCTTAACACTGCATGTTTGTACAAGTTAGGTGAAAAGCACAATAACTCAACATCCCTACCAAAAAGAACTCTCTGCAGTAGTGGCAGTTTGAGCTACATACAATCGCAATCACAGTGTGAAGTGAACCAACCTACTTGTTTTAGCAAGTCAGCACACATTAGCAATGCTGCAGCCTGCCAAATTCGCCTGCCCCTCATTCACTGCATAAATCCTGATGTTGCATTCCTGCTGGTTGCACTTGCATACAATTTGAATGACATGATAGGTCAGAAAGAGGTTTGTTGTCAAGCAAATAAGTACCCAAAACATCTGACAAAAACAGAGTATATCATTGAGCTCCTGTATCCTCCAATTAAGTTGGTATACATCACATTCAAAATCAAAGATATATGTGCATTACACCAGAATTCACAGATCCTCGGCAGTCAATAACACTTAGTAATTGCCTCCCCCACCATGCTCTCTACAAGCTAGTAACACCAGTGGGAGATAACCTATCACGCAAACAATATACCCACAATTTCACTGATGGCTGTACAAAATATGCTACCACATGGGACTTTATACACAAAATTCCAGGGTATTTAAGATACTGATTGACATAATTCAGATTAAACTTCTCCATTTCTATTATGTTCCCTGCTCAGTCATGACCATAAGGGCATCTGTGAAAATTGACCACAAAACTGAGAATATCAACAGCAAGGTAGTGAGCACAGTCCTATTTATAACTGCAGTTAAGAGACATTGACATAAGTTTTGTTCATCTGTAGTTATTGTCACCATTCACAATAAAACTTTTGTGCACTAATCAAAGTCACTTCCTACATAATTACACATGGTTTCACTTTGCAGCATCAGACAAAATACAAATTCATTGGATTGCATCAATGAGGTGGGACCAGCTCCAGAGACATGGTCTGCTCTCAGTCAATCCTTGCTACAGTCTGTCTCAAACAAGGGAATGTTACTTCTGTTTCTAAACCTCTCTCCACCTATAATGTCAGCTATGTGACTTTTGATAATGTCTGTAATTGAAATATTTTCCTGAGATCCAATGGTGACTAATACTTTTAATCACTCAGAATGACTCTTGTGTGACTTTTTGGATGTATCTTTCTTGCCCAAAAAGTATATTTACTGACTGGCTATTTTGTGTCCTCTTCAGGGACAGGGCCAAATCCATTCTGCTCTTGCCAAGGGGCGTGTCTCTCCTCAAATTGCATCTTACTTTTTAGTTTTGTGAGAAATATTGCTATACCAGTCTCCTAGCTACCTCTGAAATGTTGCTGGAGCGTTTTTCAAACCGAATGGCATTCTGATGTACTGGTAATGGCCTTACAGAGTAGAGAAAGCAGTTTTTTGATGATCGTCTGGAGCCACTTCTAACTGATGACAACCACTTGTCAAATCCATCGTAGAAAAGTACTGGCACTCTATTAAGTGATCCAAAGTCTCTGATATGTTTGAAATGGGATATGTGTCCATTACTGTCTTATTATTGAGGTATTGGTAGTCACAACAGAACCTGTATTTCTTTGTTCCATCCATAGGCTTTTTAGGCACAACAACAATGCCCACTCCCCACCAATTATTACTATGCTCTAGAATACCGTCCGCAAGCTGCTGATCAATGAAATCCTCCACAATCGGCTGCAAATACCTCGGTATTCTGTATAGTTTACGGTAAACAGGTGCTTCATTCCCTATTGGTGTCTTATGTTGAACTAATGAAGTTGCCGGTAACAGCCCTTGCGGAAAAAACAAATATTTAAACCCCCACAATAATTTTTCCATATGCTCTCTTTCTCCTCCTTTCAAATTCTTAATTTTGTCATGCAATGCAGTTCTATCAGCAGTTAGTGGTTGGTCGCTTCGCCTACCTCTCGATCACCAGTCTTCGTCATCTGGCACATCCAAATTTGCTACTAAAACTCCTTTTCTCAAATTTGCGTCTACAGTGCTAAAATTATCCATGTTCATGGGAACTGCTCACCCATTGTTCCCCTCCTATACATGTATAATACTACATTTCACAAAACAACCCAATGGGCCCAAAACTTCATTATCCTCCAATGGTTCAATTACACATACTGTACCCACAGGTAGATTCGACTCCACACTTACCCAAAGCGACTTCCCAGTGCCACCAGACACATGCTCATGTGAATTAAGCTTTAATGCTAATGTACACGGTTCAATTGGTTTGTTCATTACGTTGAATGCCCCTCGTGACAACTCCGCATCGACAACAGTTTCCCCTAGCTGAAATAACATTCCACCAAGTTCCACAGTTCGTTGTCCAAGGACAATTTTGCCATGATGTTGATGCAAGAAATCTACTCCTAGGTACATGTCATAGCCCTCGGTTACCCATGGTACTATCTCCATGGATGCATCAAATTGGACTTTCCCTATGTGAAAGTCAACTGTCACTGGCCCCAAAGGTGTGACCTCCTTATCCCCCACTCCACACAACCTATAACATGGTGGGTCTAGCTTCCTTCGTCCCATTAAACTCTTAGTAGCCACTGACACTTGCGCCACTGTGTCCAACAAAACCTTAAACTTTTTAGTTCCTACGGATCCTACCATTGAACATTCCACCTCTTCATACATATTAAACGGGAGCTCCCTTAGGTGAGTCTTGGGCCCCCTCTGCTGTTTAACGATTGTCCACCTCAACTAACTCCATTTGTCCATCCTCCATGGTGCTGATTTCCACACCTTCCTCTATTCCTCGGTGACTGGGGACATTGCCTCTGCACATGTCCCGTATGACCATGCTTATAACGTTTTATACCTGCTGTAAACACTGTTTGTCTATCACGTACCCCCATTGCCACGTCTATTTCCTCACATTGGATTGCCAGCTGAATGGTCAAATACAAATCTTTTGGAGCCCCTTCACACACTTTCCTCAAGATATGTGCCAGTAACCCCCTCAAAAATACATCAAGGGCCTCCTGCAACAAAACACCATTCGCTTCATCGCTCTGACCCAACTCATAAGTGTACTCGTTAATTTCTCTTATTCTGTCCGCAAATTTCTCTACTGTCTCCCCCTGTCTCTTTATCATTGTACTCAACCTATCCCTAAAGTACCGAGCGCTATTCTGTTTCTTGTACCTTTGTAAAAGCCCCTACTTCAACTGCTTAAACTGTCCTGCCTTCCTTAAGGCCTCAGAACACCTTACATATGTCTTCACGTCACCCGTTAATCTAATCTCGGCTACATGTAACAACTGTTTGTCCAACCAATCATTCATCACAGCTGAAGATTCCAAGTCCCCCACAAACAAATGCACATCCTCAGATGCCTTGCGAGAAAACGGAATAATCAAACTCGCGGCAGCTGGCTAAATCTCCTGCTGTGGCATCCTAGGCAACAACGACTGATCCGATGGGGTGTCCTGCTCACTTCTAGATGTTATTTTGCTCCTCAACTGTGTATTGTCTGCTGTCAACTGTGCTACCTTTTGCAACAAAATCCGTACCGCTTCTGGTTCCAACACACCTCGTGTTCGTGACTCTGCCATTGTGTTGCTTTTGTTCCCCGTTAATCCTGAAACAAAATAATTAAGTACAAAAATAACTCCACTCCTTACACCTAAGTATCATCATACTCAGTAACACCTTAGTCAGACCAACACAAAATTAATTAAATGCTTTGGAAAAAAAAGAACTTACTGCCCCAAATACGCTACCACTCTGACAACCAAAAATACTATGCCCACTCAAAAAATCTACAATGGCCTACCATGAGCCATACTCAAAAACAAAAAAGAAAGAAAACGCCCACACTCAAAAGAAAACTTGTCAATACTCACCACATCCTGTGACTATAATGTAGGCGGTGGGCTTGAACATCGTACTGTACAGACGACGTCCACTATTCTGACACCAAATCCCACTTCTGACACCAAATGTAGTGAGAAGAGATAGAAGGCACCGCATTAAGGCTTGTCCGAGCTTTCCAAGTGATTTATTGTTTTCAACTACAGTGCCGCATTCCCCTCAGTCTGCGTCATCAGGTCCCGCAACGACCTGTAAGCTTCTGCTAATGTGTTGGCCTTGTATGGCCACGAAGGTGCATGGATGTCAGGTTGCGCTGGCAGCCGGTTCAGCGACCTTCACCTCTGATGCCTCAGCGCCATCTGCTGCAAGGTGACCCGCTGTGCACTTCCTCGCCAGTGTGGCTAAGAACACGGCGACAACGAGCGCCCGCAATCCGGCATCTGAATCTGAGGCCCTTGTCTCAGGATGCCTCCAGTGTGTGTTGGGAGCCATGACGAGTGCCCACAGTAGTGAGCCATGGAGTGGGCCGCTGCTGGCTGGCTACAGACCCCGTGTCAGCGTCAGGGGGTCGAACCAGCAACCCGCTGTGGATTGGAACGCTGGCGCCCCGTCCGCTGCTGTGTGTAGATGCTGGTGTGACACGCCCCACTGTCCAGGAGAGCTGTCACACTTGAATGCATTGTTAGTGAACCAGCACCTATTTATATGTGGCTCTGCACCTCTGTTTTCCTAAACAAGCCACTCCGAGTCACGAACTGATAACACTTAGATTCCAGAATGAGATTTTCACTCTGCAGCGGAGTGTGCGCTGATATGAAACTTCCTGGCAGATTAAAACTGTGTGCCCGACCGAGACTCAAACTCGGGACCTTTGCCCTTCGCGGGCAAGTGCTCTACCAACTGAGCTACCGAAGCACGACTCACGCCCGGTACTCACAGCTTTACTTCTGCCAGTACCTCATCTCCTACCTTCCAAACTTTACAGAAGCTCTCCTGTGAGCTGTAAGTTTTTTTTTTCCAAAGCATTTAATTAATTTTGTGTTGGTCTGACTAAGATGTTACTGAGTATGATGATACTGAGGTGTAAGGAGTGGAGTTATTTTTGTACTTAATTGTTTTGTTTCAGGATTAACGGGGAACAAAAGCAACACAATGGCAGAGTCACGAACACGATGGGTGTTGGAACCAGAAGCGGTACGGATTTTGTTGCAAAAGGTAGCACAGTTGACAGCAGACAATACGCAGTTGAGGAGCAAAATAACATCTAGAAGTGAGCAGGAAACCCCATCGGATCAGTCGTTGTTGTCTAGGATGCCGCAGCAGGAGATTTAGCCAGCTGCCGCGAGTTTGATTATTCCGTTTTCTCGCAAGGCATCTGAGGATGTGCATTTGTTTGTGGGGGACTTGGAATCTTCAGCTGTGATGAATGATTGGTTGGACAAACAGTTGTTACATGTAGCTGAGATTAGATTAACGGGTGACGTGAAGACATATGTAAGGTGTTCTGAGGCCTTAAGGAAGGCAGGACAGTTTAAGCAGTTGAAGTAGGGCCTTTTACAAAGGTACTAGAAACAGAATAGTGCTCGGTACTTTAGGGGTAGGTTGAGTACAATGATAAAGAGACAGGGGGAGACAGTAGAGAAATTTGCGGACAGAATAAGAGAAATTAACGAGTACACTTATGAGTTGGGTCAGAGCGATGAAGCGAATGGTGTTTTGTTGCAGGAGGCCCTTGATGTATTTTTGAGGGGGTTACTGGCACATATCTTGAGGAAAGTGTGTGAAGGGGCTCCAAAAGATTTGTATTTGACCATTCAGCTGGCAATCCAATGTGAGGAAATAGACGTGGCAATGGGGGTACGTGATAGACAAACAGTGTTTACAGCAGGTATAAAACGTTATAAGCATGGTCATACGGGACATGTGCAGAGGCAATGTCCCCAGTCACCAAGGAATAGAGGAAGGTGTGGAAATCAGCACCATGGAGGATGGACAAATGGAGTTAGTTGAGGTGGACAATCGTTAAACAGCAGAGGGGGCCCAAGACTCACCTAAGGGAGCTCCCGTTTAATATGTATGAAGAGGTGGAATGTTCAATGGTAGGATCCGTAGGAACTAAAAAGTTTAAGGTTTTGTTGGACACAGTGGCGCAAGTGTCAGTGGCTACTAAGAGTTTAATGGGACGAAGGAAGCTAGACCCACCATGTTATAGGTTGTGTGGAGTGGGGGATAAGGAGGTCACACCTTTGGGGCCAGTGACAGTTGACTTTCGCATAGGGAAAGTCCAATTTTATGCATCCATGGAGATAGTACCGTGGGTAACCGAGGGCTATGACATGATCCTAGGAGTAGATTTCTTGCATCAACATCATGGCAAAATTGTCCTTGGACAACGAACTGTGGAACTTGGTGGAATGTTATTTCAGCTAGGGGAGACTGTTGTCGATGCGGAGTTGTCACGAGGGGCATTCAACGTAATGAACAAACCAATTGAACCGTGTACATTAGCATTAAGGCTTAATTCACATGAGCATGTGTCTGGTGCCACTGGGAAGTCGCTTTCGGTAAGTGTGGAGTCGAATCTACCTGTGGGTACAGCATGTGTAATTCAACCATTGGAGGATAATGAAGTTTTGGGCCCATTGGGTTGTTTTGTGAAATGTAGTATTATACATGTACAGGAGGGGAACAACGGGTGAGCAGTTCCCATGAACATGGATAATTTTAGCACTGTAGACGCAAATTTGAGAAAAGGAGTTTTAGTAGCAAATTTGGATGTGCCAGATGACGAAGACTGGTGATCGAGAGGTAGGCGAAGCGACCAACCACTAACTGCTGATAGAACTGCATTGCATGACAAAATTAAGAATTTGAAAGGAGGAGAAAGAGAGCATATGGAAAAATTATTGTGTGGGTTTAAATATTTGTTTTTTCCGCAAGGGCTGTTACCGGCAACTTCATTAGTTCAACATAAGACACCAACAGGGAATGAAGCACCTGTTTACCGTAAACCATACAGAATACCGAGGTATTTGCAGCCGATTGTGGAGGATTTCATTGATCAGCAGCTTGCGGACGGTATTCTAGAGCATAGTAATAATTGGTGGGGAGTGGGCATTGTTGTTGTGCCTAAAAAGCCTATGGATGGAACAAAGAAATACAGGTTCTGTTGTGACTACCAATACCTCAATAATAAGACAGTAATGGACACATACCCAATTTCAAACATATCAGAGACTTTGGATCACTTAATAGAGTGCCAGTACTTTTCTACGATGGATTTGACAAGTGGTTGTCATCAGTTAGAAGTGGCTCCAGACGATCATCAAAAAACTGCTTTCTCTACTCTGTAAGGCCATTACCAGTACATCAGAATGCCATTCGGTTTGAAAAACGCTCCAGCAACATTTCAGAGGTAGCTAGCTAGACAGTGTGTTGAGGGGTTTGAAACCAAGGCAGTGTCTTATCTATTTGGATGACATTATAGTGTTTTCAAGTAGTATGGAGCAACATAGACAGCAGTTAAATAAAGTCTTTATGAGGTTAAGAGCAGCTCATTTGACGTTGAGCCAGAGAAGTGTCTTTTTGCATTAGAAGAAGTAAAATATTTCGGTCATATTATCAGTAAGGACAGAATGTGAACAGATCCAAAGTTGGTACAGGCTGTAAGGGATTTTTGGGAACCGAAAACAATTAAGGAAGTGCAGTCATTCATCGGAATTTGCAATTTCTATCGAAAGTTATGGAAGGGTTTTGCAGATTTAGCACAGCCGTTGACACGATTGTTATGGAAGGGTGTGAAATTTGAGTGGAAAGAAGAGCGTCAGAAAGTGTTAGACAAACTGAAAGGAGTGTTAACATCAATTTCGGTTCTTGTCTTTCCAGATTTTGAAAAGGAGTTTATACTAGCATCCAATGCATCAAATCAAGTATTAGGGTGTGTTCTTAGTCAGGAAATTGATGGGAAAGAACATCCTGTAGCTTATGCGTCTAGGCAGTTGAATGCAGCAGAGAGGAATTACTCAACAACAGAGAGGGAGACAATTAGCATAATCTATGGAATCACATATTTTAAATGTTATTTATATCGGAGAAGATTTCGGGTAGCGACAGATCATGCTGCATTGAAGTGGTTGTTGGGGTTGAAGGATCCGTCCACTAGACTCGCTAGATGGGCTGTGAGGCTTAATGAATTCGACTACGAGGTGGTGCACAAGCCTGGGAAGAAGCACGGTAATGCAGATGCACTAAGTAGGAAGGTGGCAAAAGTAGAAGTCATAGGTTATGACCTAGCGGTGCGACAGTAATTACAGGATGCGGACAATGATTGTAAATTGTATCAGACACAGCTGCTATTTAATATGTACAACGGTCTTCTGTGCAGGGAAACAAAGTTAGGACCAAGGGTAGTAGTGTCAGCATTTGAGTCAGAAATGGATACAGCTACAACGATTGCTGGAAGTGACATGTGTTGTGGACTGGCAAGACAGCCAATCCACAGTGACGGGTAGCCGAAAGGCACGCGTTTAGGCTCACGCAGGCTGGCGTGAGGTCTGGAACAGTTAAAGGAGTTATACTAGCAAGAAAAGTACGTGGCTGCTGGAATACTTAACTTTAATCCATAATTGGTGAACATCGGTCTGACGGTACATGCATCAGAAGATAAATAGCAAATGATAATGGCGCCTTGCTAGGTCGTAGCAAATGACGTAGCTGAAGGCTATGCTAGCTATCGTCTCGGCAAATGAGAGCGTAATTTGTCAGTGAACCATCGCTAGCAAAGTCGGCTGTACAACTGGGGTGAGTGCTAGGAAGTCTCTCTAGACCTGCCGTGTGGCGGCGCTCTGTCTGCAATCACTGACAGTGGCGACACGCGGGTCCGACATGTACTAGCGGACCGCAGCCGATTTAAAGGCTACCACCTAGCAAGTGTGGTGTCTGGCGGTGACACCACAACATGTCCATTCTCTGCGTTGGGGGCTGATGTCTTAGGACCTCTCAGGTGAACACCATTGGGGAATAGATTCGTTCTGACAATAATAGACCATTTTCCGAGGTATTTGGAGATGGTGGCTATGCCAAATCAACAGGCAGAAATGATTCCGCAAGCATTAGTAAACAACTGTATTTGGAAGTTTGGTGCACCAGAGCAATAATTACTGACCAAGGGACCAACTTCATGTTGGATGTCATGAAGGAACTGTGTAAATTGTTGAACGTAAAGAAGTTGAGGATGAGCGCTTTGCATCCACAGGCCAACGGAAGGACATAACAGTTACACAAACCAATCGGGAAGATGATGAGTTTTTATGTGGATTCTCATCACCAACAGCGAGATGAGTACTTTAAGCATATTGTATGCACATGTAATGCAAAAATCCATACAAATACCGGTTTGTCTCCATATGAGGTAGTGTAAGGGAGAAAAACACTGTCACCATTTGATTTGGTGAGGCTACAGAAAGAAAGGACCAGTGAATCTGTATGTTAATTTGCAAGGACAATTCAGGATCATTGGAAATGGGTACAAAAGGCAAATACGAAGGCTTTGGAAAGGAAGGTAGACGCGGTGAAGCAGAAAGGAAGTTTACTGCAGTATAGAGTGGGGCAATGGGACGGGTAATGCTGTCCACCCCCTATATGTGAAAAGGGAAAACGAAGAAGTTCCTCACGAGGTATCAAGGTCCATACCAAGTTCTTGAAACCACATCCCCCATTAATGTTAAGCTTCAGCTGCCAACTAGAACAACGATAGTACACATTGGGTGGTTGCAGCGATTTAAGGGTTGTCCGGATGTGATTCCAGGCATGTCACAGGAAGGAAAGGAGAAGAGAGAGTGAAGAGAGGTGCTAAGCACAGAGAAAACCAGGAAGTTAGAGTACAGCATGAAGTACTGTATGCTTTGCAATCCAGAAAGTAGTAGAGTATCTGTATTTTTTTCTTGTTTTCTTGTTTGTATCATTGGGTTTGCGTAGATTAATTAGGCATTGTATTTTTGCATATGTATTTTCAAGTATAATCTGCGGGGGACAGCAGTCTTTTTGAAGAGGGAGGAAGGGTGATGGTGATCACTGTCCTCAGGTCACTGAGAAGGGGAGCATTGAGCAAGCTTGTAGATGTAAAATACTGAGGAGGTATTGCTGATCTTGGCAGTAAACAGCCGGTATGCTGAGATGACAAGGAGGAATTATGAAGCTGCCATAAAGGGAAGGTAACGGTGCGTCCAGCCAGGGTGATAAGCACCAATCCGGACACGTGAGCAGTGCAGTTATTTTTAGTCAGGAAGAAAGAAATAGACTGTCCAAGGGACATCATGGGGCCAAAATTGAGCTTGCAACGGGTCGGGATGCGATGGATCTTCTCCACGTATGAAAAATTAATAGTAGCAGCAAGTTGTTTTGAGCAGGGAGTATTTGCCAAAGTGAAATTTATAGAGCTCGAGGGGGGAAGGGGGGAGGGGGGGGGGGGCAGAATTTTAAGCAATGGAACTGCGTGTAACATAATAGGACCAACCTTCCACCTACCAGCACCAATTTCAGGAGTCACGCGATTGAATGTTATGCAGCCACAGCTGTACTGGCCAGAAGCCACTTTAGAGTTTTGCGAAGGCAGAATCTGACCTTGTTAAATCAAACTCTGGAATCAGGTCTATTGAGGTCCATAAACCAGTTCATTTTAGCGCAAGAGGGGCAGATATCAGACAAACAGCTTGTTCAACATGTCGCTCAGTATAGGGAAAGGCAACAGCAAATAACGATCATTTTGAGCACCTCTGTGCCAAGTGTCTTCGCAGCCTAACTTTTTTATGTGTTGTTTTCATTCTGATCAGGCAGAGAGCCAATCCCAAAAGGGAACCAAGGGTAGTCCAAGTCGCAGTGGATTGGATACCGAGGGCGTGAGACGAGTAGGTAAGGAGTTGATCGAGCAGTGGTCGTCTAGTAAGGTATTTTTGCATTTTGTTTCATGTCACGTGTTTTAAGGGGCACTAGACCACATTCAAGTTTGCTAAAAGTAAGGAAATATGTCATAGGTACTGACCCAAACAAGAGTTAGTTAAAGGTCGACCCGGGGACTGGGTCTTTCCAAATGGGGGAATAATGTAGCGGCACTACCATTTGGGATAGGAAAAGTCAGTTTTGGTGCAATATTTCTGGGTGCGGAAGTTACAGCCAGGAGCGTGCCTCTTTACAGTGAGTTACGCTCACTAGCAGTTGTGAAGTAAAATAGAGGCCACAGGGGTGTAGAACCATCGGAAAAAGTACACGCAGGGGTTTGCATGGTGCAAGTCACAGGCAGAAGGGGCCCGCTGGCCAACCTAAGTGTTATGAGTACGTGACGTGGAGTGGCACATTTAGCAAAACAGAAGTGCACAGCCGCATATAAATAGGTGCTGATTCA
Source organism: Schistocerca serialis cubense (assembly GCF_023864345.2). Lineage (NCBI taxonomy): Eukaryota > Metazoa > Arthropoda > Insecta > Orthoptera > Acrididae > Schistocerca > Schistocerca serialis. The sequence goes on along the minus strand of NC_064642.1, from coordinate 118,922,290 downwards.
TTAACATAGCATTCAAGTGTGACAGCTGTCCTGGATGGTGAGGCATGTCACACCACTGGCTACACACAGCAGCAGCAGCCGGTGGTCCAGTACACGGCGGGTCACTGGTTCGACCCTCTGATGCTGACGCCAGCCAGCCAGCAGCAGGCCACTCCACAGCTTGCTACCGCGGGCATTCATCTTGGCTCCCAACACATGCCAGAGGCATCCTCAGGCGAGGGCCACAGATTCAGACGCCGGATTATGGGTGCTCGTTGTCGCCGCGTTCTTAGCCATGCCGGCGAGGAACCGCGCCGCGGGTCGCCTTGCAGAGGGCGGCGCTGAAGCAGCAGAGGCAAAGGCCACCGAGTCTGCTGCCGGCGCATCCTAATGTCAACGCAACTATGCAGTCATACAAGGCCAACACATTAGCAGAGCGCTTGACGGGTCGCTGAGGTGGCGTCCTCAGCATTACAGGACCCAGTGATGCAGACCAAGGGGAACACGGCACTGTAATTGGAAACAATAAATCACTTGGAAAGCTCAGATGAGTCTTAATATGGTGCCTTCTACCTCTTCCCACTACAGTATTTTCACTGTTTAAAGAGAGAAAGCCATGATCGTAATTGTGAATGTGCATTGATTTTAGAAATGATTTGTTGTGAAACTTTTACTCCTAATTATTTCTGTCCTTTAATAATTTGTTTGGAAGAGTATGTCATAACACACAAAACTTTGAATTACAAAAACTTTTCAATAAAAACGTTCCCCTCTATACAACGTCAGCTCACGTCACGTGCCTCTCAACCACAGTCTACAAAAATCACCTCGCAACTACGTGCAGTTGGTCAAAAAGGTGAAGAGATCAGTGATGTATTTAGCTACACAAACATGGTGATTTAAATTGATCTATACAACCAAAGACAATTTTACATAACTGGTAATTTTGATAACTGATGCTATAAATGTTATAAGTGATCATGAAAAACTGTAGAGGTAGCAATAATAATAATAATAATAATAATAATAATAATAATAATAGATGTTTTCAAAACTATAAAATACAATCTTCTGTCTGAAACAACTTTTCATTATTAATTTTCACATTGGAATATAAATGGATTATACTTTACCATCTATTTGATTTTAAGTGAAAATAAAAAATTAGTATTGTGTGTAAACATTATTGGATCAGGTGGTGACTGTTATTTGTACCATGTTGTACACTATGAATGAATGTATCACTGACCAGTTCCATTACATGCTGTGCAGTCGTGTTGCAATTTAGAGTAACTTAAATCTTTTTCATACACAATTTACAAGCAAACATAGTGGTCATATGTACACAAATTATGAGACAAGGTGCATTTCAAATGTCCTTCATGTAAATTCTGTTTGCTCAAATTTATCTTTGCACAGTGATTCTTGTGAAGGTGAATTCTATTTTTTATTTTATTTATTTATTTTTTATTTTTACTGGAAACATGAGTTGGAGACAGTTATCGTGTAAGAAGTAAGTTTTCTAATTGTCATAATTTGCAGGAAAATATTCATGTATAGTTTGTGATGTGTTGTGGTCTTCTGTCCAACACTAGTTTGATGCAGCTCCCCTTATTAGGCCATCATTTGAAAGGTGCTTCATCGCTGCATAACTATGGTAACTCACATTTGTTGCTCACCCTATCAAGTTTTTACTGCTCGCACTTCTCTCCACTTTCTGTCCAAATTGTGAAACTCATTTATTACTTTTACTGTCTCCTTCCCCAATCCAATTCCCTAAGGATTGTCTGACCGAGTCAGACTACATTCCATTCCCCTTATTTTACTTTTTGAGGGGTTAATTTTATAGTAGCTGATGATGTAAAAATTAGTGTCTCATCCTTCTCTACTCTCTCCCCACCTCCATCTGCCTAGGGAAATGCTCTCTATAATTGATAATCAAAACTCAATCTCACCATGACTGTGGGAGAGTGCATTTGCATGTCCATGTGCTTGTGTGTGTGATTGTGCATATTCCTGCTAGAATAAGGGCAACAGCTCGAAAGCTAGTGTAAATACTATTTCATGTTAGCATGTTTCCATATTCCACACATCAGTTTACCAAAGGTGAGAGGTTGTCTTTCCCTTATTTTATGTATTATTTCATCCAGGAATTTATGTTATTGTTAGCCATATGTATGACTCATTCTCAGCTGTTTTAAACCATACAACTCCAGAGATGTAGCTAAATTTATCTGTTGTATTCAGCCTTTTGGTCTTAGGTCCCAAAACACATCGACAAAATTACCGGCTTAACTGCAGTGCTCATTTTCATGACCTTGTTGACACAATGAAGAGCATAAGCTGATGTGCCAATATGTCATGGTCTTTGCCCCCCTCCCTCCCACTCACAGATGTACATACAGTATTTTTATACACATGATGTGACATGAATAAACATAAAAGTTGGTTTAAATTGGCCTATTTTTACTCCCACGCCACCCATGTGGAAGGTAGGTGTTTCTTACTCACACAGTTTTTCTTTGCAGACAGTAAATTACATGTGTTACACATTTGGTTGAAATTGATCAAGTGATTTAGGAGGAGATGTGGAACATGCATACATTTTTATGAGGGCATGCTGAAAAGTAATGCCACCAATTTTTTTATTCTGTTCTCAATTCAGTTGAGGTATTACACGTCGTGCATGTTACTCAGTTGACTTTCCCGCTTCGCTGACACAAGCTGCAACCCTGTGCCACAAGAGGAGTTTGAATTGTGGTGTGTATTATGGTAACATATAACAAGACTATGTCAATGCATAATAAACAGCATCCTGCAATCGAGTTTCTAACCATCCACACATGGAGCACTTCAACATGACAATGCCAGACCAAATGTGTGCTGCAACAATCTGATGCCTTCTAATAATTTATGTAACACACAAATATATAGTTGATAGAGGCAATTTTTTGCAGGCGGAATATAGGTTCTCGGAATCTTTAGATTAAGGCTATTTTTGGTGCTTGCTGCCTTTGGTAGTTTTTTTTTTTATTTTTGTAGTACTCATATAGTGCCACAAATAAAAAATGACATGCTGTGTAATTGTATTTAAACCTTCTCTGTGGATAATATAATAAGAAGTAAATGCCACTATGCAGAGAATGGTGTCAGATAAAATGTAGCTGCGATACAATCACAGCATTTTGACAGATCTCCGGGTACTGTAACTGTGGCCTGTGTAACAAATTTCTAAGGACTTTCTTTTCATTTATAGGATAAAGAGATGCAGGAAACTGCTGACAGACTACTTGGCAAAAATAAACCTAAAAGGGAACGAAAGATGTCTGCTCCATCAGGAGAATCTGGTTTAAAAATATCAGAACAGAAACTAAAGGTACCAGAGGAGCACAGACGTTTCAGTTGGAATTTAAAACTGCCAACTAGATTACAACAGAAGGATGAAAATAAAAGCCAGCCAAATGTTTCACCAATAAAGGAGGCAAGAAATGAAAGGCCTCTTCCAAAGCCACGAGGTGTATTGCAGTTCATGAACAGGGGCAACAATAGAAACGTTCCAGAGAAACCTGCCAATCTTGCCCTGGAAATGGACCCTGAACATAAGGTAGCAATGATGAAAACTTTTATAATTCTTTGCTTCTTATGATATGAGACCATTAAGCTATCAGCTGATTGCAAAGTGGGAGGGTGTATGGTAATTACAAGCTATTATAATTGAAATAATATATTCTAGCATTATGAATATTTACCATTACTGTTACAGTGTTGATTAATGAATAAACTATCTATTTTCATCCATGTATTTTTTTTATTTGTATGCAGTGTTGCAGTGGATTTAAAAGTGTAGCAGTTACTTTTAAGTATATTTAAATTTATTTATTTATTTTAAAAAGCACATAGGAACACTAGATAACTTTTATCAACTTGTTTTTATTTTCCCAATTCTTCATCCTGTAACAATGGGTCTCTTGCTCTTCAAGCGTCCACATATTTTTTTCTTAGTTTCAGACACTTTCTGTTAGTTGTTTGGATGTGAACTTACAAGTATGAAAGTCCATTTTCTCTTTGGATGCCATCATTGTAGTTACCAGTATGTAAACAACTATTTTAGTGGGATCCTTGGTGTAACAACTATTATAGTGGGATCCTTGGTGTTGACTGGTCATTGTATCTTCCTTTTTATAAATTCCTCATTTAAGTTGTTGAAGGTTTTCTTGGTTAAGCATGCTTTGTCCATTTGTGTTATCGTTGTTGGTGTGGTCTTCAGTCCTGAGACTGGTTTGATGCAGCTCTCCATGCTTGAAGGTTTTCTTGGTTAAGCATGCTTTGTCCATTTGTGTTATCGTTGTTGGTGTGGTCTTCAGTCCTGAGACTGGTTTGATGCAGCTCTCCATGCTACTCTATCCTGTGCAAGCTTCTTCATCTCCCAGTACCTACTGCAACCTACATCCCTATGAATCTGCTTAGTGTATTCATCTCTTGGTCTCCCTCTACAATTTTTACACTCCACGCTGCCCTCCAATACTAAATTGGTGATCCCTTGATGTCTCAGAACATGTCCTACCAACTGATCCCTTCTTCTACTCAAAATGTGCCACAAACTTCTCTTTACCCCAATCCAGTTCAATACCTCCTCATTAGTTATGTGATCTACCCATCTAATCTTCAGCATTCTTCTGTAGCACCACATTTCGAAAGCTTCTATTCTCTTCTTGTCCAAACTATTTATCGTCTATGTTTCACTTCCATACATGGCTACACTCCATACAAATACTTTCAGAAACGACTTCCTGACACTTAAGTCTATACTTGATGTTAACAAATTCCTCTTCTTCAGAAACACTTTCCTTGCCATTGCCAGTCTACATTTTATATCCTCCCTACTTCGACCATCATCAGTTATTTTGCTCCCCAAACAGCAAAACTGATTTACTACTTTAAGTGTCTCATTTCCTAATCTAATTCCCTCAGCATCACCCAACGTAATTCGACTACATTCCATTATCCTCATTTTGCTTTTGTTGATGTCCATCTTATTTCCTCCTTTCTAGACACTATACATTCCGTTTAACTGCTCTTCCAAGTCCTTTGCTGTCTCTGACAGAATTACAATGTCATCGGCAAACCTCAAAGTTTTTATTTCTTCTCCATGGATCCTAATACCTACTCTTCTGAATTTTTCTTTTGTTTCCTTCACTGCTTGCTCAATATACAGATTGAATAACATTGGGGAGAGGCTACGACCCTGTCTCACTCCCTTCCCAACCACTGCTTCCCTTTCATGTCCCTTGACTCTTATAACTGCCATTTGGTTTCTGTACAAATTGTAAATAGCCTTTCGCTCCCTGTATTTTACCCCTGCTATCTTCAGAATTTGAAAGAGAGTATCCAGTCAACACTGTCAAAAGCTTTCTCTAAGTCTACAAATGCTAGAAATGTAGGTTTGCCTATCCTTAATCTAGCTTCTAAGATAAGTCGTAAGGTTAGTATTGCCTCACTTCTTCCAACATTTCTAAAGAATCCAAACTGATCTTCCCCAAGGTTGGCTTCTACCAGTTTTTCCATTCATCTGTAAAGAATTCGCGTTAGTATTTTGCAGCAGCGACTTATTAAACTGATAGTTCGGTAATTTTCACATCTGTCAACACCTGCTTTCTTTGGGATTGGAATTATTATATTCTTCTTGAAGTCTGAGGGTATTTTGCCTGTCTCATACATCTTGCTCACCAGATGATAGAGTTTTGTCAGGGCTGGCTCTCCCAAGGCTGTCAGCAGTTCTAATGGAATGTTGTCTACTCCTGGGGCCTTGTTTCGACTCAGGTCTTTCAGTGCTCTGTCAGACTCTTCATGCAGTATCATATCTCCCATTTCATCTTCATCTACATCCTCTTCCATTTCCATAATATTGTCCTCAAGTACATCGCCCTTGTATAGACCCTCTATATACTCCTTCCACCTTTCTGCTTTCCCTTCTTTGCTTAGAACTGGGTTTCCATCTGAGCTCTTGATATTTATACAAGTGGTTCTCTTTTCTCCAAAGGTCTCTTTAATTTTCCTGTAGGCAGTATCTATCTTACCCCTAGTGAGATAAGCCTCTACATCCTTACATTTGTCCTCTAGGTCATCCCGCTTAGCCATTTTGCACTTCCTGTTGATCTCATTTTTGAGATGTTTGTATTCCTTTATGTCTGCTTCATTTACTCCATTTTTATATTTTCTCCTTTCATCAATTAAATTCAATATTTCTTTTGTTGCCCAAGGATTTCTACTAGCCCTCATCTTTTTACCTACTTGATCCTCTGCTGCCTTCACTACTTCATCCCTCGAAGCTACCCATTCTTCGTCTACTGTATTTCTTTCCCCCATTCCTGTAAATTGTTCCCTTATGCTCTCCCTGAAACTCTGTACAACCTCTGGTTCTTTCAGTTTATTCAGGTCCCATCTCCTTAAATTCCCACCTTTTTGCAGTTTCTTCAGTTTGAATCTACAGTTCATAACCAATGGATTGTGGTCAGAGTCCACATCTGCCCCTGGAAATGTCTTACAATTTAAAACCTGGTTCCTAAATCTCTGTCTTACCATTATATAATCTATCTGAAACCTGTCAGTATCTCCAGGCTTCTTCCATGATTCTTCTTTTATGATTCTTGAACCAAGTGTTAGCTATGATTAAGTTGTGCTCTATGCAAAATCTACCAGGAGGCTTCCTCTTTCATTTCTTAGCCCCAATCCATATTCACCTACTATGTTTCCTTCTCCCCCTTTTCCTACTGCCGAATTCCAGTCACCCATGACTATTAAATTTTCGTCTCCCTTCACTATCTGAATAAATCTTTTATTTCATCATACATTTCTTCAATTTCGTCATCATCTGCAGAGCTAGTTGGCACATAAATTTGTACTACTGTAGTAGGCGTGGGCTTCGTGTCTATCTTGGCCACAATAATGCATTCACTATGCTGTTTGTGTTATATCAGAGGATTTCAAACATCTTTTCCATCCAATGGAACTAAGTTGTACCATCAAGGAATACAATTATTCTGAACTTTAGCATGTCCACATTCTGTCGGCAATCTTGGGCCAAATATTTTCCTCAATATTCCAGTTTTTCAATGATATTCATTGTTAATGCTGTCTCAAATGCATATAGCACTTCTGGAAGAACAACTGTTTCAACTGTTTAATAGTGGTATAGTTTGGCTCTGGTGGAAAGTGATTTCTTATTGTAGGTTAGGTTCTGAATATAATGGACTTTTTTCATGACACCTACACTTACTCCAAGCAATCTTTTTGTGATGTTCTCCATCTATCTATCTCTCACATTTCAAGTACCACTCCCTTGTAGCTTTCTCTCGCACTCTTCTACATTTACACCTATATTCTGTTAGCCACTTTTTGGTGTGTGTGGTGGAGCATATTTTGTGTACCACTGTCACTTCCCCCCTTTGCTGTTCTAGCCGCAAATGGTTTGTGGGGAGAACAATTGCCAGCAAGCCACCAAGTGGGCTTAAATAACTCTAATTTTATCTTCATGGTCCCTTTGCAAGACATGCATAGAAGGAAGTAAGTATTTGTTGACTCTTCTAGGAATGTATGTTCTCAGAACTTTAACAGTAAACCACACTTTGATACAGAATGCCTCTCTTGCAGCATCTGCCACTGGAGTTGGTTGATCCATCTCTATGATGCTCTAGTGCTTACTAAATGAAACTGTAACCAATATACTCGTGTAGTATCTTCTCTACTTCCCCTATCAATCCTATGTAATATGGATCCCATACTGATGAGCAGTATTCAAGTACTGATTTCACAAGGATTTTCTAAGCTGCCTCCTTTGTTGGTGGACTACATTTCCTGAGGATTCTGCCAATGAATCTCTATGGCATCTGTCTTTCCTTCTATTAGTTTTAAGAGGTTGTTCCACTTTACATCACTCCATATGCATACGCTAAGATTTCTATGGAAGTAACAGCTGTCAGGGCTTATTCTGAAATTGTGTAATCATACAATAATGGGTCTTTCTATCTTGAATATGTGATAGGTTACAATTGTTTATGTTGGGGGTCAGTTGCCACTCCCTCCCTGAAGTGTTAATCCTTTGCAGGTCTTCCTGCATTTCGCTATACTTTTCTTGTGTTGCAATGTCTCTCTGTAAAACGGCATCATCCGCAAAAAGTCTCCTGTAACTTCCGATGTTGTCTACTACGTCATTTGTATATAATGTAAAAAGTTATGGACTTTAACATCCCTTTGGGGTATGTCCAAAGTTACTTTTATGTCTGAAGACTTCTCAACATCAAGAATGACATGCTTCTTCAACAAGCATGACAACGTCCTCTGGAGCTCAATGGATTCTCAGGCTCAACCAGACTCTCTTTCTCAACACCACGTAATGGTTGATCCTTTCTCATTTCCAATAGAACTTGGAATAGAGCATTGGTGTTGTTTCTGAGGTTTAATCATTTCCCTGGCAATATGCTCCAAAAAGCTCCTGTGCAACAACTGATCAAACTGCTATTGACTTTCAGATTACAAAGTGCATTCACTGCACATATATTCAGAAGGTCAAAAGATATCACCATGGGCCATCTTCTTGTGGTCCTAGCCCCATCCTTTTTTGACACTACTGATCTATTAGACTGACTCCAATTTTATGTGATTATGAAATGTGATAATTTTGGTTTTCTGCTCATCATCAGTACTTTTGCCTTTCTCCTGTTGGATAATGGTGTGGGATAGGACCTTGCAAGTAGCTGAAATCACATCCAATTCAAAAACTTGCAGCAGGCCACTGGGCCATACAAAATAATAACAGTAATAATTATTAATATTATCATCATCATCATCATCATCAATTGCACTACCATGATACATGGTTTATGTAGTGAGTACAGTTTTATTTTTCTTTGGCCAATATGACACAAGAGAGCATTTGCTAATGAAAGCAAACACTTGTGGTTATTCCTGATACGCGGAGTGGTGGCGATCATTAAATAACACACCAACATACATTAATACAATTTTATTATGCGAGAATATTTACAACGTCTTATATAGTCGGCAGCACAAAACAAAATGGAAAGCAATATGGCGGTGCACAATAGGTCCGCATGGGCAGAGAGTCTGCTATGGCAGAGATATATCACTCATAGAGTCGATAGTCGCCACATAGCCAGCCCCCCCCCCCCCCCTCCCCCGCAGTGTGGAGCACTGTGATGCGTCAAGTCCTGTGCCAGCCCGGTGGGGTGGGACACATGATGGTCACAAAAGCACCACCTGTCCATGGTGAAATCACACGCACAACACTTGGGAGTAGGTGTAGCAAGCTCGACTGAAGCTAGGACATAATCACTGTGCCAACGGGGTGGAACCACCGGTCGTCCGGCCCATGATGTAGGCTGCAAGGGCGGAGGAAGGGGGGGAGGGGTGGTGGGGCCGTCGAAATCATGATGGGATTCCTGGGAAGGAGGGCAGGTGTCGTGTATGTCAGGGTCACTTGCAGAGTGCTCCTGCAAGGTCCACGCAGGTTTCACCTGGTGGAGTGAAACAGTTACTGGTTTGCCGTTGTTAAGTATCGACAATGTGGAAGGGCCTCGGGACAGGACTTTAAACGGACCGGTGTAGGAGGCTGCAGGGTTGTCAGTACTGTGTCGTCACATAATATGATAAATTCACAAGTGGGCAGTTCCTTATGCATGAATACATGAGGCCTACAGTGGGCAGAGGGCAAGGGAGGTTTGATGAGCGCGTTGTGCCCTCGGATGCTCTTGATGAGTGTTGGGAGCTCGGAAGAGCTTGGTAGCGGCGTATCCTCGATGAATTCGGCTGGTAAAACCAGAGGCTCCCCGTAAAGGATCTTGGTGAGGGAGGCTTGCAAGTCCTCTTTGTATCTGGTGCGGAAGCCTAGCAAAACCCAGGGGAGAGCGTCAGACCACTGGCCACCATGGCAGATAAGTGTGGCTTTAAGCGTGCGGTGCCAGCGCTCCACAAGTCCATTGGCCTGGGGGTGATAAGCGGTTGTGTGAAACTTCACAACGCCACAGTACGAACAGAGGGAGGCGAACTGCTGTGATTCAAACTGCCTTCCTTGGTCGGTGGTCAGTGAGGTAGGGCTTCCGAATCGGGAAATCCAAGTGGCAACGAAGGCCCGAGTCACAGACTCTGCCGAAATATCTTCCAAAGGGACTGCCTCGACCCATCTAGTGACCCTATCAATAACGGACAGGATATATCGAAAGCCCTTGGAAGGAGGGAGGGGACCTACAATATCAATATGGGCATGTCGTAGATGTCCTTTAGGTATGTCGAAAGTGCCTGGCGGGGGAAGTGCATGGCGGCCCACTTCAGTTCTCTGACACGGTACGCAGGCGCGAGCCCACATCCTACAATCATGTTTAACACTGGGCCAGACGTACCTTTCTGTGACCAATCTGGTGGAGGCTTTGATGCCTGGGTGAGCTAGGTTGTGGAGTGCATCGAAAACAGAGTGTCAAAGAGCTGCGGGTATGAGAGGGTGGGGGCTACCAGTGGAAACATCGCACCAGACCGGTTCTGTGGTGCCGGGGAATGCATGTTGTTCCAGTTGGAGGGAAGAGATTGTGTCTTGTTGCAAGGCATGAATATCGGGGTCTTCGGTTTGCCGGCGGGCCAGGTCAGTAAGGTTAAGTGGGGTAGTGATGATGTTGACACGAGACAGGTAGTCAGCGACTACACTGTCAGCACCTCGGATATATTGTGCATCAGTGGAATATTGGGATATAAAATCCATATGGCGGAAGCGTCATGGGGGGAGATCACGTGAGGGGTTACAGATTGCATCTGCCAAGGGTCTGTGATCTGTATAAATCGTAAACAGGTGACCCTCAACATCGCCTCTGAAATATTTGACCGCATCATACAGGGCGAGGAGTTCACAGTCGAAGGCGGACCATTTGGACTGGGATTTGGTTAATTTCATGGAGAAGAAATGGAGCGGTTGAGGGGTATCCAATACATGTTGCTGAAGGACCGCACCAATTGCAGTGTCGCTCGCATCAGCTGTAATAGAAATGGGTGCATCAGGAGCAGGGTGAGCGAGTGTGACAGCTTTAGAGAGGGCAGTTTTGAGATTTTTGAATGAATCGGCCATCTCCAGTGTCCAAATGAGTTTGCGTTTGCCTTCAGTATCCTTACCCGCCAGAGCATCGGTCAGAGGGATCTGGATAGACACAGCATGGAGCAGGTGGCGCCTGTAGAAGTTCATCATGCCTAGAAAACAGCGAAGTTCATCCTCTGGGGAAGGGAGGCTAAGTATGAGTTCAACGCGAGAGGAGGTAGGGCAGATGCCCTCGGCCGTGACTGTGTGACTTAAGAAGGTGACCTCAGGACTGCTAAGCTGAGACTTCTTGTGGTTGATCTCCACTCCATTAGCAGCGAGCAGTGCAAGCACTCTGGAAAGATGGAGTGTGTTCCTCAGGTGAGGGAGAGAAAATCAGTATATTGTCTAAGTAGGCATAGGCGAAAGGGAGGTCAAACAACAGTGCATCGATGAAGCGTTGCCATGTCTGTGCGGTGTTTTTGAGACCATACGGCATGGAACAGTACTCAAAGAGGCCAAATGGAGTGATTATGGCTGTCTTGGGGATGTCGTCGGGGAACATGGGAATCTGATGATATGCTTTGCTACAATCGAGAACGGAGAAGATCTGGGAACCATGCAACATCTGGGTGAAATCTTGAATGTGGGGGATAGGTTAGTTATCAATGGTAGTGCGTGCGTTAAGAGCACGGTAGTCACCACAGAGGTGGACAGTACCATCCTTCTTTGGCATGAGATGGATTGGTGATGACCAGTTACTATCAGATTGACAGAGAAAGTTGGAATCCAAAAGATCTTTAACAATGTCTTTAGCACGGCGAAGTTTCTGCGCGTTTAGGCGGCGCGCTTTATGCCGCACAGGGGGTCCTTCAGTTGTGTTTATTCTGTGGCACATGCCATTGGCAAGTGCACGCAAAAACGTGGGAGAAGCAGAGGGGGTTTTGGCAGGAGGGGTAGGGGCAGGTGGGGTAGTGGCAGGAGGGTTAGGGGCAGGAGGGGTAGGAGAAGGGGGGGTAGTGGCAGGTGGGGTAGTGGCAGGGGGGGCAGGGGGGGTAGGGGCAGGAGGGGTAGGGGCAGAGGGGGTAGGGGCAGAGGGGGTAGGGGCAGAGGGGGTAGGGGCAGAGGGGGTAGGGGCAGAGGCTGGCCGAACCGTTAATAGGATCACAGCTGCAGAACAATGACCAGGCTGAGGAGGCGTGTCCACGATTGCAAGAGTGGGTGTGCGGAGCAGCAGAAGCTGCTGTTGTGTCTGCAACATTTGTGCATGGACTTCGTCAATGCGAACACGCAGGTCGCCATTCTGAGTGCGCAACGCATCAACGTCTGAATGCTCGCGCAAGAAAGCTGAGAGAGCAGAAGAAAGGTTTGCAGCAAGAGACATACACTCTGAAAGGGCAGTGTGAACAATCAGTAGAAACATCGAGCTGAGGGGGGGAATGTTGTGACGTACCAGAAACACTCGAACCGGAGACGTGAGTCAGACAGCCAGCTTGCAGATTAGGGGAGAGGGCATAGTGATGAAGAAAATCGAGGCCCAGTACAGGTGCATCAACTTGCGCAATGTAAAATGTCCAGGGGAAAACCTGATCTGGGGCAAATTTAAGCAGGATATGTGAGGAACCTAACACCAGAATCGGGGAATTGTTAGCAGCTATCAGTGGTGGTGCAGATAAGGGATCTATGTTAGGGGCGAGGGAGGGCGGGATAACACTAATGTCGGCTCCAGTGTCCACTAGAAAATGAAGTTCGGTGTTGATGTCCTCGACAAAGAGGTGCAAAGCAGATGACAGTGCAGTTGGCATCGGACGAGATGCCGGTAGGCGCCGTGAGGCAGCGCGGCGGGACGTGGCACCTAGATGTGCCCGCCATAAGCTTTTGGGAAAGCACACGGGGGTTTGCAGTTGCGAGCAGCATCACCAAAGTTAGTGTGGAACCAGCAATAAGGAGAGGCAGCTTGCAGTGCAGGAGCATGGCTGGGTAGTGAGGCGGCCGGAGTGTAGTCAGGTGCTCGCTCGGCCGTCTCCGGTGACCTCTGGGGCGGCAACGTAAAAGTAGGTAGTGCAGTCGGGCAACCACGGGGTGGCGGGGCCGCTGCTTGCACTGACAACGAGGCACATGTCTTGCCACAACTGCGGGTAGGCTTGGCTTTTGTTACTGCATAATGCATGGGGGCGGCGGATGTCGGACTCGAATGCTGGAGGTACCGGTGTTGAATGATGCTATAGGCACGGTTAGCGATGCACAGGCATGCTTCGAGGGGCTCAGAGACATGGGACAATAGCTGCCGTTGTAGCTCAGAAGGAAGTTTAAGTAGCCAAATTGTCCAAAGTGCGATGTCTGGTAGAAAGTCTGTGTCCACAAGGGCACCTAAGTGGCGCCACAGCTGTGATGGGGTACGGTCATCGATGTGTTCCTCATGGATAATGCGTTGGATTGACTCAGCAGGAGGATGGGATAAGTGTTCAACGATACAAGCTTTAGCAAATTCGTACTTATTCTGCACGGGAGGCGAAAGCAGCAGGTCACTAATAAGATCCATGTGATCGTGCAGGTGACTAAGAAGGCACACAAATCGGGCTCCGTTGTCTAGGACACCGTGAATGTCCAAAATTTTATCCACTAATGCAAACTATGTCTTAGGGTTCTCCGTTTGTAGGGCTGGCAGTTTTGGGAATCTGCTAGGCGTGAGGTACTGAGGAAAAGTCGGTGCAGCGAACACACTACTTGGAGGTGCAGACGGTGTAGCAGTGTAGAGTGGTGCCAAATTGGGATTGTAGGCACCAGGAGACTGGCACACAGTAGCTGTACTAATCTGGTTATTAGGGACAAAACCACACAATTTACAAGCAGCAGCAGTGCAAGAAGAGAATTCAGTCCTGACGTGTGAGTTCAGCTGCATAGTGTAGGCAGGTACAGTTGCTGGGGCCCTTGCTGGTGGGGGCACGGTTGGGTGCGGAAGACCCTCCAGTACCATGGAAACAGGTGCAGTTTGGACTGGTGAGCATGCAACCGGTGTTTGCCAAGCAAAAGAACCCGGCGCAGAAGTCGATGAAACGTTGAGGACCAGCGTGGGTGGGGCGGCCGGTGCCGCTGCGGGAGCGGGTGGTAGGCATGCGGGAGCTGTTAACAACGGGTGCGGGAGTGTAGCGGGCGCGGTTGAAACCGACATGGCAGAGACGGACGAAACTATCGGAAAAAGTGCGAAAGACGAACGGGAGCCGGGATGGCGCATGGCGCGGGGGGTGCGGCTGCATCATACCTGAGCGGTTGTAAGAAGTCCATGTAGAGTTGCGTAGTCTGCGGCTGTAGAGCAGGCTTGATGTATGGGTGCAGCAGATGAGCAGGAGCGGCAGGCGCTGGCAGAGCTGGGGTGTCAATAAGTAGAATGCAGTCCGACGGTCATGAGACAGCCATAGGCGCGGCAACGTGCTGCGGCGGCCAAGTGGGAACCATTGAGGTTATCTCAGGGCCACGTAGGTTAAATTCTGGTTGACAGCGGAGTTCATTTTGGCATTGAAACTGCGTCTGAGAAGTCAGATCACAGGAACTGAATGGTTGTTGAAACATTGTTTGTAGCACAATACAAATCACTGTTAATAGCACTCGCGAATTGAACTAAAACAGATCGGGGTCACCAATGTGGTTATTCCTGATACGTGGAGCAGCGGCGATCATTAAATAACACACCAGCATACATTAATAAACTTTATTATGCGAGAATATTTACAACGTCTTATACAGTAGGCAGCACAAAACAGAATGGAAAGCAATATGGCGGTGCACAATAGGTCCGCATGGGTCAGAGAGCCTGCTATGGCAGAGATATATCACTTGTAGAGTCGATAGTTGCCACACACTGAAGAGTATCTGTCTTTGTCCTTATTTGGGAGCATTTATTTTGGAAGCTCTCTTCTTGTTTTCTCATCATCTTCATGTACTTGAATTTCTTTTCTTCTGACATTGTCTGAGCTAACTTCACACTGCTGAACCAGTTGTCTCCTGTTACATTCCTAATTGTTACAGAAATAATTTCAACTGCTAGCAGCATTACTGACATGAAACTTTCTTTCAGACTGCTGTCCAACATATGGTTCCAAATTAAATGCATAGTCAGTCTTGGCATCAATAAGAGCAAATATTTTAATCCATATTTTGCAAGTTTAATGGATTTTTACTGCCTAAAGGAGCAATTCCCACTGAAAGACACAAACTACTTGCCAACTATAACATATTCACTTGGAGAGAAAAGTTCAACGTCTCTCTGATTGGAACTAGTTTATCTTCCACATGCTGAAAATTATGCATATTTACTTGATCAAAACAAAACAAAACAACATTATAGAACCCCAATTCAACTGTAACAGTTGTACAATCATTCGAAGAAAGTCTACATTCATTAGTGTGAAATTACCCCAGTTGTGCAATACTCGTTGGAGGTGATTTTAAAGTACTGAGTATAGAATGGGCCAATGGCCTTGCCGCAGTGGTAACACCGGTTCCCGTCAGATCACCAAAGTTAAGCACTGTCGGGCTGGGCTAGCACTTGGATGGGTAACCATGTTGTTGGCAAGTGGGGTACAGTCAGCCCTTGTGAGGCCAACTGAGGAGCTACTTGGTTGAGAAGTAGTGGTTCCGGTCTTGGAAAGTGACATACGGTTGGGAGAGCGGTGTGCTGACCACATGACCCTCCATATCCGCATCCAGTGACACCTATGTGCTGAGGATGACACGGCGGCCGGTCGGTATCGTTGGGCCTTCATGATTACCAAGAGGACTGGCCTTGTTGATGGTGTCAGTATAGAGACAGGGATTAGTGATCACGATATGACCGCAGTGACAATGGTTACCAAAGTTAATAATGCCATCACGAAGGTTAGGAAAATACTTTTGCTAGAAAGAGCAGATAAGCAGTTGTTAGCATCCCACTTAAACAATGAATGGATATCATTTAGTTCCCACATGATGGACATAGAGGAATTATGGACGAAGTTTAACAGACTGTAAATCACACTCTGGAGAACAATGTGCCAAGTAAGTGGATTAAAAACATGAAAGACCCACTGTGGTTTAAAAACAAAATCCGAAAAATGCGGAGGAAGCAGAGATTATTGCATTCTTACTTCAAAAAAGAACATGCAAATGATGATAGGCAAAAGTTAATAGAAATTTGTGCATTTGTAGAAAAATTGAAGCATGAAGCATAAATATTCCACTGTCACGGCTTAGCGAAAGATCTTGCCGAAAAAATTCTTGATCTTCATAAAAGCGGAGTGAAGGCTTCTATCCAGTCACTTGTTGACCAGTCTAATGTGGCAATAGAAGAGAGTAAAAGGAAAGCAGAAGCTTTAAGTTTCACATTTAGGAAATCATTCTTGCTGGAGCACTGTACGAACATACTGTCATTTAACTGTTGCACAGATTTCTGTACAGAGGGCATAGTAATAGGCACTCCTGGCACAGACAAGCAACTGAATGAATTAAAAATTAAGAAGTCACCAGGTCTAGATGGAACCCCAATTTTGTTTTACAGAGAGGACTCTACACCAGTGACCCTTTATTTTGCTTGGATGAAGGGCAAAAGGCAGCTTCCATATGCCTAGATTTCCAGAAAGCATTTGACATGGTGCCCCACTGCAGGCTGTTAAGAAAGGAACAAGCAAATGGAATAGGTTAACAGATATGTCAGTGGCTCTACGATTTCTGAAGAAATAGAACCCAGTTTGTTGTCATCAACGGAAAGTATTCATTATAGGCAAGTGTCCCATCAATGGTGCCCTAGGGAAGTATGACAGGACAGCTTTTATTCTCTACATACATAAATAATCTGACAGACAGGGTGAGCAGAAATCTGCAGATATTAGCTGATGGCATTGTGGTGTACGGGATGGTGCCATTATTGAGCGACTGTACAGAAACACAAAATTTCTAGTTGATTTGATGAATGGCAGCTTGCTTTAAATGTAGAAACATGTAAGTTAATGCAGATGAGTAGGAAATAATCCCATAATGATCAAATATAGCATGAGTAGTCAGCTGTTTTGCCCAGTCATGTTGATTCAATATCTAGGTGTAAAGTTGCAAAGCAATATGAAATGGAACGATCACATAAGGCCAGTAGTAGGGAAGGAGGATATTCAACTTTGGTTTATTGGTAGAATTTTAGGAAATTTCAGTTCATCTATAAAGGGGACCACATATAAAACAATATTGTGACCCATTCTTCGGTACTGTTCGTGTGTTTCGGATTCCATTCACGTCAGATTAAAAAAGACATTGAAGCAATACACAGGTGAGCTGCTATATTTGTTACTGGTAGGTTCAATTAACACACAAAATAATGGTGATGCTTTGTGAACTCAGGTGATATCCCCTGGAGGGAAGACAACATTCTTTTCGAGAAACAATATTGAGAAAACTTAGAGAAATGGCATTTGCTGCTTATTGCAGAACAATTCTACTGCTGCAAACACACATTTCACATATGGACCTCAAAGATAAGTCAAATTAGGGCTTGTACAGTAGCATATAAATGGTTGTTTTTCCCTCACTGTGTTTTGTGAGTGGAACAGAAAAGGAAATAACCAGTAATGGCACAAGCTACCCTACATCTCAGGTACCATACTGTGGCTTGTGGAGATAGCAGTCGTGTGTGTGTGTGTGTGTGTGTGTGTGTGTGTGTGTGTGTGTGTGTGTGTGGTGCCTGTCTGCAATTTAATACGTTGTCTTTATGGTGAATAGCACTCTATCCTTTTCATAAATTCTGAGTGAATATTTTGCTAGATTCCCTGTATTTCACCAGTTTCCAGAGATTAGTAATCTTCTTTCTAGGTAACTGTCAGAATTATTTTATTATTGGAGAACAAAGAATCAGAATAACACTAGATTATTTCAGTGCATTTTGTTTTATGTATCACTGTTCCAATTTCATGTTTGTCTTGTTGACTTCCTGCTGCAAATACCTCCGTTGTTACAGGAAAGTCCAAGGAAAGTTGAACCAGAAAAGAGAAGGGAAGCAGATGGGGCCAAAGTACCAGTAGCTATGCAATATAGACAGTCACCAGAATACAGACCTCCAAAGAAAACTGAGAATACTATGCTGATTAATGTAAAGAAGAATTTAAAACCTGTAAGAAAACTTTAAAAAATATAGTACTTTTGCAGGTCACGTTGTAAAAGGTTGTACTGTGAAAGTGTTTGAGACCACCAATACATCTCCAAAGACCAAAGACTTCAACAAATGTTTCACAATATATATGAGTTTAGTTCCTATTTCATTCAGTTGTTGCTCATTGTAAATAAATGGAGGATAGGGAATTGACTATCCTTGTGCAGAATGCAATGTCTTTTGTGAAGGTTGTGAATTACATATCACCATTATTATTTTCAAATGAAAAGTTTACAATATTTTTTAGGTTAAGTTACGATTAAATTTTAATAAATAATTATACTGCAATTGGGAATTGTTTTATTTTCTTCAAATAAAATAATTGCAGTCTGAAACAGAAAAGCTAAGACATTTGGATCAGAGGATTTCCCAATCCCACATCATACCGCAGTTGTGTCACTTTGTAAATTTATATTTTTCCTGTTTGAATTGCTCTTTTAAGACCATAACCGTATTAAAAAAACAGCACTTTTGTTTTTAGAAACTAAAAAAAGTCTGTTAGCAATGTGTAAGTTTCATTATAAAATCCTGACTACCGTGACAAGGTTTTGTATATTCTTCATTTTGGAGAATAAAGTTATTTTGGATATGTTACAATAACTGTGCTGCATAATTTTAGGCTTTTCCAGCACATGATTATTTTTAAATGTTCTTGGGTATTCAGCTATGCGACATCATACAAGTGGTGTGATATTTTGGCAAACTGACTAGACATCTTCAAGTAGTCCTGACAACTGACTATCTTCCACTAAGCACATTCTTATGTATCCCCTTCCTTCCCACCAGCTGTCGATCACAACTTAGTTGGAAAATACTGTCTTTATTAATTATTTCATCATGCAATCAGATCTCTATAAATTCTTTTAAAATGTAATCCTAGAATCTGTTGGCCTGTATTAATAACTTGGGTGTCGTCATAACTCATACAGTGCTCTGTGAAAGCTGACTGTTGGTTATTCTTTATCTGTGTGACACATGTGCTCTTTTCCCCATCGTCTTGATTATCTGGGCTCTACATTATCCTACATTGACACAGTATGCAGCAGACCTCTGGTTTTTGGAGTCCTAGGTCATCCTTAACAGACTCAACAAGTCATTCATCTTGGTGGCTATCAAAATATACAGTTGACACCAAAATATACAGTTGACACTATATTTCCTGAGTATTCTCATAATTTTCGCCAATGTACAAATGGCATTTAGAATTAAACACTGTAGCAAAAGGTTTCTCCTCTTCCTCTGAATGTTAAGGACTATAACAATTTGGTTTTACAGCATGCTAGATGTGGAGGTGGTTGAAATTATTCTTTTGGAAAACTGTGTGCAGCTGCTGCAACTTTGAAATCAATCGCCCAGATCCACCCAAAGATGCATACATAGATAGGAGTGGTTGCTTCTTCTTTAACTAAAGCATACAGTGGAGGAAAAAAAAAGGTGAAGCACATTTAGTGGGGATGCCTATGCAGCAACTCCACTAGACTGGGGCCTTTATGTTTGTTGCTGTGCAGGAAACCTGGACAGCACCGAAACAGCTGATTCAGACATGGCTGTCATAGCATCTGACATTTGGGTCTTAAAGGTGTGGACAAAATGTTCCATTAAGCTGTTGGAGAAGAGATGAAAATGGAGGAGCCATAATGTGCCTAGTGCCATTACAGGTGCAAAATCCCCAAAAGGCAGCCACCGTAAACTAAGCCTCAACTACCAAGTAAATAGAATGACAGGAGGAAAAAAGAAAGAAAAAGGCAGGTACCTTTGATAGATAAACTTTCTCCTTGGCCCTGGTAATAGTAGTTGTCATTATATGCTGCAACTTGAAGATGTGTAGAACATGGGAAAAAGAATCTGCAAGGATGAGCCACCTGGCTCCCATTAAAGGTCTGGCAAAATCCCCGTGGAGGGAGTTCTACAGTTGAATCAAGTCTAGCCAAGGGAGACAACTGTGGAGTTGCTGGCTGGTGTGTCTGACACTACATGTAGCAGTGTAGCTGTGAGTGACCTGTTTCTTGTGACAGGTCCTCCAGTGAGACTGACTGACGAGCTGTAACACCCCTGACAACGACCATCATCCTGTGTCAGCAGCAGAATGCCTTGGCAAATCAGGAAAGGGTTGCCTCTAGACCACTGCATCCATATGGTAAATCTGCATGAGTAGAGTTTATCTACATCACTCACCATGCACAAGCCTGCAGAGCACATGGCTGGAAGTTCCCTCACTCAGTATCATGTGGTGCTCACTCACCAAGTGCTGGGTAACAGCTGTGTGGCCACACGATTGCATTAGTAAATCAAGTAAATGAACTAATGGGTCTCATTGCAGTTGATAATATGAACTGCTGTGAGCAGAAAGAGAAAGGAAGCATAAGGTGTAATGGTAGGCAGAGATAGGGATTATTTGAATAAATTTTTATCTGGATAATTATTCAAATACGAAGATCATTCAAACAAATTTATTCTTGAATAAATTATTTGTAACTTCAATAATGAAGGACATGGAAAGCAGTTGTATTTTCTTTGTTTACTTTTTGTATTGAATTCTATGCCTAGTTGTTACTCCCTTGGCTCAGTGCAGTTTCTGTTTTATAAATGACTTGTCAATGGACTGACATAAATGTGCCATGGTGTCTCAGTGGGTTAATCTGCAGAGAAATGGTGATGAAAAATCATGAAGAAACAGATAAATAGAATGACAGGAGGACAAAGAAAGAAAAAGTGGGTTAAGTTCCTAACTACAAAACTAAAACTGTCAGTCCTATGATTTTTTTTTTATGTTACTTATCGCTTTGTTCATCTCAATCAATGAAAAAAATGCCAAGTTAAGTTCCATTGTTGTTTTTTGGAATGAACGTTGGCCCCCTTCTCACTGGCTGCATAAGTCAATTCAGACCTGGGAGAAAGTTAAGGGCACACCACCAAGCCTAGTTCAGCAATGTAGTACAGGTATTCAGGATAACCTTAGCAGTTACACTATCGATGCAGCCCAATTCAACTGACTCTTCACTTGCCAGTACTTCCCCTTGCCCTGCTAACTTGTGGAAATTCTCTACGTAAGCAGCCAAAGATGAGAATGTAGCTAACAGAAACTGTTAATCTGTAGCACCTTTCTCCATTGCACCAAGATTTGCTAACACTTTTGGATATGGGTATCTTGTTGATATAAATATGCAGTCTCTCTTATTTGTAGTGACACAAAATGAGTGAACAATGTTAGAACTCTGGTTATAATGATTAACACAAATAGACCTCAAATGTAAAGAACTCCAAAGCCGTCTGTGGAATGTTGCTGGATGTCCAAAGTAATCCAAATTCTTTTAAGATTAATTTTGAGCCAGCTTGTCATTACAAGATGGAATAGTTTTTTGATCCAAGATACATCTTTGCAGTTAAACAGAGCTTTAAGACTCAAAAATTTCAGAAGAGACACCGAGTTTGAGTACATAAAGAGTTCATAATACTGCAAAAAACTGGCAACTTTTCTATCATAGCTCACCTGTACTGCTGTCCATGACCAAGCATAGCTTCCAACTACAGTCATATCACAGTCAAAGAAATTTCAAAGAATTCGGGTGACAAGTTTGAAATATGTTATAACATAAAATGAAGATTTTTGTTTGGATTGTGATTTGAGAAGTGAAGATAAGGAATCACACTGAATTATTTGCCAAAAACTACAGTGGAATTGATTCATTCTCAATTTTTGCTGAAGAGGATTGTGATTTGGATATCTTATATCACTATCGAAATAAAGACAAATAATTCAGGAGGTATAACGCACCAATATCCTCTCTCCATGTGTAGAATGTATTTTCTTGTCACAATGACAAATCTGTGAAAATCGAATAAAGTTTTTGATACGGCGTTCGAAAAAGCGAATTGTGCTGAAAAGTAATTTCAAAGAAAGAAAGAGTATATTAGTTTAATAAACTACAGAGAACTGAAACAATAAATGGCGCTGGATTTAATATTTATCCATTATTTTTGACATCTATTATTCACATGTGACAAACAGATGTTTTTATCCTCTGCACACACACACACACACACACACACACACACACACACACACACACACACAAATGCAACTCAGACGAGGCAGTTTTGTGTGTGTGTGTGTGTGTGTGTGTGTGTGTGTGTGTGTGTGTGTGTGTGTGTGTTTTTTGTTGTACCTATTTGCAACTCAGCATCTCTGCTACATGGTGAGTAGCAACTTTCCTTTTCAAATAGTGTTACATTCCATTCTGGGTTTTCCATTGCTTCATTCAAATATTATTTGTAAGTCATTAATAACACATAATAATTTATATCTGTATTGTTATTTGTCATTTGCAAAAATTTTGCCGAACTCTGGTGGCAAGTGATGTGCATCACCCAAGTGCACACTGTGAATTTGCAGCCTATGACCACTGGAATTCAGGTACATGAAACCCATGTAGCTGCAAACAAGTGCTCATGCACTGTGCAAGCCTCGTGGCCCATGTACAGGCACTCAAATGGCTGTCACTAGCATTGATAGCCTTCCGTAACTTCCACCAATCTTCACGAACTGTATTCGTGCTCCCTCTCTCACATATCATAGGTGCATGAGGGCCACATGGATAAGCCATGCACTTGTAGGGCTCTAGTAGCTTCATATGAAAAAAGATAGTGAAGTCCTGTGGGACTCAGCCCTGCAGTTAGATGGGCCACTCTGTTCAGACATGCTGGAAGACACACTGCAATCCCGCCATGAAATTGCTGCAATAGTCCTAGAATTCATCAGGGAATACTCAAAAAAAGTTCAATTTGGGAGTCAGTCTAAAAACAGACAATTCCCTGGTTATCAAATTGCAAATCTGGATCCACTGAGATATTAGAATGTTGATGGGATGTGTGATAATGTATGGAGTACAGTTAATTGGATAAGTACTCGTACAAGGCCCAATGATGAAGATTCTGAGCAATTTCATTCTGGCAATTTAGAATTTGGCTTGAGGGAATATGGTATAGTTGTAGGTAAACAACTAGAATTCTCTCATATACAGATTTATTCACACTTAGCGTCTACACAGATACAAGTCCGGAGGCTAACTGCCGTTAGCGTCCAACATCTCTCCAAAGCCCTCTCCTCAAAGATAGCACACTTACGCACAAAACAAATATCGATTTTTATGGCGCTCTACGCCACATGCCACATAGACCCCCCCCCCCCCCCCCCCTGCGCAGTATGGAGTATGTCCCTGTGAATGGGGGGGGGGGGGGTGAGAAGTTAGGAAGGTAACGCACAGTTCTTTTGCATCAGGCGGAAGCGGTCGACTGGTAGGAGACCGGGGGGTGAAGCCCGGTACGTCGACGGTGAAGTCAGCAAGCGACGCAGGCAGCTGAAGACGACGTCCCGTCCTGGAGTGAAGGTGTAGCACTTCGTCAGCCGGCAGGCGGAGAATCACCTTGCCAGAAGGCCTAACAAAGACACGCAAATTGCCACATGCAGCACTTCTGGTCAATTTAAAGCGGCGCACCACACGAGATTCTGCACTTCCTCCCTCAATATTGTCACACGCGAGTACCACACACACTGTATCGCCATCTACGACAACAGATAATTTATGTATGTCATCAGGGTGCACATGTGTTGTGAATTCTTGGATGGCACCTGTACGAGCAATGGTAGGGAGGCAGGGAGGTGTGGGAAAGCCATGGCAGGGGGAAGCATCTGCTAAGAGGGGGGTGGCAGGTGCACTAGACTGTGCAGGAGACAACCTCGGGCGATCAGCTGACAGACGAGGGAGCATGACCGAAGGCAACGAGGAGCCAGCGTGGGTTGAAAGGCGTGACAAAGAGCTGTCACACGAAGATGGTAACACAATGGTAGAATCCGAGTGGTTGGCAGTTCGACTGCGAGGGCTGTGAGGAGTGAAGCCCCGAACAGATTGGCCACTCGAATTAGATGAACGCGGAGAAGGAGCAGTGCTCGGCAGAGAAACACGCTGTGGAAAATCAATACCCAAATGCATGGTGTGGGAAGATGGATGGCCGCTCAAAGCAGGAGTGGAGAAATAGGGGCAGAATCAGGGAGGTTCACCTGAGGCTCAATGAAAGCTGGTTTCACTCGGTTGAGTGAGACCGTGGTTACAGAGTCTTTTATGAGGAGATCCATGTTATTCTCAGAGTGTTTGACGACCTTGTAAGGACCTGTGTAGGGCAACTGAAGCAGGGCTTTGACTGAGTCGTCACTGAGAAACATGTACTCACAAGAGTCTAGCGTGCGCGGTACGTACACGCGCGGAGGTGTATTAGCAGCCGGAGGTGGTGGCTGAATTTTGCTGCAGTGCAAGCGCACCCGCTCGAGAAGTGAAGGGAGTTCAGAGGGCCATGGAAGTGGGGTCAGAGTGACTAATTCTCCAGGCAAAACCAGAGGTTGGCCATATACAAACTCGGCTACGGACCCCTTGAAGTCTTCCTTGAAAGTCGCACGAAGGCCAAGAAGCACGAAGGGCAGTGCCTCTGTCCACAGTGAGTCATGGCAACCCAGGACAGACTTCAGGGTGCAATGCCATCGCTCGACAAGCCCATTGCTTTGGGGGTGGTATGCAGAAGTATGAATTTTGACAATACCACACATTTTACATAAGTCAGAGAAAACTGAAGACTCGAATTGTCGCCCCTGGTCAGTGGTGAGGTAAACAGGTGAGCCAAATCTAGAGATCCACGAATCTAAGAATGCTCGACTTACTGTCTCAGAGGTAATGTTTGGAATAGGCACAGCCTCAGCCCACCGAGTCATCCTGTCAATAGCTGTAAACAAGTAACGGAAACCCTCGGAGGGGGGCAAAGGGCCTACGAGGTCAACATGAACATGGTGAAACCGGCCTGGAGATTGGGCAAAACAGCCAAGGGGTGGAGAAGTGTGCCTGGAAACTTTGTTCTGTTGACACACCAGGCATGCCCTTGCCCAAGACTGACAGTCACGGCGCATGTTTCTCCAGACAAACTGTTCAGCTACCGCACGGGTGGGGGCTTTGACACCGGGGTGTGCTAATGTGTGTAGTTTGTCAAAGACCTGGTGTTGAAGGGGCTTAGGAATGAATGGCCGCAATGTACCAGTCGATTCATCACACTACACTAAGTCAGATATGCCAGGGAAAGTAGAGCGTACCGGATGGAGAGAGGAGCTGTGGTCTGAAATTAACTGCATGGTATCGGGGTCTGCCGATTGCAACCGAGGTAGGTCCGTTAAGTCAATTAAGGTTGTGACAGCACCAACACGGGAGAGAAAATTAGCGACCACATTGTCCGCTCCTCGGATGTAGCGAATGTCATTTGTAAATTGCAAGATGTAATTGATGTGACGAAAGCGCCGTGGGGGCGGATCAGCCGCAGGATTTTTTATGGCAGGAACCAACGGCTTGTGATCAGTGAGCACATAGAAATCTCGTCCCTCAACATCAGTTCTGAAGTGTCTTATGGCCTCATAAACTGCAAGTAGTTCTCTGTCGAATGCTGAGTATTTCTTCTGCGCGTTGTTTAGCTTTTTTGAGAAAAACTGCAGGGGGGTCGTAACATCGTTGTATGTCTGACTCAGTGCTGCGCCGATAGCATTGTCACTAGCGTCAGTAGTGATAAACATTGTGGCGTCCGCCCGTGGGTGAGCAATAGTGACAGCGGAGGCCAACAGCTGTTTGAGTTCATTAAATGCCTTGTCCATGTCTGGTGTCCATGGTACCTGGCGGGTGCCAGAAGTTTGTGGGCCAGCGAGAGCATCTGTGAGAGGAGCCTGCACCGCAGAAGCGGCTGGAAAATGTTTCCGGTAATAATTAACTGTTCCGATGAACCTGCGTAATTCCCTGTAGGTCTGAGGGCGTAGCATCTCGAGAACAGGCTTGATCTTGTCCTGTGGTGGTGTCAGACCGTCCGATGACACAACATAACTTAGGAATGTGACGGATGACTGGTGCAATTGAGTCTTTTTATTGTTCAGTTCAATACCAGCGGCTGCTAAAATATCTGTCACGAATTGAACACGCTCCTCACTCTGTTCTAAAGTAGAAGCAAAAACCAACATGTCATCCATATATACGAAACAAAAGTCTAGATGGGACAAAGTTTGATTGATGAAACGCTGCCACGTTTGGGGTGCATTTTTCAACCCAAACGGCATAAATTTGTATTGGAACAGCCCAAAGGGAGTGGTTATGGCAGTCTTTTCAATGTCTTCCGGAGCCATAGGAATCTGATGAAATGCATGCTTACAGTCCAAAATAGAGAAGTACTTTGCACCTGCGAGCGCATGATTGAAGTCTGCGATGTGTGGGACCGGATATTTATCAATGATGGTGCGGGCATTTAAACGCCTATAGTCTCCGACCATACGCCAAGTACCGTCTTTCTTTTGGTCAAACAGGATAGGACTAGCCCAGCAACCGGAAGAAGGTTCAATTATTCCCTTTTGTAACAGATCGTCCAATTGTTCTTTTTCAATTTTCATAAATTCCGGCTTGAGGCGGTGTGGACATTGCGATATGGGCGGCCCATTGGTTAGACGTAACCGATGAACTGTGCCGTTAGTGACTACTGCAATACGTGGCGCGGCACGATAGTCAGATGTCCGTGAAGCGGAGCAGGCAGTGGCGGACGGGCCAAGCTGTGGCGCTGAGGGCACGGAAGTACAGGTGTGCCAACCGCTCGTAGGCTGCGTAAAGGCTGCACACTTGTTAACATGAGCGAGGTTGGTACACTGGTTCTTGGTAGCGGGCCGTGCCGCTACGAGCGCTGTAGGCACGAGTGGGCGTGGCCGGACAGCAGATGGCCGTAGTTCATTGCCACAAGCTTGACAAGTTAATTTTCCATTCGGAACGCAAGGAGCATGAGCACTTGGGCATACCCTATCATTACAAAAGGGGGTGCTGACACAGTTTACAGAGTTCACAACATTGTCGTTAACGTGCGCGGGCACGGGAACACCAGATTGGCATGGACTGACCTTGTCTGTAGCCGACGAGTCGTCTGCTTGTAGTGCCGCGAGGCGTCGTTGTGTGGAGGCCAACTCGTGGTGTATGTCGCGGAGATGCAGCAGCATTTCCATATGTTCCATCCGCAACTTAGAAGACTTTGCGCACTCCACTAGCCACTTGTTTGTCCAAGATTGCAGCTCCAAGGATAGGTTTACACACTTCTTAGCACAGCACACATGTTTGGTGTTAGCCGAACTGTCACTCGGCGAAGCGAAAGGAATATGTTTGTTAAGGGAGGGGTAAAACACAGTATTTTGCACAAAATCTAGTGACAACTGATAGTGCTCTAGGAAATCAGTTCCGAGAATAGGTTCTTCAATTGTTGACACTAGAAACGTCCACTCCAGCTTGCACTCGGGCGAAAGTTTCACTGTATACAAAGTGGAACCCGAACACTGTAGGGTAGGCAAGTTCACTGCACGAAGTACTGTTTTGTGTGGTTGCACTTTATTGGTTGCTAGGCGAACTGGCAGCAAAGAGACGTCTGCGCCAGTGTCTACCAGAAAACATACACCTGATCGTAAATCACGAACATAGACTCGACCACACTTACTGTTATTGTCCAAAACGGAGTGCAACGTGGGATGGTGCCCGTTGTTTACATCGCAGGAGGTGGCACCGTAGCCTACCTGCGGTTGGAGTTTGGGTAAGAACATGGTGACTGGCATTTGCAAGCTTGCTCCCCGAATCTCACGTGGATGAAACAGTAAGGTTGGGCGGGCCTGTGCCCTTGTGGGTAGTTGCTAGGTGACGGAGTATGTGCCCCAGAGGCTTCCACAGAGGCCGATGCACTGTCGTTGTGAGGAGTTGAAGGTGCAGGCAGGGCGGCTAGTTTAAAAAACTTGTTATCAGCAGCACCAGACAAGGGTGTGGCGTCAGAAAGCGTCTTAGTGCGGTCACGTCCAGAATGCAGTGCAAGGAGCTCACGTTGCCTGGTGGAGTATGCTCTGTCAGCGGCGCGTAAACGTTCATTTACTGGCCTATCTTCATACGCAGAGATTGCAGTCTGGACAGGCAAAGGCAGCTTTTCAGTCCAGATTTCTGCGAGCGTGTCATCAGGCATAACTTGCTCATCGACGAGAAGACGGATGCACCGCCACAGCTGAGACGGAGACCTGTCGCCGAGACGCTCTTTGTAGATGAGCTGTCGCACATTTTCTCAGCTGGTTTTAGACACGCGCTCCAGTATCGTTTGTTTCGCCACAGCATACTTCCCTGCTAGGGGGGGTGCTTTGACCAGATCATAAATTAAATCGACACGGTCGTGAAGAAGGTTCATGAGGCAGGCAAAGCGTGCGTCGTCGTCCAAAGCACAGACATTGAATGTTTGTTCAACCAGGTTAAACCAGAACTCCAGGTGAGTGGGTTTGAAGTCTGGTAATTTCGGCAGATTCGGCACTGCAGTCACTGCGGAGGTGCGCCTATTACTTCGGATGGAAGTAGAGCATGCAGAAGATTGCGAGTCCGGATTATTGGCATCCCGTAATGCGGGAATCGCGAAATTCACTTGACGCCAGGGGGGCGGCTGAGAAGCGACGGACGCTCGAACGGTGTGAGGATCGTAGTCAAAATGTGCATTCTCATTGACGTGGTAGCTCGGAGAGAAGCCACGAGTGCTCAAGTACGCCGGTGAATGTCCGTTGTGCACACAGTATTCACTCGACCGTGAGTGGTGGGGCTGGTTGTAGATGTCGGAGTAATTACTATCCAGCACAGAATTGTTGACCTGATTAGAAGCAACACAAGGATCCCACACATGTCCACTAGGATGCACACTGGGTGTGATATTTGCTGTTTGCCGAGCATTGAACACCTGTTGACTAGCCGGCGCGGAAGGATACACATGTAGCGGGAACTGATTCGAGTTTGAATTTACTACTGGATTTTCCAAAGTAGCAAAACCTTGGTCGACGCCACGAACTGTATTGAATTGTGTGTTCGACACAGGAGTAGAAATGTTCCGACCAACACTCTGTGGAGAACATGTGGGAAGGTCCAGGCTAACAAAGCCAGAGTCCACGACCGTTGGCGGTTGGAAGGAACTGGCGGCACTCGATGAATTCCACTGCATGTGTTGGCTGAAGGATTCCGAAGATTCTTGCGGCATGTCCACTACGACGGCAGGAGTGCTGGAGAGATGTTGCTGGAATCCGGGCGGCGGTGAATGCTGAAAGGCCATTGTCATTGTCTGGGGCTGAACAAAGGCCCTCGCGATCGCGGAGAAACCCGACGCGGTAGGCGCGTAAATAACCTTCAGGCGGTAACTCAGACGCGTATTACACAAAAACGGGGTCACCAGTGAGGGAATATGGTATAGTTGTAGGTAAACAACTAGAATTCTCTCATATACAGATTTATTCACACCTAGCGTCTACACAGATACAAGTCCGGAGGCTAACTGCCGTTAGCGTCCAACATCTCTCCAAAGCCCTCTCCTCAAAGATAGCACACTTACGCACAAAACAAATATCGATTTTTATGGCGCTCTACACCACAGGCTCAAACAAAGAGACCAAACACTTGTGATCAGTAACTAAATAAAGCTTGTTTCCATAAAGTAAAATGTGGAATCTGTTTGTTTCAAGAATGAGAGACAATGCTTCCTTCTCTATTCATGCATAATGTTCTTGAGCCTGATTTAAGGTTTTGCAAACAAATGCTGTAGTCCTTTCTGAACCATGTGAAACTTATGGGACAGGATGACTCTGATGCCATGAGAAGAGAGACCCTTTTTCCAAAATCAGTGGCAACTGAGGCTGATACATCATTAAATAATGTAGTGACTATGGGTAAGTTTCAGAATTTGAAATGCCTGGTGAAAAGCCAGGGGCCATTGAAAAGGAGCACCCTTTCAGCACAACTGATTCAGAGGACAGACAATGTACAAGGAATTTGAAAACAGGAAGTAAATTGTGTCTTTGTTTGTGGAACCTGTAACCATGATTTTGTCAAAATAGTTCCATTGGGGGATAACTGCCATCTTGGGCTCCACAGCCAACGGAATCTGGGAATAAGCCTCTATTACATCAGTTTATGAAAAGAATTGGCCACCATCTCATTTAGAAAAGAGCTCATTGTTCTGAGGAAGGGAGTAGGAACCAACTTCCCTTTGAGCATTGACAGTAAGTTTAAGGTTATCACATGCATGGGATGCTGTACGACATCTACTGGAGAGCCCCATTGACTAAAGGAAGTAGGTGACAGTGTTTGCAGTTGTTCTAACCTGTCTTAATTCCAATTTCACTTCAGCTTGAAGGGACGAAGATCTCTGACAGACTTTAAAAATGAAACAGCACTGTAAATTCCAGGCTGTCCCTAGAAAGGCTCAAATAATGGCATGAACTGGGAATTACTAAATTTCTGTATATGACACTGAAGGCTATATAGTATTAACAGTATACTAAACAGAAAAAACATAAAGACAAATAGGCATCAAGCCGAAAAATATCTTCTACAGATGGATCAGTGACCACAAGAAAATGTAATTTCCTGGTCACTTGTTATACTAGGTGGTTATAATTAAAGTGTGGCTACTCATGGAGGTCCAGTGTGAGCTGTAATTATCACACAGCAGCGAAACTTGGTAGATATTCTAATGTGTTAATGTGGAACCAATTGATATTGAAAAAAATTACTCGTAGTTCCAGTTTTGGCCAACAGGTGCAAATCTGGCACTCTGAATGCAAGAAAGACATATAGAAGTGTTTCCATATGTAATGGATTAGGCACAGGACATGGGCAGGAAAGATCACACATGAGAGAAAGGCATAATGATGATTTTATTATTAACTGTAACTTACACAATTTGTTCAGTATGAGCACCGGAGACATTGACAACATGTTGCACAGTGCCAGTTTTGCACTTGGTGGCACAGCCAAAATTGGAACCAATTTTCCCTGTCATAACTTGGTTCCACATTAGAGGCATTCCATGTCAAATCAGCACAGAAATGTACAATTTTCAATCTTGCCCTCTTTAGTTTTCATAAAATTTAGTAGGTCGCTGTACATGATAGAGAATGAAAAATACCAAGTTACAGAATTTTAGTGCAAGTAAGACAAGAGTAATGGCCACTCGACATTCTAAAAAGGTGTGGAAAATTTGACAAACACTGCTGAAAAAAACAGCTGCAACTTCTGTTCTAATAAGGATACAACAGTAAACCAATTTTATCATATTTGAAGAATATACAAAATTAACATCAGTGACCTTGACCTTTGACCTTGAATACCTCAAAACATGTCACCTTCAAAATTGACAAAAAAATATATATATTTGCTTCTTCGTGTTACACTAAACAGCATAGCAAAAAATCAAGTTGGAATAACAATGGGATTTTCTTCTTCTTCTTCTGTAGTGGTCAGTCCAAGATTGGTTTGCAACAGCTACAATGGCAGCTTGTCTCCATTCTGCGCGTCTTTCAGCTTTTCTCTTCATTTCTTTATAGGTGTTACATCCCACATCTTTCACGATTTGATCCATGTACCTCAGTCGTGGTCTTCCTCTTGGTCTTTTTCCCTCGACATATCCCTCTATGTTTGTGTTCAGGAGTCCTTTATGTCTTAATAGATGGCCTGTAAATTGCACTCTTCTTTTAACAATGGAACTCCAGAAGCTTCTCTTCTCACCTGCTCTTTCCAGAACCACTTCGTTTGTGACCTTGTCGATCCATTTTATTTTGAGCATGCGTCTATAGCACCACATTTCAAAAGAATTTAGCTTCCGGTCTTCCTCTGTCCCAAGAGTCCATGTTTCACACCCATAGCATGCCACACTCCACACATATGATTTCAAAAATCTTTTCCTGATTTCAAGGCTGATGTTAATATGTTTTTCTTCTTGTTAAAAGCAGCCTTTGCTTGAGCTATTCTACTTCTCACTCCTGCCTTGCTCCTTCCATCCCTGGTAATATTACTGCCCAGATAAGTAAATTTAACAACTTGTTCAAGCAGTTCATTGCCTACATGAACTTGGACTTTCACTTGATCTTCTTTGTCACGTGCCATTACTTTTGTTTTTGCTTTATTAATTATTATTAAATTAATTATTAATTTATTAATTAATTTATTAACAATGGGATTAGGAGATATAAATTAATATGTACAGAAGTGTGTTGAATTAATGCAAAATAAATTGTATTCAGACTCCATCAATATGACACAAAACACTGAAAAACATGTTTATGGTTAAAAAGGTGGAGTTATAACAATGCACAATGAGGTAAAAATGTAGTCGGGCCAATGTCAAGCTATCAAATATTTTATGGCAGTGTAGCTGCTACAGGTACGCAGATAGTTGCTGCAAAAGGTATTGTGTGTTGAAATTACACAAATTTACCTTGAAGATTGAGTTCGAGAAGACTATTTACTGCTGTAATCCATTCAGGGAAGATGGACACAACAGGTGCAAGAAAAACCTATGTAAAGTGCAAATGTGGATGGTTGTTATGATTGGTGGCATAACAACAGACTACAAAATATGTGATAAGTGTAGAAAAAAATTAGATCAGGGACAAGGGCCTGTGGCTGATCCAACTACACCAAAACAAGCGGAAATGACAAATCTGCACAGTCAGACATATTTGTAATCCAAAAAACTGCTTCAGATGCACTAAATGATAGTTTGGTGTCTCTTGGAGAGTCCTCCATGAAAAAGAAGAGACTGGGAGAGAAAACATAGGTGCAGAAGTAGTTCAAGCAAGTGTCTGAGGAATTCTGAACTTAATAAATACCTGGTGTGGAAGAAAATAAAGATTATGAAACAATGCTAACTCTGAAATGATAATGCAAATGGAAGAGAAATTCAGTACTAGCGTCACAAGCAGTGAGAAGATACAAATTCTGATACTTCTTTGAAAAAGTTGTAACATTCGAAGGACTGAAAATAATTTGCAGCCTCTAACTATTTAATGAGAAAAGAAAAACAATTAGTCAAAGAATGTGGTATCATAGCAACTCCCAATCCAAAACCTCTACATATCTTACAATATAAGCTGCTGTCTGCCTGGGAAGAAGGATTTTGTTTCTGTCAAGGAAAATGGTTCCAGGATTCATAAACAAAAAACCACTAGTGTTGGGAAACCTTCATGAACCATATCACACTTTCAAAGATGAACACCCAGGACTAAAAAAATGATTATCAAAATTCTGGCAATTGTGAAGCAAGAACTGTGTTTTGGCTGGTGCAACCAGTTCCCATTGCATATGTGTCTCCAGTTTTCACTGGAACGTGAAGCTCATGTGGGAAGTTCCAGATTAAACGAGTTGACGTCTGATGCAGATTGTCAACTTAGCACCTATAATCGTCGTCTTGCTCAGATCATTTGCAATCCTACATAGCCAAAAATACTGTATGTCCACATGGTAAAACTGCCCAGTTACACATTCTACCATGACACAACTGCAAGAGTTGTTTGATGAAAACTAAATTGATGAATACCATATGTGCACATGTACAGATAGAGTAGCTCTCCAGATATGTGTATCATCTCTGGAAGATTTCTTGGAAAACCCTGCTGACAGATTAAAAAAAGTTTATGTTGCATTCCTTCATAGCCAGCCAACAAGGCTGAACTTCAACACTATCCGAAAGAGACACGTGGTGACAATGAACACATTGAAATATGAAAATTATGCATTTGTCCTACGGGATGAGGTACAGGGATCTCATTGGAACAATGCACAGGCCACCATTCATCCATTTGTTGTTTATTATAGACATCCAGAAAACTGTACAATTGATCACATTTCCTTTGTAATAATATCAGAATACCTTAAAGATGACACGGTGAGTGTTCACCTTTTTTGGTATCACTTGGTTAGCTTCATGAGAGCCCATTTCCATAAAACACCCAAGCATAATGTATACTATTTCTCAGATGGTGCTGCAGCCCAGTAAAAGAATTGCAAGAATTTTGCCAACATAACTTTTCATCAGGCTGATTTCAATGTCTCTGCAGAGGCACATTTCTTTGCCACATCACAAGGCAAAGGACCATGTGATGGTACATCTACATCTATACTCTGAAAACCACCGTGAGATGCATGGCAGAGGGTACGTCCCACTGTACCAGTTATTAGGGTTTCTTCCTGTTCCATTCATGTATGGAGCGATGGAAGAATGAGTGTCTGAATGCTTCCTTAGTCCTCAGGGGATTCACCTTCATATGTATGCTCTGAGAAACCTGACATCTTAACTGTGGACAAGAGAGACATTCTTACAAAAGCTGATGTGACAATCAGCAACAGGGTGAACATATTTCCATTCATTAAAAGATGTACAAACAGTGTGCTATGTTTCTTTCCAGTATTGAGGCATAGTAAGTCTAGATGATACATTTGTTGGAATTTTTGCTGTAAATTTGAACCTGTTTACCATATCTTCTAAGCACATGTTTGGCTTGGATGGCTCTATCGTGTTTTGCATCACTGAAGGTCACATGTCATAGTGTGTGACCCTATATATTACAAATGCTTGCTATTGGCCTGTTGAATGTACTAATGAGCTGTGTTATGGTGTAAAATCAGGTTTTTAACAATAAAAATGTTTTATAGTGCTTTGTGTCATATTGTTGGAGTCAATACAATTTATGTTGCATTAATGCAACACATTACTGTACATAATTAATTTATATCTCCTAATTACATTGTCAGCCAATTTGATTTTTTACTATGTTGTATAGAGTAACATGAAGAGGCAAATGAGTAGTCCAGGTGCAAAATCTACTAAATGTGTTTTTTGTTGATTTTGACTTGAGCAAACTGCCATACAGACTTTTTCAGCACCTACATGATGGAATAGGTTTCAGGATGCAAAACCCACTATAAACCATTTAAAATTGCTGTTGCAAAAGCTGCTAACTGCACGTTGTCTTCTGGAGCAAAGCCTGCTAAATGTTCAGCATTTGCAAAACCCATCATGTTCAACCAGCATGGCAGTCGCCGTGCCATGTCCAGATGCAAAGCACACCAACTGACATCAGACTTACCAATCTAGACATTCAAATTTAAATTTCAGTTTGTTAGGATCAGAAGGACTATTTTCTTATTCAGAGTTATGTTGGCTGTGCTGTAGCAAACGCGTATGCAACAGTGAAACTCTTGCTGCCGATGCACTGTCGAAATACACGCTGGTAATCACAGTTCAGTTGATGAGTAGGGTGTGTGTTAACATACTTGCGTGAATTTTTTGAAGGAAATTAGTGATTTTGGGGATGTTTTAAATGCAGGAGATGGTAAAACTAAGTGAGAGTAATTGAAATAGTAGGAATTCTGCAAGAAATCAAACCTGTAGTAGTAGCTGTAAATAACCAGAACGAGACTGAGGGCTACGGTCCTTTCCAGAAAAGGAAGTGGCGTCCTGATCAGTGGAAAAGAAATATTTCCAAAAGGTCAGAACATGGAAAGTATTATGAAAGCTATGTTATGCGAGGAAAACTTGTGTTGACACTAATTGTTATGGCATACTTAGTTTAAGTGACCGGTAACTGGCATTTCCAGATTAAAAAAAAAAAAAAAAATCATTTTCATGAAAAGCAAAAACAAGAAGTTTTGTCTAGTTTGTGGAGAGCCCTTCTACAATTTTGAAGCTGGAGAGAAGAGCATCCTGAGAAAAGGCCCAACACCAATCACCGCAGGTGTAGAACTTTCAGAAGCCAAAGTCAGAGACATCAAAAAGTTTTTAGAGCTCCACTTTGGTGAAGACTAGGTGACCAACAACAAACTCAAATTCTACATCGATGTGTCAGAGGAGCAGGAAGGCACTCCTATAGTCATTCCTGCTGCTACCAACATTCAGAATGAGGAAGAAGCTGGAAGCAATTTTGAGTTGCTGGACAGTGTTGAAGTCGGTGACACTCAAAAGCAATTTTCAGCCACTTTCATTTTCTAGAATTTTTTGTCACTGTTTTAACTACGATGAAGCTTTCCAACAATTTTATCATTACCTAAAATTTTACCAGTGTTTTACTACGATATAATTTGGAACTTATTTTATTTTCAACAATATCTTGTGATGTCGAAAGCACGATGGTGTACTTTTTAAATAAAACTTAATGTTGAACATTCATTTCTGTTCTCTTTTTTAAGTTAAATATGTCAGTTTTTTTCTGGTAAAATAATGTCACCTTCATATTTTTATATGCAAACTTTATAGAATTTTCAGACTTTCTGTGAAATAAAATGTATTCTGTTTATGTTCAAAATAATTAAATTCC
Organism: Schistocerca serialis cubense; assembly: GCF_023864345.2. Classification (NCBI taxonomy): domain Eukaryota; kingdom Metazoa; phylum Arthropoda; class Insecta; order Orthoptera; family Acrididae; genus Schistocerca; species Schistocerca serialis. The sequence goes on along the minus strand of NC_064642.1, from coordinate 118,885,867 downwards.
ATTCTTCTGTCACTCCTAACATATCACCAAATAGTGAGTTTTGCAACTGATATTTGTTTCGTAATTGAACCGATACATTTCTAAAACTTGCTAACCGCATAAATCAGGTGCAAAAACTGCTCAGCCAATATTTCACTTAAGATTTCAACACGTAAAACTTAATAACAGATTTGAGACATTAACACCGAGTAATTAATTATTTTTTACTTATTTTTTTAAAAAAATTAAGTCTTTTACTAAAATAGTTTGGATGGGGCAAGTTTTCCACGATTATATCAGTTTTGCTTTTGATGCAGTTAGAGGCTTTTGCATCTGGACTATTCAAATATATTTTTTCATCAATTTTGAAGGCAACATGTTTTGAAATACTCAAGACCAAAGGTCATGAAAAAATTGCATATAATTGAAAAGCTTGTTTCAAGACTCTTCAAAAATCACCTTTGTCAGAAAAGAAGTTACAGCTCTTTCAATCAAATTTTCTGCACATTTTTAGAACTTCGAATGACCATTACACCCATTTTACTTATGGTAAAATTCTGTAATTTGATATTTTTCATTCTCTTGTCATGTGCAAGGAACACACAAAATTTTATGAAAATCAGTGAGGGTCATGTTGGCACCTGTGTTGATTTGACATGGAACGAGTCATTATCAGATTAGCATATCTACCAAGTTTCACTGCCATACAGTTATTACTGCCCACACTCGAACTTGGTGTCATAATGATGCTAAATCTAATATAGATGTAAAGTGAAAATAGTCAAGGCAACTATGAAATAACAGAAAATACTGCACCCAACATCTCTGAATCACACAATGCAGATTAGAACAGGGCTGGCAGGCTGCCACTGATTGAGGCATGTTTATCACGTCAGGATCAATAGGAAAGTTCTGTTTCACTATGTATGTATTCACTGGGGCCACTGTAGACACTTTAAAATCAGTGAAATGGTTTGCTGAGCGGCTTGGGAAATTTCAAAAGCATGACCCCTATGTGCAACATCTCTGTTAACGGCAGATCTGGATGGCATATGGCCTGTGTATACATATATCTATCAGGGGAGAGACATATTACAATATCCTTAATTAAACTTCTTACTTGTGATAGGTCATAAGAACAACAAATTTACACTTCCTACTCAATCCTCGAAGATCTGCAATCTATGAAATGTAGCTTCCTCAGTTCGATTTACAATGCTGCAAAAATCCTAATCGAGCTGCGATCACATGCATTTAGCAAAAAAACGTTCCACCAACAAAGTATAAATATCTAAACAGTACCCAACAGCTTTGCCATTGGCACAAAAAGTAGGTCTGTCAGTTATCTCAGGTAGTTAAAGAAGAATCTCCAGTAGGACCAGGTGTAGTCGAGGCTCAGCAGGCTAACGACAAAAAACGATTGGTTTCAGAAAAAGCAGGGAAAGGAGGTAAGCTCTGATGTTAGGTAATATTCTTGGGTGAGGAACATCCTTGAAATAAGTACCAGGTCACAAATTTTTTCAGACAAGTGTTCGAGGATACAGGTACTTTGTACAGAGAATTATGAAAGGAGAATCATGTTGTAACAGTGGCTAGAGCAGGAAACTGTATTGACAGGGACTACAGCTATAGCATTGGGAGTGACCTAGTACAGACAGCTTTAGTAACAAATGATACAAATGTTCTGTTGCTTTGAGGCATTATGACTGGCACCAGTTGAACAGCTCTGCAGCTATGGCCAACATGGAGTTAGATCAATTGCTTCTGTCAGAGGCTGAAGCCATCAGCAGTTCATAAGCGTGGCTGGCAGAAATGATAAAGACTGCTGGTTTTGTGTGTTGGGTGCAAGAAGAGCTCACAATTAGCAGCACGATTCCCAGGATAGACGAGGGTCCCTAGGTTTGCAGGCAAGTAATGTTTCTCAATCAAAGGCTCCACTGATTCTGTGATGCTCCTGGTTGCAGATTTATGGACCTGTGTTATGGGATGGAGAATTATACGACTCCCCTTGATAAGTCAGGGATGCACTACACAAAGGAAGACATTCCTCAGGCAACAGAGTATTTGTGAATTGCAAATGGTTGTCAGTTTTTAAGCTAGACAGTAGTTAGATGTCCTCTGATGAATGTTTATCAGTCAATACACAGAGAACAAAATCAGATCACGAAGAAAATAAACACACTTTAAAGTAAATTGTTGAAATATTCGTAACAAAGTTCCTGAATTTACTGCCCTCCAGGTAAGTTTTTGTGCTGAAATTACTCTTGAAACCAAGAGCTGGCTGAAGCCCAAAGCAGAAAACCCTGGAATATTTAGCCAGGCATGGAACGTATACTGAAAGACAAATTAAGATGCCATAGGAGGAAGAGCATTCACTGCAGACCACAAAAATATTTTTTCTATCAAGATCCGGACATGTGTAACAGGTCTAGGCGAATTCAAGTTTATACCAGATGTTTTGCTGGGCACCCAATTCCACCATGACAGTTTTAGAATCATTCAGAGAAAGTCCTCCTTCAATGGTGCAGATATATCCACATCAAGAAATATTAGTTGAGGGGACTTCAACCTACCGAGTATGGTCTGGGACATATTTGGATTTATTGCAGATGATACAGACAGGCAGTCATATGAAGTATTTTTGAGCACTTCTTCTGAAAACTTATATTTAGCAGCTAGTTCGAAAGCCCACACATATTGGAAATATTTTAGATCTTGCAGATTCAAACGGGACTGACCTTATCAACAGTGTCAGTATAGACAAGGATTAGCGATCATATCACAGTGATGATGGTTACTAAAGGTAAAAAATCCATCAAGAAGGCTAGGAGAGTAGGTTTGCTAGAAAGAGCAAATAAGCAGATGTTAGCATCCGTCTTACGAGCCAAGTAAGTGGATTAAGGATTTAACAACAAAATTCAGAAATTACTGAGGAAGCAGACACTGTGGCACTATTGTTTCAAAAAAGAACACACAAATAAGAAGAAATTTGTGCATCTGTTAAAAGATGAAGGCTTACAACTACCTCCTTCATACCTCAGAAAAACATCTTGCCAAAACCCCAAGAAAATTCTGTTCCTACATAAAATTGCTAAGTAGTTCAAAAGCTTCTATACAGTCGTTCATGGACAAGTCTAATGGGGCAGTAAAAAGACAGTAGAAGAAAAGCCAAAATTTTTAAATCTTGCATTTTCAAAATCATTCCTTCAGGAGGCTCACACAGACATACTGCCATTTGAGCTTTGTACATACTCCTGTATGGAGGACACAGTAATAGGCAATAGGGAGGTAACTGAAACTGTTGAAAACAAATAAGTTGCCAGGTCCAGACAGAATCCCAATTAAGTTGCTCTATGGTATTTGCCCCTTCCCAAACAAGTAGAAAAAAGTGCAGGTGACTCCAGAATGGACCCATAAAATTACTGACTAATATCCTTAATTCTAGTTTGCTGCAGAATTCTTGAATATATTTTCAGTTTTAATATAATAAATATCCTTGAGCCTGAAAAGCTACTGTCCAAACATCAGCAAGGATTTAGGAAGTATCGCTCGTGTGAAACAGCCTGCAAACCATGGATGAATGGCAACAGGCAAATTCCATATTACAAGATTTCCGGAAAGCATTTAAGACAGTGCACCACTGCAGACTTAACAACGCACATGGATTAGGTTCCCAGATACGTTAGTGGTTCAAAAACTGCTGAAGCAGTAGAATCCAGTACATTGTCCTCGATGACAAGTGTTCATCAGAGACAAGGGTATCTTCCTGAATGCCCAAAGGGAGTGTGATAGGAACTGTCTTATTCTCTATATACATAAATGATCTGACAGACAGTGTGAGCAGCAATTTGCTGGTGATGCTGTGGTATTTGGGAGGGTGTTGTCATCAAGTGACTACGGGAGATTATAAGATGACTTGAGCAGAATTTCTAGCCGTGATAGGAATGGTAGCTTGCTCTAAATATAGAAAAATGTAACCTAATGCAGATGATTATTTATGTTCAAATACTGCATTAGTAGTGCACTGCTGGACACAGTCTCATCAATTAAATATTTAGGTGTAAGCGATATGGAATGGAATGAGCACCTAAGGGCAGTAGAGTGGAAAGCAAATAGTCGACTTCAGTTTATAAGGAGAATTTCTGGGGAGTGTGCTTCTTCTGTAAAGAAAACTGCATACAGAACAGTAGTGTGACCCCTTCTGAGTACTGCTGCAGTGTTTGGGATCCCCACCAGACTGGATTAAAGAAAAGCATCAAAGCAATTCAGAAGTGGGCTGCTAGATTTATTACTGGTAGGTCTGATCAACACATGAGTATAGAAGATGCCCTGTGAACTGAAGTTGGAATCCCTGGAAGGAAGATGTTCTTTTCACAGAACACTACTGAGGAAATGTAGAGAACTGGCATTCAAAGTAGACTGCAGAATGGTTCTATGGCTGTTATTTACATTTCCATGTAAAGGCCAGGAAAATAAGAGAAATTAGGGTTCATATGGAGACACACAGACAGTAATTTTTCCCTTGCCCTATCTGAGTGTGGAACAGGAAAGGAAAAGACAAGTAGTGGTAAAAGGTACCCTGTGCCATGTACCAGATGGTAGCTTGCGGAATATGTATGTAGATCTGTGAAAGTCACAATCACAATTGTTGAAGCAAATATAATTTATGATTGTTTACTCCTGCCTAGTGTTTGGAGACAAGATTTATATCAGAGTGCAAAGGAAGCAAGCAGACAAGAAGCCGAAAATCAGAAATAAACAGATATTATAATATAAAGTAAGAACAACAATGTATAATCCATATCTCTATTTCATCACAATACTTGGATATGGGGATGCAAAATCCAATAAGCTGATGTTCAAATTAAACAGGATTTATTAACTTTTTCAGTGCATAGGCATTTGTTAGCACTCTCCAAAATCAGTGTAATTAATTAAATGTCTAGCATGACATAGTAGCTAAAAACAACAGATGAATAGTGCAAGAAGTAGAGCCGCACATCCCCCCCCCCCCCCCCCAAAAAAAAAAATTCAGAAAAAACAATAATAGAAACTGTATTTCTATCAAGTAAGAAGTACTTCCAGTAATCTCTTGATGATTCAAGTTAACTGGAACCAAGCAGAGCTCAAATTTGGTAAAACTCAAATTACACAGAGTGACAATTTTACAGAGGTTTTATTTCAAAACAGATTCAGAACTTTATGTTCACAGTATTATTACAGTAAATGAACTTACTTAATCAGTTAACATATTGAAACTTCCTGGCAGATTAAAACTGTGTGCCTGACCGAGACTCGAACTCGGGACCTTTGCCTTTCACGGGCAAGTGCTCTACCACACAGTTTTAATCTGCCAGGAAGTTTCATATCAGCACACACTCCACTGCAGAGTGAAAATCTCATTCTAGTTAATATATTATTTACTGTTTGTTTCAGAAATAACATCCTACTAGGAACTTAAAACATTTACAGTAAACATATGTGTATTGCATAAACTACTGTATATATTTCATTTCTGGAAATAATATTCAATAGTTTGTTTTTGTCAAGAACATTTGTTCTTAGCGGCATATTCCTGCCACCTTTGTAGAAGAATAGCATTAGTTGGTGTTGCTACACACTGCTGCTCCACATAGTGTAGTGTTAATTCTAATGATGCCATTCCATGACTAACTTTGTTGGCATCAGCACCGTCCTCTTCCTTTTCATCACTAGAATCTAGGTTTCCTTTATTCGCCATTTGCACAACAACACTGTTGGTCACTTCATATTAATCATCTTGGTTCAATCAGATGTGCACTTCACTGTCATCTGCACTTTCACATCCAGAAAGAGGTCGAACAAGATCTAACCACTTTTCACTTTCTTCTGACAGTGTCATTGTTGCCTTCATTTATTTCCCACTATGTTTCTCCAAGAGAATTTCCAAAGACTTTTTCGGTGTTTCTGTTTTTAAATGAACTGCAGCTCATTAGACAGCATCTCCCAAATTAATTTTTAAGGCCAGCATCTATTGACAGTGGCTAATCTTCTGTAGAGTACAGAAGTGATTGCAACTTACATCAACATATTTTTTTTTTTCCCAAACACGCCAATATTCCTTGGTCCACTGGGTGAAAAAGGCTAGTAGTATAAGGAGCTATGAGGGTTGCCCAGAAAGTAACACCACATTTTTTTCTTCAACAATTCTTTATTGAACATAATGAGAATAATATACATGAAATAATTGTGTTTTATCTACACACACTATTTATCTACATAATCTCCATCCCATTCTATGGCCTTCCTCCAGCATGAAACAAGGGTTTGTCTGCCCTGTCGGTACCAATCCTTGTCCTAGTGGCAGAGACAGTGCTTCACTGCATGAATCACCTCGTTATCATCCTCAAAATGTCATCCATGAATGGCACCCTTTAATGGCCCACACAAGTGAGAGTCTTAGGGGGCAAGGTTGGGGTTATAGAGTGGATGGGGTGACATTGTCCAACCCTGTTTTGCAACGTGTTTAGCAGTCCTCAGACTTGTGTGAGGCCGAGCATTGTTGTGTTGCAGCAACACCTCCTGGCATACTGTGGCGCTGAAGTCACTGGAAGCGTGTTTTGAATTTGGTTAATGTGTTGACATATGCTTCTGAATTAATGATACCGCATCTTTGCATCACATGAATGAATATCACATCTTCGCAGTCCCAGAACATTGTGATCATGATGTTACTGGCAGAAGCAGTTGCTTTGAATTTTTTCTTGTGTGTGGAGTGGGAATGCCGCCATTCCAACAACTGTCGTTGACGGTGAATCCAGGTTTCATTACCTGTCCCAGTCCGGGACAAGAGGACCTCTCACTCAGCTTCAAAATGTTGCAACAAATCTTTTTTCTGTGTGATTTGTGATCAACTGTTAGACTCCACAGACCTGTCAAACACAGACTTTTGAATATCCAAGAGTACGGATCATTGCATCCACACTTCCTTTGCTGATTCGCAGATACAACGCCAACTGCCGAGTCGTAATGCGTCTGTCCTCATGAATGTCAACATCAGTTCACTGCAACATGTCAGGCATGGCAGCAGTGGATGGTCTCCTCGACTGCTGCAAGACGTGGAGATCCATCAAACTGCCTTCTGATGACCTCACCCTCCATGCCCAGTGACTAACTGTACTTCTGTTGACAGCGGATACTCAATAGACTTTGTATAGGTGGTTGTGATTATTCCTCACAGTTTCTTTCTCTGCAGTGAGAAATTCAATGATGGCATGTTGCCTTATAACGTAAGTCACCTACAGGTACCATTTTGAAACTCTCCTGCTGCTATGCTATCTGTCAGAAGTGAAAAACTTGGGGCACTCACTCAGTAGACTTCAAATATCACATACATAACGTTTTACATTCATAGGGTTTTCAGTTGAAACTTCTGGGCTGAGGAGCCGTGGTCAATGTATAAAACTTCCACCTACCGTTTCGTCTCCATCTGCGAGAGACACCTTCTGAGGTTGTCCGGATACTGCCACTGAGGCTTCAGGTACACTCATTTGTCGAGTGTATAGAGGGCACCACCATTCGTCATGTGATGCCGACAGTATGCCTATTGTTGGAAGGCGTCATCATTCTCCATTAAGAGTAACTGATTGTCATCCTGCTGGCGCAACGTCGACATCCATATTTTGTCTAACTTTAAAACTTCCTCTTTTCTATTAAAATTGTTATGGCGTTTGTGAATCTCTATTGCTTCCCTATACATGTGCACATGATAGTGGGATGTTTGTGCTAGAACACTTGTCTCATTAAAAATTTAATTTCGTGGTTCCCATCTCGAAAAGCATGCTCAGCTATGGCCGATTTTTCGAATTGTCCTAAGCAATAGTATATTTCATGTTCATCTAAGTGGTTGTTTACACTTCTTTTTGTTGTTCCAATATATACTTGTTCACAACTGCATGGAATTTTGTATACCCCAGGTGTTGCCAGGGGGTGTCGGGCGACTTCCGCAGTTCTTAAATATTCCTTGATTTTCTTGGTGGATCTGAAGATTGTTTCGATTCCATACTTGGCCAGAGCTTCCCCGATACGGTCCGCGACTTTATTAATGAACGGTAGGAAAACTTTTCCAGCAGGTGACCATTGTTGCTCTGGACTTCTGGCTTCTTTTCTTCTTTGATGGAGGGCTCGACCAATTTCCTTGCTGGTATATCCGATTTTCATGAAGACCGACCGTAAGTGATTTAGTTCATCTTGTAAGTAAGCCGGCTCGCAGATTTTGCTGGCTCTGTCCACCAAGGTTTTCATGACACCTCTTTTTTGTCTAGGATGATGGTTTGATTCCTTGTGGAGGTACCGATCCGTGTGAGTGTTCTTTCTATATACCTTGTGGCCCAGCGTCCCATCCAACTGTTTAATTACCGACACATCCAGGAAATTGAGTTGGCTGTTGCTCTCTTTCCCCATCATAAACTGTATCTTCGGGTTAATACTGCTTAGATGCACCAAGAAGACATCCAGCTCTTCTTCAGCATGAATCCACACTACAAATGTGTCATCAACATAACAGGTCCATTTAGCTGGCTTTTGACTGGCAGTCTGCAGCGCTCGCTGTTCGAAGACCTCCATAAATAAATTGGCAACAGCAACTTACAAGATGAACTAAATCACTTACGGTCAGCCTTCATGAAAATCGGATATACCAGCAAGGAAATTGATCGAGCCCTCCATCAAAGAAGAAAAGAAGCCAGAAGTCCAGAGCAACAATGGTCACCTACTGGAAAAGTTTTCCTACCGTTCATTAAAAAGTCACGGACCATATTGGGAAAGTTCTGACCAAGTATGGGATCAAAACAATCTTCAGACCCACCAAGAATGTTAAGGAAGATTTAAGAACGGCAAAAGACGCCAGACACCCCCTAAAAACACTTGGAGTGTACAAAATTCCATGCAGTTGTGGACAAGTATATATTGGAACAATGAAAAGAAGTGTAAACACCCACTTAGCCGAACATAAAAGAAACTGTCGTTTAGGACACATCGAGTGTGCTCCCTGCCGCCGTTGGATAAGCAGCTGCAGCAGCAAGTCGTATACTCCTAGCTCACTCATTTGTTACATAGTTTAATTCTTAATTTCTTTGCTTGTTTTTGGTACTTGCATTGTTTAATTCATAAATTTCCGGCGTATTATAGTATTTGAGAGTTGTAGCATCGCGTTTTAGTACCTGAATAGTGTAAAATCGCGTAGTCTCCTTCCGCCGCCGAGCAGTGTGTCAGCAGTGCGCAAGTAGCAGCATTACTGCATTTACTAGGCAATCTTGTATTTTAATAACAATTTAAATTTTGTGTCCATTTGTTTGCGATCTCTGTAGATTAGTTCAGACGTTCTTTGCATAACAGTTTTTAGCATGGATAGGGACTGCAACTGCTGTGTTCGGATGCAGGCTGAGTTGGCATCCCTTCACTCTCAGCTTCAGGCAGTGTTGGCTTCGGTCACACAGCTTGAGGCTGTTGCCAATGGGCATCACTGTGGGGGTCCGGATGGGGGTTTGTCGGGGACAGCCAGCTCGTCCCACGCATCCCCCGATCGGACTACGACTCTGGTTGCCCGGGATACTGCTCACACTGAGGCTGATCCCTCACCTGTGGTAGAGTGGGAGGCCGTCTCAAGGTGTGGCAGGGGGCGAAAGACATACCGGAGGGCTGAACGGAAGGCCTCTCCAGTTTGTCTGACGAACCGGTTTCAGGCTCTGTCTCAGGCTGATATTTATCTTCGGCCCGACATGGCTGCTTGTCCTGTTCCAGAGGTTGCCCCTCAGTCTGCAAGATCTGCGTGGTCGCAGAGGGTGGGCTTACTGGTAGTTGGGAGCTCCAACGTCAGGCGCGTAATGGGACCCCTTAGGGATATGGCAGCAAGAGAGGGGAAGAAAACTAATGTGCACTCTGTGTGCATACCGGGGGGAGTCATTCCAGATGTGGAAAGGGTCCTTCCGGATGCCATGAAGGGTACAGGGTGCACCCATCTGCAGGTGGTCGCTCATGTCGGCACCAATGATGTGTGTCGCTATGGATCGGAGGAAATCCTCTCTGGCTTCCGGCGGCTATCTGATTTGGTGAAGACTGCAAGTCTCGCTAGCGGGATGAAAGCTGAGCTCACCATCTGCAGCATCGTCGACAGGACTGACTGCGGACCTTTGGTACAGTGCCGAGTGGAGGGTCTGAATCAGAGGCTGATACAGTTCTGCGACCGTGTGGGCTGCAGATTCCTCGACTTGCGCCATTGGGTGGTGGGGTTTCGGATTCCGCTGGATAGGTCAGGAGTCCACTACACGCAACAAGCAGCTACACGGGTAGCAGGGGTTGTGTGGCGTGGGCTGGGCGGTTTTTTAGGTTAGATGGCCTTGGGCAAGTACAGAAGGGGCAACAGCCTCAACGGGTGCGAGGCAAAGTCAGGACGTGCGGGGACCAAACAGCAATCGGTATTGTAATTGTAAACTGTCGAAGCTGCGTTGGTAAAGTACCGGAACTTCAAGCGCTGATAGAAAGCACTGAAGCTGAAATACTTATAGGTACAGAAAGCTGGCTGAAGCCAGAGATAAATTCTGCCAAAATTTTTACAAAGGTACAGACGGTGTTTAGAAAGGATAGATTGCATGCAACCGGTGGTGGAGTGTTCGTCGCTGTTAGTAGTAGTTTATCCTGTAGTGAAATAGAAGTGGATAGTTCCTGTGAATTATTATGGGTGGAGGTTACACTCAACAACCGAGCTAGGTTAATAATTGGCCCCTTTTACTGACCTCCCGACTCAGCAGCATTAGTGGCAGAACAACTGAGAGAAAATTTGGAATACATTTCACATAAATTTTCTCAGCATGTTATAGTCTTAGGTGGAGATTTCAATTTACCAGATATAGACTGGGACACTCAGATGTTTAGGACGGGTGGTAGGGACAGAGCATTGAGTGACATACTGAGTGCACTATCCGAAAATTACCTCGAGCAATTAAACAGAGAACTGACTCGTGGAGATAACATCTTGGACCTACTGATAACAAACAGACCCGAACTTTTCGACTCTGTATGTACAGAACAGGGAATCAGTGATCATAAGGCCGTTGCAGCATCCCTGAATATGGAAGGTAATAGGAATATAAAAAAAGGGAGGAAGGTTTATCTGTTTAGCAAGAGTAATAGAAGGCAGATTTCAGACTACCTAATGGACCAAAACGAAAATTTCTGTTCCGACACTGACAATGTTGAGTGTTTATGGAAAAAGTTCAAGGCAATCGTAAAATGCGTTTTAGCCAGGTACATGCCGAGTAAAACTGTGAGGGATGGGAAAAACCCACTGTGGTACAACAGCAAAGTTAGGAAACAACTGCGAAAGCAAAGAGAGCTTCACTCAAAGTTTAAATGCAGCCAAAATCTCTCAGACAAACAGAAGCTAAACAATGTCAAAGTTAGCGTAAGGAGGGCTATGCGTGAAGCGTTCAGTGAATTCGAAAGTAAAATTCTATGTACCGACTTGACAAAAAATCCTACGAAGTTCTGGTCTTACGTTAAATCAGTAAGTGGCTCGAAACCGCATATCCAGACACTCCGGGATGATGACGGCATTGAAACAGAGGATGACATGCGTAAAGCTGAAATACTAAACACCTTTTTCCAAAGCCATTTCACAGAGGAAGACCGCACTGCAGTTCCTTCTCTAAATCCTCGCACAAACGAAAAAATGGCTGACATCGAAATAAGTGTCCAAGGAATAGGAAAGCAACTGGAATCACTCAACAGAGGCAAGTCCACTGGACCTGACGGGATACCAATTCTATTCTACACAGAGTACGCGAAAGAACTTGCCCCCCTTCTAACAGCCGTGTACCGCAAGCCTCTAGAGGAACAGAAGGTTCCAAATGATTGGAAAAGAGCACAGGTAGTCCCAGTCTTCAAGAAGGGTCATCGAGCAGATGCGCAAAACTATACACCTATACCTCTGACGTCGATCTGTTGTAGAATTTTAGAACATGTTTTTTGCTCGAGTATCATGTCGTTTTTGGAAACCCAGAATCTACTATGTAGGAATCAACATGGATTCCGGAAACAGCAATCGTGTGAGACCCAACTCGCTTTATTTGTTCATGAGACCCAGAAAATATTAGATACAGGCTCCCAGGTAGATGCTATATTTCTTGACTTCCGGATGGCGTTCGATACAGTTCCGCACTGTCGCCTGATAAACAAAGTAAGAGCCTACGGAATATCAGACCAGCTGTGTGGCTGGATTGAAGAGTTTTTAGCAAACAGAAAACAGCATGTTGTTAACAATGGAGAGACGTCTACAGGCGTTAAAGTAACCTCTGGCATGCCACAGGGGAGTGTTATGGGACCATTGCTTTTCACAATATATATATAAATGACCTAGTAGATAGTGTTGGAAGTTCCATGCGGCTTTTCGCGGATGATGCTGTAGTATACAGAGAAGTTGCAGCATTAGAAAATTGCAGCGAAACGCAGGAAGATCTGCAGCAGATAGGCACTGGGTGCAGGGAGTGGCAACTGACCCTTATCATAGACAAATGTAGTGTATTGCGAATACATAGAAAGGAGGATCCTTTATTGTATGATTATATGATAGCGGAACAAACACTGGTAGCAGTTACTTATGTAAAATATCTGGGGGTATGCGTGCGGAATGATTTGAAGTGGAATGATCATATAAAATTAATTGTTGGTAAGGCGGGTACCAGGTTGAGATTCATTGGGAGAGTCCTTAGAAAATGTAGTCCATCAACAAAGGAGGTGGCTTACAAAACACTCGTTCGACCTATACTTGAGTATTGCTCATCAGTGTGGGATCCGTACCAGATCGGGTTGACGGAGGAGATAGAGAAGATCCAAAGAAGAGCGGCGCGTTTCGTCACAGGGTTATTTGGTAACCGTGATAGCGTTACGGAGATGTTTAACAAACTCAAGTGGCAGACTCTGCAAGGGAGGCGTTCTGCATCGCGGTGTAGCTTGCTCGCCAGGTTTCTAGAGGGTGCGTTTCTGGATGAGCTATCGAATATATTGCTTCCCCCTACTTATACCTCCCAAGGAGATCACGAATGTAAAATTAGAGAGATTAGAGCGCGCACGGAGGCTTTCAGGCAGTCGTCCTTCCCGCGAACCATATGCGACTGGAACAGGAAAGGGAGGTAATGACAGTGGCATGTAAAGTGCCCTCTGCCACACACCGTTGGGTGGCTTGCGGAGTATAAATGTAGATGTAGAATAATCAGCCGTAGCTGAGCATGGTTTTTTGAGATGGGAACCATGAAATTAAATTTAATGGGACAAGCGTTCTTGCACAAACATCCCACTATCACATGCGCATGTATAGAGAAGCAATAGAGATTCACAAACACCATAACAATTTTAATAGGAAAGAGGAAGTTTTAAAGTTAGACAAAATATGGATGTCGATGTTGCGCCAGCAGGATGACAATCGATTACTCTTAATCGAGAATGATGACGCCTTCCAACGATAGGCATACCGTCAGCATCACGTGACGAATGGTGGTGCCCTCTATGTGCTCTACAAATGCAAGAGTACCTGGAGCCTCAGTGGCAGTAGCCAGACGACATCAGAAGATGTCTCCCACAGATGGAGATTAAACAGTAGGTGGAAATTTTATACATCGAGCACAGCCTCTCAGCCCGGAGGTTTCAAGTGAAGATAACACCAGCCGTGAAAGCCTACACTGTATGACTCTTAGGGTTGTTCTCAGTTGAGAAAAAAAATGTGGTTCATTGCTTTCTGGGCAACCCTCTTCGTAAAAGAATTGCATAAATTTCTCCACTGAAAGCCAGTCAACCAGAACAAGGATATAAACTGTATCCTCCTCCTTCCCCCAATACTTTCTGAAATAAAAGTGCCTTTTGCTAAATCTCTGTACCCGTTATTGGACTTCCTTTAGCTTGTAGTTGAGTAAACCACGACCAGTGGCATCACCAATCTTTTTGTAATCTGATATTTTCATGGTTTTACAATCTGTGATTTTTTTCTTTTTTTAATAGAAGAACAAGATGCTTTGCCACTCTTTCATGGTTTCCCCATTGTCCCATTTTTTCAGTATTAAACTTTTGTCTCCAATGAAACAAATTCACTCTTCTGTTTTGAAGTCAGCACTCACATTAGCGAAACATGTGTGGAACAATAATAAATACGTAACATGATCTGATTGTGCATACACTGCCCTAAACCTGAGTGGGCATTGGCTGACTGGCACTGTGTGAAACAGAGCAGTAACAGCTGAAGTGGGCATGATTATAAACTGTGCATGCATATGCATCTGGGCTACTGATCACACCCACTCCTTGCATATTTTTTATTCTATCCACGATATTCTTTTGATTTTTTTAAACATAGTAATCATCCATAACCCATTTCGGGTTAAACATGGCTCAAATTGCCAGGGCTTGAATTATCTAAGTCGTACTGTACATTAATACTACTAGTAACTGGTTGTTACTACGGTTTACATAAAGCTGCTTTTGGCAATGTGCAATTTGACTTGTTTCAAATTCCTGAAACCCCTCCTACACCCAAAGATTTATGAAACTGTGCGAATGAACGAAACTTCATTCACACCCCATAACATGAGAAATGGCAATGCTTTAGTGTTCTGGCAAATTTGTAAATTTTCTGGAATAGGTTGCCGAGACCTCTGGAAGTTCTGATAAGCTGCATCTACAGAAATTCGGAAATGCTGATCATTATACAATGGTGAATTCTCACACAGATTTGTTCGCCTAGTAACAAAGTGTACATATAACATGGGAAAGTCAAGTCATGCCATAAACTCCATAGACAGAACATACTGGTCAAGAGTACATTTATATGTTCCGCAAACCACAGTGAAATTCATGGCAAAGGTTCATTACCATTGTACCACATAGTGGTTTCTTCCAATTCCAATTGTGCAAAGGAGGACAAAAAAGAATGACTATTTAAACTGCTCTTTGTGTGATCTCATCAGCCTAATTTTATCATTGTGGTCCCTACGGTAAGAGTATGTAGGGGGGGTTGATGTATATTTCTATATTTTCGTTTCATGCTGGTTCCTGAAACATGTTTACTAGGCTTCTGCAGGATAACTGGCATCTGTCTTCAAGTATCTGCCAGTTATGGTTTTCCAGTAATTATGTGAGTCAGCCAGACCTGTGATCATTCACATTATCATCCTTTGAATACGTTCATTATCCCTTCTTAGCCCTACATGGTATAGGTCACATACACTTTAAGAATATTCCAGGATGGGCAAACTACTTTGTAGGCTGACTGGGTTTTACCAGTAACCCACCAATGAACCAAAGTCTGCTACTTGATTTACCCTTGATTGAGCCTATGTGATCACTCAGCTTCATACCCTATAAATAATATAATAATCAGTAGGATGCTGTCATCATGAAAAACAAAACTAACATTCTTTGGGTCAAAGCAAGGAATTTTAGATACCTCAATCGGGTAGGTAGATTAGACGATTTAAACAGGGAAATTGATGGTTGAAGTTATATATGGTGGGAATTAGTGAAGCGCAGTGACAGGCTGAACAGGGCTTCTGGTCAGTTGAGCATAAAGGCATTACTGTAACAGAGATAGAAATGGAGCTAATACCCACCATAACAGTAAAAGTTTATATGCCTACTAGCTCAGCAGATGATAATGAATTCTGTGCAGAAAATAATTTAAACACTTGATTTAAGGAGCACAAAAGAAGGCTATTTATGTGGAAGATACCAGAAAACATCAGGAGGTTTCAGACAGATCACATAAGTCAGACAAGATATTTTGAAATCAGATTTCAAACTGCAAAACATTTCCTGGGGAGATGTCGTGTCTGACCACAATTTATTGGTTATGAACTGCAATTAAACCTGAAGAATCTGTATAAATGTATAAAATGAGGAAATGGGACTGGGTTAATGGAAAGACCTGGAGTCTGGCAAGAGCTTCTGATGAACATGGAAAATGAATCCAACAGAAGATGAATCGGTAGCTTTGAGATACTCATAAGACGATCAAAAACATAAAAAAAAGACAAGGCCTAGTAGAAATTTGTGGCTAACTAGCATGATATTTAAGTTAATGATGAAGGATAAAAAATAAAAATGTAGAACATGAGACCCGTGATGACAGAAGTGTAAAATATCTAAGCAGGGTGAAATGCAAGGCTGTAGAAGCAAGCACGATTTGGGAAAAAGATAGATGTTGCCCCTAAGAAAATCTAAGATTCCTTTGGACAAAAGAGATCAGATGGCAAGCTAGTATTGACCAACAAAGGGAAAGGTGGGAGGTATATAGAGAAGGACTACAGTGAAATGAACTTAAAAGCAATGTTATATGAAGGGAAAATGAAGTAGATAAAGATGGGAGGGGACAGACTATACTGCGAGAGGAATTTGACAGAGCACAGAAAGATCCAAGTTGAAACAAGGCCTCTGGGGTAGACAACATTTTCTCAGAATTACTGATATCCTTGCGGGAGGCAACAATGAGGAAACTATTCCACCTGTTTTACAAGATCCATGAGAAGGGTAAAATATCACAACAGACTCCAAGAAGAATGCAATAATTCTAACCCAAGAGAGGCAAGTCATGTTTACAGAACATTAACAGTAACTGTTTCAGAAAAATGGGAAAAATGGCAGGAACTGACTTCAGTGAAGATCTTGGATTACAGATAAATGTAGGAACACATGAGACTATACAGACCCTACAACCTACTTTAAAAGAGGCTCAAGAAGGGCAAACGTACATAAGCAGAATTTTTAGATTTAGTGAAAGACTTGACAATGCTGATTGGACAACATTCTTTGAAATTCTGACGATATCACAGATAAAATAAAGGCAGTCAGAGGTTACATACTACTTATACAGAAACCAGACTGCAGTTATAAAGAGCTCAACGATATGAACGGGAAGCACTGGTTGAAATATTTAAGGGTTGCTGACTACATTGTAATTCTGCCAGGTGAGACGAACGAGTTCAAAGAATTGTAAAACAGCTTGAGCTCCATATAAATAGTGCAATCTTCAGTTAAACCTAATTGTTACATTTTGGCATTTGTCACTCTCTGCGATTTTTTTCTCCCCCACTCCACTATCTAATTTATGATTCTTGATGTTTCGGGATATGTCCTGTCAACCAATTCCTCAGCTTAATCAGATTGTGCTATAATATTTGCACCAATTCTATTTAGTACCTATTAGTTAGTTATTCATTCTAGTCATCTTATCTTCTCAAGCAGCACATTTAAATAACTTTTGTTTTCTTCTTGTGTGATCTGTTTACCTGCTCAATAACTAAAAGTCATGCAAATGGTCAGCATGTTGACATACTTTGTGTGGAGAAGATCTACTGTAATTTCAGAACTGGTGTGTACAATATCACATATTAGAGGTCACAGTTATGAACTGTATAACCTGGAAATAACTAACTCTATCCATTACAATGGATAGTGTTTTGTAAAGAGGTTATAACGTGAACAGCAACGACAGTACAACACAGGTAATGCAATGTAGGTAAGATAATACTGTATGATTTAGATTAGAAAATGAGATCCTAAAACCAGTAGACATATTCTGCTATTATGGCATAAATAGAGATGACATAAAATGGATTTTCACAACAAGAAAAGCATTGCTGAAAAAGAGAAATGTGTTCACACTGAAAATAAATTTACGTCGGAAAGTATTTTTAGAAGGTATTTGTCGGGTGTGTGGCATTATAGGAAAATGAAACATGGAGTTATTGGCAGGTTATGTGGTTCGTAACTGTGTCCTCTAATTTATGACATTGTACATGCCAGTTCCTTAATTATAGTACATCTTCTCGGCACAAAATATGTCAACATGCTTACCATTTGCACGACTTCTAGCTATCAAAGCAGAAAAAAAAGATCAGACAAGAAGAAAACAGTAGCTAGTTAAATGTGATGCTATATAAGATCAGATGAGAAGATCAAATAACTAACTAAGCTGTACTTAATAGAACTGGGGAGAAAAATTATGGCACAGCATGACTAGAAGGAGGAATTAGTTGATAGGACATATCGTGACACATCGAGGAATCAAACTTGGCGTCTGCCTGTTCAGCTGAGTGGTAATATGTTTGCCTACCATGCAGAGGGCCAGGGTTCAATTCGAGGTTTTCTCTGCTCATTGACTGGGTGCTGTGTTGCCTTCATCATCATTTCATCATCACTGACACGCAAGTCACCCAATGTGGCATCACCTGAAATAACACTTGGAACTCGGCAGCCAAACTTCCCGAAAAGGGGCCTCCCAGCCATTAATGCCACACAACCATTTTGTTTTTAATCAAACTTGGTAATGGGGGAAAGTGTTGGGGATGGGGAGGGTAAAAACTACAGAGGGTGACAAAGGCTACAATTACAGTATTTTTGTTTAAACGAAGGTCGAGTAGTTATGTAGAGATGAAGAGGCATGCACAGAATAGACTAGTACAGAGATTTTATCAAAAAAAGCCTTCGAGTTGAAAACAACAACAACAACAACAACAACAACAACAAAGTAACTTTTGGGCATGCCAATCAACTGTTGTGTTCCATGATGTGTAAACAGTTACTATATTAGCAATGTGAGCTATACCACGATATCCAGATTCCCAACACACCTGGACACACACCCAGTGAATGGGTGAAAATATTTCCGAGGAAAGATTGGGAACACTCCAAGAAATCAATCTGTGCTCAAAATTTTGATGGCAGTAAAATAAAATACAGTAATTAAAATTTTCTGATGGAAATTAGCAGACATATCTAAGATCTCAACTAAAATTACATGAAGGTGTTATTCAAAGCATTTTCTCAATCTACCAAACTATTAAAGTAAATCATCAAACTTCGGCAGTAGAAAACTGCCTGATGAAAGAAAACTTCCAGACTTCATATGAAACGTGAAAAGTTGGTCACATACACTTTTAAGACAAGGCTAACGAGAGATGTAGCTGTGTGCAGGTAGGAGGCAGCATGGTTTAGTTCTGACACTAAAGGCAGAGCTACACTCAACTAACTCAAAATTTAAATATAAATGTTTTGTCACAAAATATATTTTTCCCAAAAAACTATAAATTAATGTCATTCAAAGGTGGTGCATGATATGCGAATTTGTACGAAACCACCAGGCAGAGCACAGAAAACCACATCAAATCCATGTCATGTTCATACACAGCATAATCTTAACATGTTTTACTTTCTTATGCATCTGAAGTCCCTAGGTACAATGGTGACACTATTGTTTTAACACACTGACTGTTATGAGGCTGCTGAGGCCACAGATAGCCTGATGCCACCTGCCCACCGGTGGCCACAGTAGAGCCTCAACTGCTGCTGTGGCTCTGGCTGGCAGTTATATAACCAGCACTGTGTGTGCATCAGACAATATGTTAATGAGAACAAAAATATGTACAACGATTTGTGATGTTAAGACCTATCTATCTAGAACTCAAAGCAACAATATGAGGAGGACAGATTGCTACTCAGTATATGGTGGAGACACTGAGTTGCAACAGGCACACCAAAAAGAATGCCAACAAGCTTTCAGCAAGAAAGCCTCCTTCTGAATTTGAAAAACACACACACACCAAAAACCACTGTCTCTGGCTGCCGTAAGCCAGACTGTGAGCTGCAGTGCCTGATCTGATGGTTGAAACAATCTGGGTGGTGGAGGTAAGGAGGGTGGGAGACAGTAAGCAGCTGCTTGTGGGAGCACACAGGAACGAGGTACGGAGTGGGCTATACGAAGGGTAGGCAGGAAGGGGGCAGAAGAAAGAAGTAGGAAGTCTGGATGCTTTGGAATAGAAGGCTGTGTGGTACAGGGAGAGTTCCCACTCGCGCAATTCACAAAAGCTGCTATCCCTCCCTCTCCCTGCCCTAGCCACCTCCTTAACCCCACCATCCACACTGCTTCTCACATCATGCACTGTAGCCCACAAGCTGGTTTCAGTATCCAGACAGATGTGTGCTAATTGCGATAGTGTGAATCTGAGTTTCTTTTAATTCAGAAGAACGTCCTTTGGTCGAAAGCTCACTTGTCTAGCAGTCTTCTTCTTGTGTCTGTCTTCGACTCAGTATCTCCATTTTACAGTGGGTAGCAAACCATCCTTTTCATAATACTGTCATTATTCCATCTTGAATTTTCCATTACAGCTCGCAACACCAACATTAGTACAATCTGAAGGCTTAGCTCATTTGTATTTAGAAATTCACTGTTGATATAAAACCAGGGTAGGGCATGCATATCAATAAAATTGAGTGTGCTGCCCGTGAACACAGACTAACATTAGTTATTACTACTTGACTGCAGTTATCAGATTCCCAGTCAGACTGGGTTTCTGGGCAGAAAATAGGCTGCACATGGCAATACTTTTCTGGGTTATATATTTGGAGCTGTAACATTTCACAGGGAAATACGGAAGCGTCCGATCCCACCCGTCTGATTTGACCAATGACATCACAAATATGGCGGAAACAAAAACAAACACACACACTTTCCACAAGAAGCCTAATGACACTAACGGGACAAGCGCGGGAAATGGGGTGTTTTGGGTGGGGGGGGCAAACTAAATATAAACAAATTTAGACGCCTTGCGTAGCTACAACGTGTAAGTGAAGACAGCCATGCATGAATACCGACCCACCTCCCCCGGGGTCGTAACCCCTGCAACCCATAGAAGATAAAGATGCTTCAGTAGCTGATTAGTGTTTTGTCTTTTTAAAAAAAAATCTCACGGGATGGAACGAACAGATCAAAGATAAATATAATAAACTAAAACAGAAATTCGGGGAAACAGATAATTAAAATAAGTAATAAGTGTTTTTAAATTAAAAAAAAAAATCTCATGAGATAGAATGAACAGATCAGAAAAGTAAATAAAATAAGATAAAACCAAACTGGAGACAGCCACACTCAAACCAAACTCCACGCCGTCATGACGTCACACACAACACCCTTACGTCACGGGTCACAGCCGACGCGTTGGATCGGACGCTTCTGTCGACCCTTTCACAGAACTTACTGTGAAGCTGCAATACTCAGAAAATTCTCAGTACTTCAATTTTTTTGGTCGAGTTCTACTACTGAGTCTGATGAACAGAACGTAATTGCATTTTGTTGCTACATTTAATTTATGACATATTTTTCTATTTCTTTTCACAGTTTCTGTAATATTAGTAAGCATTTAAACACCGACATTTCAGCTCAACAACCATTAACCAGTCTGTACTTGCATGAACCTTGATTAATACACCCGTCACACACACATTAATGGATGTTTCACTGCTAGGCCACAAGTGGGAGCTTGGTAGCAATATGTCAAATATGGTCCAATGTAACTAGAAGATTGTGGCCAGCACTCCAACTACTGGGTGGATTACATATTAACAAATAAAACAATGATTTCTAACAACTTAAGTTTATTTTCTGGTATAATAATTTACATTCATAATTCTTGATATTTATTCTGCAATGTTTATCAATCTTAACTACATGTGGGAATAGTTGTAAAGGTGTATCACCCATTTGAGTCACAAAAAAGGAGGATTGCACATTTGCCCCTACAACCGATTACTACTGATTATCTGAGGGTGGGGAGGGAGAGCGTGGAGTTTTCAACCCACAAGATGTAACAAAAAGGTTTACATATTTGCATGACAAAGTAGGTACATTTATTGGTGACATTCTGTACCATACTTCTTGGGTGATCAGCTGACTGGTTGCATCAACTTGTCACGAACACCATCTTCAGGGAAAGATGATGGGTTCAAAACTGACAAATGCTGTGACAAGATGCCACCATTCAGATCACTCAGAAGATTTTTGCATTGGTATGCGCCAAGAAAGCCTCCAATTGAGGGTCCACACAATAATAAACAATCCAATGCGGTAATATAAATTATGAGTATGACATATTCCTAAAAATCTGATTATATATATATATTTAAAAAATGTATATCTTCAACAAAATTTTACCAAGGGTGGGGGAAGCTACATACATACTAACTTAAGATATGATGTTAAACACAAAAAGTACTTTGTTAATATCTTAACAGTCCATAAAAGCATAGTGTTTTGCATTCATACTTTATGTATCTACCACAAACACAGCAAATACAAAAATTTTATTGCCCCCTTTTTTATTAGGCTGCACTCTTTAGTACGGTAATTCAGTATACGTATATGTAGCAATGTTTTAAGTGGCCTGTACATAGACGTCCTGCACAATTTCAAACGATGATTTGAAAAACTGTCCAAGAAGGTTGCTAATAATGAAGCAGAGTGTTTTAATACAAAGTATGAAAATAAATAATGCCACTGTGTTCCACAGTAGTTTGAATACTGCAAACCTACCTGTAAGTAGCTTCTTGCATTGCTATCACACTTTTTTTTTTTACTGATTTACAGAAGAAATGCGATTGTAGAAAACCATGATTCTGTTTGGCATTAAATGTAACACCATGTTAGTAAAGCATAAAATATGAGTTTGTACTGACAAAAATTTCAGCCCAGCTTACTTAAAAAAAAAACTGCATCTAAACGGAACTTTTCCTACAGTCCCTAATTTTTCACTCTCCTTTGACGCTACTATTTAAGTCGTCAACAGTGGTTCATTCAGAATAGTTCACCTGAAGTGATGCAATGCATAATTCGTCAATTATCTACCTTGGGGAAATGTGTACAGATACTTTGTTGAACAACCCAGTAACTATGACGACTAGACACAAACGATCTGCTGAATCTATTTACACATAACACAAACTTTCATCGGCTTTGACTAGTGTCATAGGAAACTAGTGACAGAACTGCGTAGTCAACAATCGTGACTACAACGGCTACTGGAGTTTGCTTCAAACGAATTGGTACCTATTACAGATCAGTCTGCCAGCACAAGCAGGTCTTCCCCCTCCCCCAACTTTAACTGTCATCTATTCTAGCCTAGAACCCGCCACATATCAGCTTCAAGACACTGAATTTTTTAAAATTATCACTTTCGTTGGCTTCACCAACAGACAAACTGTTACCTTCCAACCGAACACATAGCTCATGCTAGGCTACAGACCAATGTGTCACTACAACTAGTTTTCTACTCTTTCTCCACATTCGTTTGCTACACCAACTAACGAAAAAGGTGACGTGACAGCATACATTAGCATTACGTCACCAGATAATGCCAACGACTTGTACCCAACGTTCGTCTTGATCCATTTTTAAACATATGTCTATATCGAATTTAATGTCTTACACAAATACACCACAGCTATAAAAGTCCTGTTTTGTGAATAAGAAATTTCTAATACAAGGAATACTGCTGATTTCCTCTCGGGAACATAAACTAATTATTAAATAAAAAAAATTACAACAAAAAAACGTAGACCTCGGCCTTAAAGTCAAATCTTTGCGCCACAAGCATTTTGAACACGGTACACATCCTAGAGGCAAAAAGTTTGATACTTTGCTAAATCAAAATTATTAAAATATAGGATGGAAGCCTTTTCGCATTACTATTACATTACACTAAACTGATTCTCTGTAGTGGTACATTCCCAAACAGCTTCAACTATTACCAATTAGCTAACCACATGGCTAGTTGGAGACCAAATAAATACACAAAGAGAATAATACTGTTATAATTACAGCATTAAAACACTAAAGAAGAAGTGATTGTATTTTTTCAGAATGCTCACATTTGACATTTCACACAACACCATCAGTCAGGGCATAAAAATGCTTATCACTAAAGAACCAACAGCTCCTTTGAAATTGAGATCAGTTTATAAAAGCAAAAACACTTATGAAATCACAAGCTTTTTTTTAAAACACTTCCTTAAGCTTTCGGAACGTTCCTCGTTTGCCAACGCTACGTCGCTTTTTAACTTCCGCCATTTTTGTTTCAGACTCTCCATTTCGTGACAAATACAGCCTCCAATTTGCAGTTCAGGTTTCTGGGGCCTTATTCTAAACATTCGCGCTGCGAGTGGTTGCTTCCTTCTTTCCAAGGCTGATCGCAATTCTTCATCGACTTGTTTTTTAATCTTTATAAGGTCTTCTCGCCTAATTGCCTGTAGTTTAGCCCTGTATTCCTCTTTCGACAGCCTTCCCTTATACTTACGCACAAGAGAGTCCACCGTCAACTGCCCATAAATTTCACGTTTCCTCTGACATCTGATTTTTAACTCTAAGGACTTGGGCAGTGCTCCTGCTGGAAGCGATATGGTACGGCTATCCTCCGCACCACAGACAGGACAACCCTTCTCTGTAGTTTCCACCTGCGCACCTCCGATTAAAACTCCCTCGTTGAAAGCTGTAAAAAAGAGAAAAATTGAAATTTCATTGAAGTTGGTCTACATACTTTCGTGGGTAAGATATTAATCTTAAATCGTAAAATATGTAGCATGAATTTATTACTGCAGTGCAGTAATTTTGTATCACTCTGGTAGAAAAAAAGTCTCACCTTCCATGGTTTACTAGTGAGGGAAGATCTGCTGCTACGCTAAACAGAACCAAATGGAAGAAACGCAGAAACTTCCAACAGTCCACAGCAAACGTAGATAATAAAACGTATTTTAGACTTCACAGTTACCAATGCTCTACGAAATTGAAGACACTTGCTATTCCCACGTGCTCTTCGGACAGACAAAAGTATTTAGTATAGTACCCCTCTACCCCTAAGTGCGGTTGGTCGATCGTTGGAATGACGTCATTTCCTCCGCGTCATAGGGACACTGTGATACGGATACGTGAGGGTACTATGCATCGAAAGTTGGCGCGACAATTAAGAACCAAATCACGTCGATCCCGCATCGACCCCAGGTGTGTCGGATGGCTGGTACAACTCGAGGAAAAGGGAACAGTTTACTTTTAATTTCACTTGTACTTCGTCCCACACACTTCCACGTTCTGACCATCAACTCTTAGTATGTGCAGTTTTTAAAATTTTTGGTTGTACTTTATCTCTTATCACATACTAGAAGAGTTTTTTTCTTTATTAAGCATTTGTTTCATCAAATAATTGACATAGGAATGGCTTATTTTGTACATTACACAGTTTAAAATATATGGTATGTTACTGGTGCAGTAAATTGATTCAGTACCATAAATAATTTTAAGCAAATAATACATAACAGTTAAACCCTGCAAGAGTATACACTAAAATGCATGTACAATCAAATACATAGTACAATAAATCACAAAGATATTTTTCATACATAATTGAAAGAGGGAAAAATTGGAATTTATGTCAACAGATATTCTTTTACAGTGTAATGGCACCTATCCTGCAAATGCGGTTTTAGAGCCATAATGAAGTTTTGTATATATTTTCTTGTCATGATGTGGTGGGAACCTTTATTGTGAAGTTTTTTTCCCAGTATGTAGAGGTCCATTTTGTCTGAGAGTTGTCACTGTGGAAGTCAAATGTTTGCTTGCAGGCTGTTTGATTTGTGCATACTGCTTTGTTTTAGACTCTGAAATTTGCTTTATGTAATTAACTACCTCAAGAATGTGCAAGGATGACAGTGGTAGTATCTGGAGTGCTTTAAAAATGGGTTTGCAAGAGTTCCTGGGTTCTGTAATTTCAACTGCCCTTACGGTCCTCTTTATGCTATGAAATTGCTTTTGCTTATTGGCGACTTCCTCCAAAAAATTGTCCCATATTACAGCAGTGATTCTGCTTAGGTATAATGCATATTTTTTAATGTTTCATTTGTTGTACACGAACGAAGCATTTTTACACCATGACATATTGTGCTTAGCTTCTTGCTGATGTAATTGAAGTGCGTGTCCCATTTCATGTTTTTCTGAATCTATATTCCTAGAAATTATGTTGATATTAGAATTTCTAATTGCTTAACAAATAGATTTATAGTGAGAGTAGACAGGTGTTTGTTTTCTGTGGTATAGAGGTGCATTATGCACTGTGTCAGTTTTCTCAGTGATAATAACATTGAACAAAATTGTTAGTGGTGAACCATTCTGCAATGTGTGTGGTTCAGTTTTGTATTTGATATTGTACTTCTGAAGCAGTTTTACGTTTTGTCAATATATTTGTATTATCTGCAAATTTTATATATTTCTTTAAGTTGCTGGGTGACTACTTCATTGGCAGATCTTAAGGACAACAGCAGACCAGAAATAGAACCTTGTGGCCCACCATATTTAGTTAATTTGGTTCTAGACAGGTAGATATACATAATGTTTTCTTCCTGATACTTGATTTCTACTATCTGCTCTCTGATTTTCATGTATGATGTCAACCATTCGTGAACCAACACCCTAATTCGTACACATTCCAATTTTTGAAGCAGTAATTTGTGGTCTGTCACATAGGTTGTTGTGATGCCAAAATATATTGCCAATACTTGTTCTTTATGGTCTGATGTCATAAATGCTTCATTAAAAAAATAAAAAAAGGCAATTTCTGTCGACTTGTGTCTTCCGAATCCTTTTTGGGTACTTTTTTTTTTTACAAACGTAAATAAGTATTTCATTGGATGTTTTCTACAGTATTTTAGAAAAACCAGACAGCAGAGTATGGGTCTGTAATTCTTTTCATCTCTCTTATCTCCCTTCTTGAACAGAAGCCTTACATTCACAATTTTTAGTGTAAAAACACCATTACACAGTAAGAAGCAGATTAGATTAGATAAGATATACTTTTCGTTCGAATATATCTATAGTGAAGAGATCCTCCAGGACTTAGAACACGTCATAAAAACAAGAACACTTGGTAAATATTTACAAAGGAAAACAGAAATACTAAAATACCTCACAAAGGTCGCTAATGAAATCGTCATGGATGTGAAAAACGTAGAATTTTCATTTAAAAGCTAAAAATAACTTGTTAAAAAGTATGTAAATGTTCAGTACACTCAGGTAATATATCAGCAACATGTCACTTGGTTCTAATAAGAAATTCGTCAATGGATTAGAAGAAGTTGGTCACCAATAAATCCTTTAGGATTGTCTTAAATTGGACTTTATTAGTAGTTAAATTTTTTATCACTGCTGTCAAGTTCCTGAAAATGTGTGTTCATCAATCATGAGCACCTTCTTGGACCAAAGTAGATGATTTTAATTTTTGTGAAGAGTAGTCTTCTTTCTAGTATAGATTACACGATCTGAGCCATTAGTTTGAAAAAGATATATATTTTTAAAGACGAATTTCATTGAGGAATAAATATATTGGGAGACAGTGATTAGTATGCCTAGCTACCTAAACAGTCCTCTTCAGGCTGTTCTTGAGTTCACGCCATAAATAATTCTTATTATACATGTTTTGATGCGGAAAACCTTAGTTTGCTTAATAAGTTACCCCAAAACTTAATCATATAGAGACATTATGTAATGAAAGTAGACATAGTATCATGTGAAAATTTCACTAACAGATCTTTCTAGGCTATAGTTGATTTGCTTTTTATTGCAATGTTTTTAGCACCCACAAATAAAACAAATTTGGCATCTGTTAACCTAAGAATCTTCGTATACACAAAAAAAGTAATGACCCTAAAATGGAAGTAAAAAGGTGAGTTAGAGCGTAGCATATATTTTTAAATATGTAAACGTGAACACTGTATATGTCTGAGGAAATTGTGATTTTAATTTCTTCATACACATCCAGTCACATTAATGTGACCACCTGTCAAAAGCCTTAATAGCCAGCTTTTGCAGTGTGGCCTACTCTGAGACTTGCAGAAAGAGAGACAATGTAATTCTGGAAGGTACCAACAGAGATGCAGAGCCTTGCTGCCTCCATTCCCATGACCAGCTGCACTAGGTTTCTCAGTTGAGGATCCATGGTGTGAACAACCAGACTGAGGTGGTCCTACAGATTCTGAATGGATTTAAACTTCGTGGCCTTGGGAATATGGTAAACTCTTCCTGTTGCTCTTTGAACCACACATGCACACAGTAAGGTGTGTGACACATTGCATTGTCCTGCTGGTGGATATCATCATGATGACAAAAAACAAATTGCATGTAAGGGTGAATGAATTGTCCCATTGTGGGATAGTACATGCATAAAGAACAAAGTTCGCAGGTAGCCTTGAACTACAGAATCTATTTCTCTAAGGAAGCAACAATAAAACATGAATAACAGAAACTGAATCTCTACAAAGAACACGAGAGATTTTCATGATCTGATAAGAACAACTGTCACTCTGTGAATACAGTTCTAAGAAGGTGCAAGAGGAAACACTCAGTCTGATACCACAGATTACTCTCCCTGGTTGAAATTAGTTGTGATCACGATTGGTGGTGCATTTGCGTTGTCTTCATATGGTAGTGCTGTATCGGTGACTCGTTGTTTACTGGGTGGTAGACTCAGCAGCACAGCCTATTAAAGAGCTCAGGCGGCAGTCCTATATAAACCAACCAGCACAGGGATATCATGAAATGACTGGCGTCACATGGCTTAGAGGATGCGAAATAGTGCCAGCTGTATCCAGTGATTGTGGCACCCTCCACACTGCAACGGATGGCACAGTGAAGTCGAAGTCAGCTGCAGGCGTCTGGTGTGACGGCAACCCACAGGGCATTGCTGTGTGGCTGGTGTGCCAGAACATCAGGCACCAAAGGTACACAGCATTTCTCTTCCCTTCAGAGATAGATGACGAAGCAATCTTCGAATTTAATGGGCTGTACTGGAGGCAACAGTTGAGGACATACCACTCCTCTTCCCTTTGGACGAGATGGTGCATCAGGCTGGGGAACTGGATGGAGAGCATAGGCGTCATCAAAGAGGAGAGGCCAGTGCTCTGCCTGGAGAATGGACGAGACGGTTGGGGCTATGACCAGGAGTGAATGGCACAGAGTGGTAGTGAGATAGAGATGTGGTGAGAGCGAAGATGGCTGTTGAGAAGAAATCCCTATGTGTGAGAGAAAACAGATGTCTGGAAGCATGGAACGAAAGACGAGGGTGGAACATAGGAAACAGGCAGGAAGAAGAACTGTGCATGCCCGTTGAATGGTGTAGGAGGCCCTGTGATTGGTGCAGAGAGTGCAGGCGGGCTGGTGGAACCACGGAGGGTGGCGCCGAAGCTAGCAGCGTGTGTCCTGAGGCACTGGAGAAGGTGACAGGAGGTGCTTGGTACATTACTAGAAGGAATGCAGCGCCAGGCATACTGAGGTTGTCTGTGAGGAGGCCTGGAAAAAAAAAAAACGTCCAGAAACGTTATCGAGCCTCTTCTCTTTGGAGGGAGATGGTGAACCCATCTGGAGGTGTAGACAGTAACTGTGGTGGAGGCCACAGGCAAGCACATAGCAGTAGACATGGTCCCCAAGGGTATATTCATACTTGTGTTGACTCACTGCGCCTTCTATAATAGTGAGATCATCCAGGGAATGCCAAGGAAACATTCCACTGACCATAACAAAAAAATGGTTCAAATGGCTCTGAGCACTATGGGACTTAACTTCTGAGGTCATCAGTCCCCTAGAACTTAGAACTACTTAAACCTAACTAACCTAAGGACGTCACACACACCCATGCCCGAGGCAGGATTTGAACCTGCGACCATAGCGGTTACGCGGTTCCAAACTGAATCGCTTAGAACCGCACGGCCACACTGGCCTGCTGACCATAACACATGCAGGGTATTTGCTTCACCAATGGCCAGAAGTCCTATGGAGCATAGAACGTGATTCATCTGAAAAGGCCATCTGTCGCCTTGCAGTGGACATCCAGGTGCAGTATTGGTGTGCAAATTCCAGCCTTGCTAGTCGATGAGCAGCAGTCAGCTTCAGTGCATGAACAAGGCACCTTCTGCAGCGATCCATATGCAGCAATGTTCACTGAACAGCCTTTGTGGAGACACTACTGGTAGCCCCTTGGTCCATCTAGATGGTGAGTTGCTCAACAGGTGTACACTTGTTCACCCGTGCGAATCTCCATAACAGTCATTCCACCCTTTTCTCGGAAGTCAATGATCATGCCCTTTTGACATCAAATCAATCACTCCATTTCCACATTGCATCAATGACTGATTTGTTTCCTGTGTCCCCCGAAGTGCTTTATACACCCACCACTGCTAGTATTGCCACCTGCCATCTGTGAATAGTCACTGCCAGTTGATATCAAACATTAATGTGCCTGAATGGTGGTACACTCAATATTTCCTTCTAATCTGTTGGACACAAAAAGATTTTTTTCATTTAAATGAATTTTTGCTTGTCTCTGCTTTCATCTGGTTTCAGAAGCTGTTTTTTTTTGTTGTTTTTCTTTCAGACTGCTTACTGTTACTGTGAAATATACATTTAACAAACCAGCTACTCTGTGTGAGTCAATAATTTGTCACTGTTTTCAAACATATTAATGTTACAATGTTTTGCCAGCTTTTCTCCTGACAGTGTCCCAAATTGCTCTATTTTTTTTTCTTTCTCATATAGTTCTCATTTGTTAGTTTCTTGACTTACTGATAATTTTAGTTAATATCTGTTTGTGTCTTTTAAAATAAGCATAAAATTCTGGGGTTGTTTACGTTTGTTATATCTAATAGAGACTGATTTGATTTGATTTTGACAGGGAAGCTAAAACAGTTTAGGTCTAACCCACCCCTGCCCACACCGAAACCGAGATTATTGTGCAGTATCGCTCCCTTTGCCTCTAGTAAAGACAGATAATGCCCTTAAATAGTGCAAGGAGTCCCTTTACCAGATTCTGTATCCTTCGCTCTCCAATGACATTCATTCAAAGATTAAGTGTGATGCAGTTTCTTTACTCTCATTACAGATCCTACATTTAGGGTCTTCTTCCATTATACCCATTGTGTGTAGGTGTTTTTTGAAATTCCCATCGCCAGTCATCAGCTCAGTCATGAGTTTGATCTCTTTCCTGTTCAATCCCAGGATTAAAGAGCTTCTTTTAAAATATGGGCATCATTACCATAACATGTTTTTCTTTATGGACCTTGGTCTTATATTCTATGTGGTGTTTCCTGAGCCAGTTCCATAGTTCTAGTTTGATCATAGCCTTGGTGATTGTCAGGACAGGTTCCGGTTCAATAAATGGAGTCGTTGTCCCCATCCTGGCCAATCTGTCGGCTTGTTCATTGCCACAGATCCCTGAGTGGCCAAGGACCCACACTAGGTTTACCCTGTTGCTTCCCCCTAGCTCCACCAGAGCCCTGTGGCATTCTGCAACAATCTTAGATCTTGTTGCAGGAGCTGCCAATGATTTCAGGGCTGTCTGGCTGTCTGAATAGATGTAGATGCTACAGTCATTGTAGCACCAAAGCATATTCTCCTCCACACATTCCCTGATTGCAGTAATTTCAGCTTGGAATACAGAGGCTAGTTTTCCAAGAGAGATGACGCCCTCCAGTCTGAACCCCATACATCTCTGCCCCAACGCCTTGGTCTGATTTCGACCCATCCGTGAACCAAACAATTTCCCCCATACGATGTTGAACTGTTTTTCCCACTGCTCACTGCTTCCAATTATTATATTGTAAGGCTTGTTGAAGCAGTTGGGAATTATTATATAGTTGGCAGGCATATCGCCAGCCATTCCTATGTTTACCTCACTCACTATGTTATGTGTGATTCTGGATATCCCGATGAGATGCAGTTTTTGCCAGTTTTAAGTCTGTATGCCCCAGGTGCTGCCTCCATCTTGACACAAACGTGTAGTGGAGGCATGTTTAGCATGACTTCCATCCCAGCGGTTGGTGTGCTGCTAATTCTGCCTGTTATGGCTAAGCAGGCCAGTCTCTGCACCTTAGCAAGCTCCTTAGCTGCAACCTGCTGTTCTATCTTCTGCCACCACACTACGGCCCTGCAGGAAATCCTAGGTCTAACCACTGTGGTGTATATCCAGTGCATACCTCTGGGGCTTAGGCCCCTGTTTTTACTAGATGCCATTCTGGTACTCACTAGAATACTTTTTGCCTTGGAGCAGGTACTCTTAATGTGAGGGGTCCACGTTAGTTTCTCATCTAAGGTTACCCTTAGGTATTTCACTAATCCCTTCACAGATAGAGTTGCATCGAAGAGCTTTGGATTCCAGCTTGAGTGTTGGATATGCCTCTTCATAAATGGCATCACAACAGTCTCAGATCCTGTTTAATGCACCAATTTTGCACAATGTCCAATCCTCCTTATGCCATATTTCTAACTGTGTCAGTAAATTTGCCGAGTATTACCATGACAGGGTCATCTGTGTATCCTTGGCAGAAGCATTGTCTGGAATTTAGTTCCTCAATGAGTTCGTTCACCACTAGATTCCACAATAAAGGGGACAGAGCTCCTCCTTGTGGGCAGTCTCTAGTGGTGTTAATTACCCTCATTTCATTCATCATGGTAGTCTCTACATTCCGTCCACTAAGCATGGCCCTGGTCCACCTACATATAGTGGTCCCTAGATCATGCACCTCTGCTGCCCTTATCATGGAATCGAAGATAGTGTTATTGAAGGCCCCCTCAATATCCAGGAAGATGCAGAGGGCTATTTCTTGGAAGCAACGTGTTTTCTCCACCCTCCCAACGAGTTGGTGGAGAGCTGTCTCACGCGATTTACATGGTTGATATGCATGTTGGTTTGAATGTAGAGGGGCCCTAATTAGCCTCCTCTCCCCAACGTATACAGTAACCAATTTTTCCAATCTTTTGAGAATGAAGGAGGACAGACTGATTCGTCTCATATCCTTGGCCTTGGTATGATCAGTTCTCCCTGGCTTTGGAATGAAGACAACCTTCACTGCCCTCCAAACATTGGAAATGATTACTACTGCTAGGCTAACCCTCAATAACCTGCATAGGACTGATGAGTTTTCTCTCCTGCCTGTTGCAGGAGAGCTGGAAAAATTCCATCTGGGCCAGCTGACTTGAATGGTTGGAATGTTCCCACAGCCCATTGGGTTTTATTTAAGTCCACACACTCCTTGGCCGATTTCCAGTCCTCTCTTCGAGTGCCTGAGAACCATTGTCTCTCTGGGATCACATTCTGGACTGTGTTGTGTGGCAGAGCATATTCAGGAAATTGAGTTTTGAGGAGCAGTTCCAGCTGTGTTTGTATATTCCCCAACCTCCTTCCTCAACGTACCTCCTGGATTGATTGTTAATCTAGTGAGGATTCTGAGAAGTCTGGCTTGAGCAGCTGTGCTCTCCACTTCCTCGCAGAATGCCTTCCATGATGTCTTCTTTGCTTGACTGATTGTAGGGTTGTAGCTGACAAGGGCCTCACGATATTTAGCCCATTGTCCTTTATGTCTCGCAATCTTAAACAGTCTTCATGCATGTTTTCCTTGAATTTCTAAGTTATTATACCACCAAGGCACACTCCTATTTGTGTACTTCTTGGTGACTGTGCAGTTGTCCTGATATTTCCTCAAACTCTACTGGATTCCTTATCGATGTTTTAATTTTCGATAAGCTTAAGTCAAGGTCCCTCCTATATGTCTCCCAGTCTGTTTTCCTGGGATTCCCATAGATCATGGTCTGTCTGATACCCATTTCAACCTCGAATTTAATGTACATGTGGTCCAATGAGGATGGCTCTAACATCACATGCCATTGTTTGACATAGCTACCATCATCATGGAACCAAAAGTTACGTCAGTTACTTCTTCCAATCTGATATTCCTGAATGTAGGTTCATTGCCCCTATTCAGGACCTCCAGGTTGTTAGCTAAAAGAAATTCAAGAAGGTACTCACCTGTATTGTTGGTGTCCTAGCTGACCCACACTAGGTTGTGGGCATTGGCATCGCATCCCACCAGCAGTTGGTCACCTTGCCGATGGCAAGCCTCTACCAGTCTCCTCGCCTCCAAAGGAGGAGGAGAGCTGTCTTTGTAAGGAAGGTATGCTGAGGCCAAAATAATTTCCCTAGTGATACCTTCCTCACATTGCTGCATTTTAATGGTCACTAGGTCGCTAGAGCAGAAATCCATCACTGGCATGAAACAAATTCCATTTCTTACATAGATGCATGTTCTGGAGTTTCTTATATTTCTAGCATAAATCAGCTTACCTCCAGTGTCACCGAGGCCAGATACGCCCCCTCCATATATATGTAGAGTTCTTGTATCAGGGCCATGTCCACTTCCTGCCTCCCCAGGCAGCGGCTCAGGGCAGCAGAGGCCCATTTCCTGTGATGCAGAGTAATCTGCAGCACTTCCAGTCTCCGTCTTGCTGCCATGATTGCTTTTGAGATAGTTGAGAACCCTGACTGTGACCTGCGAGGTCCCTAAAAACAATTTCAGGCCTTGATCTCACATCGCCTTCAGGGACTTCTCTCCAACCTCCATCATCATGGTTCATCCTTCTGGTACAACCTTCTGGTTGATCACTCTCCAGTCTTCTGTCGAGACTTTTGGGTTCTGAGGCCCTATTTTCTCGAGCAGAGTCTTTGGAGAGACATCCTTAAGGACCTTTGGTACACATATTGATACCTTTGCGGTCTCTAGAAGTTCTGCTGCCATCTTGACCAGCAGCTTTGCACCTTCCCTCAGGGATATCATGGGCACCTTGTCCTTAAGCCATTCAACCATATGCACCCCCTCACAGACAAAAATTAGGGCACTACGATCTAGATAGACTGTCGTGAAGTTGTGTCCTTGACGAGTGTTCAAAATGGTTCAAATGGCTCTGAGCACTATGGGACTCAACATCTGAGGTCATTAGTCCCCTAGAACTTAGAACTACTTAAACCTAACTAATCTAAGGACATCACACACATCCATGCCCGAAGCAGGATTCGAACCTGCGACTGTAGCGGTCGCACAGTTCCAAACTGAAGCGCTTAGAACCGCTCAGGCACACTGGCCGGCCCTTGACGAGTGTCCCCCCCCCCCCCCCCCCCAATATTTTCAAAGAGGGCCATCTGTACAGATTCCTCTTGCTGCAAGGCCATGGCCATCAGTAGATAGCCTTCCTGGATAACTGTCATCTTGAAATCCGAGAATGCAGTACTATAGGTCTGTTCCCCTATTTCCTGCCTCGGTTTTTCTGGGCTCACTTATCCAGGGAGGAGGAACTCATAATTCCTGCATTATCCTCTTGCTGCTGTCCTCGTTGTTGTGGGGGTCTGTGTATCCCCTTCAGCCTTAGACAGTTTTTTCTTGGGAGTCTTAGGTTCAGGTCCCTTTAATTACCTCCACTTGTCTTTAGGAAGCCATTCTTTCCCTTCCTTTTTCCTTTGTTCCCTGAGTAATTTCCTCCACTGGACTCAAGACAAGGCTTTAATCTTGATCTGGTCCAACATCTCGGTTACAGTTCCCATTTCTGGCTCAGGTCTAGATCCTGATTCAGTAGTGGGAATGCCTTCCATCGGTCCTGACCTCAATGTTGGGTGTCTGAGGTCTCAGTTTGCCCCTCAGTTTGTTTTTCTTTATTTTCTTTAATCGTGTCCATATTGATCCCAAGATATTTTGGGATCTACATGGTCCACACCAAGAATACCCCTCGCGGTGTAAGACTAATTACTCAGGGAGGTCTCCCAGTATCCCTGAGGCTTTGTTTGTGGCACATCTTCCCATGTGCCATGCACCCCATGGCACGGATCGCATCACACCATGGGTTGGGAAAGGGAATTGAGTAGGACTAGGAGTGGATAGGGAAGATGGGACGTCGTGGGGCACTCTTAGTCTGATCTGTTGGTTGAGGCCTTTCCGGCAGTATAGGTTCTCTACCTTCAGCATAGTCCTCAGCTTCACGCGGATACATAAGCCTCTCCACCCGTATGGACAGTGCTTCATGAAGGTGGTCTCCTCCAGAGAGGTCCGATAGAGACACCTTTTCTCCTTCAGTGAAACTTGTATGCCTTGAGTGAGCCAACTACTTTTTATATTTTCTCATGATTTTCCTTTTTCTACTTAGGAAGCAGTGCTAGTGCGATTTAATAACTTTGTTTTACTTCCAACAGAACCACAACATTGCACAGAGCATATTTATGATCTCACCACCTCCTTTTATATTTTTATATTCCACATCTTGTGCTGGCTGTTTGCAGCATTAATTATATATTCAAGAGTGGTTTCTGGTTTCACTACTCACGAAAAGAATGTGTCAATAAAACAACTTTAGCAGTGTGTTTTAAATTTAGGACTGACTCAATTACAAAACCATGTTTTCACTTACAGAGCCGAAATATCATAAGCAAGTAATACGCATAGGGTTATATCATCAGTTTCTAATAGCCAATATCTTGTGGTGACATACGATTTCTACATGCACTCAGTTCTCAACTATGGGATTCCGTTCTGGGGATCAGAAGTACCAAACATGGAAACAATTTTTAAACTACAGAAAGAACAGTAAAAATACTAACTAAAAGTAGTAGTTGGACTCACTGTAAAGAACTATTTAAAAAACTGGTTGTAAATAATTTTCTGTGTGTGTTATATGATAAAAATTGTTGTTAGTGTCTTTCTTTATATGTAGCATGATAAATAACGTATTTTTGGTGCAGTCTCTCCAGTCATGACTGGTCAAAAAAAAAAAAAAAACTCAGACTCCTCCTAAACAAGCCTCAGAAGATCCAACAGTACTGACCAACTGCCATGTCATCCTCAGCCAGAAGGCATCAATGGATGTGAATACAGAGGAGCATGTGGTGAACACACCACTCTACAGGCCTTTGTCAGCTTTCACGATTGGTGCCGCTACTTCTCAATTAAGTAGTTTGTAATTTGGCCTCACAAGGGTTGAGTGCTCTCCTCTGATGGCAGCACTTGGCATACCCAGACTGTCACCCACCCAAATGCAAGCCAAACTCCACAATACTTAACTCTGGTGATCTGATAGGAACTGCTGTTACCACTGGCTGCGAGGCCATTTGCAGTCATGACTGGTAAACAGTGCACATCTAGTAGTCTAGTACATAATTTGGAACAAGAGTCAGTTTGGACTCACATTACAAAGAAAAACAAACAAAAAACCCAGAACAGCATTTTCTGTCTGGGAATAAAATTGTATGATGAATTTCCCAGGGAGATGAAAAAGATTACTAAAATATGCATATTTAAAACGGCAGCTGAAACATTCTTCAAAAGTAATGTATACTACACAATTAAAGAATACTGATACAACTCAGACCAGTAATTAACACTGAATGGGTATAACTGCAATATGCATCACTCTGTCACAGTACAATGCATGATCACAACATAATGCTTTCATAATAAAATCATATGCCAACATCTACAGTTCATGTTAGTAATGTCTTGTGATTCTTCATAGCTCAAAACCTCGCTCATCATGGGGCAATGCTTACTCAGTTTTTCAGGTGGACTGAGGGAAGGACAATGAGCTGTGCTTGGGGCATAGCTGTATTCGTATGTGCCTAGAATAAGTTTTCTAAACAGGTGAGTCAGTACAAGGTGCATAGCAGAATGTTAGTGGTCTAGGAGTCACTAGTGGGAGTCCCCAGTGTTTGCAGTGACTTACTGAAAAACTGTGTTTCATATTGCAAGTTAACAGGAGCATGTTGTGTGTAAATCAAAGAACATTGTACAATAGTGACCAACCAAATGAGTCAGTGCAATTAAGTCACTGATTTCTTGTTTGAGAGAATGGAATTTGCCCCATCTGGTTATTGTGATTTGGGTTTTCTGTTGTTATCTTAAATCATTTCAGGCAAATGCAGAAATATTCCTTCTTCAAGACTACAGCCAAACACCTGTCTTACCCTCGCAAATGTATAGCCTATTTATTTATTCTGTGTGTATGTACGTTTTGAGCTATTTATTTTCATTTTGTTACAATGAAAAATCCTGTATCATTGTGAGAA
The DNA here is from genome assembly GCF_023864345.2 of Schistocerca serialis cubense. Lineage (NCBI taxonomy): Eukaryota > Metazoa > Arthropoda > Insecta > Orthoptera > Acrididae > Schistocerca > Schistocerca serialis. The sequence goes on along the minus strand of NC_064642.1, from coordinate 118,848,131 downwards.
AACCCGTGTATATAAAAATAAATCAGATGAAATCATATTATTTACACAACTTTCAAAGCCTTTAAAGTGGAAGTGACAATGCCAGAAGGATAACCTTCAAGATTTAGGGCATGAGGAATGTATTGCTCTGGTAAGTTATCCTTGTAGTAATAAACTATGATTTGCCTGATCTTTGCCTATGTCCACAAGAAATGTGATGGATGAAGTGGTATTTAATTACTGATTGAGTGTAATTTAAAAATTCTTGCGCAATTTAATTGCTATATAAACATGTCTGTATTATGATTTCCTAACTGGTTTTATGTTAAGACTAGAAACATATGGATTCCAGTATTATAGACTAGTCTTTAACGTGGTTTAATTACATGCAGTAGCAAAACAAAATGTAATAAACAATGTGAAAAATATATACATCAATTACTCTTATGATCTGATTTTTAATGTAGCAATGCTTTCATGTGTTTTGTTATATATCCTTTCCATGGAAGAGGATGTAGGTGAAGATGAAATGGGAGATACGATACTGCGTGATGAGTTTGACAGAGCACTGAAAGACCTGAGTCGAAACAAGGCCCCGGGAGCAGACAACATTCCATTGGAACTACTGACGGCCTTGGGAGAGCCAGTCCTGACAAAACTCTACCATCTGGTGAGCAAGATGTATGAGACAGGCGAAATACCCTCAGACTAGAAACATATGGATTCCAGTATTATAGACTAGTCTTTGACGTGGTTTAATTACATGCAGTAGCAAAACAAAATGTAATAAACAATGTGAAAAATATATACATCAATTACTGTTATGATCTGATTTTTAATGTAGCAATGCTTTCATGTGTTTTGTTATATATCCTTTCCATGGAAGAGGATGTAGATGAAGATGAAATGGGAGATACGATACTGCGTGAAGAGTTTGACAGAGCACTGAAAGACCTGAGTCGAAACAAGGCCCCGGGAGTAGATAACATTCCATTGGAACTACTGACGGCCTTGGGAGAGCCAGTCCTGACAAAACTCTACCATCTGGTGAGCAAGATGTATGAGACAGGCGAAATACCCTCAGACTAGAAACGTATGGATTCCAGTATTATAGACTAGTCTTTGACGTGGTTTAATTACATGCAGTAGCAAAACAAAATGTAATAAACAATGTGAAAAATATATACATCAATTACTGTTATGATCTGATTTTTAATGTAGCAATGCTTTCATGTGTTTTGTTATATATCCTTTCCATGGAAGAGGATGTAGATGAAGATGAAATGGGAGATACGATACTTCGTGAAGAGTTTGACAGAGCACTGAAAGACCTGAGTCGAAACAAGGCCCCGGGAGTAGATAACATTCCATTGGAACTACTGACGGCCTTGGGAGAGCCAGTCCTGACAAAACTCTACCATCTGGTGAGCAAGATGTATGAGACAGGCGAAATACCCTCAGACTTCAAGAAGAATATAATAATTCCAATCCCATAGAAAGCAGGTGTTGACAGATGTGAAAATTACCAAACTATCAGTTTAATAAGTCACAGCTGCAAAATACTAACGCGAATTCTTTACAGACGAATGGAAAAACTGGAGAAGCCGACCTCGGCGAAGATCAGTTTGGATGCCGCAGAAATGTTGGAACACGTGAGGCAATACTGACCCTATGACTTATCTTAGAAAATAGATTAAGGAAAGGCAAACCTACATTTCTAGCATTTGTAGACTTAGAGAAAGCTTTTGACAATGTTGACTGGAATACTCTCTTTCAAATTCTGAAGGTGGCAGGGGTAAAATACAGGGAGCGAAAGGCTATTTACAATTTGTACAGAAACCAGATGGCAGTTATAAGAGTCGAGGGACACGAAAGGGAAGCAGTGGTTGGGAAGGGAGTGAGACAGGGTTGTAGCCTCTCCCCGATGTTATTCAATCTGTATATTGAGCAAGCAGTGAAGGAAACAAAAGAAAAATTCGGAGTAGGTATTAAAGTCTATGGAGAAGAAATAAAAACGTTGAGGTTCGCCGATGACATTGTAATTCTGTCAGAGACAGCAAAGGGCTTGGAAGAGCAGTTGAACGGAATGGACAGTGTCTTGAAAGGAGGATATAAGATGAACATCAACAAAAGCAAAACGAGGATAATGGAATGTAGTCGAATTAAGTCGGGTGATGCTGATGAAATTAGATTAGGAAATGAGACACTTAAAGTAGTAAAGGAGTTTTGCTAATTGGGGAACAAAATAACTGATGGTGGTCGAAGTAGAGAGGATATAAAATGTAGACTGGCAATGGCAAGGAAAGCGTTTCTGAAGAAGAGAAATTTGTTAACATCGAGTATAGATTTAAGTGTCAGGAAGTCGTTTCTGAAAGTATTTGTATGGAGGTGAAACGTGGACGATAAATAGTTTGGACAAGAAGAGAATAGAAGCTTTCGAAATGTGGTGCTACAGAAGAATGCTGAAGATTGGATGGGTAGATCACATAACTAATGAGGAGGTATTGAATAGAATTGGGGAAAAGAGGAGTTTGTGGCACAACTTGACAAGAAGAAGGGACCGGTTGGTAGGACATGTTCTGAGGCATCAAGGGATCACAAATTTAGCATTGGAGGGCAGCGTGGAGGGTAAAAATCGTAGAGGGAGACCAAGAGATGAATACACTAAGCAGATTCAGAAGGATGTAGGTTGCAGTAGGTACTGGGAGATGAAGAAGCTTGCACAGGATAGAGTAGCATGGAGAGCTGCATCAAACCAGTCTCAGGACTGAAGACAACAACAACAACAACAACAACAACAACAACTATTGGATCAGAGATTCAGGACCGAAATTCTGAAGCGTCACAACCCTAGCCTCAGTGAAGTGCTTCAACTTATCGGTGCATGCGAAGTTCAAGATTTAGCCGAGTAGGATTTCTGTCTGTCAGTTTTCACTTCACTTGAGACAAACAACCCTTGTCTCAGCTACAGCCCACGCCCCAACAGCCGCAAGTCAGCACCACAGCACCACGTAAACAGGGACAGACACAATAAATACAGCGTTTGGTGCACTGGCGCAATGCTAATTATGTTGTCCAGCTCTGCACAACTTGAATTCATGGGTGCGATGGTACGTCACCGACGTTTGGAAGAATTCTTTCTTCAGACAAGTTGAATGTAAATTTCGTCATCGCATGAGACATGTAAAAATTGGTCTTCCTGCAAAAGACTAGAAAGCGCTCCTCCGTTTGACATGGGAATAACGCAAAGCAGGATGGGATGGAAATCAATGTCATTTAATGTTTACATTCTGTCCCTTCTCCTGCTCAAAAATCAGACAGAAAATGCACACACACGTATTTAATGGAAACACCACACACTTCAAAAACTCTTTTCCAATCTCGAAATTCACGAAACGGCTCAGCTCAGTGCACAGGTAGAAACAGGGAACAGTTTTCCACAACATGGAGTGGACAGTTGTATTGAGAGAACACACCGCAAACTGTAGATTACATCGCAAATTTGTAACCAGTCAGTGCCTTTTCAACTAGATACCAGACCTTCTGTCACGTTGCTTAACCTAGATATGCATAAAAAAATTGGCCATCCACTGTTGCAGACATCAAGTCACCATCACACCGCATATAATAGCGACATCATTTCACTGCCTAGAACGTGCCGCTTAACTGCAGAATACAAAGGCGTATGTAAGGAAGTCCCTTTGATGGTAGTCCACTCACGCACGAACCTAAATATTTTCAGCATGAATGTGTTTGATTCTTTCGGATCAGACATACAACACAATGTACATGCAGTTGACACAAAAGTTTCCCATGCCGCAATTCAACGACTACATGACAAGTATCAACAATGCTGTACTCTAGGATATGCAAATATTTTCATGCTCAAATGGAAGCTAATTTACAACCCAAATTTTGCTGCACACACCTGTACTGGATGCGTTATGCAATGACGTGGCTACAGAAATTCAGAGGCTAGAGTCAACTGGTGTCTTAAAACCTATTTCAGCAAGTCTGGGGGCGTCACCCTTAGCCGTCGTTCGTAAACCAAATGGGAAGATTCGTCTTTGTGCGGATTTCAAACGCACAGTAAATTCACAGACAGTCATTGATTCATACTCGCTGCCATGTATTGAGAAAATTTTGGATCGCCTACCAGGAGGAAAGTTATTCTCAAAAACTGATATTGCAGAACCCTATCTACTATTACAATTGGACCAAGAGACAAAGAATTTGTTTTTGTTTTTTGTTATTACACGTGTCGAGTTGTTTGAATACCAACGCGCTACCTATCAAAAGTGCTTCTGTGCCTGTGTTGTTTCAAAAATTTCTCAAACAAGTAACGTAAAAGGTACCTTCTTGTCTTAATTATTTTGGTGATATAAACGTCTCCGGACAAACACCAGAACAATACCTTAAAAATTTGGACTGTCTTTTTTCGGTTTTAACTGAGACTGGCCTCAAATGTAACTTGCGGGAATGCCCTTTTTTCAACATAATGGTTGAATACTTAGGACATATCATCGACACCAATGGCACTCGTCCTTCGACGAAACATTTGCAAGCAATTCAGCAGTTGCCATCTCCTAAAAATTTATGTGAACTGCAACCCGCTCTTCGAAAATTGACTTAGTATACAAAGCTCATTTCTAGTGCAGCACAAGTTGCCGCACCGCTTTTCCGTTGGACACAAGTCTGTGAACAGCTTTTCAAAGACTGAAAAATTCACGCTTTGTCAAACGTGGCCGATGCACTATGATCCACTTAAACCATTTGTGCTCACAGACGATACCTTGTCGCATGGAATCAGGGCGGTTTCAACCCACAAACTTGGCAAAATAGAACGCCCCATCGCAATTGATTCCAAGACTTTCAAAAGTGCTCAGATTAACTGTCATCAGCTGGAGAAGAAAGCCCTGGCTATATATGGTGCCACCAAATTTCATGATTATTTATATGGCAGAAAATTTTTCCTGTTCACAGACCATAAGCCTTTGACTGCACTGTTTCATCCATCGAGACAAGTTGCCAACAGCACGGCGCAAAAGCCTCAACACTGATAGCTATTACTGTAAAATTGTTGTTGTGGACTTCAGTAGAGACTGGTTTGATGTAGCTCTCCATGCTACTCTATCCTGTGCAAGCTTTTTCATCTCCAAGTACCTACTGCAACCTACATCCTTCTGAATCTGCTCAGTGTATTCATCTCTTGGTCTCCCTCTACGATTTTTACCCTCTGTGCTTCCCTCCAATACTAAATTGGTGATCCCTTCATGCCTCACTATGTGTCCTACTAACTGATCCCTTCTTCTAGTCAAGATGTGCCACAAATTTCTCTTCTCCCCAATTATATTCAGTTCCTCCTCATTAGTCACATAAGTAGTGGGACATATTTTGTTGCCAAATTTAATCAAGATTGCTGATCCAAGATGGTGATGGTCGATATGGCAATGTCGCAATGACATCATGGCGGGAAGTTCAAATTTTGGTGGGAAAATAGGTCAATTGGGCTTTCTCTACTAACCTAACCCCGCACCCAACACCACCCCCCAAAAATGGCGAGAAGATCAAAATCCAGCAGGACAATGCCACACACCACACTACCTCCACTAACTGCCATCAGAGGGCGCTGTCGTCTCATGGTGCTCTTGGGTGGGGGGGGGGGGGGGGTGGATGGCGGGAAACAGACTCAGCCTATTCTGGACTGCTGGAGGAAGGAAAGAGTGTGCTTTATTTACTTTGGAACAATTTATTTAGCGATGGATTTCATGTAGTTTATTTATTACACTGCTACAAAACACTCGCTCTGACGTGCTTAGGGTCACAATACACAGCCTACAGACCTGCAAACTATTCGAAAATTATCTAAATAATGCAGTACACTGATGTACAGACACGCAAACAACTCGTAAATTACCGAAAAATGCAGTACACAGCATACAGACACGCTAACTACTCTTAAATCACCAAAATAATCCAGTACACTGACGTGCAGACACGAAAACAACTCTTAAATTACCGTAGTAATGCAGTACACGGCATGTGGACCTGCAAACTACACGTAAATCACCAAAATAATGCATATATAATGCTCTGCCAACACGCTCACAACGCTTAAACAGCCGAAAATAACATAGTGCACAAACACTCATTGCACGTAAAAAACGCTCCAACACACGCACATGCCGACGCCGCTGCGAGCCTCCAAAGGACAGACGAGTGCAAGGGGCATGAGCCATTGCTCTCAGGTCGCTATCACCTACAGCCAGCAGGTGAAAGTCGCGTCTATTTTTGGGTATACAGTTAGAGTTCTTCAAGTGTTATACTGCCATCACATGTCTATGTAAATAAGAGCCAAGTCACCCTCTGGGCAAGGCATGCATGTTTACTATTGGTAGTGCGATACCTCTCTACCTGTGGATACTGATGTCACAGGTCGCACTATAAAATCTGTTCCAATGCTCCCCAGAATAGCACAGGGTGTATTGTTCCTAGCATTTCTAACGGGACATGTGAGACCCCTCCAGCCGCACACATGTTTACTGTGACTGACGTCTACCTGCAAATCCAGCGTCAAGAGAGAGATGTCTGCGTAGCAGCTCACACATGCAGGTGCATCTAAAAGGTTCTCAGTGTTATACTAACGTCACGTGGCTATGTAAATAAGAGCCAAGTCGACCTCTGACAAATTGTGAAGTACCCCAGAAATAGTTAATGGTCGCTTTTGTAGGAGATTTCGTGACGTCTCAGCATGTCCGCAGGGAAAATCTTGCCCAAACAGGAGCTGTTTACGAAAATAGATCAGAATAACAAAAAATGCATTCTTTCTGATGGTGCTAACGTGGCACCCTGACCATCACGTATTACCCTTCCTAGAAATTGTTAAGTCCTGCTTTCAACAAAAATCTCCGAAAAGGCAAACATTCTCACTGCAATGTAGGGGCTCAGATGCCCCAGTACAAACAATGTCTTGTTTATGAATGGAGATTTCTGATTGGCTCTTACTGAATTTACCCGCCAACCTGCTGCTGCTGCTGGTGTGGGAGCACTGTCCTCTTTTTTTTCTGAAGATGAGGCTTTCAGCGCCAAACTATTTCGTACAGATCGCCATATTGCACTGACAGTTAAACCCAGCAAAAGGGGCATACAGATCGTCAAATACAGGAAGACACTTGCTCAATTACGTTGCTCTGCCACTGACAACAGAAGTTTGATTATTAGAACGTGAAACCAATCTCCAACCCGGCAATATCTCACAGCATACCGTGTGATGTAGTAAACATAAAATTCGTATCCTGTGCCATACAAAATCGCCCTTGTTCATCATGCATATAGCTATCGACCGCCACACACTCGTACATATACTGCGAAGACAGACAGCACTATATATATTCCTTGCAGCAGTAGATATTTTCTAGCAGCCGACAGTCACAAGTCATCTGCTTCTGATGTATGACTGGAGCGCCATCAACGGACCAAAGTCACTCTCCGAACTGTTGTACAAAGACTGGCTCGTTTCCCCTCAGCACAAGGGCGTCACCGTTTCTGGTCCCGACCTGCTTGCTTGCTTGTTTTCTACACCAGTCTCCAGACTTTGGGATTACAAGAACACATGTACATTCACATGGTTTTCCAGGACATTATACCATTTACGCAATACTTCTCGATATCAAGCACATAGCAAAGTCACTTGCATAGCAGTATCGCTCGTGCAACATATTTCCGAAGATATAGACTGGAAATTATTTCGCTAGAAACCCGAAACTTTAGAGAGGTGGAGCATGCTGTAAACCACTGACTAACTAGAAAGTTGCCCACCCAGTTGGCCGTGCAGTCTAATGCACAGCTTTCCAGGCGGGAAGCAACACCTGGTCCCTGGCACAAATCCGCCCGGCGCATTTGTGTCGAGGGCCGGTGAACCGGGCAGTCTGTGGATGGTTTTTAGGCGGTTTTCCATCTGCCTCGGCGAATGTGGTTGGTTCCCCTTATTCCGCCTCAGTTACACTATGTCGGCGATTACTGCGCAAACTAGTTCTCCATGTACACAGAGATCATCATTACTCTACCACGCAAACATAGGGGCTACACTCGTCTGGTGTGAGACGTTCCCTGGGGGGGGGGGGGGGGGGGGTCCACTGAGGGACGAACCGCACAATAAGCCTGGGTTCGGTGTGGGGCGGCAGAAGGGTGAAGTGGACTGCGGTAGTCGTCGTGGGGTTGTGGACCACTGCGGCTGCGGTGGGGACAGAGCCTCTCCATCGTTTCTAGGTCTCCGGTTAACACACAATACAATACATACAACTAGAAACTTATCCTGACTGCAAAGACCTTTACATGAAAGATCAAAAAAAAAAAATAGAGGAAACTGATACTTCCACTTGCGAATACTAATGTCGGTGATGTAACAGATTCCAAATCATCCCTATAATTTACAAAGTCAACTAAGGTGTCTAGAGATACAGCAAATGCGTCTTCCACCTGTCTTTCACCTGCTAGATGCGCTCACCACAATCAGTGTTCTCTCAACTAAATAAAGATGGGAAATGTGATGAAGCAGTCAATCAGACAATTTACATGGGAGGGAATAATGGCCCAGCGAAAACACATGTCCATATTGAATCTTCTCAAATTTCCACACGATCACGAAAGCTGTCCAACACATACTAATTATTACCTCGCTATTCGACCATCTAGAGGACGACACGGTTAAGTCAGCTACATTCATGCATTCCAACAGGCCTCTCCATTCGGATAGCTCCTACTGTTAGCCACAGGTCACCGGCGCTGCACTCCAACCATGCATAGACAGAATCATCCTAGGAAACTGGCCACAAATATATTTTATCACTGTACTTACAATTAATTATTACGATCGCGGTCTCAATTGGATGACATTCGACAATTAGCGAGGTATTGGAAATACATCCTGCTGACGGCTGTGGCTCTGGAAATAGAAATACCTGTACCATTCCTATGACTTGTCATACTCCTTCCTTTGCGGTCACAGTATTCCGTGTCAAATCCATACCTTCCTTACGACTGGACATAGTCGTTTCCTTTGCACATGTCAGAACATGCACATACACATACTTTATAAGCCTGATACTCAACGCAAACCTTTCATCCATCTCGTACTACTAAGTATAATACTTGACCAATAACTGATTGCCGGCGATACGAAATAATACTGATCAAAAACCAGCGATGGGTGGACATGTCTCATAAGTTTTTCTTGCAAGTGGTACCACCGTGTCTTAGAAAGAGAGGCATAATCGTCTTACAAACTACCATATGTTAAAAAAAACACGATCGCAACGACCATATTGCTATCACAAGCGGTCTTGGTTCTACAGGCACACACAAGTATCCACGTTAAAAGCTATAATGGCTTTATAAATCGAGGCATTGCATTACCTCTGAATGGAGTGGTTTTTCCAGACAAATACCACGAAACTGAATATAGACGCTGATCGCTCGAGTGTGTGTTATCAGACCCACAGTGCGGTTACACCTAACTGATGATGCAACCTCGTTATAAAATCCCTGAATTTAGGAAGTGATTTTGGTAAGGAATGTGGTATGAAACCAGTGTTTTCAACTCCCTCATGCCGCTGCTAGATATTTCTCCAGTATTTGTAGAGCATTCTGTCTTGATGCCACGTCAGAGGTTCTGCAATATATCCACTAAGTTATAGGCGAAAGTTGATTGAGAAGTATCACAAACAGTAGATGGTGCGCCGATTGAGGTCGTAAGAAATGTACACTAGCTTTTCAGATCTCTAGTGTTACTCTCTCTGGTAGAAATGCTGTCCGGGATTTGCAATCAAGTCATTCCATTCAACCACATAACTGCTTTGGATCCTATGGAGAAGTCCTTTAAAGGTTACAGCCACTAGTGAGTCATATTTCTGGCACTCTCATATTCTGAAACGATTCACCTTTTCCGAGCCTATCAGCTACGGTAAAAATGTAGATAATCCCTATACCTCATGCAACTGCTGCCATTTATGCAGCTTTGCACATGTAATTGTTCCAATTTAACTAGGAACTGAGCAGAAGCCGAAGAGATCTGCATCTACCATCTTCTGCAACCTGTGTAGAAACAGAGATACCTGAGTTAGTGTGACAGGACCGTGTATTGACCATTTGGTGGAAATGTGAACATGTTATCGTAGCTCTGCCAATAGTGTACAATGTGTAAGGTCAGTGCCAAACGAAATCTTCTCCTGCAGCACGAGGTAGTATAAAAGGCAGTATGGGAACTGGGAAAAGGACGAGGATTTTGCTACTACAGTGTGATTCATCCGCAAACTACATACAAATACTGCTGTCCAAAGCAGATCCGTGTCCCTCAGGGCCTATTCACGTCTAACACCCTAACTTGCTGTCTTCGTTATTCTGTACTATCCAATAGAGAAAAATTACGAACTATAAAAGATCCACTAACTCCATCAGATAGAGAACTCGATAAGAATTTTACCGCATCTCTCTCCTCCCATATATCCAAAACCAATACCGTCTGTGTGGCAGTATCAAGCACATGTGATGATCCTATTAAATACATATAGGTGTTGCATGGTTGCATGGACCAGTGTAAAGTTGCATCGCCTGTAGGAGGATGACCATATCCCAAAAACTATACTATAAGTCGAAGAGGCCCTCCCTGTGACCTGTGTCATTGTTTGAAACATTGTGTTTTTTTCTGCTGTACAACGCTTTGTATACTGCCATACATTTTGTTTTTTCTGCCATGACTTCGAGGTCTGTGTCCTGTTGTAAAGTGACATTAACACGTTCTGGTCCACTGCTTCTCACAGAAAACTAGACATCGACCGGAATAAGTCATACTGTTACTGCTGCTGCCATAACACACCACATAACACATAAATGGATGATTTTAAATAAAAGACAGTTACATCATTAGGAAACTGGAAGAGTTTGGCGGCATTGTGGAGAGTTTCCAAACCTCTGTCCGAGGGTGATTGACGACCTCTCCATTTAAACTTATCTGTCACAGTGACGAAATAGCTGATGGCTCTGCATTCCATTTTGACTGATTCCTCATATTGTAGTCATGTACTCTATCACTGTTTCGGTGCCATCCATCCCCAGAATGTGTTGCCCCTCCACCAAAACTCTTACTCCAACTCAAACAAGGGATGTCAGTCAATCATTATGTGGTAACCAACAGCGTACCAGTGGAGAGATGGGATGGAAAAGACACCGTCAGTGTATTGTAATAATAAGCATCACAGTTGATAGTGCGAATAATTTGAGCAACTTTACAGTAATTTCAACACCGGCAAATGATGAGACAGCATGTTTCCTAATTTCAGTACCATAGCTAAACCATCCCTTCTCTACTTTGCGAGTATCACTGCGAATGCAGATACATGACTGTGCAGATGCTCACTCATAGTAAATTCTCGAACACATACATCATTGAAGTATACCAGACAGCAATCTACATGTTTGTAGCACCTCGAGCGTAGTGCATAATTTACGATCTATCTCAATGCGGATATGAGCTACAGAGCATTCTCGCAGCCTTAGGATAAAATTATATACAGAAAGACCACTTAGCACTGTCTTTGACCAGCCCACCCTGCAGCGCTGTTACTGATTTAATCTGCAGCTGATCAGAAGTAGGCTGCTACATTCCACATCTCATGAATGAATGGAGCTAGCCGAATCCTCATTCATCCATGTACACAAGATTTCTCCAGATACGTCCTAGTCGAGAAGGTTACCACCCCTTATCAGTGTGTAGTAAAATATTTGAAAGCATTGTGATGTAATAGCAGACGGTTAAGAAGAACAACAAATAGCTGGTTTTTATGCATGTTGGAGTTCCAGATGGATGGAGTTCAAAGCATTTTTACATAAATCAACCACACTATCAACTCTAAAGTATTGCTCTAAAGTCTAGGATCAGTACAAGAAATGCCGGCTGCGGTGGTCTAGCTGTTCTAGGCGCGCAGTCCGGAACCGCGCGACTGCTACTGTCGCAGGTTCGAATCCTGCCTCGGGCATGGATGTGTGTGATGTCCTTAGGTTAGTTAGGTTTAAGTAGTTCCAAGTTCTAGGGGACTGATGACCACAGATGTTAAGTCCGATAGTGCTCAGAGCCATTTGAACCATTTGAAGTACAAGAAATGGTTCAAATGGCTCTGAGCACTATGGAACTTAACATCTGAGGTCATCAGTCCTCTAGAACTTATAACTATTTAAACCTAACTAACCTAAGGGTATCACATACATCCATGCCCGAGGCAGGATTCGAACTTGCAACTGTAGCGGTCGCGCGGTTCCAGACTGAAGTGCCTAGAACTGCTTGGCCACAACGGTCGGCTGGGATAAGTACCAGGAAGGTATGGGTAAGAGAGAACATAAACACAGGCACTCCTAAGGCTACAACGATCTGCACTTAAAACAGGCTATAATGTTAGATCATTCCAGTTTCCGACCTCTTAGACGTATGGAATGTAATGCTGTTAATATTCCAATGTAAGAAATATATTTACAACGCATGACATACATGCTTCTTGCCGTTTCTCTACCATAAACTGTGGTAACAAACCGTAAAAGAAAAAACTACTTCCTTAAAATATCGATTCTGTGTGATATGTGCACAATATAGCTTTCCAGAGATGTATACCGTCCACTGTCCACATCTGATCACGGTTCAGAAATTATACTATGCCAGTATCAGTCCTATATAAAATGATCGTTAGTAACGGAGAATACCTCTAGAAAGAAACAGATAAATGCATAGCAGTGACGTTTGAAATGTGAAATTAGACATCATGCAGCCACTAACTATGTAAACAGGACACCTGTGAAGCAAATGTATACACAGGGATTGCAGTGCCTCATAAACTCCTATCTCTAGCTTGGAATCATCTTAATTACAAAACTGAAGTCTTGCATTTATACCCAAGATGCGACAGGGGAATGAAGTACGTCGTATAAATCTTCGTTTGTTTAGAGGAATGTGTCACAAATCATCACACATAAGGTGGAAGTCCTCTGATGACCAAGAGGTTTACTGTTAACGATCGCTAATAGACACTGCTCTAAGACCCACACAGAACACACGGTTGTATATGAGTCGAACGCACACTATGTCACACAACTGATGCATCCTGACAGAACATTGGGAGAAATGGTCAAATGACCTGCAGCAACTTCTCCCTCTGTCTCTCTCTAGAATGCATCATCAGTCTATCATTAAAACGTACCTTGTTACAACTCCATCTCAATCGACCACTCCATCCACTAAATGTCATCCTTTAACACAGACACAAGTAAGTTCGCTGTTTTTTTCAGGAAAGCTCAGAGACAGCAGTCAACCGACGTGTATCGCTATTACCTCAACAGACATACAGTAGAACGCTGCCTCAACGAAAAAGTGATGGTTTCCTTGGTTCCTGATGCTTCCATGTCAACGTCTTTTTGTATGCCTCTTGCTGTCGCGCACTCGTTCCCAAGTACAAGAATTCTTCTGCACCAACCAGAAGACACATAAGTACAGCCTCAATTTCTCCACATTTCAGTGAATTTTCTCTCAATTTATAAGTATTTTCTGCAATTCTATCGATTTTTTTATATCACTTCCACCCATGCAATCATAGCATAATGTTTCTTCCCGGCTTCTAAAATTGCTTGTAAATGTAGTACAGTTGCCAACACCTACTACAAATGCACTGATCACAAGGCGTAGTATAGCACTGTACTCGATTGCTTCCAGTCCCCTCCACCCCACATATTCCACATTTTCAGTGCGTTTGCTCTTCTGTATGTCTGTGTATATGCATGTGTCGCAATGGTTAATATTCTGGCAAACCATAAGAAAATACATGTGTTCTTGTAATCCCAAAGTTTGGAGATTGGTGTAGAAAACAAGCAAGCAAGCAGGTCGGAACCAGAAACAGTGACACCTTTGTGCTGAGGGGAAACTAGCGTGTCTTTCTACAACAGTTCAGAGAGTGACCTTGGTTTGCTGAGGGTGTTCTGGTCACACGTCAGAAGTGGGTGACTTGTGACTGTCACCTGTGACAAAATATCTAGTGCTGCAAGGAGTGTATATGGTGCTGCCTGTCTTCGCGGTATATGCAAGAGTGTGTGGCATTCGATAGCTATATGCATGATGCAAAAGGGCGATTTTGTGTGGCTCAGGATAAGAATTGTATGTTCACTACATCAACACAGTGCACGGTGATATATTGCTGTGTTGGAGACCGATTTCACGCTCTAATATTCAAGCTTCCGTTTTCAGTGGCAGAGCAGTGTAATTGAGCAAGTTTCTTTCTGTATTTTACGATCTGTATGTCAATTTTGCAGGGTTTAACTGTCAGTGCAATATGGCGATCTGTACAAAATACTTTTGTCACTGAAAGCCTCACCTGCAGAAAAAAAGGGAGACAGTGCTCCAGCACCAACAGCAGCAGCAGGTTGGCGGATATATTCAGTACGAGCCAATCAGAAATCTCCATTCATTAGCAAGACATTGATTGTGCTGGGACGTACGAGCCTCTACATAACAGTGAGAATGTTTGCTGTTTCGGAGATGTTTTCTGAAAGCAGGACTTAATGACTTCCAGGAAGGGTAACACATAACATATATGGTGCCACGTTAGCACCATCAGAAATAATGCACTCGTTATTCTGATCTATTTTGGTAAACAGCTCCTGTTTGGGCAAGAACTTCCCTGCAGACAAGCTGAGACATCACGAAAGCTCCTTAAAAAGTGACTGTTAACTATTTCTGGGGCACTTTACAATTTCTGAGAGATCGACTTGGCTCTTATTTACATATTCATGTGACATCAGTATAACATTGAGAACCTTTTAGATGCACCTGCACGGGTGAGCCGCTATGCAGACAACTCTCACTTGATGCTGAACTTGCAGGTAGACGTCGGTCACAGTATACTCGTGCGTGGCCAGAGGCATCTCACATGTATCATTAGGATCGGTAGGAACAATGCATCCTGTGCTATTCTGGGAAGCATTGGAACAGATTCCTATAGCACGACCTGTGACATCAGTATCCACAGGTAGAGAGGTATCGCACTAGCAACGGTAAACTTGCATGGGCCGTGCAGAGGGTGACTTGGCTCTTGTTTACATTGACATGTGACATCAGTATAACACTCAAAGAACTGTAACTGTATACCCGAAAACAGACATGACTTTCACCTGCTGGCTGTAGGCAATAGCAGCCTGAGAGCAATGGCTCATGCTCCCTGTGCTCATCTCTCCAGCAGAGGCACGCAGTGCCATTGCCATGTACACACATTGGAGCCTCTGATGTGTTGCGGTTGACGATAGTTCGAAAGCGTCTTTTATGTGCAATGAGTGTTTGTGCACTACACTATTTTTGGATGTTTAAAAGTTGTGAGCGTGCTGGCAGAGCATTATATATGCATTATTTCGGTGATTTACGAGCAGTTTGCAGGTCGGTAGGCTATGTATTGCATTATTTGGACACTTTGGAATTAGTGAGCCTGTCTGCAGAGCGTTTTAAATTCCTTATTTTAATAATTTACGAGTTGTTTTCGTGTCTGCATATCAGTGTACTGTATTATTTCGGTGTTTTACGAGTAGTTTGCAGGTCTGTAGGCTGTGTGTTGTGACCCCAAACATGTCAGAGCGAATGTTCTGTATCTATCAGTGTAATAAATAAACTACGTGAAATCTATAGCTGGATTAATTGTTTCAAAATAAAGTACACTCCTTCCCCTCTCTCCAGCAGCCCAGAACAGGCTGAGTCCTTCCCGGACTGCCCATGGATAACAGTGCCTTCTGGTAACAGTACTGTGTACTACATCAATTGGACTGCAGGCCACATGGTGCACACACTGGATGGACCTACTGCACCAAATTGTTTAAATAAAGACTGTTTAAATAAAGACTGTTTAAATAAAGACTTACGTGCATCCTATTCAGCAACCCATCACAGGGTCAGTCCTTTTCCACCAATTCCATGGAAGACGTAGCTGTCAGATAACAAAGGCTAGTGAAGGTTGTGTAAGTGACCTTTTTCTCCATTTTTATAGGTCAGTGGAGGTAGCATTGTCCTGCTGGACTTCGAACTTCTTGCCATTTTCTGGGGTAAGGGGTGGTGGAGGGAAAGGGAAGGGGTTAGGTTAGTGGAGGTAGCCCAACTGCCCTATTTTCCCACCAAAATTTGAACTTCCCACCATGACATAAATGCGATGTTGCCATATATACCACCACCATCTTGAATAAATTTGGCAACAATGCAGAGTGGGGTAACACGAATTTTGTCCCACTACTTACGTGATCTACCCATCTAATCAAATAGAGAGCATCATGACTGATACAGGGATTAGTGATCACAAGGTCGTTGTAGCTAGGCTCAATACCGTTTCTTCCAAATCCACCAGAAACAAACGCAACATAATTTTATTTAAAAAAGCGGATAAAGTGTCACTAGAAGCCTTCCTAAGAGACAATTCCATTCCTTCCGAACTGACTATGAAATGTAGACGAGATATGGCTCAAATTCAAAGATATAGTAGCAACAGCAATTGAGAGAGTCATACCTCATAAATTGGTAAGAGATGGAACTGATCCCCCATGGTACACAAAACAGGTCCGAACGCTGTTGCAGAGGCAACGGAAAAAGCATGCGAAGTTCAGAAGAACGCGAAATCTCGAAGATTGGCTAAAATTTACAGGCGCGCGAAATTTGGCACAGACTTCAATGCGAGATGCCTTTAATAGGTTCCACAACGAAATATTGTACCTTCGCTGCGCAGTGACGATGGTACTGTTACCCATGACTGTGCCGCTAAAGCGGAGTTGTTGAACGCAGTTTTCCGAAATGCCTTCACCAGGGAAGACGAATGGAATATTCCAGAATTTGAAACACGAACAGCTGCTAACATGAGTTTCTTAGAAGTAGAAACCTTAGGGATTGCGAAGCAACTCAAATCGCTTGATACGGGCAAGTCTTCAGGTCCAGATTGTACACCGATTAGGTTCCTTTCAGATTACGCTGATAGAATAGCTCCCTACTTAGCAATCATATACAACCACTCGCTCACCGATAGATCTGTACCTACAGATTGGAAAATTGCACAGGTCGCACCAGTGTTTAAGAAGGGTAGTAGGAGTAATCCATGGAACTACAGACCTATATCTTTGACGTCGGTTTGCAGTAGCGTTTTGGAGCATATACTGTATTCAAACATTATGAATCATCTCGAAGGGAATGATCTATTGATACGTAATCAGCATGGTTTCAGAAAACATCGTTCTTGTGCAACACAGCTAGCTCTTTATTCGCACGAAGTAATGGCCACTATCGACAGGGGATCTCAAGTTGATTCCGTATTTCTAGATTTCCGGAAAGCTTTTGACACCGTTCCTCACAAGTGACTTCTAATCAAGCTGCGGGCCTATGGGGTATCGTCTCAGTTGTGCGACTGGATTCGTGATTTCCTGTCAGGAAGGTCGCAGTTCGTAGTAATAGACGGCAAGTCATGGAGTAAAACTAAAGTGATATCAGGTGTTCCCCAGGGAAGCGTCCTGGGATCTCTGCTGTTCCTGATCTATATAAACGACCTGGGTGACAATCTGAGCAGTTCTCTTAGGTTGTTCGCAGATGGTGCTGTAATTTACCGTCTAGCAAGGTCATCCGAAGACCAGTATCAGTTGGAAAGCGATTTAGAAAAGATTGCTGTATGGTGTGGCAGGTGGAAGTTCACGCTAAATAACGAAAAGTGTGAGGTGATCCACATGAGTTCCAAAAGAAATCCGTTGGAATTCGATTACTCGATAAATAGCACAATTCTCAAGGCTGTCAATTCAACTAAGTACCTGGGTGTAAAAATTATGAATAACTTCAGTTGGAAAGACCACATAGATAATATTGTGGGGAAGGCGAGCCAAAGGTTGCGTTTCATTGGCAGGACACTTAGAAGATGCAACAAGTCCACTAAAGAGACAGCTTACCCTACACTCGTTTGTCCTCTGTTAGAATATTGCTGCGCGCCCAGGTGTGATTGACGGAGGACATCGAAAGGGTGCGAAAAAGGGCACCTCCTAATAGGGGAGAGAGTGTGGCAGATATCATACGCGAGTTGGGATGGAAGTCATTAAACCAAAGACGTTTTTCGTCGTGGCGAGATCTATTTACGAAATTTCAGTCACCAACTTTCTCTTCCGAATGCGAAAATATTTTGTTGAGCCCAACCTACATAGGTAGGAATGATCATCAAAATAAAATAAGAGAAATCAGAGCTCGAACATAAAGGTTTAGGTGTTAGTTTTTCCCGCGCGCTGTTCGGCAGTGGAATGGTAGAGAGATAGTATGATTGTGGTTCGATAAACCCGATGCCAAGCACTTAAATGTGACTTGCAGAGTAATCATGTAGATGTAGAAGTAGATGTAGAATCTTCAGCATTCCTCTGTAGCACCACATTTCGAAAGCTTCTATTGTCTTCTTGTCTAAACTCAGTGCAAAATTCTGTATTGCCCGATGGTGAAATGTGCAACCGCCGACACATTGTTTTGTTTACTTGTCAGCACAGATGCAGCATTCAGCACATCTGAAGTCTTTTTTACACATTTTACACATTCTTATTCGCAAGCACTGGTTTATTTCCTATTGAATCACGGTGGATTGCACAAGCCATGGAGCATGACCAATCACTTCTATTGCTGAAAAGTTACGTTTGCAAACGTTGGCCACGCTCTCAGGAATGTATTCCTGAACCCTTGGTGTGAAGATACTTCATGCACTGCAACAGTTTATCTCTTCTGAACGATGTGATTCTGCTTCACACACATAATGAACGGACCAGAGTGCTATCCTAACCTCTTTGCAGCAGCAGGTGTTAACTCTTCTAAATAGAGGACATTGCAAAACAGTTTGCGCCAAGCAGCAGGCGTACCAACATCTCATGTGATCCGGGTTAGATAAGCGATAAGTGTGACAAAACAACGCCAGGCTTGCACAGAAAATGAGGCTGCTCTGCATCAGGAATTTTTCTCCTGGCAACATTCTGGCCACTTTTGGCACCACATTGCTTGATTATCGTTGGTGCCAGCGGCAAATACACTTTTGTTATCCCTGTGGTGTCACAGCCAGACACCACACTTGCTAGGTGGTAGCCTTTAAATCGGCCGCGGTCCATTAGTATACGTCGGACCCGCGTGTCGCCACTGTCAGTGATAGCAGACCGAGCGCCACCACACGGCAGGTCTAGAGAGACGTACTGGCACTCGCCCCAGTTGTACAGCCGACTTTGCTAGCGAAGCTACACTGACAAATACGCTCTCATTTGCCGAGACGATAGTTAGCATAGCCTTCAGCTACATTTGCTACGACATAGCAAGGCGCCGTATTCAATTGATATTTATTATGTGAAGCATGTATCATCAAGAGAGATGTTCTACAATTGTGGATTAAAGTTAAGTATTACATCATCTACGTACTTTATTTGCAATTCTCAAGATATTGTCCTGTTCCAGACCTCACGCCAGTCAGCGTGTAATTAAACGCGTGCATTTCGACCTCCTCTAGCAACACAGTGTTGGCGCTTCTGCCAACACTACAATCCCAGTGCATTTGACGAATGTCGCCAGCACTATCAAGGCTCTCGCTTCTGTATTTTCTCTCGAAGGCTTGCTACAGACAGCTGTTTCCGACAATAGACCTCCCTTTTCTTCTAAGAAATTTGAACAATGTTGCAAACACAATGCAATACAGAATGTCAGAAAAACTCCATTCTCGTCACAGTCTGACAGTGAGCGCGAAGCTATCGTTCGAACCTTCAAGATGCAGATGTTATAACTTCAACCACCACATTCACGTGCGGATGCCTTACTGATGTTTCTGAGTTCATATCGTACTTTGCCTGCTCCTGACATTTCACCAGCAGAACATCTGCTTGGAAGACGCCATCTGACTTTGCTTCATCCTTATTGCTATGCTCCAACTTCAGAACTCACCAGAAGTTTCACTCAAACGTCGGAGTTCAGTATCGAGTGTACAACAGGCCACTTTACTGGGAGTCTGGTGTTGTTCTCTATCAGCTGGCAGAACACAGTATACTATTTGCGACAGTGCAGGAACGAGTCAGCGCCACCAAAATCAAATTCAGCTCTATGAATTCTGTGATCCTGCTGTAGACCAACTGTTTCAGATTTCTTCACCACACGATGTCTGGCCGCCGTGATGCAGCCTCATCTGCCTCTGCAACACAGCCTGCTACCTAGGTTACCGAGTGGGTGCCTCGACCCACAGCCATCTCACCGATGGAATCTCCACCTGCGCATCACTGACACTATTGCCGTCAACGCCGCCTCTCCCATGTATATCGACGCTGGCACCGTTAATTAGTCGCCAGCACCCTCTGCAGCACCACTATGCTGCTACTTGTGGCGTCCGATTGGTACTGTGCCTGGTTTTCTGGGACAGTTTTTCTTGCACTCACAAGATGCAGTGTCAGAACATGGGTTAGTCTGTTTTGCCCTAGCCAAAGCAACCAGCCTCATCATTATCCATGCAAGAGGCCTCCACCTGTTACCTTCCAAGTTGGGTATGGATGTGTGCGGAAATGGCTCCTATCCATTTGGCCACACTTTCAAATACACGCACCGCCTAATACTCCCCTGCATTTCCTACAGTTGGCACCGCAGCATGAGGGCGCTGCTACTAACGATTACACCGCTGCCAATGAGATGCAAGCATCCCCTATACGGAGCTCCAATGGTGGATGTACTTAAGTTCAAACATTTGTACACTGATCCCATTTTGTGTGTTTGCCAGTTGAATATCATTTACAGACTTTCATAGTGGCCATGGCATGACTACTTCTAAACAGACTTTATAGTGAAGAGTGACAGAATTATAAATTTTTTGTAGCTATGTATATTTCTACATTCAAATCTACTGTATCAACTGATACTGCTGCTTCAACAACAATGTTATGTTTTGTTTTTTGTATTTGATATTAGATGTAGCCTAAATTAATATCTGAATGCTCTGTTCATAAATGGCATCTGTTCCTCGCTCATGTATTCACTAAAGAACCACACAGCGTGCAAGGAGGACATAACGATCTATTGCACTTGACTAGGCTACACATTTGCTAAGCAGTGACTGACCATCTAAACAGTCAACAAATTATTTAGTTGTTACCAAAGCAACTTTCTGTAACTGATTTCCATTCCATAACAACAATGAGTTTATTTTGCCATTTTATTTTTGATTCTTCATCGGGGATACGCTAATTATTAACAGTCCACATAAACAAAAAATCCTTAAGTCTTCTCAAAGCAGCCAACAAATGCTTACAGTAAAACAAAACAAAAACATAAAAAACGAAACCCAGATTAATCAGATTTCTTTGCGTCAGTCCCTTAGTGCAGGTGTTCAAACAAAATGCCCTTTTCTTCTCGACACCTTTCCAATCTAGAACAAATGATAGTTATAGCACGTAGTACATCATGTGAGCCATCAATTGTAGAAAAGGTGTGCCTGTCTTCATATTGTTGTATGTATACCATATTTTACTACAGAAATACGAGGGTCACTCCAAAGAAATGCACACTATTTTTTTTTAATCCATCCTTTATTCTACATGTTTGAAAGTTTTACTGTGTGTAGATATATCCTTTAGGAACAATATTTTCATTTCTCGACATAATTACCATCCCTCTCAACTGCCTTACACCATCTTGGAACTAGCGCATGTATACCCACACGGTAAAATTCTGGACCAACCTGTTGGAGCCACTGTTTGGCAGCGTGCACGAGGAAGTCATCATCTTCAAACCTTGTTCCACAAAGAGAGCCTTTCAGTTTCCCAAAGAGATGATAGTCACATGGAGCCAGGTCAGGACTGTAAGGCGGGTGTTTCAGTGTTGTCCATACGAATTTTGTGATCGCTTACATGGTTTTTTGACTGACATGTGGCCGTGCATTGTCGTGCAACAGCAAAACATCCTGCTTTTGCCGATGTGATCGAACACGACTCAATCGAGTTTGAAGTTTCTTCAGTGTCGTCACATATGCATCAGAATTTATGGTGGTTCCACTTGGTATGTAGTCCACAAGCAAGAGTCCTTCGGAATCGAAAAACACCGTAGCCATAACATTTCCAGCAGAAGGTGTGGTTTTTAATTTTTTTCTTGGGTGAATTTGTATGATGCCACTCCATTGATTGCCTCTTCGTCTCTGGTGAAAAATGGAGCCATGTTTCATTACCTGTCACAATTCTACCAAGAAATTCATCTCCACCATTTTTGTACTGTTCCAAAAGTTCGCTGCACACCGTTTTTCTAGTATCTTTGTGAGCCACTGTCAACATTCTGGGAACGCACCTGGCACAAACGTTTTCTAACGTCAACACTTTCAGTATTCTGCAGTCACTTCCTTAGCTTATCCCAATATAGCATGACAATTCGTTCACTGTGATGCGTCTGTCAGCAGTCACCAATTCGTTAACTCTCTGCACATTGTCTGGAGTGTGTGCAGTACAAGGCCTGCTGCTGCAAGGACAATCCTCAATATTGCCGTGCCCACTTTCATCACATAACCTGCTTGCCCACCGACTAACTGTACTGTGATCGACAGCAGCATCTCCATACCCCTTTTTCAACCTCTTGTGGATGTTTTCCACTGTCTCGTTTTCAAAGCACAGGAATTCTATGACAGCACGTTGCTTCTCACGAACGTCAAGTGTAGCAGCCATCTTGAAGACATGCTGTGACGGCGTCACACACGGGAACAGGTTGAACTAAGTTTGAAAACAAGCGGGAAGGATGTATCTACACACTGTAAAACTTTCACACATGCAGAATGAAACCTGTATTTTTACAAAAATAGTGTGCATTTCTTTTGGAGTGACCCTCATAGAAATCTAAGACAGACAGATCAGGCGATCTAACTGACCATTCAACATCCAGTCTGCCCATAGTTTTTTCTGGGAAAAAGATCCCATACAGCTTGGTGTGCAGATACAGTGCAGTGGCCGAGTGCACTACCCTCTACCATCTGCATTATTTGCCTCATTCGTACATCAGTATCGTTGAACAGAGTAGACAGAGTTTGTTCTGAAAGAAATTCGTGTACATTCTCCCATTCAATCCGTCGTAAGAAAAAAATGGGGGAGGGCATCCCGTACTTACCTATAATTCCACCCCAGTAACTGGTGGTCTGTCGATCCATTGTTGTCGATAATCTGCTTCACACAACCATTGGGGGTTCACTAAAGCCCACTATTGTTTGGCAGTACGGTTTGACACACCTTTGCTGAAAAATGTAAGCTGGTCTATGAACTTAGTTTCTGAGAAACCCAATAGGTAGGCTTAATGCCCACTTACAAAAAATAAAGAGATTGGCCTTGTCTTTCCTTGAATGCCTTTGGTGCATGTGCTGGTATTAGGGTGCACATTTGAGTCTTTCAAAATGCGATGCACCATGCATCGTGAGATCTATAACTCCCTAGCGAGAAGCGTTGTACTGTTGCGTGGATTACTGTGTACCACACCCAATGCAATGTATTGTTTCAATTTTGCACAGCCCTACTTTGCTGGCGTTTCACCAGGCGCAAGTACCTTGAGTCTCTAACTCGTTCTACTACAGTCTAAAATGTGTCTGCACAAGGATGACTTCCAGATATCTTTCAGCGAGCACCTGAGCTGCCTCCCCGGCAACCTCATTAAGCATGCCTAAACATATAAAATTCATAGTGGGATGCACTATAGTAACAACAACTAAGCAGGATGCTTGTACAAGAAAACGTTATTAGCATCAACTCATTATCAAAATCAAGTCTGTTATTTCTGAAGGCGTGTATTATTCAGCAGTGTGGCATGGTGGAAAGAAAACTTACATGTGTCCACTATGTAAATCACTCTTCCATTTTAATAAGCCAACTTGCACAAATTTGGGTGTCTGAAATTTAATAGGCAATCCGTCTAGATGGTTACGGCAGCATGGAGGGCGAACTTGTATCCAAGTTACAGATGCCGATTCAAGAAAGTTCTTAACCAGTTGCCTGCTGAAACATCCCATATTTACAACTCCAATAATTCTGACCACAGCTGCCACCAAAATACTGTCATTAATATGACGAAGTTAAATGAAACTCATAGTGATTTGACAACGCTCGTTTTATTACAATTTAAACACAATCCAGATGCTCACTACGGGACTCATCACTCTTCCTCTGCAGACATTCATGCACTTAACACCGTTGGAATAGAGTTTTCCATTGTTGGCAGATACGTTACTGACGGTTTTAATTGAAGAGATGTTTCCTGTCTCTCTGAATACCTTCAGTTATAAGAATTAATTTTTATGCCCTGTCGTGCATAACATGCACACTCATGATCTTTTTTTTATGAAGACTCAGGCGGGGCTTAGAAATGATATTATCGTATCAAACTATTTCTTTTCTATGCACGATCACGCTGTGTGCGAGCAGCCAGGTCCTGACCCGCAATGTTACTCAAGCTCGCCTTCTCACTTCCGTGGCAAACCGTAGGTAAAACCTTCTAGTAAACAAGGGTTTCCCCAACAGCGAAGGTAACTCGCTGGAGCAAGGATGTGTAAGGGCAGATTGGGTCTGTCCATGACAGGGTTTGTATCTGTACCCTTACATCCCCTCAACAAATTTTTCCAAAATCAATGCGAATTAAAGGATATTTGGAAAGAAAAGAAAAGTCACCCAGTTTAATGATGTGAAGAAAAATATGCAAATTTGAACCCAAAAGGTAATGGAAATATCTCAGCAATAGAAATCTAATTGGGGATTGCAATGGCTTTCTCATTATTCTTAGCATTCATCTGAATGTCAATATTTTATAAGCACACGCTTCACTTTCATCCATCCCTACCAGACTATATTTCTTACCAAGTTTCTTTATACACAACATTAACTGTTTAAGAAAAATCGTGACAAGTTAAAATATTCTTTAGTTTTAGATCATTTCTATTTCTTCAAAACATGTTCAAATGTGTGTGAAATCTTATGGGACTTAACTGCTAAGGTCATCAGTGCCTAAGCTTACACACTACTAAGACCTAAATTATCCTAAGGACAAACACACACACCCATGCCTGAGGGAGGACTCGAACCTCCGCCGGGTCCAGCCGCACAGTCCATGACTGCATTTCTATTTCTCTTGGAATATTATTTCCCAAAGTGAAAGAAAACATCACATTAAAATACAGACATCACCTAATGTAGCGAAGCATACAAATTGTGTACATTAATGGTAAAATATATTTCTGTGTCCCAAGGTATTAGTCAGCACTTTCCAAGCAGCCTTATTTAGTCAAACAAGTTGAAAATTAAGTAAACATCAGAGACAGAATTCGACAATATGAAAATTTTGGGAAAAGTTAGTGTTGCTGGAAGGAAATAACGAAAGAACAACAAATGATTTCATCCATTTAAGAGCAAATCTTTTCACTGATAACTTTACTCACAGTGGGACACGACTGGATAGTATGGGGCTCACACACACTCAGCACATAGCTATTGTGGTGCTGTGCTGACTTGCTCACCCCACATGCCGCTACTGGTACAGTGCTGTGTTGCAGAGCGCAACGACTAATCAGCCTCTCATTGTCTGTTCCACATCAGCAGTGCTCGGCCGATGAGGTTCGTTCACCTCCTGAAGCCCCAGACGCTCCCAAAACGATCCTTGCTATGCAGCATTTGGCTGTCTCCACAGCAATGGCCGAGTGCTGCACTCTCTCGCCTGTGGCTCGCAACATTGTGGGTATGAATGCCATGCCGTCAGTGTTTATCGCATGGCGCGTCTTACCACTTAATTTAAAAGGGAAAGAAGTTAGGACTGCAATGGGAAAAGGGCCAATGTTATTCAATCTGTATATTGAGAAAGCAGTAAAGGAGACAAAAGAAAAATTCAGAGTAGGAATCAAGATCCATGGAGAAAACTAAAAACTTTGAAGTTTGCCAATGACATAATTCTGTCAGAGATAACGAAGGATTTGGAGCAGAATGGACAGTGTCTTGAAAGGAGGATGTAAGAAGAACATCAACAAAAGCAAAACGAGGATAATGGAATGTAATCGAATTAAATCGGCAGACGCTGAGGGAATTACATTAAGACACGCGACACTTAAAATAGTAGATGAGTTTTGCTATTCGGGGAGCAAAATAACTAATGATGGTCGAAGCAGAGAGGATGTAAAATGTAAACTTACAATGGCAAGGAAAGTGTTTTTGAAGACGAGAAATTTGTTAACATCGAGTATAGATTTAAGTCTCAGGAAGTCGTTTCTGAAAGTATTTGTATTTAGCCATGTATGGAAGTGAAACATGGACGACAAATAGTTTAGACAAGAAGAGAATAGAACCTTTAGAAATGTGGTACTGCAGAAAAATGCTGAAGATTAGGTGGGTAGATCACATAACTAATGAGGAGGTATTGAATAGAACTGGGGAGAAGAGGAGCTTGTGGCACAACTTGACTAGAAGAAGGGATCGGTTGGTAGGACATGTTCTGAGACATCGAGGGATCACCAATTTAGTATTGGAGGGCAGCGTGCAGGGTAAAAATCGTAGAGGGAGACCAAGAGATGAATACACTAAGCAGATTCAGAAGGATGTAGGTTGCAGTAGGTACTGGGAGATGAAGAAGCTTGCACAGGATAGATTAGCATGGAGAGCTGCATCAAACCAGTCTCAGGACTGAAGACCACAACAACAACAAAATAAATGTCACACTAAACTAATCTGGGACCGCTCTCCATAATGGGTACATAAAATTCCGCTTTGCAATTCATTTTATTCTTAACAGGAAACAAACCAACACTTTTCACTGACACTAGACGTCGCATAAAAGACATTATGAGCCCTTTTTGGTTGGGTTGACTACAGTCACTCAGTGTTCACAAAGAATTTCATATATGTGCTGAACCATCAAAGAAAATGCGCCTGATGGCTATTAGGAGGACACCCTGTATATCACTTCCTGAATATGTTTCATTAACATAGTCAAAATAAACGCATAGCACTGCATCTAACTTCATCATATGTATTTATTGTGTTAGTTTCACGCATCATTTTCCTTTAGGACGTGTTACCTGCACTATACTTCTTTTCAAAAATGTTGCCCATGGCGTCCCTTCCAATACTGCAGCTAGTGTGCGTCATTGTATCTTCTTGTATTTGTCTTTGTTTGTTATACAGAATGCATAGGTAGGAAATAAGCTTACGATGTTTCATTTTACTTTCCTTATAGTGGCTCTTTCCTAACTTCAGCTGACTTGGTGAAACTGCTTATAATTCTGTTAGTCTTCTTGATTCCTTCTGTTACAGACTCGTGATATCAATTACTTCCTGGCACATCTTATCTTTCAAAGTTTGAATTTCTTTGATTCTTCTTCATACATCACAATTCCATTGCATTGGTTAGTGATCATCATTGCATATATGGCAATAGTGGAGTAGGGTCAATACAAGTGGTGAATGTGCTGACATCAGCATCAGAGCTTTACTTATTTAATTATATGAAAAAAATGTAAATTAGTTACAAACTACGTCATGCACACACATTATTCAACAAGTAAATGTCACTACAGATATTCGGATTTAGGTTATGGCATTCGATATGCTTACCACGATTGGCGATGATGTGGCGCAGACGAATATCGAAATTCTGCATGTCCTGCTGAAATGTCACAACATCGAGGTTGTCGATGACCTCCTGAAAGGCTGTTTCCAGCTCGGCAATGGTTTTGGGGTTATTTCTGTACACCTTGTCTTTTATATAGCCCCACAAAAAAGAGTCGAATGCATTCAGATCCAGAGAATATGGCGGCCAATCTATGCCCTTGCCAGTGGCCTCAGGGTACCCCAGACCCAAAATGCCGTCCCCCAAGTGCTCCTCCAGGACATCAAAAACTCTCCTGCTTCGATGGGGTCTAGGTCTGTCTTACATGAACCACATCTTGTTGAACTCAGGGTCACTTTGGATAATGGGAATGAAATCGTCTTCCAAAACCTTCACAACTGTTCGGTAGTCACTGTGCCATCAAGGAATATTGCACCAATCATTCTGTAACTGGACATTGCACAACACAGAGTCACCTGTTGCCGATGAAGAGACTTTTCTCACGCGAAATGCGGATACTCGGTCTCCAAAATGCGCCAATTTTGCTTATTGACGACCATATCCAAATGTAAACGAGCTTCATTGCTAAACCAAAACATATTCACATCAAAGACCTGTTCATCAGTTCTGTGAACAGTAGTGATGGAGAACCACAACCGCTGTTCCACAGCCATGGGGCTTAATGGTTGTTGGGTTTGAATTTTTTATGAGAAGAGATGCAGGTCTTCAAAAACGATACGTCGCTGTGTCTAGCCATCCATTCACACCTGTTGTGCAGCTCGTCTGATCGATTTTCTGGGGCTGGTTTGAACCACAGCAAGTGTCTTCTTGATGTTTTCAGGAATGTTCATCCTTTTTGGACATGCCCAACAATGTCATCACAAACACTACCCGCTCTCTAAATCTTGCGAATCAAATTCTTAATTGTTAACGTACTTGGAACGATTGTCTTCAGCTTGAACTCAGGCGCAAACTTCCTTTGAGCCGTAGTCAGGCTCCCACAGTAGGCCATCCCAAGCGCTATATACTCACGCACGCTGTACTGTGACATTATCTTGTGCAAATGGCCGCCAACAACAAGGCGCATCCACATGAGCATACTAATTCCCATCATACCCCGACGCCAACCATGAAGTTTGAACGTCTTAATGCAAACTGTTCATAAGTTATGACGACTTTATTTCATGTGGTTCAATAATTGTCACCCTGTATGTTTGGTGTCTTATTACAGCTGAGGCACATGCATATGTTGTATTTTTCTGACATCAATATCAGCACTTTCTTATATGTGGTGTCATATTACAGCTGAGACAATTGCATTTATCAAATTTTGCTGACATCGGCAACAGTACTTCCTTATGTTCAAGGTCATTTCAGGAATCGTGACATACTGACACTTGCCAAGGTCAAGGAGAGCAAGGGAGGGCCAAGGTCCCGGAGGGCGCACCAGCCATGCAGTTATGCACAAAGCAGCCCCCACCCTGAGTGCCCCACCCTGCAGCCAAGTAAAGTATTGGCGCTGCCAAAAAAACTTCTTAACTATTTTTCCATTAATGACTACTAAAAACTAATTTAAGGATTGGCTAACACATTGGAAACCTTCAATTGCCTTGCTCCTGTCACTGGCAGATGGGTGCACTGTAAAACCAAGGGAAGTTTGAACTTTATACTATGATTTCGTGCTGCAACCAATTTACTGCTGCACAGTTTAGAACGCGACAGTGTAGTAAATCAATTATTTTCCACGTCTAAGATGTTGAAGAAATTCTAAAACGTCAGCAAAAAACGTCAATAGCGCGAAAAGTACGATGCTCATATTGCTAATGAAAAAAGCATTAGGACATGAAAAAAGCATTAGGACTCAAATGAATAACTGTGATATCACAATATTGAAAAAAAAACCATCTGCAGCGTAAAAGAAAGTGTACATATTCTCCAAATTGGTGCCCAAAATTCTAAAGTATGTAACCCAATGCCAAATTCCGTGTGCAATACCAGCTGACATTTTAGAAGTTAGCGTTAATAATTCGATGTCATAAACTAACCTGATTAGCCTTATAACTGCAGAAAAACACTTGTTAGCTAAAATATACTGCCCTAAGCAGGCAAACAGACAGACTGAATGTACAGAACTACGCTCACAGTTCAGAAGGTCGCAACAAATCCTCAAATGTAATATTTCTACGTTCAAATGGTTCTCAAGCACCATTTTAGGAGGGACAAAGAAATTGGGTCGTGTTATTCGCTATAACTATATAACAATGCAATAGATTGCCAATATTTGTTGTTATACAAATGACACAAGCCTACTGGAGACTATGTACAATAACATCAGTTTGCAGTCAGACCTATGGTAGTAATCGCAACAGAGTGGTAAAATAATTATTTCCCATGTGTAAGATGTTGAAAAAATTCTAAAATGTCTACAGAGTGTAACCTTGCAACAGTAAAAAATATAATTATAGTATTCATTCACATTCAGCGTGACACAGATAAAAATACCTCCCAACAGTAAAAAATAAGTAATTATTATTCACATTCAGTGTAACCTCCCAACATTAAAAATATTCCGTAACCTCGCAATAATAACTTGACTAGCCTCTCAATAAAACTGTGGCTCACTTATAACCTTTCAATAATTGACTGTGAACTTAAACTGGTAAATTTGGACGTCAGCAGTGCTGTGTCATGTCCCTGAAAGATCGTACTGAATAAATTGAAAATTCTTACCTCAGTAAGGTCGCCGGATAACGCATATATATCTGCTCCTATAAGAAATGTTTCTGGCACAGCCCAGTGCAATGCTGGCCGATGGATTTGTCGTGTATCGATGGAAACAACTGATTTTTCATTACAATAACCAGGATGGCCAGGGATTGGAGAAATTAGTAAATTCTTTAAATTGAGATGAATGATTATCAAAAGTTAATTTTTATAAGAAAGATTATTATTAAGAGATTTTTTTAAAAACATTTACATGGGACTTGATATAATAACAGTACATATGCGTGAGGCTGCTTTTACCTTATACTACATCACTCAGGCACTGCCATCGCTCCCCACGACCGGCCCTGCCAACTCCATCCACCAGACCGCTATAGTTCAATTCTTTTATCTTGGCGGCTCGCGCATGCCCGCCCAGACGCTGGAGATTGCTGCGTTGCCAGTTGCACACGACGCACGCGCCAATAGAAGCAGCGCCATAGTATAGCATAGTTCGCAAGCTTACGTGTAGGGGGGAGCGCGCAGTTCATGAAGTAAAGCCACCACGGCCGCATTAACCCTTCCGCTGCTACAAAGGCGTGCTCCCTGCATTCCGCGCTGTGGGCGATTTTGTCACTGCACTGCTCGCCTGTGCAGACACATTGTGTTCCAACTGCTTTGACACTCTTTATCATTCGATTCCACAAAAACTATTTGGCTCAAAAATTAGATTTTTACCTATCTTCTTGACTGATACCTTCCCCCAATAAATGACTTAATTTTGTTTCGATGTTCAACGCAGTTATTATGCAGCATTAAATATAGTAAACCTTTGCACGAAATTTTGCAGAGTTTGCAGAGGTAAAAGTCCATAGAGTATACTTTCCGTATGGTCGATTTTAGTTGCCACAATGTTGAGAATGAAATGTGGACAAGATACCCATATATTTCATTTAATTTAAGTACCACATACGTGTCGTATGTAATATTGAGAAGTATTCCACCTTTCGCGACTGTAACAAAAGTTTTACTTACACTGGGCACGTTTGGCTTTATTTTAAAGCACTTCAATCAATCAAAAGGAAGTAGACAAAATACATTAAACAAAACTGTGGACTTACAAAAACATTAGGACTTGAATATACCGTCTGTCAGTGAAGTGCTCAGAGCTATGTCAAATATAATTTTGTGTGTGGCACACAAATACAGCATTTATTTGCTAAAACACTGATGAGCCAACACAAACGTTGAATATTGTGCTACCGCAGCACAAAACTACGAAAGGTGACTTGGCAATGGAGGACACAAAATACAGTCCTCTTATAATGCTTCAAAAGAGAGAAACGCGTCTGGTCTAAATAAGTCGCTTATTACAGTTGCAGAAGAGGGATATATTTCAATACCATTGGTAAAACTGCGACTGTGGAACAAAAACAAGAAATAGAACATGAATACCATTGTGTATGTCCCATACCTTTCACCGATGGAAGTGCTTTAAAATAAAGCCAAACGCGCCGTGTGTACATAAAACTTTTATTACAGTCGCGAAAGACGGAATATTTCTCAATATTACATATGACATCTATGTGGTACTTAAATTAAATGAGATATTGTTATACAGTAAATATTATATGAAATTTAGGTATCTTGTCCACATTTCATTCTCAACATTGTGGCAACTAAAATCGACCATACGGAAAGTATACGCTATGGACTTTTACCTCTGCAAACTCTTCAAAATTTCGTGCAATGGTTTACTACATTTAATGCTGCACATCAAAACAAAATTAAGTCATTTATGGGGGGAAGGTATCAGGCAAGAAGACGCGTAAAAATCAAATTTTTTGGCCAAATAGTTTTTGTGAAATCGAATGATAAGTATGTCAAAGCAGTGGGAACACCATGTGTCTGCACAGGCGAGAAGTGCAGTGATGACAAAATTGCGCACAGCGCGGAATGCAGGGAGCACGTGTCTGCAGCAGCGAAAAAGTTAATGAAGAGGCAAAGCACTAGAAATTTAATTCAAACGAATAAAATTCGTGAAGTAAGGCACTCCAATATTGTTTTTAGATAAAGACAATATTAAGCACTGCTCAAGGTTTGAACTCATAACCTTTCACTTGGCAGCCCAACACCTTAACCGTTCTGCTACCTTAGCTCATAGAACAGTGTAACTCCATAAGGACTCTAACACCTCATGCAAATACTTATAAACACTGTTGGTACGACTATGAATTACTCACGCTTCGTCGAAGTGCAATAGGAAATAAACAGTTACCGCTGTTCTTTATTGCGAAGAAGCAGTTTGTGAGATTGAAACAAACACCTTTCCTTGCTATCGCCTGAATTAGGAGTCTTATTGCTTGTTTGGTTTAATTAATTAATAGAATATGAAGCAATTGGTATAAAGAATGCTTTTTCCAAACTTTCTGTAAAAGAAAGTCTGCTATCAAGACATTGCTTTTGTTCTATTACTTTATTTATGACTGAACGTTTCTAAAACTGATGACACTTGTCCGTGCTCTGCACTGCTGTCGAGATCTGGCAACGTCGTTCTCTGTTCATTGGCTGACTGTGTTTTGTGACGTCAGATGCGCAGAACGAACCTAAACTCGGCCGCCAAGATATATGATGCGCACTTTAGCTACTACTTACTTGTACTGCCACACAGTTCTTACTGCATACAACACTGCTCTCTGGTCTGAGATTCTCTTATAGCTTGCATATCACAGGCAGCGTGTGAGCAATCCATCGAAATTACATCTGCTTGAGTGCACTAGCAATAAATTACTTAGTCATGGACCTCTTACAAGAGTATGCAGGCAGCACAAAAAAGTACGACACTAACATTGCTGGTTGAGATTGGGTTGTTTTGAAAATCAGTCTTATGCAAACACAATTTTTTTTTTATTTTTGTATTTACCCAGACATTTATGATACCTATGCGTCATCTTCTGTGTGTCAAAATTTTATTTCTTAAAATTACATCTCTAAATGAACTGCATTATTATACACCCGTTTTTTGTGCTCTTTTTCATCGTTCTTTCGACAGCATGTCACCTGCAAGAAAAAACTTTTTCGCCCTGTTGCGTGTCTGGTTGGTGTCTCGACCAATGGCTATTCAAGTGTACTATTTCCACACACTTTTTCACACAATTTTTGCTCACTAGTTCACTTCACATGCACTTACACAAAATGTGAAGTAAACTAGTGAGCAAAAATTGTATGAAAAACTGTGTGGAATAGCCATTAATCAAGACACCATCCAGGCACGCAACAAGGAGAAAAAAATTTTTGCAGATGACACGCTGTCGAAAAAACGTCGAAAAAGAGCACAAAAACAGGTGTATAATTACGCAGTTCATTTAGTGATGTAATTTTAAGAAGTAAAAATTTGACTTACACATGATGACACATACGAGGGGCGTTTGAAAATTCCGTGCAAAGTCTGAGAGATGGTACCACTGGTGTGTATCGAGGTCATGTTTAGTTAGTAGCATCTCTGGAAAGAATCCACACCAAGTTTCAGCCATATTGGTCTATTTCATTGTGTCTGGCATTAGTGTCAATCAAGGAAGTCTAATGACTGTCAAAAAATGGACGAAGAAGAATTTCGTGTGGTGATTAAACATTACTTCATGAAAGGCAAAACGAATCAGGAGACTAAAGAGAAGCTTGATAAACATTACGGTGACTCTGCACCTTAGATTAGAACAGTTTATAAGTGGTTTGAAAATTTTCAGAATGGCCATATGGGCACAAGTGATGCTGAACTTTCTGGACGCTCTGTGGAGGTTACGACTCGAGAAATCATTCATAAAATCCATGATGTGGTGATGGATGACAGAAGAGTTAAGGTTCGGGAGATTGCTAGTGCTGTGGGCATCTCGAATGAATGGGTACATAATATTTTGCGTAAACATTTGAACATGAGAACGATATCCGCAAGATGGGTTCCGCAATTGCTCACGCTTGGCCAAAAACGGAATCGTGTGAAGTGTTGCAAGGATGGTTTGCAGCTGTTCAGGAAGTATCTGCAAGACTTTAAGCATCGTTTCGTTACTTTGAATGAAACATGGATACGTTGCCATACTTCTGAGACCAAACAACAATCTAAACAATGGGTTACCAAGGGAGAATCTGCACCAAAAAAGGAGAAGAGCAGTCCTTCGGCCGGAAAGGATATGGTGACTGTCTTTTGGGATTCGCAAGCGATAATCCTCATCGACTATCTGGAAAAGGGTAAAACTATTACAGGTGCATATTATTCATCGTTATTGGACCATTTTAAAACCGAGATGCAAAAAAAACCCAGGCGATGGGACCGCAAAGAAGTCCTTTTCCATCACGACAATGTACCAGCACACACCTCAGCAGTTGTGGTCGCAAAATTAATGGAAATAAGATTCCAACTGGTTTCACATCCGCCCCTATTCTCCAGACTTGGCTCCCTTGGACTAATATTTGTTCCCTGATTTGAAGAAATGGCTGGCGGGACAAAGATTTTATTCAAATGAGGAGGTGATTGCAGCAAGTAATAGCTATTTTGCAGACTTGGACAATTCCTATTATTCAGAAGAGATCAACTAAATAGAACAGTGTTAGATGAAGTGTATAAGTCTAAAAGGAGACTATGTCGAAAAATAAAAAAGACTTGCCCAAACATGTAAGTAGTTTTTATTTTTGCATGGACTTTTCAAACGCCCCTTGTAGATGACAGAACATGTCTGGGTAAATACAAAAATTAAAAAATTGTGTTTGCTTAAGGCTGATTTTCAAAACAACCCAGTTTAAAATCACAAATACAGAAGAACATCAAGAGTAGCTACCAACCGTACTAAAAATGAGTATCTTGCTAGCTGAGGCTAATAAATGAAAAAAAACACTTTAAAACTAAATCAATTAATGTACAATGTAAAAGAAAGTGTGGGCTAATTTCCACTTATACACATTTTCACCAAATCAGTGCCCAAAATTCTAACATATGTACCCCAATACTCGATTTCTATGTCTTATAACAGTTGACATTTTAGAAGTGCGCCCTAATATATCGATGTTGTAAAACTAACTTTACCAGGCTTCTAACTGCAGAAATAATATGTCTTAGCTAAGGAGGCAAATAGACAGACTGAATAAAACTAATTAGGCCTACTTTTGATGTAAGTCACAGAAAACCCTCAAAAGACACCCATCAAAAAAAGTTTTGCATCAGCCCTGTTCCCAGAATTCCGGAAGATAGACGCTGACTGTCGATATTGTTTCACATACACAGTCCCTCTGACTGTTCATAGATGTCACTTAACCCACCCAAGGATGTAAACAACTATGCATGAACAGCACCTATTAGATGGAGGGGGTCCGACAGCCAATCAGTTCCAGTCATTCCGCTAGGAAGGAGGTACACGGCTCATGTTGTCTGTAGTTCAACCATGCCTAGATGCTCAATACCTCGGTTCGATCGTGTCAGCATTGTTACTTTGTGTCAGGCAGAACTCTCAGCAAGGGAAGTGTCCAGACATCTCGGAGTGAACCAAAGCGATGTTGTTCGGACATGGAGGATATACAGAGAGACAGGAACTATCAATGACATGCCTCACTCAGGCCGACCAAGGGCTACTACTGCAGTGGATGACCACTACCGACGAATTATGGCTTGGAGGAACCCTGACAGCAACGCCACCATATTGAATAATGCTTTTTGTGCAGCCACGGGACATCATGTTACGACTCAAACTGTGCGCAATAGACTGCATCGATGCGTAACTTCACTCCTGACATCCATGGCAAGGTCCATCTTTGGAACCACGACACCATGCAGCACGGTACAGATGGGCGCAACAGCATGCTGAATGGGCCGCTCAGGATTGGCATCACGTTCTCTTCACTGATGGGTGTCACATATGTCTTCACCCAGACAATCGTCAGAGGCGTTTTTAGAGGCAAACCGGTCAGTCTTAACGCCTTAGATTCAGATTTGGATTTAGATTCAGTTTTAGTCCCCTAGACCCAAAAACTGAAATGATCTCGTGGATGTGGAACATGTCAGAAAGTGTAACATAAAACATTTGAATATAGTACTTACTACCCTGATCATTTTTCAGGAGATTGTCTAAATAGGGAATACAATGTGGTAAATTGGAACAGCTAATATTTACAGAATTAACACGCTCTCAGAATGAAACATTGTTATGCACTATTAATAAATTTATCATATCAAAATACCTAATCTTGTCTGTTGTGACCAAGTGCTATCAAAACTGGAATCCAACAGACATTTTTAATTAAGCTGGCTTAACAGTCTCTGTTAAGACACTGAACTATAGAGTAGAAGGAACTGCTTACCAAACTCTTTCAAACTCTGTTT
Organism: Schistocerca serialis cubense; assembly: GCF_023864345.2. Classification (NCBI taxonomy): domain Eukaryota; kingdom Metazoa; phylum Arthropoda; class Insecta; order Orthoptera; family Acrididae; genus Schistocerca; species Schistocerca serialis. The sequence goes on along the minus strand of NC_064642.1, from coordinate 118,811,451 downwards.
AAACCGTGCTTTATCTGAAACCAAGTTTTTAATAGTTTCTGACAATTTACTGAAAATGTGTGTTCCTGAATATTGGACACCTTTTTGGACAAAGGTAAGTGATTTTATGACTTTATGTAGATTGTTGTTATTCCTAGTTGACACTATGTATTTAGCTATTGGTTAGAAATAGAGATACATTACTTGCAACAAATTTCATTAAGGAATAAATTTACTGAGAAGCAGTGGTTAGAATACAAAGTTCCCTGAACAGATTTCTACACGATGTTCTCGAATTTACACCATAAATGATTCTTATCACACGTTTTTGCACCCTAAAAAGTTTTGCTCGGTTTAACAAGGTACCCCAGAATATGATGCTATATGACATAATAGAATAAAAGTAAGCAAAGTATGCAAGTTTTTTATATCTGTATCTCCTATATCTGACATCATACTCACTGCAAATAGAGACTTGTTTAGGCGCTTAAGCAATTCAGTGGTATGCCCTTCCCAACTTAATGTGTTATCGAGTTGTAATCCCAGAAATTTAACACTGTCAACCTCTTCGAACTGCATGTCTTCATATGTTATACACATGCTGGAAGAACATCTCTTCCAGGTTCTGAACTACATACATTGGGTCTTCTCAAAGTTTCATGACCATGAATTAGCATTAAACCATATATTAATGTCAGTAAAAACTTGATTAGCAGCTATTTTTTAATCTATACTTGACTTGCTGCTTATTGCAATATTTGTATCATCTGTGAACAAAACAAACTTAGCATCTGGCAATGTAACATATGAGAGGTCATTGGCGTACATAAAAAAAAGGAATGAACACAAGATGGAACCTTGAGGAACACTATATATATATATATATATATATATATATATATATATATATATATATATATAATTAATTCCCAATCAGATGAAAACTGACTGCTTACTGCAAAGTTATTTTGCAGTGACACCATTTGTTTCATGTTAAATAGATAAGACTCAAAACATTTTGCAGCATTGCCAGTGACACCATAGTATTCTGATTTACTTAGGAGAATTCTGTAGTGAACACAGTCAAACGCTTTTGACAGGTCACAGAAAATACCGGTAGCCTCTAATGTATTATCTAATGAATTAAGTACATTCTCACTCTAAGTGTAAATAGCTTTCTCTATATCAGAACCCTTAAGAAATCATACCGAGCGAGGTGGCGCAGTGGTTAGCACACTGGACTCGCATTCGGGAGGACGACGGTTCAATCCCGTCTCCGGCCATCCTGATTTAGGTTTTCCATGATTTTCCTAAATCGTTTCAGGCAAATGCCGGGATGGTTCCTTTGAAAGGGCACGGCCGATTTCCTTCCCAATCCTTCCCTAACCTGAGCTTGCGCTCCGTCTCAAATGACCTCGTTGTCGACGGGACGTTAAACACTAACCACCACCACCTTAAGAAATCCTGTGACATTGACCATGTATTATTTGCAGTCAGATGCTTAAGGAGATGCTTGAACACAACCTTTTCATATATTTTTGAGAAAGCCCTCAAAAGTGAAATTGGTCAATAGTTTGATGGTATATCTTTATCCCCTTTCTTGTAAAGAGGCTTAACTTCAGCATATTTTAACCAGTCTGGAAATGTTCCGCTGATAGAGTTATTATACAAATAACTTAAGATAGAACCCAATTTGCATGAACACTCTTTGATTAACTTTGTTGATATGTTATAATACCCACTGGAATGCTTAGATTTTAAGGATTCTACGATGGATGCTACTTCTTTGGGAGACGTGAGTGTCATTTCCATTTTACTGAAGTTATTTTTAAAACCTGGTCTCAGATACTCCATTGCGCTGTTCAATGACCTTAAAACCTCAAGCTGTCAGAAACAGAAATGAAGTACCTGTTTAAGAGGTTTGCAACATAACATTTATTTTTAGAGCTACCTGTTAATCTTCGTTTTTGGCTCCACCTGTCACTGTCTTCACTATATCCCATACAGTGTTTATTTTGTTGCCTGATGTAATTATTTTTTTCTCATAATAACGCTGCTTGAATTTCTGGATTACTTCCTTCAATATTTTTCAGTATTCCTTATAATGCATTACAATTCAAACATCAAAGCTGCTCCTACATAGTAGATGCAGTCTCCTTTTTTCCCACATGATATCTTTATTCCTTGTGGAATCCCCAGTTTACCTTTTGACTTCTGTGTGATTTGAGTTACCTTTAGGGGAAAACCGTTTTCAAAAGAGGAAGTAACTTTATTAATCAATGATTTGTATTTTCCATTTATGTCAGAAGTATTGTAAACATCTATCCAGTTTTTGTCTGAGCAGTTTCCTGAATTTATCAATTTTTGACTTATTTATTACCCTCTCGTACTCAGATTTAATAGAATTTTTATCCTGACAAGCTTCAACATTTAATACAAGATGCTGCATGTCATGATCAGATAGCTCATTTACAATCAGTTTTGTGATATGACCTCTATCCTTAGATTTGTCTACAAAGATATTATGAATAGCAGTTTCAGAGCATTTACATATCCCAGTTGAAAAGTTCACAGTAGGAACTAACTTAAATAATAGTGTTATTGACTGCAATAACTGTTCACTGACAGAGCTTTGCAATAAATCTACATTAAAATCAACAGCAACCACTACTTCCTTCTTTTTTTACTGTGAGCTGGGACAAGAGAACTTCCAGATTTTTTGTGAAGAGGTTAAATTTTCCTGAATATGGTCTGTATATACCTATTACTATGAAGGACTTATTATGAAATATATTCTTTTGCACAAGCTTCTAAGTGCTGCTCTGAGCAAAATTAATTAGTATCAATATTCTTGAAATCAAAACTGTTTCTGCCAAATGTGGTAACTCCTCCTTTCTCCATATTTTCTCTACAAAAGTAAGACGCTAACTTGAATCCTCTAACATTTAACATATCTATACCAATGATCACATGATCAGAGGCAGATTATATCAACTGGTTTGCTCAACTCTAATTCTTCAACATAAATAAGCAACTCATTACTGCCGCACGGGGTAGCCGCGTGGTCTGAGGCATCTTGTCATGGTCCGTGTGGCTCCCCCTGTCAGAGGTTCAAGTCCTCCCTTGGGCATGGGTGTGTGTGTGTGTGTGTGTGTTTTCCTTAGTGTAAGTTAGTTTACGTTAGATTAAGTAGTGTGTAAGCTTAGGGACCGGGTCCCATAAGATCTTACCACAAATTTCCAATTTCCAATTCATTACTTTTACTCCTTAGTCCTCGGATATTCTGATGTAACAAGGATAACTGATTTTGTGGACTGGCTGAATTACAACTGGATGAACCTAATTTTCCATTCAATTTTTGAGTGTCTCTAGTTTCTATCAGAGGCTGTCTGCATGATTTGTGTACATTATAATTTGCTTTCTGGCTGCCTTTGTTATCAATTTGAATGTAATTTTCAGCCTGTCTCTGAACATGTTTTGTTTCTGCCCTCCCTACCCTAAACAAACTGCTGATCTGTCACTTGTAACCACTGGTACTTTACCACTTGTGACAGTGTCCCCCCCCTTAAGTTATTTGCTATTAGCCAAGACAGTTTTCCCTTCGCTTTCCTTTTGAGGTGAAAGCCATAGCTAGTATGGTCCCACCTGCTGATAGAGTCAACAGGAACCACACTGATATGAGATCCCATACCTGATCCAAGAACAGGTTCCACCTCTAAATTAACTCTCCTAACAGAAGACTTTAAATGAGGTCGGTCATGGAGCCTCAGAACAGATCCAAGCTGGACACCATTATGTCTCGTTGCTGAGGCTATCAGGTCACTCTCAATTGAATAATTAGGTTTCCTATCTATGCTGTTGCCCACACCATGCACTATTACCATTGTGTCTTCGTTTGTAAAGTCTTTACAAAATGAACCTACATCCTCTATCACCTGACCCAGACTTGCACTAGGCTGAGAAAAACTTGTGACCTGATAACCTGACCCTAGTTCATCCTGCAACAGTTGGCCAACACCTGTAGCATGTGACCTACCCAACAACAAAACTTTCTTCTTCACAAACTTTTTCTGACTTCATATTTTTCAAACACTCTTCGAAAGTTTGTTGTGTCCTGTCTACTGCTACATCTACTTGTAGCTCAGCAGTTTGCAACTGTGACAACAGACCAAACCTGTTTTCCACATTCACAACCACACTGCCTGAGTACGTCCTATTCCTATTTCTTCTATAATCTGTTGTCACTTCCCGCCTTTCTTTTCCCTACTCCTCACTTAACCTTTCCAGATCTTGTTTCGCATTATCTAGTTCCGCCTGAAGGGCAGCAATCTTTTCCTCCTGTTCCACTATCTTTCTGTCTCTACAGCAAATCCTACACTACCAATGAGCCTTGTTTATTTCCCCAGTTCCCAAGCCGCTACAATCGCCCACATGAAAGAAAATGCAACAGCCCTCACACCACACCCAGGAACTAACAATCCTACGGCAATTCATACACTTCTCACTCACAGCAAACGAATTTTAGCTTTAGTCCAAGTTAAAACGAGAATAACTTCATAGACTATGAAACGTCCCCTTTTTAGAACAATTATACAAGACTGTGCTTAAACTGACACACAATATTTTTAGCGCAACGCAATCTGACTTTCTAAAATCCCTACAAAAGAATGGTCCTGACTAACATTAACATATACCTTTCACAAATCACTTACCTCACCAAAAATCTTCGTTACTCGAACTACTGCAATACAGCGAGCGCCACTACTGCCAGCTAAATAAAAGATTCAAACTACCGAAGGCACTAACTACTGATAGGCATAGTTAGCAAATGAAAGATTTTAATAGAGGACAAACAATGTATTTACCTTAATAATGTTGAAAACTCATAATATACATAGCAGTTCATGACACACAGTTTTAAAAATTTCACAACTCCGCCATCTCTCTCCCCACATCCACCACTGCTGGCGGCTCACCTCCAACTGCGCAACGCTACGCGCTGTTCACATCCAGCTGCCGCTGCCCAACACTACAATGGCAGACAACAATGCAAACTAGCCACAGACTGCACACAGCACAGCCAGTCATTTTTCATACAGAGCGCTACGTGGCGTTACCAATAAGAAAACCTAAACAGCCTACTTACATAGCCCCCATGCTCCCCACAAAAAATTTTACAAATTGTTTTGGGCAGTGGCCAATAATGATTTGATAAAATTTTTTATAATTACAATAACAAATATATCAAATGCACACACTTATTGATACAAAGTTGGTCAAAAGCTAAAATTTTCTCACAGTCTATAAAGACAGTCCTGATCATTCATCACAGTAAAACTGCCGTTTCTTTTCTCAAAGTCTGAGCAGTTAAAGACAATGCACAAGGAAGTAGTGGATTTCCATGCAGTCTTGAAGAAGTAGTGTTGTCCTTCCAACAGAAAGACAGTGCTGACTCTTGACATGCAGACAGGTAATGGGTCACAACAGGGCAAACCCACAGCATAGTCATTCGAAGTTTTGAAGAATATTGGTAGGTAGGTCATCACAGAGTAGACCCACTGTAGTCCTGGTAGAGATTACGATATTGGTGGGCCACAAGAGGCGCAGACCCACTGCAGTCCTTGTAGAAATAATGGTACTGGTGAGTCAGCAAAGACGCTGACCCACTGTAGTTCTTGTAGAGACAGACAGCAGCCATCTGTTGCAAATGTGCAGGTGCACAATCACCATCGAAGAGTCTTGCGGACATTATAGCAAGTCCATAAACCACCACTTGCGCACACACAAAGTTTTTGAATTGTCCTTAGAACCAGCAATGCTGTTATCCAGTCCCTTGCTGAATTATTAACACACGTTCAAACACTAACAGTCGCTACTTCTCACATATTGTCCATATAGTATGACCAGCAGAAATGTGTGCAGTGAAATGAATGCTTACAAGTTACTTAATTTGCTGAACTGGTGTCAATTACAATATTATAACATGAGAATACAATAACTAAGGTACAAAATATATCATTAAAGAACATAACAATACAGATAACATTTGTGGTAATACAGACTTTACAAAAGAATTGAAGTAACATATACATCAGTGTTACAAGAATTATGACATAAGTAAATACATAAAAGATCAGAATAACTTTTGAAACATCAACTTTACACATGAGCATTAAAACAAAAAAGAATAAATAATGTCTTGGCATATTTACAAGGTAAATAACATATTATCAGAAAAATTCTACAACATAACTCTTATTAGCTAAACACATAAAGACAGGAAAAACACAAATACACAAGGGAACACAAACACATAGTGGGATAACACAAGGAAAGGACAGGTTTTGTTTTATTGCAGTATTTTGCAAACAAAACTTTCTTTGCTTCTTGGAGATCTCCCTTTATTCATCATTATTATTCCCAAAAAGTCCTATCTATACCTGCTTTCTGTATTCTATTCATATTTCTTTCAAAATAATTATTTCTGATTGTACAATACTCATTTTGGCCCAAATCTTTTTCATATAACTTCGCAATGCATTCTTTACCTATTCTCCATAGTCAGTTTCTTATATAGTCTACCCCCTCTTAAGCTAACTTAAATCTACTGAGCTCAGATGCTAAACTAAGGGACGAGGCAATGCAGCAGCACAAAACAATTAACGCAAACAGCAATGAAAAAAAATGCAGATTTGCGAAGCAAGCAGCATTATAGAAATTAGCAAAGCAATTGCAATATTAGAACTAATATAAGGCAATGTGCAGCAAACAAGAAAAATAAATCATTAGTAAAACTGGCTTAACAGAATAACGTAAAGTGAAATTTAGTAGCACTATGCCTGGCAAACAGCAGAAGCAAAAGCAATAAATTATATCTAAACACGACAATGCTCAAGCAGAAAAATATTACAGTAAAGTAAACAATCAGACAAGGGAAATGTGTATTTACATCGTAATGTCTATGTAATTAAAGTGGTGCACCACAAAAACTAATTCTACAAAAAATTACCAAGTACTTGAAAAGAAAATTATATATGCAGTTACTGTTATTAGCCCCTTCTTATTGTTCTTTCCATTCCAAGAGCTCCTTTTTCAAAGAATGTGGATCATAAAATAATTATTTAATAGATCTGTTGACAGAAAGTGTTCACATTAGCAAATGCATTTAATTTTAATTTATGAAACCAATGCTGCAAGACAGCTGGAAACCAGATATCAAATGAGATAAGCAACTATGTACAAAGTAAAGCATAAAATAGTCATTCAGTAGTCATGAGGCATTTCATAAGTTCGTAGAAATTCTCTCAGTTCTCGTAGAATTGTGGTGTGCAGATGTAAGAATGTTTCCAAGTAATGAGCGTGTCGTATTTGCGATGTTTTCTACAAAGGAATGTCAATAGCGAGGATAATGGCCTCTTTTTCTTCTCCACCTAATGGCTTTCTTTTGTCAGACGACTACCTCTCAGCTGGGCCCAAAAACGCATTACGTCAAGGTCACTTACCTTTCTTACTGGAATATCTACAACACCAGTTTGCACTACAGTGAGAGTCTAATAAAAAAAATTCACCGGTCGAGAATTTGTGCTGTAAATTTGTAGAAACAAAATCCTATGAATATAACAGTGTTCAAAAAGTTTTCGTCGGCATTGTGATACATTCGCGCATTTACACACATTTCATAACTCTTAAACTACGATTCTTGGTTTCCAACAACCTTTTTCACAAACCAGAGTCCCTAACCACTACTCGTTATTCCTTACCTTATTCGTCGACACTTCTTCAATATTTCATCATAACAAATACGTAGCATACTCAAATAACTCATATAGCATCAGCTTATTAATCATAAACATACCGCAACAGCATAATACACATCGTCGTCATAAAAATAGCATCATAACACTTCAGTCAAATCTCGAAAACGTCGTAGCATTCTGCAATAATGTCAAAACCTAAAAAAATTCTCTGCTCATGTCAGTAGTGTCATTTACCTCAAACTTACTTTAAAAATCATGCTCCCTTACCAAATACATCATTCAAAGCTCTCATGGTATCACAATGGTTCCGGAAAAATATGAGCATTTCACAAAGTACAGACAAAATACAATTTCATAAGTGTGAAATTATCCAACTGTGTAATTACGTAAACATCTGTCACTGATGTAGTAAAAAAATTTCTTTCTTTGTTAAATGATCAGATAGCTGTGTAATTCTGTGTTTGAGAAATATGGTACCGATGTGTGAAGTTGTATAAGCAAATACCATATTAGCTAGGGCTCCTTGTGCTTGCCAAACACATGGTACACAAAGTACGCGTGTACCCCCCTGAGGATTAATGTAATTATACCCTCAGGTGTTACAGATTATTGCAATGGAATAAAATGTATCACGGAAAACTTTCTTTGTAATTCAAAAACCTTTAAAAATAAATGTTTTAAGTATAAAATTAATCACTCAAATACATGTACTGTAGTGCTAAACTGTGCGTCTTGTTGTAAGATAATCTCTGTGGAAGTGTCTTAGTTGTCGTCCTCCGAAAGCTAAGTTCTACAGAAGTCAATGTACTTACCTCATGATAAACAAAAATGAAATGCTTTGCGTATAGATATCTTTGTTATTACGCTTATTGCCGTGATGAAGAAAGTACTGTGTTGTAACATATTGTTGTGCTACGGAAAAGGCTGTCTCATTGTAACTATACCACAAAAGTTACTACTAAGACATGTTTTACTTTCCAGAATAATTCAGAAAAACTGTGCAGATATAAAACAGAAACACCGCAAAAGCAACATTGTAAATTGTCGCTCATTAGTAACGTCGTGATATAATCGTGTAGCTGTCACATAAACTAACCACTGTCTCATCTGGTATCTCACAGAAAGTACTTTAAATCCAGAATGTACTTTCAAGTAAACCAAAATGTTGCATTAAAATCTCATTAGCAGTACTGGTAAATGTTCTAAGTGTGTAAGCCTTATAGTCGTTACATAATCATGCAACTAACAAGCAAGAATGTACACACACAATAACACTGTGACGTCTGTTCACTATAACAATGCATTAGTAATTTCTGTTTAAATAAGTTCTCTTGGTTCTTGATTGGATATTTAACTTCAAACATTGTTGTATGTTAACAGATTCTAAGTCTGACAAAGCATACTAGCAATGTAAAGTGAAAAGTTATATGGCAAAGAGAAAGTTAAAAAGCAGATTATCTTTCAATAAACGGTTTTACATCTGAAATGTGGTGTAAACCTTTACTCTTCCTAGTACGCAGAGTTTCAACTTCAACGCAATTATCATATGGTATACGTCGGATTCTGTAAGGTCCATTGTAAACTAGAAAGAATTTGTGACTCAAGTGTTTCTTCTTATGTGACAATAAATGAGCTTTAATGAGAACTTTCTGACCAATATACAATTTCTTTGCATTTGCTTTACCGTGTAGTTTTCTCCTTTTGTCTGCTGCAGATTTTATATTTTTAAGAGCCAAATCAATTATGTCTTTGTGTCGACGTTTACCTGTATTCGGGAAAGGTACAAGCTCTCTGATTCTGTTTGGTGGTTCTTCATTCTTTAGTACAAGAGTAGGTGGTAAAGCAGTGGAATCATGAGGCATTTCATTCAGTACATTTTGAAATAAGTGTAAATATCTGTCCCAATGCTGATGCTTTCTGTGACAATAAAGTCTGCAAAGCTTACTGATTTCTTTCATAATCTGTTCAGACGGGTTACAATGTGGTGAGTACAATGAAATAAAAACAGGTTTGATTTTATGATTCTGAAGCATGCGCGACCAAACAACAGATCTGAATTGCGGTCCGTTATCTGAAATGACTTTAGCAACGTGGCAAACTTCACGTAAGAAATTTTTAACAAAGGCGTTGGATACAGACCGTCCAGTGGCTTTACGTAACGGAGTGAAAGAAACAAATTTTGAAGTAAGTTCAACAGCGACTAGAACGTACGCAAATCCATTAAATGTTCTGACAAGCGGTCCCAAGAGATCAACAGCAGCAAATTGTTTTAATTTAGAAGGAATGATAGGAAACAGCGGAGCACGATGGGAGATAGTAGATGGTTTCGCCTTTTGACAAAGTTTACAAATAGACAAGACTCTTCGAATTCTCTTTTCCATATTGTTAAAATAACAAGTCGTTCGAAGAATATGATAACATTTTCGTGGGCCAAAATGTGCATAGCTGAAATGAATGTACCAAATGAGCTTATCAACAAAATCATCTGCAATGCAAAGTACCCATAGCTCGTCATCAACAGTGCAGCATTTGAACAGTATGTTGTTTCTAACCAGATAATAATGCCAAATCTGTGTGTGTCTTTCCATGCCATTTGCTCTTGATGTCTTTCCAAATCGGATCTTTATCTTGTTCATGAGCAATGTCCTTTAAAGATGTGGTGATGAAGTTTTGAAAGGCGACTTTCTGAATGTAAAGAATACTGAAATTTTTTTCGAGGTTGCCTTCTGTGTTACTTTTCTGAAGCCCAGCCGGTGCGCGTGACAGTGCGTCCGCAACAATGTTCTCCTTGCCGGGAATGTAGACTATTGTGAAGTGGAATTCTTGCAGAAACAATGCCCAACGTTTTAACCTTTCATGATTTAGTTTTGAAGACATAAGAAATTGTAATGCATGATGATCACTGTATACTTTTACGTGCTTACCAGAAAGAAAGAAACGGAACTTGTTAAATGCCCAAACGATAGCTAAAGCTTCTAATTCAGTAACGGAATAATTTTTTTCAGATTTTGTTAGCACTCGGCTAGCAAAAGCAATGGTTTTCTGAACGGTAGTGTCATTTTCTATGGCTTCTTGAAATAAGTGGGCAGCAAGACTGACTTTAGAAGAGTCCGTGCTAAGGCAGAAATCTTGTGACAGATCTGGATGAGCTAGTATTGGCGTGTTAAGTAGCGATTCATTCAAAGAATTGAATTCCAACTGTGCTTGTTCATCCCAGTTCCAAATAGTATTTTTTCCAGTGAGAGAACAAAGTTTTGGTGTAACTAGAATTTGCATATTCAGAAAACGACGGTAAAAATTTACAAGACCTAGAAAACTGCGGACTTGTTTTTTTGTGGATGGAACTGGAATGGCTGTTACTGCATCTAACTTTTCAGGATCCGGCTGAATACCTTCAGAAGAAATAATATGTCCCAAAAACCTCACCTTTGACCTACCAAATTCAGACTTTTCCAAGTTAACTGTAATTCCAGATTCTGCAAAAATACGTAACAAACTGTTGAGGATGCGATTATGTTGTTCCCATGAAGCTTCTGCTATTAGAATATCGTCCACATATAAGGTGATTTGACGTTTTAAGAACTCAGTTAATATGGAATTTAGCCCGTGAATGAATGCTGCCGAAGAAATGTTCAAACCAAAAGGAAGTTTCCGAAACTGATAACAAACGCCGAAACAAAGGAAAGCTGTGTATTTTCTACATTCTGGATGAAGTTCGATCTGATAAAAGCTGGATCTGAGATCAATGGAAGACAACACTTTTACACCATTAACGTTTGCGGCCTGTCTGTTTCAGGAATAATGATAGTATTGATTTGTCTCTAATCTATGACAAGCCTGATCGATCCATTTTTCTTCTCAACAACATGTAATGGATTGTTGTATGAGCTTACTGCAGGCTCAATAATGCCCTCGTCAAGCATAGATTGTATTTCTGTTCTAACACGGTCCCTATAATGTGCTGGAATTACGTATGGTCTAACACAAAATTTAGTATGCTCACGAACACGAAATTGGTATTGAAATCCCTTGATTGTTCCTGTTTTGTGAGTAAAAACTGTGGAATGTTCTTGTAAAATCTCAAAAAGGTCCTGCCTATCAGTGTCATTACAATTCTCAATTGTTTGAATTTTATTCTGAATTAACTCATTAATTTCAAATATCATCCCTGTCAGTACTTGCAGAGTGATTGTTAGTGTCTAGTTCCGTAGAAAATTCCGAACTGTTGTCCAACAGAAGATAAAGCCGATTAATTTCTTCGTCATGGTTTGAGAGCCAATCTTCAAATTTCAAAGCTATTGACTTACCTTCCTTCTCTAAACTTATTTCAGCATCGTGAAAGTTTAAGATTGCTTTTTATTCATTCAGAAAGTCTACTCCCAATATAATTTCCGTCGACAATAATGGAACAATAAGAAAGTTCATAGAGAAGCTGTGGCTTTGGCAAAAGAATTCTAAATTAGTTTGTTGGCGTACATCTACACTTTTTCCAAAGATTGCACCTTGTAATTTAATCTTACATAACGGAAGTGTGGGGCAATCGTTCGATTTGTTGCATTTGCTAAAAGCTGTTTCACTAATTACTGAAATGGGACTGCCAGAGTCAAGTACTGCCATAAATTTTACGTCATTTACAGTAATGTGAATCACAGGATATGCAATGTTGTTATGTTTTACGTCGTGTTCCTGGAGTAAGATGTCCCTAATGTCTTCCATTTTTACGTAATTACCAGCTACGGCAGCTGCGTCGTCAGTTTCATAAGTACGTTTTGTGGCTGCCAGCGGTGTGAGTCATTGCCTATTGTCTCTTTGTTGGCGCGCGTCATTATTGGGATTTGGAGACCTAACTTCTACAAATTCACCGTGACGAGAGGGCCTTGCCCTGTTTAAATCCCGCCAGTTCTGATGAAATTCAGGTCTGTCGTTACGATCACATCGTCTGTCGTCATGTCGGTAGTTCCTGTAGTTTCTTTCTTGTCGGTTAAGTGGTGGAGAATTTCTCCCTGAATCGTAACTGCGCGCTGGACCGTTGCGTCTAAAGTTATTCTGTCTCCCGTAATAATAATTATTTTGGTTCCCATATTGTCTGTTTCTCTGATTGTCTCTGTGATAGTCATTACTGCGGAGAGGTGATCTTTCCCTGTAATTATTACTACTCTGCCAACGGTTGTCATACGGGTGGTGTCTGTTTTGGTCACGATTTACGTTATAAGAATAGCCCTGTCGTGTATTATTTCTGTCATCGCGGAATTGTGACAGATGTGACCTGTAATTGTTGTGCTCCTGTTTTCGCGTTCCGCGATTGTCAGTGTCAATTTCCAGTTCTTGTAACAGTCCCTGAAAAGCTTCAATGTCGTCTTTGCAACGTCCTGCTAAAATAATATGCCGTAAATGTTCAGGTAATTTGATTAAGCAAATGCGGATGAGTTCTGAGGGGCTGTATGGGTTTGAAAGATACTGATTCTTATGCAACATGTCTTCAAAATATTTCATAAGACTGGAAAATTCAGATTGTTCGAAACGTTTCATCATTATGATGGTATGTTTTACTTGGTCTTGTGTAGCTTGAGACCAATACGCTGAGAGGAAGGCATGTTAAAATTCTCCTTCACTGTGACAATCGTGAATGACCGATCGCATTCTTACAGCTGGTTCATTCTCCAAGTAGCCACACATTAATTCTTACCTGTGCTCCAATGACCAGTTGGGAGGAAAACAATGAGAGAACTGATGGAACCACGCTTGTGGATGAATGTCGTTGGCAGAATTCTTAAACGTTTTGAATTTACGTGTAGTAATGAACAGCTTATAGTCAAAATAATCGGGTCGGCGAGCAGCATATCGGTCATTGTTACGTCGTGTCGGCGGTTCCATCTCAAAATCCAATGCGCCTTGCCAATTTCTTTCATAATTTCCGAAGTGTCCTGTGTTATTATTTTGTGGTTGTTCCATATTTCTATGTCCCTCTTCCCGTACTGGAGCGCGAGTGTCCTCTGAAATATGTAATTCTTGTATTACCTGTGTCAACTGATCTTGTACTTCCCGGATTTCTCTTTTGTACTGTGTATTGATTTGATTTTGATTTTGTTTGAATGTTCTAATTTGTTCATACTCTTCTGTGTCAGTGAAGGCTACAGGTCTTGTGTCATTCAGATCATCATCTACCTTTGTAGATAAGTTAGTGACCTGATCCGAAAGTTCGGCTACTTTCTCCGATAGTGAACACATTTCCTCAGTGTGTTTTTCTGAACCAAGTTTCAGAGTGTCCATTTGTGTTAAAATCGAATCTACTGTGTCCTTTAAGTTTTTCTGAGTTTTTGCAAGTTGCGTAACCGAATCGGTAGCTGCAACTGAGTCAATTTTAGCCCACAAGGTCTCATGATGTTCATGAACAATGGTTTGCAGTTCTTTTATGGCTGCTTCGTGATTCTGTAATGCGTTTTCATGCCGCGAATAAATAGGTTGAAAATGCTCACAAATTTGTGTTTTTACGTCATTACAGACTTTTTGACATATCGATTCAATGTTATGTAACTCAGTAGTTAAATCTTCACGTGTTTGTTCAAGCGTGGCGTGAAGATTTTGTTCCATTGCGTCTAACTGTTGCTGTGTTTGTCTCTGGTATTGTTCCATTGAGTCTAACTGTTGCTGTGTTTGTCTCTGATTTTGTTCCACTGTGTCTACCTTTTTGAGATTTTGTTCCACTGTGTCTAACTGTTGCTGTGTTTGTCTCTGGTGTTGTTCCATTGTGTCTAACTTCTGAAGATTTTGTTCCATTGTGTCTAATTTTTGTAGCCTTTGTCCCATTTGTTGCATTAACTGTAATAACAATGCACTGGTGTCTGAAACATGTTCCTCAGTGCTTTTCGGCAGTGAAGTTGCACCGGCAACATTCACATTTTGACAAGCAGAAAATGTTTCTTGACTCATTTGAAAAAACGGTGAGAACCCAAAGCCTGAGTCTACAGTATTTGCAATATTGTGTTCTGTCATTCCCGATTCCTGAGGCGAGCTGTTGCCGACCGATCGATCGATAATGCTTCCCTGTTCACTACCTGTTTCACTGTCTACACCATTATTTCACGCCCGCTCCATTTCCCTATGCACAGTTACCAAATTACTACTTTGAATGTCTGTTAATTCATTACACAGCGGTGCTGGTAAGCTACACTCGTCGTCACTATTATTTCTCAGTTTACTTTGGAGCCTAGTGTTACGTTTTTCACATGCCATTATTGTCACAATATTTCACACGATAACACAGAAAACCACAATTTGAAGAGCGAAAATAAGAGAACACATTAACATAGCACTGAAAATAATATCTCGTTAATTGCAAGCGCAGCAGCGAAATACTTGGTGCAAATCTACATGCATGCCACAACTGTTTTACTGTACAACAATGAAAGGCTGCAACTATAAAGGAGATTCTCTCTACAATTACGCGCTAGCAATAAACAATAGCTACACTAATTACACAAACTACAAGAAAAAAATCAGAAGATTCCAGTGAGGTATCCTGGCAGGGTCGACATATGAAACGTCCCGTTTTTAGAACAATTATACAAGACTGTGCTTAAACTGACACACAATATTTTTAGCGCAACGCAATCTGACTTTCAAAAATCCCTACAAAAGAATGGCCCTGACTAACATTAACCTATACCTTTCACAAATTACTTACCTCACCAAAAATCTTCGTTACTCGAACTACTGCAATACAGCGAGCGCCACTACTGCCAGCTAAATAAAAGATTCAAACTACTGATAGGCATAGTTAGCAAATGAAAGATTTTAATAGAGAACAAACAATGTATTTACCTTAATAATGTTGAAAACTCATAATATACATAGCAGTTCATGACACACAGTTTTAAAAATTTCACAACTCCGCCATCTCTCTCCCCACATCCACCACTGCTGGCGGCTCACCTCCAACTGCGCAACGCTACGCGCTGTTCACATCCAGCTGCCGCTGCCCAACACTGCAATGGCAGACAACAATGCAAACTAGCCACAGACTGCACACAGCACAGCCAGTCATTTTTCATACAGAGCGCTATGTGGCGTTACCAATAAGAAAACCTAAACAGCCTACTTACAACTACTCAATTAATATATCAAATTTCTTAGAAAGTTTAGGCCTAAAGTTTGGATACTAGTTCAAAACATCTGGAGAGATAAAAATGATTTAACCTGTATTGTTTACATGACTAAACAGAAAGTAAGAAAAGAACTGGGCGTACACTACATAAACTTTTCACTGATTCTGGAACTTTTTACTCCGGCTACTTACTAAGAATCAAAAGGATAGCGTGCAAGAACACACTAACAACACAAACTTTACTTTATCGAAATAATCACGTAATTTACAGTATACCACAACGTAAACAAATCCTAGTCCAAGATTCGCACCTGTGAAATGTTTTCTTTTTTCAGAAAATACGCAAAGAATGTCAAACTTTCAATTTATAGCTTACAATAGGTATTAATTTACTTTTTTATGGTGTTATATTGCGTTAATTTATTTTTATTACGTAATTAAACACTAATCTTTACGAGAGCTGTGAATGTGTACCACTTGTCAACCGAAGATGCAGCAAAGTGGAGGTTCCCTGCTGTTTTTGGGTGACATTATATGGGGCCGACGTACGTTGCTGGTGGTCATGAAAGGCGTTGTACCTGCTGTACGATAGGCGATTGCCGTCCTACAAGCGATAGTGCAACCAGATCGGCAGCATATTGGCGAGGCATTCGTCTTCATGGATAACAATTGGCGCCCCCCATCGGGCACATCTTGTGAATGACTTCCATCAGGATAACGACATCGTTCGATTAGAGTGGCCAGCATGTTCTCCAGATTGAGCCCTACTGAAAATGCATGGGATATATTGAAAAGGGCATTTATGGACAATGTGGCCCACCAACCACTCTGAGGGATCTAGAATCGCCGTTGAGGAGTGGGACAATCTGGACCAATAATGCCTTGATGAACTGGTGGATAATATGCCACAACAAATGCAGGCATGCATCAATGCAAGAGAACGTGCTACTGGGTATTAGAGGTACCAGTGTGTACAGCAATCTGGACCACCACCGCTACAGGTCTGGCTGTATGGTAGTCCAACATGCAATGTGTGGTTTTCATGAGCAATAAAAAGGGCGGAAATGATGTTTATGTTGATCTCTATTCCAATTTTCTGTACAGCTTCCGGAACTCTCGGAACTGAGGTGATGCAAAACTTTTTTTGGTGCATATATATATATTCCCACATTTAAAAAGTTCTCAAGCACCACTTTAGGAGTGACAAAGACAATCATTGTTTAGGCACTGGAAAACATATAAACAATGCTATTCATTGGCAGTTATTGCTATTATTACAAATGACACAGGTCTATTGGAAATTATGCGTAACAGCAGTCTGCAATCGTAAGGCTTCCTAAAAGCTTTGTAGACTGTATTTTTCCTATAATATTGCTCACAATGTTCTAAAACTAAGTCAGCAGTGCAAAAAGTGTGATGTTTATGGTGCAAAGTGTGAAATATTTGTGAAAACAAGGTTGACACTCGGTGTGGTGGTTGATAGGTATGACTATAAATGGGAAATACCTTTACAGTCGCTCCCATCAGCCACCATGCCGAGTGTCAACTTTGTTTGTGCATATACTACTCAATCTGTGCATTTACCTTTCCAAAAACTATGGCTTATGAAAATAAAAACTTGTAACCAAATACGCCACCATGCACACACACACACACACACACACACACACACACACACACACACACACACACACACAGCCCAGCAATTTCTTAGGTAAGGAAGGAAGCAATTAAGTGTTTCTTTACCAAGTATTACTCAGGTTACAAAAAACCATACACTGTTTGTAAACACACGACCAAAGATGGCAACAGAGGCAGATGTAACAGTTTCAAAGGCCATGTCAGAGTCCTTATCGTGAAAGAACTACGTAACATATACTGCGAGGTATCTCCCACTTAGCAAGTACAAGTTAAATATTGTCACATCTAAGTCGTTAAAATTCATGTTTATAGTAATATAAGCAAAATCGCCCCCCCCCCCCCCCCCCATGAACCATGGAACTTGCCGTTGGTGGGGAGGCTTGCGTGCCTCAGCGATACAGATAGCCGTACCGTAGGTGCAACCACAACGGAGGGGTATCTGTTGAGAGGCCAGACAAACGTGTGGTTCCTGAAGAGGGGTAGCTGCCTTTTCAGTAGTTGCAAGGGCAACAGTCTGGATGATTGAGTGATCTGGCCTTGTAACAATAACCAAAACGGCCTTGCTGTGCTGGTACTGCGAACGGCTGAAAGCAAGGGGAAACTACAGCCGTAATTTTTCCTGAGGGCAAGCAGCTTTACTGTATGATTAAATGATGATGGCGTCCTCTTGGGTAAAATATTCCGGAGGTAAAATAGTCCCCCATTCGGATCTCCGGGCGGGGACTACTCAAGAGGATGTCGTTATCAGGAGAAAGAAAACTGGCGTTCTACAGATCGGAGCGTGGAATGTCAGATCCCTTAATCGGGCAAGTAGGTTAGAAAATTTAAAAAGGGAAATGGATAGGTTGAAGTTAGATATAGTGGGAATTAGTGAAGTTCGGTGGCAGGAGGAACAAGACTTCTGGTCAGGTGACTACAGGGTTATAAACACAAAATCAAATAGGGGTAATGCAGGAGTAGGTTTAATAATGAATAGGAAAATAGGAATGCGGGTAAGCTACTACAAACAGCATAGTGAACGCATTATTGTGCCCAAGATAGATACGAAGCCCACACCTACTACAGTAGTACAAGTTTATATGCCAACTAGCTCTGCAGATGACGAAGAAATTGAAGAAATGTATGATGAAATAAAAGAAATTATTCAGATTGTGAAGGGAGACGAAAATTTAGTAGTCATGGGTGACTGGAATTCGAGTGTAGGAAAAGGGAGAGAAGGAAACATAGTAGGTGAATATGGATTGGGGCTAAGAAATGAAAGAGGAAGCCGCCTGGTAGAATTTTGCACAGAGCACAACATAATCATAACTAACACCTGGTTTAAGAATCATGAAAGAAGGTTGTATACATGGAAGAACCCTGGAGATACTAAAAGGTATCAGATAGATTATATAATGGTAAGACAGAGATTTAGGAACCAGGTTTTAACTTGTAAGACATTTCCAGGGGCAGATGTGGACTCTGACCACAATCTATTGGTTATGACCTGTAGATTAAAACTGAAGAAACTGCAAAAAGGTGGGAATTTAAGGAGATGGGACCTGGATAAACTGAAAGAACCAGAGGTTGTAGAGAGTTTCAGGGAGAGCATAAGGGAACAATTGACAGGAATGGGGGAAAGAAATACAGTAGAAGAAGAATGGGCAGCTTTGAGGGATGAAGTAGCGAAGGCAGCAGAGGATCAAGTAGGTAAAAAGACGAGGGCTAGTAGAAATCCTTGGGTAACAGAAGAAATATTGAATTTAATTGATGAAAGGAGAAAATATAAAAATGCAGTAAATGAAGCAGGCAAAAAGGAATACAAACGTCTCAAAAATGAGATTGACAGGAAGTGCAAAATGGCTAAGCAGGGATAGCTAGAGGACAAATGTAAGGATGTAGAGGCCTATCTCACTAGGGGTAAGATAGATACTGCCTACAGGAAAATTAGAGAGACCTTTGGAGATAAGAGAACGAATTTCATGAATATCAAGAGCTCAGATGGAAAACCAGTTCTAAGCAAAGAAGGGAAAGCAGAAAGGTGGAAGGAGTATATAGAGGGTCTATACAAGGGCGATGTACTTCAGGACAATATTTTGGAAATGGAAGAGGATGTAGATGAAAATGAAATGGGAGATATGATACTGCGTGAAGAGTTTGACAGAGCACTGAAAGACCTGAGTCGAAACAAGGCCCCCGGAGTAGACAACATTCCATTGGAGCTCCTGACGGCCTTAGGAGAGCCAGTCCTGACAAAACTCTACCATCTGGTGAGCAAGATGTATGAAACAGGTGAAATACCCTCAGACTTCAAGAAGAATATAATAATTCCAATCCCAAAGAAAGCAGGTGTTGACAGATGTGAAAATTACCGAACTATCAGTTTAATAAGTCACAGCTGCAAAATACTAACACGAATTCTTTACAGACGAATGGAAAAACTAGTAGAAGCCAACCTCAGGGAAGATCAGTTTGGATTCCGTAGAAACACTGGAACACGTGAGGCAATACTGACCTTACGACCTATCTTAGAAGAAAGATTAAGGAAAGGCAAACCTACGTTTCTAGCATTTGTAGACTTAGAGAAAGCTTTTGACAATGTTGACTGGAATACTCTCTTTCAAATTCTGAAGGTGGCAGGGGTAAAATACAGGGAGCAGTTATAAGAGTCGAGGGGCATGAAAGGGAAGCAGTGGTTGGGAAGGGAGTAAGACAGGGTTGTAGCCTATCCCCAATGTTGTTCAATCTGTATATTGAGCAAGCAGTAAAGGAAACAAAAGAAAAATTCGGAGTAGGTATTAAAATTCATGGAGAAGAAATAAATACTTTGAGGTTCGCCGATGACATTGTAATTCTGTCAGAGACAGCAAAGGACTTGGAAGAGCAGTTGAATGGAATGGACAGTGTCTTGAAAGGAGGATATAAGATGAACATCAACAAAATCAAAACAAGGACAATGGAATGTAGTGTAATTAAGTCAGGTGATGCTGAGGGAATTAGATTAGGAAAAAAGACACTTAAAGTAGTAAAGGAGTTTTGCTATTTGGGGAGCAAAATAACTGATGATGGTCGAAGTAGAGAGGATATAAAATGTAGACTGGCGATGGCAAGGAAAGCGTTTCTGAAGAAGAGAAATTTGTTAACATCCAGTATTGATTTAAGTGTCAGGAAGTCATTTCTGAAAGTATTCGTATGGAGTGTAGCCATGTATGGAAGTGAAACATGGACGATAAATAGTTTGGACAAGAAGAAAATAGAAGCTTTCGAAATGTGGCGCTACAGAAGAATGCTGAAGATTAGATGGGTAGATCACATAACTAATGAGGAGGTATTGAATAGGATTGGGGAGAAGAGAAGTTTGTGGCACAACTTGACCAGAAGAAGGGATCGGTTGATAGGACATGTTCTGAGGAATCAAGGGATCGCCAATTTAGTATTGGAGGGCAGCGTGGAGGGTAAAAATCGTAGAGGGAGACCAAGAGATGAATACACTAAGCAGATTCAGAAGGATGTAGGTTGCAGTAGGTACTGGGAGATGAAAAAGCTTGCACAGGATAGAGTAGCATGGAGAGCTGCATCAAACCAGTCTCAGGACTGAAGACAACAACAACAACAACAACAACAACAACAACAACAACATGCAAAATCGCTACGAAAATTCAATTTCATACACGTTGCAAGCAAAATTAACCATCGAAAGATCGCCTAATGCCCAATACAAGACATTCAATGATCACACTGCATGACCATAAATGCAAAACAAATGTTGCAACACATGTAAAGATGATATTATCCGCCACAATGTATAGATATGTGGATGTAGGTGTGGCAGTCGTCATATTAAAAAATAATTTGGGGATCACAACCGGAAATGATGTTAGAGACTGTGCCAACCCATCATGCTGCTTCAGCTGAAGTATACGCTTAACATCAAGTCCTGAGTCTCATTGTGCATATCTTAATCGAAGTGTCTGTAAATATTGCGAGATATGGTACCTCAACATTGCGGTGTGATAACATGAGTGCCAGTTTGCAGAGATGAAGATACCGACGTCTTAATAGATGGAAAAGAAAGACGAAATAATGTGCTTACAGCAGCAATAGCGATGGGAAGTTACCAATAACTGGCATAGTGACGTATTTATATTCCATAACGGAGCAGTTGATAAGATATATACAAGTCATCGTGTACATACTTGAACAGTCTTGCACAGGGATCAAACACACAGTCCATCTGTAGTGGTCTCTAGCTAGGTAATACCATGTTCTTTAGGCAAAGAAGATGTAAAAATTTTCCTGTAGTCACAAATCTTCCTACTCTACAAAATGATAAAGATTAGATTAGATTAATACTTGTTCCATAGATCATGAATATGACACTTCATAATGATTTGGAATGTGCCAGGTTAACAAAAGATGTCTGAACAACATATTACATTACACAAAATATTGCATGACACTAATGTTTAACGTTTTTTCCCCCTTAATTTATATCTAAAAATTCATCCAATGAGTAGAAGGAGTTGTCATCTAGAAATTCTTTTAATTTATATTTAAATGTTAGTTGGCTATCTGTCAGGCTTTGGATGCTGTTTAGTAGGTGACCAAAGACTTTTGTGGCAGCATAATTTACCCCTTTCTGTGCCAAAGTCAGATTTAACCCTGCATAGTGAAGATCATCCTTTCTCCTGGTGTTATAGCTATGCACACTGCTGTTACTTTTGAACTGGGTTGGATTATTAACAACAAATTTCATAAGTGAATATATATATACTATGAGGATCCCTAGATCCTTAAATAGATGTCTGCAGGATGACCGTGGGTGGGCTCCAGCAATTATTCTGATTACACGATCTTGAGCAATGAGTACTTTTCTACTCAACGATGAATTACCCGAGAATATGATGCCATACAAAAGCAGTGAATGAAAGTAGGCACAGTAAGCTAATTTACTGAGATTCTTATCACCAAAATTTGCAATAACCCTAATAGCATACGTAGCTGAACTCCGACGTTTCAGCAGACCATCAATGTGTTGCTTCCAGTTTAACCTCTCATCAACGGACACACCTAAAAATTTTGAAAATTCTACCTTAGCTACATACTTCTGTTCAAAGTCTATATTTATTACTGGAATCGTGCCATTTACTGTACGGAACTGTATAAAGAGTGTTTTATCAAAATTTAAAGAGTCTGTTTGCTGAGAACCACTTAATAATTTTGTGAAAAACATCATTTACAATTACATCACTTAGTTCTTAGTTTTTGGATGTTATTACTGTACTTGTATCATCAGCAAAAAGAACTAACTTTGCATCTTCTTCAATGTGGAATGGTAAATCATTAACGCATATCAAGAACAGTAAAGGATCTAAGACTAAACCCTGTGGGACCCCATACTTGATAGCCCCCCAGTTTGAGGAATCAGCTGTTTTAACATTACATGAACCACTTATTTCAACTTTCTGCATTCTTCCAGTTAAGTATGAATCAAACCATTTGTGCATTGCCCCACTCAAACCATAATGATTTAGCTTATCTAAAAGAATTCCATGATTTACACAATCAAAGGCCTTTCAGAGATCACAAAAAATACCGATGGGTGATGCCCGGCTATTCAGATAATTTAATATTTGATCAGTGAAAGCGTATATAGCATTTCCTGTTGAAAAGCCTTTCTGAAAACCAAACTGACATTTTGTTAGTACTTTATTTTTACAAATATGGGAGGCTACTCTTGAATACATCACTTTCTCAAAAGTTTTTGAAAGAGCTGTCAGAAGAGAGATTGGGCAGCAGTTGTTGACATGCGACGTATCCCCCTTTTTATGCAATGGTTTTACAATGGCATATTTCAGTCTATCGGGAAAACACCCTGCTCCAAAGAGCTATTACATACGTGGCTGAGAATCCTACTTATCTGTGGGGAACAAGCTTTAAGTACCTTGCTGGAAATGCCATCAATTCCATAAGAGCTTTTACTTTTCAGTGAGTTTATTATTTTACTGATTTCTGAGGGAGAGGTTGGTAGAATTACAGTTGTTTCAAACTGCACAGGTATGGCCTCTTCTATTAGTAGCCTTGCCTCTTCTAGTGAAGGTCTAGAATCTATTTTCTCCACAACATTTAAAAAATGATTATTGAATATATTTTCAGTTTCTGATTGTGTGTTAGTACACTTGTCATTCAGTTTTATGGCACTTAAGTCTTCCTGTGCTCTTGGTTGCCCTGTTTCCCTTTCAATAATATTCCAAATTGCTTTAATTTTACTATCAGAGTTACTGATCTCAGACATGATACACATCCTTCTGCACTTTTTAATAACTTTTCTTAGTACCGCACAATAGTTTTTATAATATTGAACAATTTTGCGGTCAGTACTCCCTCCTGCTGTTAGATACAGTTCTCTTTTATGGTTGGAAGATATTCTTATTCCTTTAGTTAGCCAAGGTTTTTTATATGTTTTCTTGGAATTATGTTTAACTATTTTCTTGGGAAAACAATTTTCAAATACCCTTAGAAATGTATCATGAAATAAGTTATATTTCAAGTTTGCATTGGGTTCCTTATACACTTCATCCCAGTCTAGCTGCTGCAGGCTTTCCCTAAAGTTTGCAATATTTATATTGTTAATTGACGCACTGCTTTGTAAGTCTGATTTGATATACTGCATGGAGCTATGTCATCTACTGTAACTAGCTGTGCACCATGATCTGAAAGACCATTCTCAACAGGATAAGCATTTATGTCCTTAAACTTATCTTGGTCTATAAAAAAGTTATCAATGTACTGCTGTTCTTTGTTATCCGAGTAGGAAAATCAATGACGGAGCTCAAATTGAAAGAACTGAGTAACACTACAAGGTCATTCTTCCTATTACACTCTTTCAGGGAATCAACATTGAAATCCCCACAAATGATAATTTGCTTCCCTGTCTGACAGACAGCACAACAAAGCATCCAAGTTTTCTAGAAATAGCTGGAAATTCCATGAGGGGGACCTATACACTGTTACAATTATGAACGTGCCATCATTTAGTTTAAGTTCAGTGGCACATGCTTCAATATGTTGCTCTACAGAAAATGTTTTAGTTTTTAAATTTTTTACACTGTGGAAGCTTTTGACATATGGCAACTCCTCCTCTCATCATATTATCTCTACTTACATGTGCAGCTAATTTGTACCCATTGATGCAAACTTTTTGCATATCAGTGACAATGTGGTGCTCAGACAGGCATAGTACATCTATTACATTCTCAGTTTCTATATCTTCTAAACAAAGCAGAAGCTCATCAATTTTATTCTTCAGTCCACCAATATTTTGATGAAGTTAAGATGAGTGAGAAGTAGATTGTTAGATTACTCAGACCTTAAAGCCATTAATACCGGCACTCCTGAACACTGCTAAAATGAATTATAATCCTGTCTCTTGATGGACAAAGAAAATGAATGTGCACTATAGGAAGACCCTAAACTCCAGACCAGTCCCGATCCTTAACAAATGTATCCAATAGGTTATAAGTTATACTAATAATTTTCCACTTCTTCTGTTTCATATTGTAAATAAAAACCCGGGAAGACACTTGAATTCCTGGCACCACAGTGGAAAGGACAGATGTACTGCATGATGAACGCCGTAGACAGCTAACACAGAAAGTGAAAGCATCACGAAGTGCAGTGCTACGTTATTAAACTGTAATTGAACCACAATGAGTCAACAGATGCTCGAACATTGTCCACTCTAGTTTAGTGAAAATAAGCACTCACTGTACTCATATATTAATTGTTAAGCTCAAGAGAAAGTAATTTCTGAATTCTATCCCCTGAAGAGCGAAATGAACGTTCACTTATTGTTATAAGCAAATATAGACCAAACTTAAAAATGCACATAAATGTTAGTCTTGGTATTATGGAATGAAGTGACTGATGAACAAAGAATGAAAAACTTTATTTTGAAAAATGATAAATATCTGATATATGTTTATAAATGTAATTTCAATTTAAGTACATAGTACACCAGTAACATTATGTAAATGTCACACCAAAAATCACGAATATCTCATGAGGACATGAGGATCGAGGTAATCCTTCGGCATTCCCTCTCTCCTCATGGGAGGCAATGAGATATTCGCTATTTTTGACTTCATTATAACAGCAAATACGAGTAGTTAATACTTTCAGCCAGAAGGCAAATACTTGTTTGTAAATAATGATTAATGTATAATGAGGCGTCGCATAGCGACGGTGGAATTTTCTAGTGATGTAATTTGTCGTCTTTGGGCGGCAATAAAAACAGAAAAATACGGATAGATATACGATCCTTCACTATTTTGTTCGCTGGAGAACAAATGAAGCCTTGAGCGCTAAGAAGACTTGTGCTGTTTCTCTGAAGTAAGACGGACGCAGATCTGTGTCAGTCTGATCTAATTTTTTACTAAATGTATAAAAACGTGTTATGTTTAAGTTTGAGTGAAGTGTAAAGAACTGTTATAACTTACCGTGACGACGCACGAGCGACTCAAAGAAGACAATGGCCATATAAAAGAGCGCTCAGTGGACATGATACGGACATAAAAATCTACCGTCATTGTAGTACTAAGCTTAAGGTACGAAACGTTTTAGTTTATAATAAATATTTGTTCTGGGAATACTGAATCATTTAGCAGTGCTCATTCCTATTATCTCCTCAGTATTATTTTCATTTTAATTATGCATTTTGCTAATATTACAGACACCAAGATCAGCAGTCTAATGTGCGTGTTACATTGATAAAAAGAAAACTGTTTTATCGTCTTCTTGCATCAGCTTTAATATCGAATTTCCCTTTTGTGTGATGTTACAGTTGTTTTTGCGCCCTTAAGAACTTTCTGGTCCCTTAGGAAATTGTTTTGTCATAACAATAACTTCACAACCGGGTATGATCGTATCTACGATCATGAAGTAATTAGAAAGACGATAACGCAATTTCTTAATCAATAGCACGCTAGTTGAGACTGCCTCAAGCCACGCGAAACTGCAAGTAGAAACTATTCACATCTCATAATGCAATATTTTATGACAATGGTCAATCCATGATTCTTACGCCAATTGCGATTGATAAAACAGTAAGCTAAATCTCAATTTCCAACTTTCCATTGAATAACAACATCACTTTTATTTTGTAACATCACACTTGGCGCCCGAACAGGGACTTGACCAAAAATTAGTTCAAATACTTGGAAAATTTTCTATGTGCTTTTGTTAATAAATGTTCTGTCGTTTCATGTACACATCACCTCTCTGTGAGAATGACGTAAAATATGCTGGTCAATAACGCAGTTTAATTACCGAGAGAAAAGAAAAGAAAAGAGACGTGAATTTGCTGAGACAACATAGCGGTAATCAAGCCATCAAAAAGTAAGTCAGAATTTTGCATACGCAGTGTAGTGCTTCAGTAGCAACGTTGCTTTTCCAAGTCGATCCACATCCTTTCTATCTCCTTCCCGCTATAGAAAATCTGCTTTATTTTATCTTTCAAAGTAAAATTTTTCGTAGTCTGATAATAGAAATTATTTCTCCCCATTGTTAGTATAGCTGTATTACATTTTCAACATGGTGGATAGTGTGTGCAATTTGCAGTGAAGAGCATCTTCATTCATTTGTCTGAAACGTTTAGGTTCCATCTTGTCTTCTCGCCAGATAGAATTTCATTTGTTGCTCACGCGAGAGTGGTGCTCTTAGCGGACTCACCACGTCACTGACAAACGACGAAAGCCTTGCGTAGCACGTGGTTTACTGACGAAAATGGCAGATAGTAAACAGAGACAGGTGACAACAGGAGACGGGAGTGAAGACGTTAATAGTATCCCATACCCTTTACGATCGCGAACGGTAGGTTCCCGTGTGGAAACTGAACTAACCATGTCTGTAACAGGGGAAAGTGACCCTAAAGTCCAAATTCTTCCCGCTGCAGCTACAAATGACCTCAGTGCGTTAATGGAATTGCTGAAACAACAGTTTGACGCAGTAAATGAGACTATAAAAACACAAAATGAGACTGTTAACGCCCGATTAAATGCTGTAAGCGAATCAGTAAAAACACAAAATGAGACTGTTAGCGCCCGATTAGATGCTGTAAGCGAATCAGTAAAAACACAAAATGAGACTGTTAACGCCCGATTAGATGCTGTAACGAATCAGTAAAAACACAAAATGAGACTGTTAACGCCCGATTCGATGCTGTAAGCGAATCAGTAAAAACACAAATTGAGGCTGTTAACGTCCGATTAGATGCTGTAAGCGAATCATTAAAAACACAGCTAGGCACAATCAAAACAGATCTGCGTAAAGAAATTACGGCTGAATTAAATACCCATTTGGGTGAGGTGCAAACTAAGATCAGTGATCAAATTCAGAAAATGCAGAAACAGGTGAAAAGTGAAATAGCTGAAGTATCTGGAACATTAAACACAAAAACTCAGGCAGCTACCAAAGAAATAAACTCAGTTAGACATGCAGTATCTGACATTGAAGGTGTAGTGGAGGATCTGTCGAGGCAGATAGACTCAATCAATATTGAAGAACAGGTTAAGAGCACCGTGAAAGCACACACGGAGGCATTGTCGGAACACTACGGTGAATGGATAAAGGGTAAAGATATTTTTATCGAAAAGAAGGTCAGGGAGGAGCTTAGGGAGACTGTCAAGGATGTAACTTATGAAATCTTAGCTGCTCCTGGTAAGTCTGGAGACACAGTGGTTTCTGAATTGGGACAGATTCGGAGGACACTTACACGGGATCTTCCCGAGTGGAAGCAGCAAGTAGTGGACGAAGTCAGAATGCTGAGAAACTGGGTAGAAAATCCGCACACGCATACGCAAACTATAGGGAACAACTCTTTAGACGGTGACGAATGTCAGTCAACTCCTTATCGTTCACCGCCTGATTACATGCAAAACGACAGTCCTGTTGAGTCCCGAGTAGGGAAAATAAATGATCCGCCCACAATCGTGAGTTTAATGCAAGAGGAAAGTGTGATTAAGCATCGCACTTTTCCTGTTTTTCATCCGCAGAAGCGAGAAATACACCCCATCGTGTTCCTAAAGAATTTTTCCGGCATATTTCCCAGGAGCTGGACAGACAGACAGCGTATTCAGTTCGTCACTGGCTTTATTTCTGGTGATGCAGCATTATGGGGAACGGAAATGGTAGACACGTGTAGGAATTATGAAGAGTTTGAGAAAATGTTCTTGGCAAAATTTTGGAGTAATGGGGTATAGCAAAGATTAAGGAAGGAGGTGTATGGTGCGGAAATTTTCAATGAGAAGCATGGAAGTCTCCGGCGATACTTCGAGAAGTATCTAGCAAAAATTAAATTCTGGGATTCTCCGATTTCTTCCAAGGACGTAATTATGATTCTCAAAAGCAAACTCCCTGTGTCTATTAGAGAGAAACTAGTAAATGTGTCCGAAGAAGACACGGATGCATTCCTTTCTGTGCTGGATTCCTTAGATTTAATTAGCGAGGATGTGCGCTCCAAGGTTGGCAGCGGCAAATTCTTCCCTGGCTGCCAGCAGAATGCATCGCACGCGGACAACAATGCGCCGAAGGAGAGAGCGAGCTACTGCGACCGCTGTTGCCAACCTGCCAGCCGTTATGAAAACGCAAATGGCAATAACTTTAAATGGAAGCAGAAAACCAATTACAGTAATCAGCAGAGATACCACCCAATTTACAACCACCAGGAACAACATCAGTACGGGAACCCACCCTTTAATTCTGCGCCTGAGCAGTATGGAAATTCTCCACAAACGATTGGTAATTTTTCAAATGGACCACTGTACAATCAAAGTTATAGGTCGAAAAATAGCAAGTGGCATGGGCAAGGCGGAGGCCACCCAGCACATCAGAACAACTTTTCACAGAATAGAGGACCGCGGAACAATTTTCAAACGGTACCAAATGCGAACTTTCCTTCACAAGGAAATGATTCTGCCGGCAACCAACAGATCGGGCGACAGCAGCCGTCTCAAGTATTTTATTCACAAGTGAATGCACCCAGTGGATTTTACCCCTCTACACCGGCATTTGTACCACATAACCAGCACCAATATGAAACGGAACAAACACTTAAGGCCATGAATGACAAACAGGTTAAACATCCTGCGGAAAATTAGAGGCAGCACCTTTCAGCCTCCTAGAGGTCGCTGCCGGTTCCAGTGGGGGTACTAACGAATACTCTGATTCTGAGTATGTTAATGCGATACGGTACGACCATGAGACCGACTTACGAGATGACCTTGCACCTGACCTAGAAGCTCAAGACATTAATGACATTTATGATGAACAGGTCCAGGCTTTGATTAAGATTTCTATTGCCAACATTCCTGTCACAGCCATTGTTGATGCAGGAGCAAACATCAATGTGATGTCATCATGTCTGTTCAGACAGGTGTCTTCTGTTTCAGAAGTTTTATCATTGCCGATTCAGGGCTGCTCCATATCGGGAGCGACTGGTCCATTGAAACAAAGAGTTAGTTTACAGACACAGCCTCAACTGCAGATAGAATCTGTTTCGGTTTCCTGCCTCTTGCGTACTGGAAATTTCCTTGTGTGAACTGTTAATAATAAGTATTGTGTTGAACAGCGCACTGACTACATGGTAACGGCTACTACATGTAAACTTTAAGTATTAAATGTTAAGTATGGAAAAATTGTTTATAGTGATGGACATTGAACTGATATTTCTTCAACAAGCTGAAGCAGGAAATAGGGGTTGCACCAAGAATTTCAATTTAATTTTAAGTTAGTATTAAAAAAAAAAGTGCTTGCGAGGCGATTGCCCGGAGCTATATAAATATGTAAAGGTGAGAAATGGAGAAGGATGCGTAAATAAGCACTTCTCTCAAGGTACAAGAAGATAGATTTATTTTTAGTAATGTAAGTACTTGAAGTTCTGTTGTAAAAGCCCAAATTACCTGCTTAAAAAAAAACAGGGTACATGTTCAAACACTCCAGACAGTGGACAGGAGTAGAAGAAATAGCTTAAAGTTCAGTTAAAGCGTGCTGTTAAATGGAAAAACAAGTGGTAACCCGCATGTGTTCACGCAAGGAGACAATAAGCTGTAGTAAACTAAGTTAGGTGAAATACAGTACAAATGGAGGCAAACCATGAAGCATCAATAATGTAGTGTAAGTACTCCACGAGGCCATTAATTGCTATGAAAGTATACTATTTCCCTGTGATCTGAGTCCAAGGTAAAGAGTATATGAGGAATGTTAGCTGACGAATTGATTTCAGTAGAATAAAGGTACTAAATAACCACACAGCAAGCCCCCTGTATCATAAATAAGTCCAAGTAAAGATCTTCAGAAGATTTGTAGTGTAATCTAGCGACCATTCAATACCCTAATTGAAGGCTAATCCAAAGAACAAGCAATTCAGAGATATTTAAACTTAATACTGACTATAACCAGAGTAAGACGTAGAAGTAGCAAAGCATGCTGTAATGAAAGACGTTGAAATTTATATATGTGCCTATGTTTATTATGATAATTTTATTTACATGCAGATTTTATTGTAAAAATGTCTCCTAAGACACTCCTCTTATGAAATCCATTTTCCTTGTGCCCGTTCCTTTTGATCCTGGTTCATTAACCCAGACCAAGGGTCGACTTGTAAAAGGCACGTGTGCTTCGAGGCAAAGCAGTGCTTATGAGAAATGAGACACGTAGCGTGATGAACTTCGCTAGCTTTGGTAATGTTTGTTATGGACCGGTTGCGTAAACCCAGTGAACTGTCGGTAATTCCATTCATCCGAAAAAAAAAGTAGACACGCGTTACCCTATTTTTTTTTAAACAGAGAACGATTGCTGAGTACATGAAGCGAAGAGGGAGACCTATTGTTATCCAGTCTGCCCTCAAATATAAAAAAAAAAAAAGATTCAGCGTTAAATGCATACTCGTTAAGTAGTAGATATTCTGCGTGGCAGTAGAAAATGATCTTGGGTGCACTAAAGAATAAATGCAACGAGTGTTGCGAAACCTGTAGTTCTCATAATGAGGAGATGAGCCCTTAAAAGAAAGTTTGAAAGAATATTTTTAGGTTCACTAGTGAAAGTAAACCTTGAGATATAAAGAGTCCATTCATAAAGCAGTTGTTCACTGGACATAACAAAAGGAGTGACCATTAATTGTAAATATTAGCTCGTAAGTGATCTTTTGTAAATAGTAGAATATAAGTCTTTCTGTACCAATGGAGGAAACCTGCAAAATTGGTTGTTTTGTAAATGAACTCTATCGGCGAAGGAACTAAGCACGAATGCTGTGTGAAGATGCACACTAAAGTGCGACATGCATAATAAAAGTAACTGTTCACTGTATATTAGTGGTAGTGTTGTACTGCAAGTGCAAAAAGAAGTCAAGGCTACGACAACAGGTGCAACGCGAAGTTCAGTGTTGTTCTAAGTGCAGCGACAGCTAAAACATTCGTCGTCACTTACCTGTGAGCCTCATGGGAGGCAGTCGACAGAGAAGTATGGAGGCAGCTTCAGTATCTGGCTCCTCCGATGGAAAACGCGCGCGAGGTGTTTGTATCGATGCACTCGTGTGATACGAAGTTCACAAAAAAAAAGGAGCACTCGACGACCAGCAGCTCTGTTACAGCCTGAGCGCGAACGGATACTGAGTGTTGGAGCTCACGCAACACTGTGCAGCCGCTGTGAGTGGCTGACGTGTGGGTGACGAAACAATCCAAACTTTAAACTGCTAACCGCCATGACTTCCATCGTACATACTGGAGGAAAGACATTTGTACACTTGTGTGACTACATCTTCATATGTAAATTAAGCGATTTTCTTGAGTTGAAGTTAAGATGAGTGAGAAGTAGATTGTTAGATTACTCAGACCTTAAAGCCATTAATACCGGCACCCCTGAACACTGCTAAAATGAATTATAATCCTGTCTCTTGATGGACAAAGAAAATGAATGTGCACTATAGGAAGACCCTAAACTCCAGACCAGTCCCGATCCTTAACAAATGTATCCAATAGGTTATAAGTTATACTAATAATTTTCCACTTCTTCTGTTTCATATTGTAAATAAAAACCCGGGAAGACACTTGAATTCCTGGCACCACAGTGGAAAGGACAGATGTACTGCATGATGAACGCCGTAGACAGCTAACACAGAAAGTGAAAGCATCACGAAGTGCAGTGCTACGTTATTAAACTGTAATTGAACCACAATGAGTCAACAGATGCTCGAACATTGTCCACTCTAGTTTAGTGAAAATAAGCACTCACTGTACTCATATATTAATTGTTAAGCTCAAGAGAAAGTAATTTCTGAATTCTATCCCCTGAAGAGCGAAATGAACGTTCACTTATTGTTATAAGCAAATATGGACCAAACTTAAAAATGCACATAAATGTTAGTCTTGGTATTATGGAATGAAGTGACTGATGAACAAAGAATGAAAAACTTTATTTTGAAAAATGATAAATATCTGATATATGTTTATAAATGTAATTTCAATTTAAGTACATAGTACACCAGTAACATTATGTAAATGTCACACCAAAAATCACGAATATCTCATGAGGACATGAGGATCGAGGTAATCCTTCGGCATTCCCTCTCTCCTCATGGGAGGCAATGAGATATTCGCTATTTTTGACTTCATTAAAACAGCAAATACGAGTAGTTAATACTTTCAGCCAGAAGGCAAATACTTGTTTGTAAATAATGATTAATGTATAATGAGGCGTCGCATAGCGACGGTGGAATTTTCTAGTGATGTAATTTGTCGTCTTTGGGCGGCAATAAAAACAGAAAAATACGGATAGATATACGATCCTTCACTATTTTGTTCGCTGGAGAACAAATGAAGCCTTGAGCGCTAAGAAGACTTGTGCTGTTTCTCTGAAGTAAGACGGACGCAGATCTGTGGCAGTCTGATCTAATTTTTTACTAAATGTATAAAAACGTGTTATGTTTAAGTTTGAGTGAAGTGTAAAGAACTGTTATAACTTACCGTGACGACGCACGAGCGACTCAAAGAAGACAATGGCCATATAAAAGAGCGCTCAGTGGACACGATACGGACATAAAAATCTACCGTCATTGTAGTACTAAGCTTAAGGTACGAAATGTTTTAGTTTATAATAAATATTTGTTCTGGGAATACTGAATCATTTAGCAGTGCTCATTCCTATTATCTCCTCAGTATTATTTTCATTTTAATTATGCATTTTGCTAATATTACAGACACCAAGATCAGCAGTCTAATGTGCGTGTTACATTGATAAAAAGAAAACTGTTTTATCGTCTTCTTGCATCAGTTTTAATATCGAATTTCCCTTTTGTGTGATGTTACAGTTGTTTTTGCGCCCTTAAGAACTTTCTGGTCCCTTAGGAAATTGTTTTGTCATAACAATAACTTCACAACCGGGTATGATCGTATCTACGATCATGAAGTAATTAGAAAGACGATAACGCAATTTCTTAATCAATAGCACGCTAGTTGAGACTGCCTCAAGCCACGCGAAACTGCAAGTAGAAACTATTCACATCTCATAATGCAATATTTTATGACAATGGTCAATCCATGATTCTTACGCCAATTGCGATTGATAAAACAGTAAGCTAAATCTCAATTTCCAACTTTCCATTGAATAACAACATCACTTTTATTTTGTAACATCACACTTGGCGCCCGAACAGGGACTTGACCAAAAATTAGTTCAAATACTTGGAAAATTTTCTATGTGCTTTTGTTAATAAATGTTCTGTCGTTTCATGTACACATCATCTCTCTGTGAGAATGACGTAAAATATGCTGGTCAATAACGCAGTTTAATTACCGAGAGAAAAGAAAAGAAAAGAGACGTGAATTTGCTGAGACAACATAGCGGTAATCAAGCCATCAAAAAGTAAGTCAGAATTTTGCATACGCAGTGTAGTGCTTCAGTAGCAACGTTGCTTTTCCAAGTCGATCCACATCCTTTCTATCTCCTTCCCGCTATAGAAAATCTGCTTTATTTTATCTTTCAAAGTAAAATTTTTCGTAGTCTGATAATAGAAATTATTTCTCCCCATTGTTAGTATAGCTGTATTACATTTTCAACATGGTGGATAGTGTGTGCAATTTGCAGTGAAGAGCATCTTCATTCATTTGTCTGAAACGTTTAGGTTCCATCTTGTCTTCTCGCCAGATAGAATTTCATTTGTTGCTCACGCGAGAGTGGTGCTCTTAGCGGACTCACCACGTCACTGACAAACGACGAAAGCCTTGCGTAGCACGTGGTTTACTGACGAAAATGGCAGATAGTAAACAGAGACAGGTGACAACAGGAGACGGGAGTGAAGCCGTTAATAGTATCCCATACCCTTTACGATCGCGAACGGTAGGTTCCCGTGTGGAAACTGAACTAACCATGTCTGTAACAGGGGAAAGTGACCCTAAAGTCCAAATTCTTCCCGCTGCAGCTACAAATGACCTCGGTGCGTTAATGGAATTGCTGAAACAACAGTTTGACGCAGTAAATGAGACTATAAAAACACAAAATGAGACTGTTAACGCCCGATTAAATGCTGTAAGCGAATCAGTAAAAACACAAAATGAGACTGTTAGCGCCCG
Source organism: Schistocerca serialis cubense (assembly GCF_023864345.2). Classification (NCBI taxonomy): domain Eukaryota; kingdom Metazoa; phylum Arthropoda; class Insecta; order Orthoptera; family Acrididae; genus Schistocerca; species Schistocerca serialis. Next base: position 118,776,370 of record NC_064642.1, on the reverse strand, counting down.
ATTAGATGCTGTAAGCGAATCAGTAAAAACACAAAATGAGACTGTTAACGCCCGATTAGATGCTGTAACGAATCAGTAAAAACACAAAATGAGACTGTTAACGCCCGATTCGATGCTGTAAGCGAATCAGTAAAAACGCAAATTGAGGCTGTTAACGTCCGATTAGATGCTGTAAGCGAATCATTAAAAACACAGCTAGGCACAATCAAAACAGATCTGCGTAAAGAAATTACGGCTGAATTAAATACCCATTTGGGTGAGGTGCAAACTAAGATCAGTGATCAAATTCAGAAAATGCAGAAACAGGTGAAAAGTGAAATAGCTGAAGTATCTGGAACATTAAACACAAAAATTCAGGCAGCTACCAAAGAAATAAACTCAGTTAGACATGCAGTATCTGACATTGAAGGTGTAGTGGAGGATCTGTCGAGGCAGATAGACTCAATCAATATTGAAGAACAGGTTAAGAGCACCGTGAAAGCACACACGGAGGCATTGTCGGAACACTACGGTGAATGGATAAAGGGTAAAGATATTTTTATCGAAAAGAAGGTCAGGGAGGAGCTTAGGGAGACTGTCAAGGATGTAACTTATGAAATCTTAGCTGCTCCTGGTAAGTCTGGAGACACAGTGGTTTCTGAATTGGGACAGATTCGGAGGACACTTACACGGGATCTTCCCGAGTGGAAGCAGCAAGTAGTGGACGAAGTCAGAATGCTGAGAAACTGGGTAGAAAATCCGCACACGCATACGCAAACTATAGGGAACAACTCTTTAGACGGTGACGAATGTCAGTCAACTCCTTATCGTTCACCGCCTGATTACATGCAAAACGACAGTCCTGTTGAGTCCCGAGTAGGGAAAATAAATGATCCGCCCACAATCGTGAGTTTAATGCAAGAGGAAAGTGTGATTAAGCATCGCACTTTTCCTGTTTTTCATCCGCAGAAGCGAGAAATACACCCCATCGTGTTCCTAAAGAATTTTTCCGGCATATTTCCCAGGAGCTGGACAGACAGACAGCGTATTCAGTTCGTCACTGGCTTTATTTCTGGTGATGCAGCATTATGGAGAACGGAAATGGTAGACACGTGTAGGAATTATGAAGAGTTTGAGAAAATGTTCTTGGCAAAATTTTGGAGTAATGGGGTATAGCAAAGATTAAGGAAGGAGGTGTATGGTGCGGAAATTTTCAATGAGAAGCATGGAAGTCTCCGGCGATACTTCGAGAAGTATCTAGCAAAAATTAAATTCTGGGATTCTCCGATTTCTTCCAAGGACGTAATTATGATTCTCAAAAGCAAACTCCCTGTGTCTATTAGAGAGAAACTAGTAAATGTGTCCGAAGAAGACACGGATGCATTCCTTTCTGTGCTGGATTCCTTAGATTTAATTAGCGAGGATGTGCGCTCCAAGGTTGGCAGCGGCAAATTCTTCCCTGGCTGCCAGCAGAATGCATCGCACGCGGACAACAATGCGCCGAAGGAGAGGGCGAGCTACTGCGACCGCTGTTGCCAACCTGCCAGCCGTTATGAAAACGCAAATGGCAATAACTTTAAATGGAAGCAGAAAACCAATTACAGTAATCAGCAGAGATACCACCCAATTTACAACCACCAGGAACAACATCAGTACGGAAACCCACCCTTTAATTCTGCGCCTGAGCAGTATGGAAATTCTCCACAAACGATTGGTAATTTTTCAAATGGACCACTGTACAATCAAAGTTATAGGTCGAAAAATAGCAAGTGGCATGGGCAAGGCGGAGGCCACCCAGCACATCAGAACAACTTTTCACAGAATAGAGGACCGCGGAACAATTTTCAAACGGTACCAAATGCGAACTTTCCTTCACAAGGAAATGATTCTGCCGGCAACCAACAGATCGGGCGACAGCAGCCGTCTCAAGTATTTTATTCACAAGTGAATGCACCCAGTGGATTTTACCCCTCTACACCGGCATTTGTACCACATAACCAGCACCAATATGAAACGGAACAAACACTTAAGGCCATGAATGACAAACAGGTTAAACATCCTGCGGAAAATTAGAGGCAGCACCTTTCAGCCTCCTAGAGGTCGCTGCCGGTTCCAGTGGGGGTACTAACGAATACTCTGATTCTGAGTATGTTAATGCGATACGGTACGACCATGAGACCGACTTACGAGATGACCTTGCACCTGACCTAGAAGCTCAAGACATTAATGACATTTATGATGAACAGGTCCAGGCTTTGATTAAGATTTCTATTGCCAACATTCCTGTCACAGCCATTGTTGATGCAGGAGCAAACATCAATGTGATGTCATCATGTCTGTTCAGACAGGTGTCTTCTGTTTCAAAAGTTTTATCATTGCCGATTCAGGGCTGCTCCATATCGGGAGCGACTGGTCCATTGAAACAAAGAGTTAGTTTACAGACACAGCCTCAACTGCAGATAGAATCTGTTTCGGTTTCCTGCCTCTTGCGTACTGGAAATTTCCTTGTGTGAACTGTTAATAATAAGTATTGTGTTGAACAGCGCACTGACTACATGGTAACGGCTACTACATGTAAACTTTAAGTATTAAATGTTAAGTATGGAAAAATTGTTTATAGTGATGGACATTGAACTGATATTTCTTCAACAAGCTGAAGCAGGAAATAGGGGTTGCACCAAGAATTTCAATTTAATTTTAAGTTAGTATTAAAAAAAAAAAGTGCTTGCGAGGCGATTGCCCGGAGCTATATAAATATGTAAAGGTGAGAAATGGAGAAGGATGCGTAAATAAACACTTCTCTCAAGGTACAAGAAGATAGATTTATTTTTAGTAATGTAAGTACTTGAAGTTCTGTTGTAAAAGCCCAAATTACCTGCTTAAAAAAAAACAGGGTACATGTTCAAACACTCCAGACAGTGGACAGGAGTAGAAGAAATAGCTTAAAGTTCAGTTAAAGCGTGCTGTTAAATGGAAAAACAAGTGGTAACCCGCATGTGTTCACGCAAGGAGACAATAAGCTGTAGTAAACTAAGTTAGGTGAAATACAGTACAAATGGAGGCAAACCATGAAGCATCAATAATGTAGTGTAAGTACTCCACGAGGCCATTAATTGCTATGAAAGTATACTATTTCCCTGTGATCTGAGTCCAAGGTAAAGAGTATATGAGGAATGTTAGCTGACGAATTGATTTCAGTAGAATAAAGGTACTAAATAACCACACAGCAAGCCCCCTGTATCATAAATAAGTCCAAGTAAAGATCTTCAGAAGATTTGTAGTGTAATCTAGCGACCATTCAATACCCTAATTGAAGGCTAATCCAAAGAACAAGCAATTCAGAGATATTTAAACTTAATACTGACTATAACCAGAGTAAGACGTAGAAGTAGCAAAGCATGCTGTAATGAAAGACGTTGAAATTTATATATGTGCCTATGTTTATTATGATAATTTTATTTACATGCAGATTTTATTGTAAAAATGTCTCCTAAGACACTCCTCTTATGAAATCCATTTTCCTTGTGCCCGTTCCTTTTGATCCTGGTTCATTAACCCAGACCAAGGGTCGACTTGTAAAAGGCACGTGTGCTTCGAGGCAAAGCAGTGCTTATGAGAAATGAGACACGTAGCGTGATGAACTTCGCTAGCTTTGGTAATGTTTGTTATGGACCGGTTGCGTAAACCCAGTGAACTGTCGGTAATTCCATTCATCCGAAAAAAAAAGTAGACACGCGTTACCCTATTTTTTTTTTTAAACAGAGAACGATTGCTGAGTACATGAAGCGAAGAGGGAGACCTATTGTTATCCAGTCTGCCCTCAAATATAAAAAAAAAAAAGATTCAGCGTTAAATGCATACTCGTTAAGTAGTAGATATTCTGCGTGGCAGTAGAAAATGATCTTGGGTGCACTAAAGAATAAATGCAACGAGTGTTGCGAAACCTGTAGTTCTCATAATGAGGAGATGAGCCCTTAAAAGAAAGTTTGAAAGAATATTTTTAGGTTCACTAGTGAAAGTAAACCTTGAGATATAAAGAGTCCATTCATAAAGCAGTTGTTCACTGGACTTAACAAAAGGAGTGACCATTAATTGTAAATATTAGCTCGTAAGTGATCTTTTGTAAATAGTAGAATATAAGTCTTTCTGTACCAATGGAGGAAACCTGCAAAATTGGTTGTTTTGCAAATGAACTCTATCGGCGAAGGAACTAAGCACGAATGCTGTGTGAAGATGCACACTAAAGTGCGACATGCATAATAAAAGTAACTGTTCACTGTATATTAGTGGTAGTGTTGTACTGCAAGTGTAAAAAGAAGTCAAGGCTACGACAACAGGTGCAACGCGAAGTTCAGTGTTGTTCTAAGTGCAGCGACAGCTAAAACATTCGTCGTCACTTACCTGTGAGCCTCATGGGAGGCAGTCGACAGAGAAGTATGGAGGCAGCTTCAGTATCTGGCTCCTCCGATGGAAAACGCGCGCGAGGTGTTTGTATCGATGCACTCGTGTGATACGAAGTTCACAAAAAAAAAGGAGCACTCGACGACCAGCAGCTCTGTTACAGCCTGAGCGCGAACGGATACTGAGTGTTGGAGCTCACGCAACACTGTGCAGCCGCTGTGAGTGGCTGACGTGTGGGTGACGAAACAATCCAAACTTTAAACTGCTAACCGCCATGACTTCCATCGTACATACTGGAGGAAAGACATTTGTACACTTGTGTGACTACATCTTCATATGTAAATTAAGCGATTTTCTTGAGTTGAAGTTAAGATGAGTGAGAAGTAGATTGTTAGATTACTCAGACCTTAAAGCCATTAATACCGGCACTCCTGAACACTGCTAAAATGAATTATAATCCTGTCTCTTGATGGACAAAGAAAATGAATGTGCACTATAGGAAGACCCTAAACTCCAGACCAGTCCCGATCCTTAACAAATGTATCCAATAGGTTATAAGTTATACTAATAATTTTCCACTTCTTCTGTTTCATATTGTAAATAAAAACCCGGGAAGACACTTGAATTCCTGGCACCACAGTGGAAAGGACAGATGTACTGCATGATGAACGCCGTAGACAGCTAACACAGAAAGTGAAAGCATCACGAAGTGCAGTGCTACGTTATTAAACTGTAATTGAACCACAATGAGTCAACAGATGCTCGAACATTGTCCACTCTAGTTTAGTGAAAATAAGCACTCACTGTACTCATATATTAATTGTTAAGCTCAAGAGAAAGTAATTTCTGAATTCTATCCCCTGAAGAGCGAAATGAACGTTCACTTATTGTTATAAGCAAATATGGACCAAACTTAAAAATGCACATAAATGTTAGTCTTGGTATTATGGAATGAAGTGACTGATGAACAAAGAATGAAAAACTTTATTTTGAAAAATGATAAATATCTGATATATGTTTATAAATGTAATTTCAATTTAAGTACATAGTACACCAGTAACATTATGTAAATGTCACACCAAAAATCACGAATATCTCATGAGGACATGAGGATCGAGGTAATCCTTCGGCATTCCCTCTCTCCTCATGGGAGGCAATGAGATATTCGCTATTTTTGACTTCATTAAAACAGCAAATACGAGTAGTTAATACTTTCAGCCAGAAGGCAAATACTTGTTTGTAAATAATGATTAATGTATAATGAGGCGTCGCATAGCGACGGTGGAATTTTCTAGTGATGTAATTTGTCGTCTTTGGGCGGCAATAAAAACAGAAAAATACGGATAGATATACGATCCTTCACTATTTTGTTCGCTGGAGAACAAATGAAGCCTTGAGCGCTAAGAAGACTTGTGCTGTTTCTCTGAAGTAAGACGGACGCAGATCTGTGGCAGTCTGATCTAATTTTTTACTAAATGTATAAAAACGTGTTATGTTTAAGTTTGAGTGAAGTGTAAAGAACTGTTATAACTTACCGTGACGACGCACGAGCGACTCAAAGAAGACAATGGCCATATAAAAGAGCGCTCAGTGGACATGATACGGACATAAAAATCTACCGTCATTGTAGTACTAAGCTTAAGGTACGAAACGTTTTAGTTTATAATAAATATTTGTTCTGGGAATACTGAATCATTTAGCAGTGCTCATTCCTATTATCTCCTCAGTATTATTTTCATTTTAATTATGCATTTTGCTAATATTACAGACACCAAGATCAGCAGTCTAATGTGCGTGTTACATTGATAAAAAGAAAACTGTTTTATCGTCTTCTTGCATCAGCTTTAATATCGAATTTCCCTTTTGTGTGATGCTACAGTTGTTTTTGCGCCCTTAAGAACTTTCTGGTCCCTTAGGAAATTGTTTTGTCATAACAATAACTTCACAACCGGGTATGATCGTATCTACGATCATGAAGTAATTAGAAAGACGATAACGCAATTTCTTAATCAATAGCACGCTAGTTGAGACTGCCTCAAGCCACGCGAAACTGCAAGTAGAAACTATTCACATCTCATAATGCAATATTTTATGACAATGGTCAATCCATGATTCTTACGCCAATTGCGATTGATAAAACAGTAAGCTAAATCTCAATTTCCAACTTTCCATTGAATAACAACATCACTTTTATTTTGTAACATCACAATATGGAGAGACGAACCACACCGCCCACCAGCAGCGCCCTCGCTGGTGGAACTGCAGAACTCAGCTGTCTTCGGCGTTGTCAATTGCCGCGGCCATCGGAGTACTCTGACGTCTTCGTCTGGAGCAGATCTTAGAGATGACGGGGTTCCACGCATTATCTAGCTGGTAGCCATTGTCACGGTTGCTAAGATTGTCTGTCATGCGAATTTCCACTGATTCTTTTATGACAGCGTCCCAAAAGGATGTTGCTATGGCCAAAATTGTTGTCTTGTCATACTCCATTGAGTGTCCAGTGGAAATGCAGTGCTCAGCAATTGCAGACTTGCTAGGTTGCAAAACGCGAGTATAGCGCTGATGTTCAGTGCAACGTTCTTCTACTGTTCGCAATGTTTGTCCTATATATGACATGCCACACTGACAAGGTATTTTATAAATCCCCGCCTTCCGCAATATCAGATCGTCTTTCACTGATCCTACCAGGTCGGAAATCTTCGATGGTGGGCGGAAAATTACTTTCACTTCGAAAACGTGGAGGATTCTTGCAATTTTGAAGGAAATGTTGCCAACAAAGGGAAGAAAAGTTAAAGATTTAGTAGACGTGCTCTCTTCTTTCTCCACTCCCTGTTTCTTTGGCTTAATTGCAAGTGCCTTGCTAATTTGCCGGGCAGAATATCCATTCTCTTTGAACACCCCCTTCAGATGGGCAAGCTCTTCAGGTAAACTATCTGCAGCTAACACTGCATGAGCTCAGTATACAAGTGTTTTAAGTACACTCATTGTTTGCGATGGGTGATGGCAGCTGGACGAATTTAAATACAAATCAGTATGTGTGGGCTTACGATAAACCGAATGCCCCAGAGAGTCATCACTCTTCCGTCTAACTAGCACATCCAAGAAAGGGAGGCAACCATTCTTCTCTAATTCCATGGTAAACCGAATGTTCTCATGAATGGAGTTGAGGTGATCTAAAAACTCCATTAATTTTTCTTCTCCATGAGGCCACACTACGAAAGTGTCATCCACATACCTCCAAAAAACAGTTGGTTTGAGGGCTGTTGATTGAAGTGCTCTCTCCTCTCCAAGCTAACGACGACCGGCTGCAAGCCCGAAATCTTTTTGATTATTCAGTTCGCCGGGAAATTTTTAAATTTCACATGTAAATACTGTTTGCTAATGCGAAATTCCAAATAAAGTCTGAACCTCATTGTCTGAACGTTATTGTACATGATCCAGACACTCACTAATAGCACTGTTTAATAGATATACACAACGTATCACAAAGGTCATGTGTAGGATTATAAATAGCATATAGCTACATATCTGAGCATGCTTACAAAAAAAAAGACATTTACTGTGCTTTACCACAGATACACATTAAGTTATGAACTGAGGAGTTTCACATATTGCAAGGGCAAAAAACACATTATTTGCTGAATCTGTCTTCATTATGTTGAATGAATACTGTAACTGTAGATGCTACATTCTCCCAACGCGGAACACACGAGGAATTCGTGCCTATGAAATGTTTGACACAGGCAGCAACGTGTCCACATGGATGGAACATTGCACCCACCTCTTCCTTGAAGCAAATTTTACATAGGTGAGTACCCTCAACCACATTATGTTCAGATGACACCACTCAAGTTTAATGTTTAACATGTCATATGCTGTAATGATCGCATTTTCCGTTCGAGAGATAGTATCCACAAAGTCAGTGCTCTCTGTACAAATCAGAAACATGCATTTAGTGAACCACAGACCATGTGCTGTCCATGGATCATCTTTTTCACGCCACAGCTTCAAATCACCACCATAAACAAAACGGACATTTCTACATCTACATCTACATTTATACTCCGCAAGCCACCCAACGGTGTGTGGCGGAGGGCACTTTACGTGCCACTGTCATTACCTCCCTTTTCTGTTCCAGTCGCGTATGGTTCGCGGGAAGAACGACTGCCTGAAAGCCCCCGTACGCGCTCGAATATCTCTAATTTTACATTCATGATCTCCTCGGGAGGTATAAGTAGGGGGAAGCAATATATTCGATACCTCATCCAGAAACGCACCGTCTCGAAACCTGGACAGCAAGCTACACCGCGATGCAGAGCGCCTCTCTTGCAGAGTCTGCCACTTGAGTTTGCTAAACATCTCCGTAACGCTATCACGGTTACCAAATAACCCTGTGACGAAACGCGCTGCTCTTCTTTGGATCTTCTCTATCTCCTCCGTCAACCCGATCTGGTACGGATCCCACACTGATGAGCAATACTCAAGTATAGGTCGAACGAGTGTTTATAAGCCACCTCCTTTGTTGATGGACTACATTTTCTAAGGACTCTCCCAGTGAATCTCAACCTGGTACCCGCCTTACCAACAATTAATTTTATATGATCATTCCACTTCAAATCATTCCTCACGCATACTCTCAGATATTTTACATAAGTAACTGATACCAGTGTTTGTTCCGCTATCATATAGTCATACAATAAAGCATCCTCCTTTCTATGTATTCGCAATACACTACATTTGTCTAAGATAAGGGTCAGTTGCCACTCCCTGCACCAAGTGCCTATCCACTGCAGATCTTCCTGCATTTCGCTACAATTTTCTAATGCTGCAACTTCTCTGTATACTACAACATCATCCACGAAAAGCCGCATGGAACTTCCGACACTATCTACTAGGTCATTTATATATATTGTGAAAAGCAATGGTCCCATAACAGTCCCCTGTGGCACGCCAGAGGTTACTTTAACGTCTGTAGACGTCTCTCCATTGATAACAACATGCTGTGTTCTGTTTGCTAAAAACTCTTCAATCCAGCCACACAGCTGGTCTGATATTCCGTAGGCTCTTACTTTGTTTATCAGGCGACAGTGCGGAACTGTTACCATTACTGGTGTAGATGCACCCCGTTTTACTTAACCCATCTGGTTGCTGCTTAGTAGCAAAAGGCCAATCATCAGATTATGCTAATCTAGCCTCTGGCCTGCTGTACTTCACCCACACTCGTTCCAGAATGATTTCAGTTCAGCTGCATATAGGCATTGGTTCTGGAATGGCATGGGGAAGTGTTTCCGTCCACAAGGCTCTTCTAGCTGTTGGCAAAGGTTGAGAACCTGGGAACCGATGACTTGGTAGCATGCTTGTTGGTGCAACTAGAGAACAGACGGGTCTCCCAGTAAGGAGCATCATGTGTGCCACGTCTGCTGGAGACATAAATTGCCAGGAAGCGAGTTCACTCTCTGCACACTGTGTGCACATCGGTTTATGTATTATACGATTGGGCCTTTAACATATATAGAGAGGCTCAGAACGAACTCTACATCCAAGCAGCAATCAACTGGCACTTTGATCACTGTATTGACTATGTCTCCAAAATTATTTCTCCTACTCTTGAAGTAGGGTACAGACGACATACATCTGTGAGTTGTTTGAAACCTGTGAGTGAGGAAGTGGACAATACAAAGTGAATAAATAGGTAACTAGATCTGTTCACAAACAAAATCATTTTTTGGTGGTCTCTGTGATGGTATTTTTGTGGACGCAATCAGTCTAGAGCATATACTCACGATGCAGCTGACCAGGCGATAGCTGCCCCAGATAGTTCTCAGCAGTCATACTAAACACAATATACAGAATGACTAATGCCCATTGCCTGACATCTGATGCCTGACACCTGATGCCAGACACCTGCTGCCTAATGCAGTAGTTGTGCATTAAAGCCACAAGATGCAGATAGATACTTGCTGTGCTCTACGTTTATATATACACTACTGGCCATTAAAATTGCTACACCACGAAGATGACGTGCTACAGACGCGAAATGTAACCGACAGGAAGAAGATGCTGTGATATGCAAATGATTAGCTTTTCGGAACATTCACACAAGGTTGGCGCCGGTGGCGACACTTAAAACGTGGTGACATGAGGAAAGTTTCCAACCGATTTCTCATACACAAACAGCAGTTGACCGGCGTTGCCTGGTGAAACGTTGTTGTGATGCCTCATGTAAGGCGGAGAAATGCGTACCATCACGTTTCCGACTTTGTTAAAGGTCGGATTGTAGCCTAACGCGATTGCGGTTTATCGTATCGCGACACTGCTGCTCGCGTTGGTCGAGATCCAATGACTGTTAGCAGAATATGGAATCGGTGCGTTCAGGAGGGTAATATGGAACGCCGTGCTGGATCCCAATGCCCTCGTATCACTAGCAGTCGAGATGACAGGCATCTTATACGCATGGCTGTAACGGATCGTGAAGCCACGTCTCGATCCCTGTGTCAACAGATAGGGACGTTTGCAAGACAACAACCATCTGCACGAACAGTTCGACGACGTTTGCAGCTGCATGGACTATCAGCTCGGAGACCATGGCTGCGGTTACCCTTGACGCTGCATCACAGACAGGAACGCCTGTGATGGTGTACTCAACGACGAACCTGGGTGCATGAATGGCGAAACTTCATTTTTTCGGATGAATCCAGCTTCTGTTTACAGGATCATGATGGTCGCATCAGTGTTAGGCGACATCGCGGTGAACGCACATTGGGAGCGTGTATTCGTCATCGCCATACTGGCGTATCACCCGGTGTGATGGTATGGGGTGCCATTGGTTACACGTCTCGGTCACCTCTTGTTCGCATTGACGGCACGTTGAACAGTGGACGTTACATTTCAGATGTGTTACGACCCGTGGCTCTACTCTTCATTCGATCCCTGCGAAACCCTACATTTCAGCAGAATAATGCACTACCGCATCTTGCAGGTCCTGTACGGGCCTTTCTGGATACAGACTGCTGCCCTGGCTAGCACATTCTCCAGATCTCTCACCAATTGAAAATGTCTGATCAATGCTGGCCGAGGAATTGGCTCGTCACAATACGCCAGTCACTACTCTTGATGAACTGTGGTATCGTGTTGAAGCTGCATGGGCAGCTGTACCTGTACACGCCATCCAAGCTCTGTTTGACTCAAAGCCCAGGCGTATCAAGGCCGTTATTACGGCCAGATGTGGTTGTTCTGGGTACTGATTTCTCAGGATCTATGCACACAAATTGCGTGAAAATGTAATCACATGTCAGTTCTAGAATAATATATTTGTCAAATGAATACCCGTTTATCATCTGCATTTCTTCTTGGTGTAGCCATTTTAATGGCCAGTAGTGTAGATTTTGTTATCACCAGTAGTAAATTTTTGTTAGTGTAGTGATGCATACTGAAGCTCAGCAGTGCTAGATAATGGAAAATTAATTAATGCTGTTACTAATATTGGTTATACGTTACCTCATTGTGACAGTGTTGATGGATGGCTTTTTTGAAAGTGAATAGAGCTGTTGGCTAATTTCATATCAGTCGATAGCTATTAGCGTGTAATACTCGGAGAGTGACGTTGATATGTGGTGTCTACGTGCCGACGCGAGTTGTCATTTTCTGGACTACTACGAAAAGTTGCGTGCCAGTGAGGAGAGCATACTCAGGTTTCAACGTTTTTTAATGCCTGCGAAACTAGTCTCATAGGTGCTGGATATCGTAGCAATTCTGGAATTATTCTTGTTAATTAAAGTCAGATGCGTTATCCTAAAACTTTTTCAACTACGAAATCTAACTAACATCGGCCTTCTAGCCCGAAATTGGTATTTGTCAAGGTTCAGATTGGTATTGTGTTTATCAGCGGCACTCTTCCTTCGGAGATCACCCATTAGTTTCGTTGTTGGTGAATTCTTCATTGTAAACGAAGTAATCACAGTTCACTTTTGGTCAGGATATTACAAAAGTGACTCGTCTAACAAATCGTTACTGACCTTCCATGTAGTTCCATCATATGCAGTGCGGTGTACCACCCATTGTTTATCGTCAATTGGACTGGATATACCAGGATTGAAAAGGCGGATTTTTTATAATCTGTCCACTGTGACACGAGGTGTCAATCTAATCTGCACAACGCATTACAACAGCCAGGTCGCTGTACTCAGAGCATTTATGGCCTCCCAATTCATCTCTCTCCCTGCTCTCCGTCGCCTCTACTACGACCCCTCTATTAAAGGTTACACAAGCACTTATAAGAACACTCTGCCCTCAGTTTCCTCATGTAAAAAAAAATCATAACCCACACATACTAGATGTAGTACAGGGGAACAACGAAATCAAGACTTACAATATGAATGTTGATCTGAATGACAATGCTGTTAAAGTGAGAGAGTGGCATACCACCGTTTATAGTGTGTGGACGTTATTTTGCTGTAACCATACATAGCACAGTTACGCCATTTCATGTGTTGGCTTGCAGCAAGGACCCACACTCTGTCCCTCCACTGACTCCAGAGATGTCATTGAAGGTGGTTGCAGCATCGGCAGTGGTGGCATCTGGTATCGGCTTGGTGTTGTATCTGAAAGATGGATCTTCCTGTGTTAGGTGTTGTAATATTGGTAATGGTGGATGCAAGATGGGGTACATCAGGAAATAATGTTCAGGCTAGCTCCAGCTTTTGGTACATTCAGGGATACTGTTCGGGGAGGATCCACATGTGAAAAGTCTTGTATAATGCTTGGGGTGGATCTGTATGCACATTAATTCTTGGATAATGTTCTTTATAGATCCAACCATATATCTGGGGTATCATCTGAAAGATGGATCTGTCAGTGCTACGTCCATGGACATTGTTGGAATGCACCCAGTATGTGGTAGATCGGGGAATATTTTCCAGACTAAGTCCAGCATTTGGTACATCTGGTGATACTGTTCCAGGTAGATTCACTTGTGTGAAGTGCAGGGTAATGCTTGGTGTGGATACGTATGTGCAGTAATTCCTGGATAATGTGAAGTATGGATCTGTCCACATATGATCTGTAGCAGCATCTAAAAGTTGAATCCTCCTACGTGAGATCCAGTGTTGCTGCTGCTACCACTGATGCCACTTCCAACAATGCCTCTGGCGTTGCTGGAATGAGGGAGTGGTGACCCCTGCTGGAAGCCAACATATGAAATAGCATAACTGTGCTTTGTATGTTTACAGAAGAATAATGTCGCCACTAGCACTAACAGCGATCCATGTACATGTGTATGTGTTTATTTTAGCGTTGACTTTGGCGCTTAGTGTTGCCATTTCGGTGAATAAGTAGATAACCTGACTAGGCTTGGACTCAAAATTGGATAGTGTAGAAAAAATAGCAAACCACATCTGGTTTTGTAAGCTGTAAGAACGTATTTATACTTGTTAATTTACATATCAAATATGGAAAAAATGGATATACACTCCTGGAAATGGAAAAAAGAACACATTGACACCGGTGTGTCAGACCCACCATACTTGCTCCGGACACTACGAGAGGGCTGTACAAGCAATGATCACACGCACGGCACAGCGGACACACCAGGAACCGCGGTGTTGGCCGTCGAATGGCGCTAGCTGCGCAGCGTTTGTGCACCGCCGCCGTCAGTGTCAGCCAGTTTGCCGTGGCATACGGAGCTCCATCGCAGTCTTTAACACTGGTAGCATGCCGCGACAGCGTGGACGTGAACCGTATGTGCAGTTGACGGACTTTGAGCGAGGGCGTATAGTGGGCATGCGGGAGGCCGGGTGGACGTACCGCCGAATTGCTCAACACGTGGGGCGTGAGGTCTCCACAGTACATCGATGTGCACGTGCCCGTCGACCTGGGACCGGACCGCAGCGATGCACGGATGCACGCCAAGACCGTAGGATCCTACACAGTGCTGTAGGGGACCGCACCGCCACTTCCCAGCAAATTAGGGACACTGTTGCTCCTGGGGTATCGGCGAGGACCATTCGCAACCGTCTCCATGAAGCTGGGCTACGGTCCCGCACACCGTTAGGCCGTCTTCCACTCACGCCCCAACATCGTGCAGCCCGCCTCCAGTGGTGTCGCGACAGGCGTGAATGGAGGGACGAATGGAGACGTGTCGTCTTCAGCGATGAGAGTCGCTTCTGCCTTGGTGCCAATGATGGTCGTATGCGTGTTTGGCGCCGTGCAGGTGAGCGCCACAATCAGGACTGCATACGACCGAGGCACACAGGGCCAACACCCGGCATCATGGTGTGGGGAGCGATCTCCTACACTGGCCGTACACCACTGGTGATCGTCGAGGGGACACTGAATAGTGCACGGTACATCCAAACCGTCATCGAACCCATCGTTCTACCATTCCTAGACCGGCAAGGGAACTTGCTGTTCCAACAGGACAATGCACGTCCGCATGTATCCCGTGCCACCCAACGTGCTCTAGAAGGTGTAAGTCAACTACCCTGGCCAGCAAGATCTCCGGATCTGTCCCCCATTGAGCATGTTTGGGACTGGATGAAGCGTCGTCTCACGCGGTCTGCACGTCCAGCACGAACGCTGGTCCAACTGAGGCGCCAGGTGGAAATGGCATGGCAAGCCGTTCCACAGGACTACATCCAGCATCTCTACGATCGTCTCCATGGGAGAATAGCAGCCTGCATTGCTGCGAAAGGTGGATACACACTGTACTAGTGCCGACATTGTGCATGCTCTGTTGCCTGTGTCTATGTGCCTGTGGTTCTGTCAGTGTGATCATGTGATGTATCTGACCCCAGGAATGTGTCAATAAAGTTTCCCCTTCCTGGGACAATGAATTCACGGTGTTCTTATTTCAATTGCCAGGAGTGTATATTGAAAAAATACGTGCCTTATCTAAAGCAGCCACATCTCCATGCTCATTGAGGAAAACGTGGACTGCTTGGGTATCGTGGTGTATAAATGTGTAGCAGGTAGATGCCTATGTATATCTCTTGAGCCTTACAAACTACAGATCTTGTGATTATTAACTTTAAATTCACAAAGTGGTTCTGTCTCACTGGAGTTACATTGGATGCCTTGATTCTCTGCTTGCTTAATACCTATATCACTGCACCACTGGTTACGTGTTGTACCTGCATGCCGGGCTTCAGACGTCAGGCATCAGATGTTGGGCGTTGGGCATTAGGTGTTCCATGTATTATGCTTAGTGTGAGTGCTGAGGGCTGTTTGAGGCAGCTATCGCATATGATCAGCTGTGTCGTGAGCGTATGCTCTAGACTGGTTGCTTTCACAAACAATACTGTCAAAGAATCAACCAATTATTTTTTTTGTGAGCAAATGTTTGTATTTATTTATTCACTTCCTATTTTTCACTTTCTCACTCATAAGCTTCAGGTGGGTATGTAACATACGTCTTCTGTGCCCTTCTCGAGGAATAGGACAAATAATTTGGGAGACATTGTCAATATGATGTTCAAAGCGCCAACAGTCAATTGTTACTTGCATCAAAGATCTCTCGCTAGCTTCTCTGTATATGGTAAAATCCCAGTCATCCAGTACATAAACTGATGTGCACATAAGTTCCAGAAAGTGAACTTGCTTCCTGGCATTCATGCCCCCAGTACATTTGGCACAGCAGTTGCTGCTAACCAGGATACCAATCTGTTCTCTAGTTGCACCAGCAGGTCCCAACAGACAAGGTGTCAAGTCGTCGGTTCTCAGGATATTGCGGAGACATGGCTTAGCCACAGCCTGAGGGATGTTTACAGAATGAGGTTTTTCACACTGCAGTGTGTGCCAGACCGAGACTCGAACTCGGGACCCGAGTTCGAGTCTCGGCCCGGCACACAGTTTTTATCTGCCAGGAAGTTTCATATCAGCGCACACTCCGCTGCAGAGTGAAAATCTCATTCTACTATCACTCTGTTACAGCAGGTGCCACTCACTGCATTCGATCACCCAACCAGGTGACGTGTTTTCTACGTTTGTGTGCTGTGGCCAGCTGAAGTGGCCGTGCGGTTATAGGCGCTGCAGTTTGGAACCGCAAGACCGCTATGGTCGCAGGTTCGAATCCTGCCTCGGGCATGGATGTGTATGATGTCCTTAGGTTAGTTAGGTTTAACTAGTTCTAAGATCTAGGGGACTAATGACCTCAGCAGTTGAGTCCCATAGTGCTCAGAGCCATTTGAACCATTTTTGTATGCTGTGGCTATAACAGTTCTACTAGCATTGGATCGGAAGTTCGTTGGGGTGCAATGGTTGCATCTTGATAATGGCGAGTCCTGAGTAAGAGTATTAAACGCACAAACGAAGTTGACACTCGGCGCGGTGTGTGATGGGAGCGACTGTATATGGCAAATGCCTTTACGGTCGCTCCCAGCAGCCACTGCGCCGAGTGTCAACCTTGTTTGCGGATACAGTACCGTAACTGTACTGTGCCTATTGCCTCCATGTGCTGTGAACGATTAGTGTACAGAGCAGTCACAGGATGGTGCTTTAACAATATGTCTGTTGTTTGTCAACTGCTGTATTGGTGACAGGTAATTACATTCTCTCTGCATACTGCTATAATAAGCTACCCTGGCTGCAACACAAGTTCTGTATTAGAAGAGGGAAAGTGTTGTTCCGCACAATACTATCAGCGGTACAGTCTATTCATTGCAATCTGGTACACAGTCACACAAAAATGGCGGAATTTACCACTAACTTATCCCGTTACGTTATTATTCGCTGCCGGCCGGGGTAGCACAGTCACCGTGGTGTAGTGGTTATGTTACTAGACCCCAGCATGAAGGGTCGTAAGTTCAAAACTCACTTGAATCGTAAGATTTACGCCGGCACGGTAGCTCAGCGTGTTCGGTCAGAGGGCTACTCGCTCTCTGTAATAAAGAAAAAAACTGAGTTAATTGATTAACGACGAACGAATCGGGTGTCTTGCGACGTCCGCCACGAGCAGATGCAACGAACGAAAACGAACAAAATGAGAATAAAAAAAAAAAGAGCGGTTCTAGGCGCTGCGGTCCGGAGCCGCGCGACCGCTACGTCGCAGGTTCGAATCCTGCCTCGGGCATGGATATGTGTGACGTCCTTAGGTTAGTTAGGTTTTAGTGTATCCAGAAAGATATCGTTCGGAAATATGCCTGTGTAAGACTAAAATCGAAGATTGCTGCTTCTAAAGTGGCATTAGACTTCGCACGAAAAACATGGATCAAAGAAAAAATATAATGGTGGTACAGCAGTTGGGATCACGTGAGTGCACACCTGAAATTAACGCACATACGAATTTCCTAAACCTTCTCATAGACTTACTAGATAAATAAGAAGTTAACCCAGTGTCACAGACGACATAAGGTTAGCTACAGTAACTTGTCTAACACAAAATTATTTCTGTTTCAATTACAGAATATACAAACAGTTGGACAGTCTAGCTATGTGATACCCTGAGTCCAGTCCTTGCTAAAATCTTCATGGGCAATTGTGAAACACAGTTTTTGGAAAATAAT
Organism: Schistocerca serialis cubense; assembly: GCF_023864345.2. Taxonomy (NCBI): domain Eukaryota; kingdom Metazoa; phylum Arthropoda; class Insecta; order Orthoptera; family Acrididae; genus Schistocerca; species Schistocerca serialis. The sequence goes on along the minus strand of NC_064642.1, from coordinate 118,758,494 downwards.
CCTCTCTTGCAAGGCTGGGTACTGGTTTAAGTATGTTAACGATGTGTTGTGCTTATGGACGGGCACTACCAGACAATGTCAAAAATTCCTGAAACAACTAAATTCTAAACACAACAGTATAAAATTCATTATTGAGTTTGGGGATAATTGCATACATTATTTAGATCTAACCATAGATATCAGTAATTGCATCCATACTTTCGAGAATTATAGGAAACCTGCCACCACAGATATAGTAATACGGGCCATTTCTCAACACTCATGTTTCATGTATTTGGTGGAAGACAGAGTTAGTGTTCCTGACTTCCGGACAGTGTTAAATGCATCGTGTGCTGTGGTCAAGTGACTTTAGCACTGGCGACTGCTTTTCGTAGTAAAATGTCATGGATAAGAAGGGAACAGACTATCACTCTCGTAAAACGTTGCTGTTTCGTCATGTAAGTTTACCATAGCTGCCTTTCATTCTACGATACATTGGCTAATATCCATCCTGATGAGTGAAGGCAACTTGCAAATGGAATTAAATGCAGTCAAACAAATAGCATCAAACAATGGCTATTCCCCTACCTTAAAAGAAGAAACAGGCGAACTCTCTTCTTTACCCTGTCATTGATCAACCACCTCAAGAACGCAGTAATTGGTTAAAAAAACAAACAGTTTGAACAGTAGTGCTGCTGACAAGATGACTCTCGCATATGCTGTTATTTATATGTATTTGACAATGCTGGTGCTGTTTTTGTCCTTAACATTTGACGACCCCCCCAAGGCTATAGTACATTAGGGCCAGTATGCCAGAATTCCACACTGTTATAAACAGCCCAACAGGTCTGAGCTGGATTGTGATGCCACAGAGCCAATGCCAGTGACAGTATTCCAAGACTTGGAGTCTTGCTGCTAGTTGACCCCTTTTTCTATTCCACCTGCATACGTAGCAACTGGAAAACGAATAAGTGCCTCTGCCAAGCAACTTAAAGCGTTCAGTTGTAGTGAACCTGTTGGGAAACTCAATTTATGGTGGTCATATCTTAAATGCTCTTCAACCATGTTTCATGTATTTGGTGGAAGACAGAGTTAGTGTTCCTGACTTCCGGTCAGTGTTAAATGCATCGTGTGCTGTGGTCAAGTGACTTTAGCACTGGCGACTGCTTTTCGTAGTAAAATGTCATGGATAAGAAGGGAACAGACTATTACTCTCGTAAGACGTTGCTGTTTCGTCATGTCAGTTTACCATAGCTGACGATTATTTTATAGGGGATGATGTGAACATATCATAATTTCCAAACTGTAACTAGATGCGAATTTCGCAAATAGTTGCTGTTAACAACTTTGGGAACCTATGAATGGGTTGTGTCAGTCAGAATGAGTGCTGTATTTTGTACCCAAGGTAGTAATTTCACCCTCTTAAAGTTTGAGACCATAGTGTGTAAATTTGCTAGCTGGGTATATGTTTAAGGACTGTTGGATGCCGTTGTATCATCATCAGCAGTTTCGTACTGTGGGTGTTCTGAATTCCCACCTAGTATGCACAAGTCTGATTCTCAAAGAAGACAGCAAAATTGTCTCCTAATTCAAAAACTGCACTGCTCGTGAGCTCCAAGGTGCAGTCGTTTCTGGCCTGTGGTAGAAATGTGAATACCTTAACGTGATTATCCAATGAATAGTACTTCTATATGTAAAAACTACGCCTGTTCTGCTAGTTTGAAGTTGTAACAGAAATGTAAAAAGTACTGTGCAAAAAATAATAGTGTAGATTCATGCAACCAAAGGTCTATATCGCCGTCGCTAGTCGGCTGTTCAGTTTTGGAGAAGTTCTTGTACCCTCTCTGGAGACAGAATAATAACATATATACCTACCCTTTCAACCTATAATGTGCTTGTTTCATCCATGTAATACAGAATCGCCACACTGAAAAGAGGCGAACCAACACAGCAATATTCTGTGTTGAGTTCCAAGAAATTACAGCACGAGCAAATACAGAATGTTAATGCAGGTATTATGAATGAATTGATGCGTTCCTACTAGATACCATGTTGTTCTTAAAGGAGGGGGGAGAGCGGGTTGGAGGGGGAGCTTTCTGTATTCGTTCACTACGCTGGATAATGTAACTTTCGATACGTTTTTCGTTAATTTCACCATAAAATTGACATGAAAATTCCCCATTACACAAATGAGTGAGGGCTCTATTCACTTTTAGTCCTTGGGCCATATCGACAGGATGCACTGTGACCTAGCTTCTGATACTGCTGACAGTTTTTTCATGTTGAAATGCTGTGGAGAAGAAGGATGCACGCTCTTACTATTGTATGGCGTCACTGTTTCTCATTATCTATATTTCTTGCAGTGTGATGGGCATGATTCAAGTTGTAAATAGGTATAGGCGTATTTCATTCCCAAATTTCTATGCTACGTGGTTTATGCTTATATGTTCGTGTGTTTGACAGTTTTGTGTATCATCATAGGCCGCACCACCCGCTCCTTCCGTCTCCATGATTTCTACCTCACCATTTATGGTCATCTCATCCAGCCCACTCCCACCCTGAGATATCTTGGCCTCACCCTCGACCGTCACCTCACCTGCACCCCTCATCTCCTGACCATCCAACAGATAGCCCAGTCCCACCTCCTGAAACTCCTGTCTGGCCGGACATGGGGATTGCATCCTTCCACCATCCTCCACACCCACAAATCCCTCATCTGTCCTATCCTCTGTTATGCCAGCATTGCCTGGATCTCTGCCACTCCCCACTTTTATATGGCCCTCCAAATCATAGAACGTCATGTGCTCTGCCTTGTCTTCCATATCCGCCTTCCGTCCCCCACACAACTCCTGTATGACCTCATCCCCTTCCCCCACCTCCTCCTTTTTCTCCAACATATACACATCCTTTACATTGTCCACGGCTTGATCTCCCCCCCCCCCCCCACATCCCCTGGTGTTCTCTTTCCTCTCCACACCCCACCCATTGTCGTGCCTCTATCGCAGTATCCCTCCCTCTCTCCACCTCCACACCATCCATCCCTTTCATCAGGGCAATTTCCGGCACCTCCCCCTCCCGGATGATGAACTTCACCGTAACATCTACCATTCCTACCAACTGTAGGCTGGGCTTGTTCTTCCCCTCCCCAGGGACACCCTGTTTCCTCTCCCCTCCTTTTCCTCCTCCCCCTCCATCGACTCTCTGCACCCCATCCTTGGCAGTTTCCCTCTCCCATCCTTCCCTCCAAAGTCCCCTTTGGCGAGTCCCCTGTTCATCTCCCCCTCTCTCCCCCCTCTCGCCCACCCCCCTTTTCTTCCTTTCTCCCTCATCTCTGTTCCCCTGGCAGATCGTCTCAGTTTGTTTGTTATCATCGGTGCGCTATGTCTGTGTTTTTTTTCAGCTTCAGAGCCTGCACACGAATGTCAACTGCCAAGAGGACGAATATGCATCTTCTGAGTTTCAGTTTCGATTCAGAGTGTATACGAGGTGTGATTGGAAAGTCTTAAGAATGCATCCGCTACTGCTTACTGGTTTGGCAGGCAGGTACATGGAGGGTGGAGAGTGAGTCATTGCCTTGTCCTTGAACTTGATCACCCTCTGACAGGAAACTGCGTTTCCTTTATTCAGTTCATTGTGGCAACTGGTTGAGTGCGGGACTGTAAGGGCTTGTTGCGGGATTCTGTCTGGGGGAAAATGGACGTAAAAATTGAGTTGGTGTGAAATTTTGTTTTAAAACCGGGAAATCAGTTGTATGAGCTAGTCAAATGTTTTTGTCTGGTTCAACAGATTTAAAAATGGCCACGAACCATGGTCCAGCCGTACTTCTACCTCAAAAACGAATGAAAATGTTGTGAAAGTTCGCGACTTAGTGCACTCTGATCGTAGACTTACAATTAGGGAGATGGCTGATGAACTTAATTTAAGTTTCTATGCAGTTCAGCCAATTTTAACCGAAGATCTGAACATGCGTCGAGTGTCCACAAAATTCATTCCAGAAGTGTTGTCAAGTGATCAGAGACAATATCGAATTGAAGTGTGCCAAGAACTGATTAATCGGATTAAAAATGACCCAGATTTGTTAAACAGGGTAATTACAGGTGACCAAACGTGGATATATGATCCTGAAACCAAAGTGCAGTCTTCGAAGTGGAAGACTCCACGTTCACCACGACCGAAAAAAGCACGACAAAGTCGGTCGAATGTAAAGACAATGTTGGTGACTTTTTTCAATTCTACCGGTATTGTGCATCATGAATTTACAGACAATTAACCAGGAATACTGCAAATGTGTCCTTGAGCGTTTGCACGAAAAGGTGATGAAGAAAAAGCCTGCATTGTGGAAAGACAGGAGTTGGGTGCTGCACCATGACAATGGTCCAGCTTATCGTGCCTTACATAATTGAATTTTTGACCAAATTCAAAATTCCTGTGCTTCCTCAACCGCCATATGCCCCTGATTTGGCCCCTGCGGCCTCCTGCCTGTTTCCTAAACTGAAATTTTCACTAAAAGGGAAGCGATTTGACTCGTTTGAAGTCATCCAGGCAAATATGGAGAGAGTCCTTGACACACTTCAGGAATAAAATTTCCAGGAATGTTTCCAAAACTGGAAACACCTTTGGAGTCGGTGTGTTCAGTCAGAAGGGGACTATTTTGAAGGAGATGCATCACATTAGCATGTAAGTACCACCATTGTACAATTACAAGCCCATCCTTAAAACTTTCCAATCACACCTTGTATATGTATGTACATTTGGGTTATAGACTATTGGTGCTTCTCACTAGCTGTCTCAGCGTTCCTCTCTCATTGCCTCTAGGGTAGATCTGGCTGGAGCAACTCTCTGGTGCGTCTCTGCAGTAACCATGCCAGCATATTCCGTATTGAGTAGACTTGGCTGGAGCAGCTCTCCTTTTGCTTCTCAATCGCAGCATTCCTCTCCCATTCCCACTGGTGTTACCCCTCACATGTCACTTGGGTTGAAGTACAAATGTTTTCACGTTTCTCATCATTTTCACCCCTCATGGCTTACGCAGTGCTGCAAGCCCTACAAACCTCTCTTCTGGCGTCAGCTGTGGTGTGTGGTGACATGGCTCTTAGTATCCATCATTTTTTAAACATAGAACATATGGAGTTAAGCTCAGGACAAGGTGTGTGGCTGCAGCGCTATCCTCTACTTCAGGGGTCTCCAAACTTTTTAGCCCACAGGCCACATTGACTCCTCCACGAAGTCATAAGGGCCAAGATGTGTCTAGTGGGATTAAAGCACCCTAGCACTCCATGATCACCGTAATGTAAGGCTAAAGGAAAGATAAAATCCCAAAAATCTAAGGTTGTGGGAATAGCTAACACTGAAACGAACTACTATTTTTATTTAATTACATAATTTTGATTGGTGGACATACCTGACCGAAATTCTGGCGTATTTTATTCTGGCGAATTTCACCGACTAAAAAGTATGTCACTGCACATTCTTCATGAAAGCGTCCTGCAAAGTTAACAAAATCTCAAAATCATTGTTAGCAACACTATTACTACAAGACGTAACAGGAGTAGAGTATGTCAACGCATTGTTATTTCAAGGGGCGCAACAATAAGTTTAGTTATGTAGTCTTGTAGCGAATAGCAGAGCCAGAGAATGTATTTGATAGTTCTGTTGCGTGATTGCGTCTTTGTTGCGAATGTCTCACGAGTTTTTTAGTGTTTTATGCGCTGTACTAGTAGGTGAGACGACGAAGTGTCAGACAATTCAAAGTTTGAATTCGAAGAGACAAGGAAAATCTGAAAATCAAAATACGTAATGCACGACTTGAGTATTTTTCCACTGCTTTTTTTTTTTTTTTTTTGTGGAACTACAGTGTAATTGTGAGTATTTAATTTAGTAATTAAAGTACCTTAAAAATAAATTCATTGCATTTTGTTTAGGCAGACTACTCCCTAGTTTTATTAGTATTAAAGTGCACGATTTTATTTTCAGGTTACAATCTTTTTTGGAGTTCTGTACAAATATGGAAAAGAAACGAAAGCTTGACAATGAATGTAGAATTTTTAAAGAGCAATGGGGATGTCATTATTTCGTAGTGGAGTCAAGCAACAAACCAATGTGTATTATTTGCAATGAAGCAATATTAGTCTTCAAAGAATACAATATAAAACGTCATATGAGACTAAGCACTCTCAGAATTACTCCAAGTTTACAGGATGCGAACGATTAGAAATGTACGAGTCTCTGAAACGCCAGCTAAAAACCCAGCAGTCGCTGTTTAAGAAAGTAAATGCTGAACAACATGCAGCAACTCGTGCTAGTTTTCGTGTGGCTCATTTAGTAGCGAAACAGTGTAAGCCATTTACCGATGGTGAATTGATTAAGAACTGCATTATTGCAACAGCAGGAGAAATATGTCCAGAAAAAGTTAATTTATTTAAAAACATAAGTTTGTCGGCAAACACTGTGGCTGGAAGAATAGATGACATTGCACAAAATATATCAGCACAACTGCGTGACAAAAATCAAAACTTAGATTGGTTCTCTTTGGCCGTGGATGAGTCAACAGATGTATCAGATACTGCTCAAGTACTACTTTTTATTCGAGGGATTGACAAAAATTATGAAGTGTATGAAAAGCTCCTTGATGTTCACAGTATTCACGGGACGACCACTGGCGAAGATATTTTTAAAGGAGTGGAAAGGGCAGCTCAGAAAAACAATCTTCAGTGGAAGAAATTAAAATGTATTACAACTGATGGTGGCAAAAACATGTGTGGGAAAACCATTAGTAGTGCATTGTATTATTCACCAACAGTATTTGTGTGGAAAACATTTAGATATGTCAGAAGTTTTAAAGCCAGTTATTTCAGTTGTTAATTATATCAAATCCCATGCACTCAGCCATCGCCAGTTCCGCGAGTTTCTTGAAGATATTGAGGAAAGCGACTTGCCATATTATGCTGCAGTGCGCTGGCTTAGCTGCGGTAAAGTTCTGACCCGTTTTTTTGAACTCCGAATTGTAATTGAAATTTTTTTTAACGAAAGGAATCGCCCTCTGGCTGAGTTACGGAACGGTGAGTGGTTATGGAAGCTAGCGTTTTATACAGGCTTAACTAAACATGCGAATGACCTTAATTTAAAATTGCAAGGTGAAAACCAGCTTCTTCCTGATTTATACATGCATGTTAAGTCCTTTTGCCCAAAGATTGCTTTGTTTCAATCTCAGTTGAACAAAGTATGCTTCACTCATTTTAATACGAGCCAAACATTCAGTCAGCAAACTGAGATTCTAGTTTCCTGTAACTTTCGCAATTTTGAATCACATTTTTCAGATATCGATGCAAATTCAAACAATATCAAGATATTTCAAAATCCCTTTGACGTCGATATAGAAGAGTTACCCGCAGAACTTCGGTTTGAAATTATTGATTTGCAATGTAGAGACTTTTTTAAATAAAAACATTCAAAGTCAACATTACTGGAATTTTATAAGCGTCTTTTATCCACACAGTTTCCAAATGTACATAAATTTGCCCATGGCTATTTTTCCGCTTTGGCACTACTTATTTGTGTGAAAAGACTTTCTCCAAAATGAAACATGCAAAAAGTATTTATTGACCAAAATTAAGTGCCGAGCATTTGAAGCCATTGATGATTATCTCTACCACTAAACTTGATCCACAGCTGGAGGTAATTATGAAAGGAAAGTTGCAGCTACATAAAAGTCACTAATTATCACTAAGATGTTAAATTTCTTTACGTGAATACTCTAACACTGCGAGTTTTCAAGATATAAATTAATTACAGTTATTTTTATATATCAGTTACAACTAAAATATCCAATATCATTACGTACACCAGGTATTGTATTTTCTTTAAATTGCCTTTAAATAAAAATGTTTTATACAATTTACTTGCTATGTGTATTTTACAACGTAATCAAAAGAAAGTGAAACCTCGCTTAAGAAGCACCTTCCATAATGACTGATTACTAAGGCTAGTCGCCGAAATGGCGTCCATTTGAAAGACTTGCACCAGACTAGTGAGTAGAATAAAATGCAAAGAAGTTTTCACTTACAATGTTTTCGCCAAACTATCTGTTAACCGTTCTTTTTATCACTATCGCACGAAGAATGGTCTGTCTGTTTATTGTGGATAGCCACAAGTTTAACCACGACCTTCCGCTCTGTAAAGATAGAGCTCCGACAATGTCGCGGTGTATTGGTCGCAATAGGCCTCGAAACTCAATTGTTGGCAGTATAGGTACCACCTCAAATATTTGGCGGACCGGATACCGGGGATGTCCGTGCAGCTAACGCGGGCCGGTTTTGGCCCGCGGGCCGTAGTTTGGAGATCCCTGCTTTACTTCATGTAAAGTTGCTGAATCGACAGTACACATGTGATGGTCCTGTACATGGAACTGTCACTGGTGCGACTCCAGGGCGAGTTAAAGGAAATGGAGTTAGGAGGAGCAGTATACAGAAATCCTATAAGAAACTATACACATATGAATAAGAGCCTTTCGCTCCCAGTGTGTGTTGAGATATAAAATGGAAAAAAATCAAATGTAGAGTTAGGAGAAGCAGTGACCATATACCTATGAGACAATAGTAGCTGGGGAAAAAATGATACAGGCCTGGACCTGCACAAACACCCTTTCCTCAGACATCACATGACCAGTATTCCGCAACTTTCATTCTGAAGTCATATAATCTGTCCCAGTATCTCAAGTCTGGGCCGGTTTCCTGGAATTCCGTACTGTTATAAACAGTACAACAGGCCTGAAGAGGATTGTGATGTCATAGAACCAGGACGAGTATCTCAAGTCTGTGCTAGTATGCCCCTGGTCACCATCTTGCATTCCAGGTCAGACATGTTGGATTTTGACATCATAGTTAGGCTGATGCTTACATTCCAAGTCTTGAGTTGTGATGTCATACTAAGATTGCACCAGAATTCTAGGTGGTCAATGTTTTATCCGGGTTGGCCATTTTGCATTGCCCCTATTTTCTCCAGGTCTGCCATCTTCTATTCTGACATCATAGCAAGACTACCAGTATTCCAAGTCTTGGATTGCAGGGTCACACTAAGACTACAACAGAATTCTATGTTGGCCGTGTCATATCCAGGTCAGCCACCTGATCTTGGAAATATATATTATCCAGGTCCGCCACCTTTCATTACTCTCTTGTATTCTGGGATCTTAGTACGTCTACACCAGTATTCCAAGCCTTGGGTTGTGACATAATACTAAGATTGCACCAGAATTGCAGGTCCGATTTCTTGTGTTGTCCATATTTTATCTGGTCAGACATATCTTGTATTCTGTTGTCATAGCAAGACTGCACCAGTATTCCAAGTCACAAATTCCCTGCCCCAAGCCAACCAGCATGACATGCACCATTTCGAGTTTCCCCCCATTTCATACTTAGGACAATAACCCTACTTTCACACCAGCACAATTGGGCTATTTTTTGAATTTCACACCAAAATTTGAATTCCCGTCATTTTGTACATAAGGCAATTGGCATTTTCTAGGTGGGGGTGGAGTGGGGAAAATCCATGACTCATAGATGAAACCATAGATGATGGCAATACACCAGGAAATCACGCCAGAACCAGTCCTGAATACCTAGTTCAAATGGCTCTGAGCACTATGGGACCAACATCTGAGGTCATCAAGCCCTAGACTTAGAACTACCTAAACCTAACTAACATAAGGACATCACACACATCCACGCCTGAGGCAGGATTCGAACCCGCAACCGTAGCACCAGCGCAGTTCAGGACTGAAGTGCCTAGAACCACTTGGCCACAGTGGCCAGCTCCTGAATACCTACTGGTGCATTATCTTTATCTCTCCTAAAATGGTGTTTGAGGGCAATTTAAGTGTTGGAATATATATTTTGAGGATATGTGGTGACCTCCATCATAAGTAGGCCTAATTTGTTACATTCACTCTGTCTGTTTTCCCAATTAGGACAGTATTTTTTCAGCTAGCATGAGTTTTTCTGCAGTTACAAGCCTGGTCTGGAAAGTCTAACGACATAGAATTATTAGCCCTACATTGTAAAATGTCATCTTTTCCTAGGGGCTAAAATATAGCACTGGGGTGTATGTTTTAGAGTTTTTGGCACTAATTTGGAGAAATGGTGTATACATGGAACTCAAATCATGCTTCCTTTTATAGTGCAGAAGTATGTTTGCAATATTGTAACATCACGTTGAATGATTTGAGTGCCACTGCGATTTTTCATCTATTAACCTCAACCAGCAATGTAAACAGTGCACTTTTTGCGCTGCTGACGTATCTTTTGGACATTTTAGAATACTGCAACATATTAGCTGAAGAAAATAATAAATTTATGACACTGTTATATTTTGTACTATAGAGTCATCTGTTAGCAACAGTGAGAACTACTTACTCATGGTACAACCAATGAACTTAGGACGATTTCAACAGTGGAGCCATCTATTGGCGTGGTACAAAGATCGAACTACACTCGATTTTTCGGTGCAAATATAAGCTAGTTACAGGAGGACATGGGATGTGAAACAAGACTTCCTTTTGTTTCGCGTTTTCTGTGGGGTAGTATTTGAGGTAAAACTCGTATTCAGCAAATACTAAGTCCTAATTTGGTACTTGTATTTAATAAGCAAATGTTGGTTTCTAATTATTTATAGAGAAATATCGATTTTTCAGCACAGCTATCTGCTGGTGATAGGAGGAATTGAGAAGTGAAACAGGACTTGATCTTCCTTCGTGTTTCCAGGGCTTGTGAGATAGTATTGAACATAAAATTCCTTTTCAGCAAATGCGAATTCCTGTTTCTTATTTATATTTTACAAGCAAATGGTAGTAATGAATTATTTATAGAGAAATATGCTGTCTACTCGTATCAGTGTTCTATGGGGCATCATATACAGCTTCAAATCAATGTTACCAATGCAACTGGTGAGTGAGTCCTTGAACGAACCTTTGGAAGTCAGTTATGCAAACATGGTTGACAAATTTTTCGGCTGTTCACATACTTCACCAGTGTTTGGCTGCAGAGTGGGGTTGCTCAGGTTGGAAGTGTGCTTCATGCAAATTGCAGGAGCATAGGGGAGGCAGGAGAGCCCTCCCCTCCCCCAGACCCTCCCTCCCTTCTTTGACCTTGGAATGTGGCAGGACGTCACGATTCCTGGAAGGACATTGGAGATCAGGAATGGCTGAAGCTGACATCAGCGGAATACGACATGTGCAATTGTCTCAGCTATAATATGACACTTGAAAAATGTTCTGAAAACTGCTGATTCAGGATTTTGATCAAAAATGTCTACTAGCATCATTCTATTGTTCACCTATATAGTATAATCTTAATATTTGCATAATTATGGCCTTCTTGTTTAAATGCATTTAATTCTTGTAACTAACCTTCTTGTACTTCATTTAAACTTCTCTTCTCACAGATTCCTGCCTCTGATTGACTTCCTGGTGTGCATCCATTCTCCCTGCGCCTTACTCTTCTCCACTTGGACTACACCCCTCCATCCTCTGCCTACTACCTTCCCTTTGCTGCTTCATCCGAAATGATATCTGCTGCACTCACCAAATTTACTGTCTCTTTCTACTCTGCAACGAATTCTTTTACTATGTCTGCCAATATCAAAGACCTTACTTTGCATACTATTCTTCTTGGTGCCACTGTTCTTACAGTTGTCTCTGTTAGGAGGCTGCAAATCTCATTTTCGATCAGGGTGAATATTACTCGTACTTGTTCTATTGTCATTTATTTATTTATTTATTTACTTTATTTGTCCAAGAATCATTTCAGTACATGTGATATATGACAGTGGTAACCCTAGTTAATTTTCAAAACAGTAGTCATTTTGACTACATTGTTGATATAATTGAAATGCATAATAATGTAGGTTGATGTACTACAGTGCTTCTGCATGTGATAATAACAGTTATTAAGTGAGAAGACATGGTAAGCACAATGTAAACTATATTATGAATTGACAATTAGTAAAATTTGGTAAGTGAGCTTTACTTATTATGGTGTTCCAGAAATTCTGACAACGAATAGAATCAGTGGTCAAGCAAGAACTGTTTTAACTTTTATTTTAAGTTCATTTAAAGTTGGTATGCACTTTAGGTAACAAGGCGGATGGTTATATAACATAGTTCCAGCATGATATACTCCTCTTTTGCATACGTTTGTATTTACTGTGTTCATGTGCAGGTTCATTTCTGCCTAGTTTCACATGTGTCTATATCATAGTTCCGTCTGAAGAGGTTTCCCTTTTTTGAGATGATGCCTTTTGTGAAAATAAGTATTTTGTATGAATACAAGCAAGGCGGCAGCAATATTTTGAGAGTTTTAAAAAGGGGCCTACAGAGATCCTTGCATTTAGGTTTTTTTATCGCCCTGATAATGTGTTTCTGTATTTTAAATGTTTTTGTATAATTTGTGGAATTCCCCCAAAAAATTATTCTGTACATAAGTAGCGAGTGTGTACTTCAATGGTACATCGTCAGCATTGATGAGCAGCTTGTATTCTGAGTGAGGATCCTTACAAAATATGATAGTGAATTCAGTCTCTTATTTAAATTGGTTAGGTGTACCACCCACTTCAGATCTGCCTAAATATGAATGCCTAGAAATTCTGTATGACTGACCTTTGACACAGTTTTTCCTTTGATAGTGAAAACAGGGTTTGTAGGGTGGAGGTTTCGTGTGCTGTGGGACTTATATGCCACAGTTTTTTCAGAATTTATAATGAGCCTATTGGTCCTGAAGCAGTGCATTAAGGTATGCATAACTGATATTACAGTCTCCTGCAGCTTTTCCTCATTCTGTGATTTAATTTGAATATTAGTGTCGTGGGTGAAAAAAGTACAATGGATCCATCAAGTATTTTACCATCCAAGTCATTTATATACAGCAGAAAGAGGACAACGTCCAGAACTGACCCTTTCTCCTCCTAGAAATTTTTTTTGTTTCACTATCTTTGTGTTTTATTTCTATAGTCTGCTGACAATTACTGAGGTAAGACTGAAGCCACCTTTCAGACTGGCCTCTAATTCCATAATTACTTAATTTACTCAAGAGAATGCCATGATCAGTAACGTCAAAGGCTTTATTTAGATCCAGAAAGATCCCAGGTATATGTTGCTTATCATCCACTGCTTTTAATACCTCATTTAAGAATGCAAAATTTACTGTCTGAGTTGTCTTTCCAGCTCTGAACCCATATTGGGAGTCGCTTATCAGCCTCTCTTTATTTAAGAAAACTGTTAATATCCTAAGGAACATATTTCCATAATTTTGTTGAAGCCTGACTATGCTGAAACTGGCCCATAATTAGCAGTATCACTTTTTGCACCCATCTTATGCAAAGGTGTTACTTTTGCAGTTTTTAGAGTATTTGGAAACACACCACACTCAAAAGATGAATTTACTATGTCTGTTAGTTGTTCCACAATAAATGTTGCGCTAACTTTGATAATAGCATTTGGTACCTCATCAACACCCACTGTATATTTATTAGGTAATCCTTTTAGGATTCTTGACACCTCCTCAAGTGTTGCTGGATACATGAATAATGTGTTTGAATGCGTTTTTTGATCTGAGTGACTGTCTGGCTGTTTGTCAAGGTGTGTATTTATTAACTATTGTGTTACATTAGACAAAGTTTTCTTTAGGTCAGAACTTTCTGATTGTGCTTCTTCACACTAATTCTACCATAGAGTCGTTTCTAGCATTTTTTGCCATCTACTTTCCAGTAGAAACTGTTGTGGACTGCCATTTATCGTCTGTTACTTGTTCCGTTAGAGTCTTTTTCACCCATTCTTGCACAGGTTCTTGTACATTGTGTGTCACTTGGCTTGAACTGTTTGCTTTGGATCCTATCTGGGTTAATGTCTTCATTGCCATTTTGGGCTGTTGTTACTGTTTTTCTGGTATGAGTGTTATTTATTCATCACTTTCCATATTTAATTCGTCAGATTTATTTTCTTGCCCATCACTTGACTCTCTTACTTCAGCTACAATATTTTCTTCCATTTCCTCGATTCCATAATGTTTCTCTTACTATTTGAGTAATATAATCTAATGACCAATGTAGTCCTGCCTTTGTAAATTTGTCAAACATGACCTTACTTTCATCTTCAACTTCTGTGGACCTGTTGTCCTTAGTGGCGTATAATATTATGGTGTGTTGATAATATTTACTTTTAGATCATCTAATTACAACTGAATGAAACAAAATTTTCATGCCATACACGTTTCGGCTTTATCCTTTGCAAGGCTTGGAATATGAACAGCATACTATCTGGTTTCCTCTACGCTGACTTCTTTGATTTGTCGATCTTCTCAGATGTTTCACATTTTGAATAAATCTACTCAAATCTTTACGTGGTTGACTGTTACTAGTGTGGTCTGCGTCACTACAATATAATATGCCCATTGGTGACCCCAGGCTGTGTTCCTCTCTGCGAAAATATTTCGATCGGTAGTGTTGTTTACTACGCACAATGGACCTTCCGCCATTACCAAGACATTTCCAGGTGCTTCCACAAGGCATTTAACATCAAGACTGTGAGACACCAGTGCAACATAAGCTCCAACAACCATTAAAATGGAACGTGCATCCGTCGTTTCGTCGTATCTACATGGCTAACCTATACGACTCCACAACAGCGTGGTTTTGGCATCTTACATTCCACATCTCTTCTGGGATTGAATTCTGTGTGCCTGCTCAGATTCCTCAACTTTCACCTCATGTGTGTTTCGAAGCTGACCTTACCACACAGTGTGGCTCCAGTACGTGTTCCTCCAGTGAACAGACATTTTGTGGCCAGGGTCCCACAAATTGTTACATCACATACTCGTTTTCGTTATCTGCAGCGATGGCTGTGCCTGTCACGCCGGGCGGCTGCGTTTCCGTGCACCTCCCCTCCCAGCATTGGGACCTTGGGAGACACACCATATGCCACATACATCGTCCTCACACTTTCACCCCACTCGAATCCGGCGATGGCGATCGCCGAAGGCACGCCGTTCGACCGAGCTGGATCCGCACCTATTCTGTGCCCTGCACATCATTATCACCACAGTGAGACTACATACGATGCACCCCACAATATGTTCGCATGCTCCCTGTTGTCGCATCTGATGATGGTGGCATCTTCTACCACGCAAGTCGACCTTTTCTCTGAGCCTGCTACTTCCCTCAGCGACCACCATGACAGCCCAGGTTGACGACCTCCTGAAAAACCCGCCGTACTCAATCAAGATTTCGCCTCTCAGTGCCGCCCCAGCTACCTCCCACACTGGCCTGCTTACTCACTCCACTCGCTCAGGGGCAAATTGCCGAAGTTGCCTCTACTCTTAATGGACAACCGACGCAATTGGTTTACTCTCGTCGAGAACAAATTAAATTTGCATGATATATTGGACGATGATTCTCATTTTGTGTACCTAATCACTCATCTCCACTACTACAAGGACCTAATTAATGACTTGGTGCTTTGTCCCCTCTCTCATCATAATTACTCAGTCACGAAGAACACAATTATCGAGTGTCTTTCCATGCTCCATCGGCAGTGCTTTGCCAAATTATACACGAAGTGTCTCTGGGGGATAGGATTCCTTCACAGCGTACCTGCTATACTGGTTTTACTCCACGTTCAAAGATGCTGCATGTAACTGTCGTCCGCCTTGCACATACCCAAACTCCATACATGGTACGGCTTAGGCATGCTGAACTGTGTGACTTCCTCTCGAGGCCTACAGATGCAACAGCCACCATCTGCCATGACAGACACTGGCGACTGCCTCTGCTTATTGAACAGTTTCTCCAGCTATAATTTTTTGGACAATACAGATGCTGAGACCAGTATGATAACCGCTGCACTAGCTCCAGCAAAAACGATGCCTACTAAATCGACATTATGCGCTGTGAGCAACTATTATTAAAATCCTCATTGCAGCTGAACTTTCAGTACAGCTCGCTCCTGGACTCATTTTTGCGTGGACTTTCCATGTGGCAGACACTGACGAACCTATTCTAGGCATGATCTTTCTACAACATATTCACGAAGCTGCCTTGCTGCATCATGCTTCAAGAACTTTAATTCCAGCTCGTTTGGCGGTTCTTCCTGCCTTCCACTCACACACTCTTTGGTCGCTTGCTCATCTCTAATGGCTCGCCTTTCAACTCTACCGCCTATCGCGCTGCAACCGATGCTTTCTGTAAGCACAACAACGTCCTATGACAATGGATCGACGCTGCATCTGAGAATTAGTTCAGGCACATCGGCTGCTGCAACAACTGTTATCTACACACCGATGTCACCACTCCATCCCGCCAGTACCGAGTGTGGACCTCACAACTGCTGCCTTAACTACTCACATCAGTAACACCATCCTTTTGGTACCAACTTACAGTGTTTTCCCCCTACACAAGTCGACCATGAAGTTCCCTTGTGGTGACAGATAACTCTCGCCCATCAGGCATTAGTAACAGTACTTATCATACAATCAATACTACTGAGGGGCCTCCTGTTCGTCACAAAGCCCGTTGGCTAAGTCCAAAAACACTGTGTCGGGCCAAATCCATCGTTAATGAGCTGCTTAGATCAGACATCGTTCGGCAATCAGATAGCAACTGGTCTTCTCTCATAAACCTCATCCATAAGAAATGGGTTTGGCCAGGCTCTGTGGTGATTATAGGGCTTTTAACACTCACACCATACAAGACTTTGCACAGCTGTTTAGTAGTGCACGGGTGTTCTGTGTTTTTCCTGCAAAACCTGTCATCAGATTCTAATAAACCCAGAGGACATTCTGCCGACCACCGTGATTACATCCTTTGGCTTCTTTAAATACTGTTATATGCCATATGGCTTAAAAGACGCTGCCCAGACCTGGCAGCGCTTTATTGATTCCCTTCTTTTTAAGGCACCATATGTGTATGCCTACCTAGACGACATATTCATTTTCTCCTCATCTGAGGTTGAGAAGGAATTACGCCTTGCTCATGTTCTGAACATACTACATAGGAACAGTATTGAGAAAAACCACGAGAAATCTCAGCTGCACCAAGGAGACATAAGCTTCCTTGGCCACGCAGTTTTGGTGGATGGCATCTATCTGCCTCTGACTGGGTTGATTTCATTAAACACCTCTCTCTTCCCAATGACTACCGATTTCTTGGCATTATCATCTTTTACAGACGGCATATTCTTCATGCTGCATCCCTTCAGGCCCACCTCACTGATGCCCTTAACAGCAAAAACATCTCTGGTGCCAGGAAGGTTCCTTAGATGAAAGACATGCATCAGGCTTTCGATGCCCTGAACTTGGCTCTTTCCCACACTGTCACTTTGGCCCATCCATACCAGACACTCGTACTGCGCCACATTGCTTCCACCACCGGTCCCTGCTGGCTGTATTTTGAAAGACGTGCATTTTGTTGCATTTCTCGTGAAGTAGTTGCTGCTGCAACTCATTCATTTTCAGTGTGTTTTATTTTATTACTGAAAAAAGTGAAAACAGTGGTTGGCAGCTTCTGGAACTACAAGAATAACAACCTTTGTTTGATATTATAAAAAAATGGTTCAAATGGCTCTGAGCACTATGGGACTTAACATCTATGGTCATCAGTCCCCTAGAACTTAGAACTACTTAAACCTAACTAACCTAAGGACATCAAACAACACCCAGTCATCACGTTTGATTTTATATGTGTGTTTGTGTGCGTGTGTGTATGTAACCAAGGTCATTTTCAAGGGTTGGATCCCGTCACTTCCAAGTCAGAGGATTACACTGCCTGGGCTACACCCTGGATGGAGTCAACGTATTTGGAAGAGACCCCGGCCCCTGCTGCTGCTGCTGCTGCTGTTGCTGTTGCAGCCGCCGCCGCTGTTAGTGGGAGCCAGCCAGCCAGCCAGCCATCGGTCCGTCAGACCATCCACCTGTCGGTCCATCCGTCAGCCGCATCCGCTAGCTGAGGATACCTGGCCGCCCCTGGTGCTGTCATCGTCCAGTCAGTGGCCTGAGACTGTTACCGCCTGCTGGAGGGGCTGCCCTCCCGCCCCCCACCCACCCACTGAGGGCTCCCTCGTTGCTGCTGCTGCTACCATCGCCATAGTCCTTCGCTGCCACTGCCGTTTCTCATCCCTACCACCGCCGCTGCTGCCACTGTCACCATCACCATCTTCACCCCCCACTTTCTCACCACCACCGTGGCCTACCCTACCGCCTCCATCATTTTCACTCCCCCTCAGCTGCTCCAAGCACCATCAAATGGAGCCCTACCATGGACCCCATCCCCATTCTCCCTTCCCTCCCTGTCTGCCCCAGTCCTGCGCCATTTTCAGCAGTCACTTCCCCTGACTCTCCTTCACCCTTAGCTGTCACCCCGTCACTATCTACAGAATTCCCACCACTCACTGCACCACCTACATCAGGCTCCCAGCCAGCACGGACCTCAGTTCGCTGTGCCACAGTCTCTGCCACACCCATGCCCCCACCCTCTGCTTCACCTGCCCCTCAGGGAGGACATGCCCCCTGACACCTCCCCTCCAACCCATCCCCAAGCCCCCTTCCCAACCTGTCCTGTCCTAGAAACCTACTAAACGCCCTAATGTTGACCCTGTCCCCACCCTCACCATAAAAAAAACCCTGTTCCCCGTGACCCACTCACTCCCATGGATGCGACCCCATCCCCAACTCCTACAACTCCTTCAACCCACACCTTCATCATCTCCAATCCTGACCCTCAATTCCTCAATGCCCATACCCTCACCTTGGCCATCCGTAAATACTCCTCCAGTGTCCCCATCTCTCTCCTCATTCCTCACAAGGACTCAGTCCTCACCAAATCTCTCAATGCTTCCTCCTACACCGATCTCCCCTCCAAAATCCCACATATCCAATTTGACCCATAGGCCACCCTTATCCCCTACCACACCCCTCCTCTCCCCAAAAGCTTCACCCTCTGCCGTCCACTGATCTTCACCACCGTGATTGCAAAGCTTAGCCCTGTGACCATGGAGGCTGAGGTGTTGGCAGAACTCAATTCCCATCCCGACATTGAAATCTGCTCAGCCTGTTGCATCTTTAATGATGCTGGGCCAACATACATTATGCAACTATTCACAGAATCCTCCTCCTCCATCGACCGCCTCCTTACAGGGGAACCCACAGCTAAAATAGATGTCACAAAGTGGATCCCCCCCATTTGCCCCTCCAATCCTACCACTATCAACATTGCCTTAAGTATAACGACCATGTCACTGCTGCTTGCAAGATTCCCCCAATCTGTCCCCATTCCAAAGATTCCCATTTCCTGAAGAACAGTCCCAAACTCGCCTCACACCCCTCCTGTAATACCTGTAATGAACCCCATCCTACCTACTCCTCTAAATGTAAAGCCAAACCTCCTCCCGTCACCCCAGAGCTCACCAACCCTATCTGCCACATAGATGATCCCATCCACCCCAACAACATACTCTGCCCTCCTCCTACTACAGAGGACATCATCCACTTTGTCACCATTGTCCTACAAAACATCCACCCCTTCCAACGCCTCCACACCATTTCCCAGATCACCCTCACTGTCCATTCCATCTTCCACCTATGCCACCTACTCCCACAATCAGGCCCATTTCAACTTTACCCCCTCACCACCCTTGTCTAAACCTCCCCTACCATGGTGTGACAACTTTACAGTATCCTTTACCATAATATCCTCTCCCTGCCCACCCACAAACTCCACTTCCTCCACACCCTCAATCAACACTGTGTGGATGCCTACAGCCTAAATGAAACCTTCTTCCAACCCCATTTCTCCATCTCCACAGCCCCTTAAATCCTCCACTGCACCGATAACCCATACCCTCTAGCATGTGGTGGGGTTGCTATCAACCACCTTAAACATCTCCCTGTTTGGCCCCAACATTTCCTCAACAGTCCCATCGAGCATCTCACCCTGAGCCTCTTCTTCCCCACCCTTACCATCTCCTGTGTCACCACCTACATCCACTCTCGTACCCCCATCCCAAACGATTTCCTGTCCCACATTGACCGCACCTTTTCCACCTACATTATTGCCGCAGACCTCAGTATCCACAGCCATGCTCCAGTCGATCTCCAGCAGTGGCATTGGTTTATCACCACCTTCCAGGGGGACCTGGTTCCCCTCCACCAACACACCCGACCCAAATATAACAACACTCCTGATGTGATCCTAGCCTCACCCAGCCGCCTTGGGCACATCACCGCAGAAGTCCTTACCTAATTGGCAGCGACCATGGCCCTGTCCTTCTCACTATCTCTGATGGTCGCCGTCCCCGCCACATTCCATCCGACCTCCCTGCCCAGCTCTGCCCCCACAGGTTGTCCTCCTTCGTGAATCCCATCGCCTCTACCGATCCTTCCTCCATGCTCGTGGTGGGACACACTCACCTACCATCAGCAATTTCAACGACACATTCCAGATGATCCCCAGTTCAATTATTCTCTCTTCCACGATGTCATCAATACCTCTGCTCCTCCCCTTGCTCCTTGCTTCCAGTACTTGCGCCACAAACCACCATCAGATTTTAATACTCCCATCACTAAACAGGACATCAGCCTCACACTCTGCACTAAACGCAACACCAACCCCGGCAACGCCCGCATTACCTAACGCCATCTCGAACACTGCCCTCCTTCCTTGCAGTGCTTGCCGCCCTTGTCACCAGCTTCTACCCTGACCTGTGGAAAATCTCCTGTATCCTGATTTTCCCCAAACATAATAGGCCTCTGTCTGATGCCTCTTCCTATCACCTATATGACTCACCTCAGTGTTCAGCAAGCTCTTGGAATCCATCCTTACCTGCCGCATCCATCACCACCTCCACTGACACCATCTCCTCTCCAACACCCAATGTGGCTTTCGTCTTCCTTCTCTGCTGACAACCAACTCCTATGCCTTACCCATCTCCTCTCCCTCCTGCTTAACTCCCGTTGCTCCACTATTTTTGTCTCCCTAGACCTCAAAAAGGCCTACAGTCGCATATGGCATCCTGGTCTCCTGTTTAAACTCCAGACCTACGCCCTTCCTGTCAACTATGTCCGTCTGATTGCCTTTTTCCTCTCCCGCTGCCCCTCCATAACACCAATTCCTGCACCTTCTACCTCTCAGCAGGTGTGCCCTATGGCTCTGTCCTCTCCCCTCTCCTCTACCTCCTGTGCACAGCAGATATTCCCCAACACTCCACTTCAGTCGACCTCCTGCAGTATGCTGATGACACCGCCTTCATTGCCTTCGCTCCTACCCTTCAACAGTCCCAGCGCCTTCTCGAGAATCATCTTTCCAAGACCCAGTCAATAATCATAGGTCATACCACTTGCTTCTTCTGGCTTCTTGATTTTTCCCTTGCCATCTGCACCTTTCCTGTCCACCTCTCCCCCACCCTCACCTACCTTGGACTCGTCATTGACTGTCACCTCACCTGGATCCCTCATCTCTGCTCTATTCAATCCAAAGCCCACAGCTGCCTCCATCTCCTTAAACCCCTCTCTGGCCAGACTTTGTGGTTGAACCGCTCTACCATCCTCCACACCTACAAATCCTTGATCCATCCCATCCTCTGTTATGCCAGTCCTGCCCAGATATCCGCCCCTACCCCCAAATTCTATAAGTCCCTCCAGATCCTCAAATGCCATGCACTCCACCTCACCATCTGTATACGCCTCTCGTGCCCCACATGGATCCTCTATTACCTGATTCTGTTCCCCCATATGCTTCTTTTCCTGGAACGTATCCAAGTCCTATACACCTTCTGCAGATTTGATCTCCCCATACCCTGGTTGCTCCTCTCCTCTCCACTGCCACGCCTTCACCATTGTGTCCCCCTACCCTCCACCTCTACACCCTTCATCTTCTTTTTTTCCAAGGTGGCTTCAGTCAACTCCCCCTCCCAGATGATGCCCTCTCCCCCTCCCTTTATCTCTTCTATCAACTCTGATCCTCACCTCCCCCTCCCTACATCTGTCCCTTTCCCATGCTTCTCTTCCCCCCCACCACTTTCTCCTGTTTTTGCTGCCTACCCTCTCTTTCACTCCATTCTCTCCCCCGAGTCCTTTTGAGTTCCCCTCCTCTGTCTTCCTGCCTTCCCCACTCCTCGGCGTCCGCCCTGCCCCCTGTTTTATGTATCCTCTCCCTCCATTGGCTCCCCCCTTTTTACTTTTCCTCTCCTCCCCCTTTTTCCACTCATCTGTCTGGGTCCTCCCCCCCCCCCCCATTTATCTGCCTTAGGCTGTGGTGTGCTTTCTTTGTGTCTACTCTATAGTGCAGTGTTTAAGTGAGTTTAGTGTTGTGCGTCCCCTTTTTAAGTGTTGCAAACAGAAACCAGACTGGTGCCATGTTTTTTTTTTTTAAATTGGGTGTGCCTGTCTACTTACTGTGTGTCTTCAGTAGCATCATCAGCCCCATATTTTTATATTTTAACTTCCACAACTGTCTGCCATTTTACAGTTTTTAAAAAGTCACCTATTTATCGCCTGTTTTTTATTGTTTGGTATCTTCTTGTTCTGTTTTTAACCCTTCTGTAAGCTGCTGCCAGCCCACTCCCCCTCTGGAGGGGGAACTGTTAAACCAAAAATTAGTTATTTTAAATGCGTACATCAACAGATATAATAAGACTCTAAAATCTTGGGAGTGTGGCGTGTCTACAGATAATATTTGATTTGATTTTAACAGGGAAGCTAAAACAGCTTAGGTCTAACCCACCACTGCCCACACCAAAACTAATTTTATTACGTGGTATCGCTCCCTGTCTATCTAGTAAAGCCAACTAGTGCCCTTAAATAGTGCAAGGAGTCGCTCTACCAGTTTTTTGTTAGATACAATTTCTTCAGGTCTAGCTGTCCCAAAGATTCTGTATCTTTTACTCTCCAGTGCCATGCATACGAAGATTAGGTGTGATGCACTTTCTTCACCCCAATCACAGATCCTACCTATGGGGTTCTCTTCCGTTATACCCATTGTGTGTAGGTGTTTTTTGAAATTCCCATGTCCAGTCATCAGTTCAGTCATGAGTTTGATCCCTTTCCTGTTCAATTCCATGATTAACGAGCTTTTTTTAAAACATGGGTTGGACATCATTACCTTACCATATTTCTGTTTATGGACCTTGGTCCAATATCCTACGTGCTGTTTACTAAGCCAGTTCCATAGTTCTAATTTAATCATAGCCTTGGTGATTGTCAGGACAGGTTCCAGTCTAATAAATGGAGTTGTGGCCCCCATCCTAGCCAACCTGTCGGCTTGCTCACTGCCACAGATCCCTGAGTGGCCAGGGACCCACACTAGGTTTACGCTATTGCTTCCCCCTAGCTCCATCAGAGCCCTGTGGCATTCTGCAATAATCTTAGATCTTGTTGCAGGAGCTGCAAATGATTTCAGAGCTGTCTGGCTGTCTGAATAGATGTAGATGCTATGGTCCTTGTATCACCTGCGCATATTCTCCTCCACACATGCCGTGATTGCAGTAATTTCAGCTTGGAATACAGAGGCCAGTTTTCCTAGAGAGATGATGCCCTCCAGTCTGAATCCCATACACCCCTGCCCCAACACCTTGGTCTGATTTCGACCCATCGTTGAACCAAACAATGTCCACCGTATGGTGTTGAACTGATTTTTCCCACTGCTCACTGCTTCCAATTATTATAGTGTAAGGTTTGTCAAAGCAGTTGGGAGTCATTATATAGTCGGCAGGCATTTCCCCAGCTATTCCTATATTTACCTCACTCACAATCTTAGTGTGTGCTTCTGGATATCCGAATGAGACCCAGTTTTTGCCAGTTTTAAGTCTGTTTGCCCCAGCTGCTGCCTCCATCTTGAACCAAAGGTGTAGTGGAGGCATGTCCAACATGGCTTCCATTCCACCGGGTGGTGTGCTGCTAATTCCGCCTGTTATGGCTAAGCAGGCCAATCTCTGCACCTTAGCAAGCTCCTTAGCTGCAACCCACTGTTCTACCTTCTTCCACCACACTACGGCCCTGTAGGAAGTCCTAGGTCTCACCACTGTGGTGTATATCCAGTGCATAGCCCTGGGGCTTAGGCCTCAGTTTTTGCCACAACCCCATCTAGCTCACCAGAATACTTTTTCCCTTGGAGCAGTTACTCTTAATGTGAGGGGGTCCATGTTAGGTTCTCATCTAAGCTTACTACTAAATACACTCCTGGAAATGGAAAAAAGAACACATTGACACCTGTGTGTCAGACCCACCATACTTGCTCCGGACACTGCGAGAGGGCTGTACAAGCAATGATCACACGCACGGCACAGCGGACACACCAGGAACCGCGGTGTTGGCCGTCGAATGGCGCTAGCTGCGCAGCATTTGTGCACCGCCGCCGTCAGTGTCAGCCAGTTTGCCGTGGCATACGGAGCTCCATCGCAGTCTTTAACACTGGTAGCATGCCGCGACAGCGTGGACGTGAACCGTATGTGCAGTTGACGGACTTTGAGCGAGGGCGTATAGTGGGCATGCGGGAGGCCGGGTGGACGTACCGCCGAATTGCTCAACACGTGGGGCGTGAGGTCTCCACAGTACATTGATGTTGTCGCCAGCGGTCGGCGGAAGGTGCACGTGCCTGTCGACCTGGGACCGGACCGCAGCGACGCACGGATACACGCCAAGAGCGTAGGATCCTACGCAGTGCCGTAGGGGACCGCACCGCCACTTCCCAGCAAATTAGGGACACTGTTGCTCCTGGGGTATCGGCGAGGACCATTCGCAACCGTCTCCATGAAGCTGGGCTACGGTCCCGCACACCGTTAGGCCGTCTTCCGCTCACGCCCCAACATCGTGCAGCCCGCCTCCAGTGGTGTCGCGACAGGCGTGAATGGAGGGACGAATGGAGACGTGTCGTCTTCAGCGATGAGAGTCGCTTCTGCCTTGGTGCCAATGATGGTCGTATGCGTGTTTGGCGCCGTGCAGGTGAGCGCCACAATCAGGACTGCATACGACCGAGGCACACAGGGCCAACACCCGGCATCATGGTGTGGGGAGCGATGTCCTACACTGGCCGTACACCACTGGTGATCGTCGAGGGGACACTGAATAGTGCACGGTACATCCAAACCATCATCGAACCCATCGTTCTACCATTCCTAGACCGGCAAGGGAACTTGCTGTTCCAACAGGACAATGCACGTCCACATGTATCCCGTGCCACCCAACGTGCTCTAGAAGGTGTAAGTCAACTACCCTGGCCAGCAAGATCTCCGGATCTGTCCCCCATTGAGCATGTTTGGGACTGGATGAAGCGTCGTCTCACGCGGTCTGCACGTCCAGCACGAACGCTGGTCCAACTGAGGCGCCAGGTGGAAATGGCATGGCAAGCCGTTCCACAGGACTACATCCAGCATCTCTACGATCGTTTCCATGGGAGAATAGCAGCCTGCATTGCTGCGAAAGGTGGATATACACTGTGCTAGTGCCGACATTGTGCATGCTCTGTTGCCTGTGTCTATGTGCCTGTGGTTCTGTCAGTGTGATCATGTGATGTATCTGACCCCAGGAATGTGTCAATAAAGTTTCCCCTTCCTGGGACAATGAATTCATGGTGTTCTTATTTCAATTTCCAGGAGTGTATTTCACTATCCCCTTCACAGGCAGAGTTCCACTGAAGAACTTTAGATTCCAACTTGAGTGTTGAATATGTCTCTTTGTAAATGACATTGCAACAATCTTCTTAGGATTAACTGTCAGATCCTGTTTAATGGACCAATTTTGCACAATGTCCAATCCTCCTTATGCCATATTTCTAACTGTGTCAGTAAATTTGCCAAGTACTACTATGACAAGGTCATCTGCATACCCTTGGCAGAAGCATTGTCTGGAATTTAGTTCCTCAATGAGTTCGTTCACCACTAGATTCCACAATATAGTGAACAGAACTCCTCCTTTTGGGCAGCCTCTAGTGGTGTTAATTACCATGTTTTCATTCACCATGGTAGTTTCTACTTTTCTTCCACTAATCATGGCCCTGGTCCACCTGCATGTAGTGGTCCCCAGGTCATGCACCTCTGCTGCCCTTACCTTGGAATCGAAGGTCGTGTTACTGACGGCCCCCTCGATATCCAGGAAGATGCAGAGGGCTATTACTTGGAAGTGGAGTGCTTTCTCCACCTTCCCAACAAGTTGGCGGAGAGCTGACTCGCATGATTTGCCTAGTTGATTTGCATGCTGGTTTGAATGCAGAGGGGCCCTACTTAGCCTCCTCTCCCCAACATATACATTAACCAGTTTTTCCAATGTTTTGAGAATGAAGGCAACCTTCACTGCCCTCCAAGCACTGGGAATAATTCTTATTGATAGGCTAACCCTGATTAGCCTGCATATGACTCTCATGAGATTCTCTCCTGACTGTTGTAGGAGAGCTGGAAAACTTCCATCTGGGCCAGGTGACTTGAATGGATGGAATGTTCCCACCACTCATTGAATTTTATTAAAGTTCACACACTCCTTTGCTGATTCCCAGTACTCTCTTCGAGTGCCTGAGAACCGTAGTCTCTCTGGGATCACATTCTGGACTGTGTCGTCTGGCAAAGCGTATTGAGGATAGAGAGTTTTGAGGAGCAGTTCCAGCATCTCATGTGCTGTCTTTGTATATTCCCCATCTTCCTTCTTCAACATACCTCCTGGATTGGTTGGTACTCTAGTGAGAATCTTGTGCAGTCTGGCTTGTGCAGCCGTGCTCTCCACTTCCTCACAGAATACCTTCCAGGATGCCTCCTTTGCTTGTCTGATTGCAAGATTGTAGTTGACAAGGGCCCGTTGTCCTTTACGTCTCGCAATATTAAACAGTATCTGTACCTGTTTTCTTTGCATTTCTAAGTTGTTATTCCACCAAGGCACACTCCCATTTGTGCACTTCTTGGTGATTGTGCAGTTGTCCTGATATGAGATTACTATGACAGAGGTAACAGCCTCTGCAGCTTCCTCCAATTCTACTGGATTCCTTATCGAGATTTTAATTTTCGATAAGCCTAAATTGAGGTCCCTCCTATATGTCTCCCAGTCTGTTTTCCTGGGATTCCTGGATAAGTATCATGCTAAAATCTGAGACTGCAGTACTATAGGTCTGTTTCCCTATTTCTTGCCTCGGTTTTTTCTGGACTCGCTTTTCCAGGGAGGAGGGAGTCTTTGATTCCTCCCTTATCCGCTTGCTACCTGTAGTTGATGTAGTGGGGGTCTGCTTATCCCCTTCAACCTGAGACAGTTTCTTCCTGGGGTTCTTAGGTTCAAATCCCTTTAATTCCCTCCACTTGTCTTTAGGAAGCCATTGTTTCCCTTCCTTTTTCCTCTGTTCCCTGAGTAGTTTCCTCCTCTGGGCCCCAGACAACCCTTTGATCTTAATCTGGTTAACCTCTTGGTTACAGTTACCACTTCTGGCTCAAATCAAGATCCTGATTCAGTAGTGGGAATGTCTTCCATCAGTACCGATCACGATGTTTGGATTTCTGAGGTGTCAGTTTGTTTCTCTACGTTTTCTTTAATAATGTCCATATTGGTCCCACTAGATTTGGGGATTACAAGGTCCACACGAATAGCCCACATGGTGTAAGGCTACTTACTCAGGGAGGTCACCCAGTATCAGTGAGACACATCTTCCCATGTGCCATGCACCCCTCAGTACGGATCGCATCACACCTTGGGTTGGGTCAGGGAGTTGGGTAGGACTAGGAGTGGACAGGGAAGATGGGACGTTGTGGGACGCTGTTAGTATGATCCGTTGGCTGAGGCCATTCCGGCAGTAGGTCCTATCTTCGGCATAGCCTTCAGCTTCACGCAGATACCCAAGCCTCCCCAGCTGCACAGACAGTGCTTTGTCAAGATGGTGTCCCCCGGAAAGGAGATAATATTTACACACCAGATATTCGTTGCTTTGCAGTATCAAACAACATTTTCATCATTATTATTTCTTTTATAAATGTGTTTATGGCTCTTGATTTACTGCTATGAGAAAAACATTTTTGGTTACAATATTTGTATTCATCTTCCTTGTATTTAACTGTTGTCATAGCTCTAATGCGACATCCTACACTATAGCATTGATACCCACCTATTATGAATTCAGTTGACACCAACTGCTTAGAATTTGTGACGTCCTGTGAGAGCGGTAGCTCATGATGCCACTAATGTAAGCTGTAAGCTGTGATGTCACATTAGTTGTGTGTATGGCCTAAGATAAATACAGGCAAAGCATATGTCTGTGTGACGTCAGCAATGTAGTGTTAACAGCTGGCCGACACAAACACATGCTTAGTCAAAGATTTTGTGAAACTTCTTTCACCAAATTACTCCAATGGAGCTATCACACGATCGTAAAAATCATAGTTGTTCGGGAACGGATGACAAATAGTAACAAACAGCATATATTGGTGGTGAGCACGTTGCTGGAAAGGACAGAAATGCAAACGATTGTGGGTAAAACCATCGACACCGAGTGGAGAAGCTCTAAGTGTTCACATGAATTTGCTTTGTGAACTACAGTGCGAGGACATTAAGAACAACGAAAATTGTTTGAGAATGAGCGAACAAACATTACAGTTTGCCCTCGTGAAAGTGGTCTCTAATATTTGCATACACAACAGTCATTTAAGAAATGCCATTTCTTAATTTCATTCATTGTAATCGATGTTTTTTTATGACTTCAGTAGTGAAATACTACGCTAGTTACGTATTTTTCATGCTTAATATGACGGTCTTAGAGAATTTATTCTCATTAGGAAATATGCACATAGGTATTTTATGTAGTGTTTGTGTGTGTATTGTTCCGCCTCTCTTGTCCTGCAGTTGCTATTATGGTCAACCACAGTTGGACAGATTTCCTCAGGGCGATTTTCCGAAACATCATATAAAATACCTATGTAAATATTTGCTCTTGATTATGAGAATAAATGTCCGCAAAGCCTTGTGCAAATCGTAAATAAAAAAAAATGAAAAGAAATTATGTAACTGGTGCAGTGTTTCTTTCTGTAAATCATAAATGCTCATTCTGCTAAAGATGATCTTGTGGCTAACGTAAGATTTTTAGCAACAGGGGAAAGCTATTCAAGCTTTCAATATAGTACTCAGCTCCCACAATGTACCATTTTACGTATTATCGCAAGAAAGTGTGAACCAATATATAAATCACCCAATGAGAAATTCATGAAGATTGTGTTAGGTTATTTGGAGTACAAATAAACACTTTTATGTCACTTATGTACACGTTGAACACACATGGCTTTTCACACCACCATCTCCTTCCATATCCTTCGTTTTTTCATGTAAGCTTAACAAGAAAATTCACTAACAAACAAATAAACGTTTTTATACAGAGACTAAGTGTAGAAACCTGGTATGAAGTGCATGCTTGTGAAAATACCAACAAAAAGTTTGAAAAATTCATGGAAATCTTCATGTCATACTTTGAAGCTGGATTTACATTAAAAAAAATTGTCAACTTAACTTCAAAAACAACAAATGAATTACAATAGGTATTACAATCTCTTGTGCAGAGAAAAGAAGATTACACAATACAGCAAAGACACAGATCATGCCTTATGAATTTCATTTGTACCTGAAGAATTACAAGAGAATCCTCAAAAAGATTGTAAGGAAAGCTAAAAAATGACAAATTACAAATACATTGAAAATTCGAAAAACAAATGTAAAGCTATATGGGGAGTTATAAAAAATCAAACAACAAGTGAAATCAAACAATATAAAAATATAAACTGATGTTATGAAGGACAAATGATTTCTTCCCCAATAAAAATTACAGGGACCTTCAACTAATATTTTGCAAACATAACTGAACAGTTGGTGAGTGGAATGGAAAAATACAGCGAAATATCACCTCCATCATCCATTAGCTTGAGAAATGTGTTTCCATCATTGTTCCTTTCACCCACAAATACTGAAGAGATTTTATCAGATATAAAAACCTTGAAAACATGGTACTCATATGGAATTGATGGAATACCAGACGCAATTATTTAAAAAAATGCTGTCTTGCCTTAGTCGAACCCTTGACACACTTGTGCAACAGCTCACTGGCGTCAGGACCTACCCTTCATGCTCAAAAACAGCAAAACTGAAACCACTGCTCAAAATAGGAAATCCAGAAGATGCTTCAATAGACCAATAGCCCTACTGCCTATATTTCCAAAAATTTTAGATCTTTTTAATAAGGGATTGTCTGATAGCCTAAATAAAAATAAAATTCTCTCCCCCTCACAGCATGGTTTCAGGAAAGGCTATTCAACTGAAAGTGCAATATTTGAATTTCTTAATGAAATCTATACTGAACTGGATGTGACTGAGTTTGTGATGGGCATATGTCTTCATTTATCCAAAGCTTTTGATGTCATTGACAATAATGCCCTTCATCAGAAGCTTGACCAATTAGGAATAAAAGGTATATCCAATGAGTGGCTCAGGACATACCTACATGGTCGCAAACAGGTGATTGAAGCGCAATATACTGACCATAACAAAATCAGCTACTACTATTCGGGATGTGAAAATGTGAAATATGGCGTCCCTCAAGGATCAGTATTAGGGATCATTCTGTTTCTCCTCTATGTCAATGATCTTATCTACAACAAATATTGCCAAACTACCCTCCAATTTGCAGACGATACAAGCTTCATTATTAGTGGTAAAACAGGAGAAAAACTTAAAGACTCCGCTATCCAAACAATGAACAATGTGGAACAGTGGTTCAGCTATAACAAGCTTATTATAAACAAAGAAAAGACAGTAGCATTGAACTTCTATAATCTAAAAGGAAGACACCACCCAAACATACAAATAGTACTAAGGGACAGAGTTCTTGAAAGTGTTGACAGCACAAAATTTCTGGGACTCTGGCTCCAGAACAACACAAAATTGGAGGTACTCATTGAATATTTGCAAAGAAAACTAGGCAAAACCTGCTACATGATAAGGATCTTAAAAACTTGTTGCAGCAAAGCCAGCCTGTTAAACGTATACTACTCCTATGTGCATTCTGTAATTAAATATGGCATAATCTTCTGGGGCAATGCAACAACAAATATTAATTTTTTCAGGATGCAAATGACAATTTTAAGAATTATTGAAGGGATAAACAATACGAAATCATGCAGACCCATATTCAAAAAACTGTCAATTCTCCCTCTTCCTTGAATTTTATCTACGAAAAATCAGTTTTCATCAAACAATATATTGATAGACATCCAGATATCTTACTAAAAAATGAAGATATACATGCATACAATACAAGGCAAAAATCTGACCTTCATATGAAACAGGTGAGAATATCACTGCGCAAAAAAGACACTTTACATACTGGGATAAAAATTTACAATAACCTGCCTAACCATATTAATTCAGTAAGGAAACTCAGTAGTTTAAAGGCTGAACTAAAGGCATATTTAATTGATCATTGCTTTTACAGTCTGGCAGAGTACCTAGAAACTAAACAACAAAAATGAAGATGCATTATAAATATTGTACTTTGCATGTTGCCTCTAATGTTTGTTTCTTTGTTAAATTACTTCAATATCTAGTCCTTAGGATTACAATACAAACTGTATTTTATCTTGTTAAGACCTAACCATGTCAAATATCCTTCTATATATTTTACATATGTCGGATTTGAAGGACTAAACAAAGAAATAAATAAATCATCAACAGGGCAGTAAATTCGAATGCTGCTGATTGCTGTAGCTACAAGATTGCAACCACTTAGTACGGTTTTTGTAGTCAGCTTGCTTTGTGGTCTGAAGAACTTCGTATTTTTCGTACTTTGCAACGATCACTTTGGTGGTACCCATTTTGGCTGTTGATATTTTAAAAATACGGGGAATCCGATATATTTATATTGAAAAAATATCAATGTATAATCTCTAAATATCGAGAAAGAATGTCGACAAATCGATGGAAAAAGTATTGACGTGCATGCCCATAAAAATATCGCCTTCGAATTGTAAATATAATGCCAATTTTAGAGCTGTATATTTAAGCGTTGATTTATTATTAGATATTCTGTACATCAACAAACCAGCAGCCTGCCTAAAACCCTTAGTATAAGAATTGAGAGGAAAACGATGCACGTTCACACGTGGCGATAACCACTTTGCTAACAACAGTAACTGCATGTAAGTAGCTTAATAAAAGGTGTCCTGTAAGTCCAACGCTCGATTTCGTCACATATCGGATTTGTCCAAAACACTTCATGTCTACTTCCCTGTTTTGTTTTTTTCATTCTGCCAGCGCTAGCGATCTAGCAGTTGTAGTGTCAAAACAGCATGGTGAAGCTAAATGCTGCAGTTTCTGTTGGTAACGCGAAGCGCCGATTGCGTCAGTATTTCCCCTCACACGTCTCCATCCAACGACAAAGACCATTCTCGTCATTTTAGATTTTTGTTCGTAATTTTCAGCAACTGTTTTTAAAGAATGCCGATGAGAAGAAGTACCACACCAGTTGCGTTAAAGACTGCTTTTTAACGTAACTGGTGTGCTACTTCTTCACATCAGAAATCTTGTTATTCCATTCATACTTCCCCCCTCCTTCCAACAGCATTGCAATTGGACTTCCTCTTTTGTGATATGATTCCATTGTTGTTTATAGTTTTTAAGCTGTACACCTTTGCAGAAAATTTGGTAACTGGTTCATTGTGCCCCACATGTGGGGTACAGTGAACCACTTTAGCCAGGTTCATTGAAAGAACCAGTTTAGCATACAAAGTAAGTGTAAATGTACTTTAAACATAATGTTTACATATATTCCAAGTGTGAATCATATAATTAAATCTGTAGGCACACAATCATGTAACTTATTTTGGAATTACTGAACATCAATGGCCTCCAAGCTGATTCCAAATTTGAAATATGATTTTTGTCTCTTTGTCACATCATCACTAGCAGGTTGTGGGAGCATTTAAAGTATGTTGCTAGCTGGAACAAAAGCTTCATTCTTTACCTGAGGAAAATAAAACTTCCCTCCCATTTTTTCACTTTTCCTCGAAAATGATACCTGTTAGTGTCCTGCATCATCCTTCAGTTTCAAAATCTTCCCCACTTAGTAAACGGGTGTTTTGTTCTACAGTTCAAATTTGGTCAAAACGAAATCATCTGTTTCTGGTAATGTGTCCAAGTCTTCAGAGTTGTACTCACATTCACCAGACACATCCACGTTGACATCGCTCTCTTCATAATGCGCCTCACTAATGTCGTCATCTGATTCCTGTTCATAAAGCTAAAGGTTGACCTTTTTGTTGGGATGTTTTGTGGCTTGCAACAAATCTTTCTCCAGTGTATCAGTTGCAATTAAACTTCGTCCTCTATTACATTTATTGCTCTTCTTTCTGTTCTCTCTTTTTGGGTATCCTTGAATTATTTCAGGAGAAACTCCATTAGGAAAAGCTGTTTGGGCGTTAATCACTGCAGATGGTCCTGCTTGCTGCAGATCTTGTGACTGGCTCACATTGACTGACGCTTGTCCTGCAGATTGTGCATCCTTGATATGATGGAGAGAATTAACATCTGAAGTTGTTCTGTTTGCCTCCATGGCCCTGTCTGTTACTTTGCTGACCATAAGTCTTCGTCAGTGCAGATGTCTTCATTAAATGGAAATATTCCACATTTCTTGAAAGCCATACATATGTTAGTGGATGTCATTGATCTGTTATGAGCAATTTTGACACATGCAGCTATATCATACGTAGTGAGAGGAGTGCCTTTCCTGTGTAGGAGTTATATATATATATATATATATATATATATATATATATATATATATATAGCATAGCCCCCAATTGGCTTTTGCTACATCTATTACCTCAATTGACAGATTGCATTCATGATTGTCTAAAATTAGAAGTGTAGGATTGTCTTTGCTACTATTGGATTTGTGAATAAAATGTTTCATGACATCCACAAAAACTTCGCTATTCATCCAGCCAGTCTTTCTTGCCAACCCCAGGGTTCCTGTTGGTGCATTACTTATCATATGTTCTTTAAAATGTACTCAAGGAAGTATCATTGCTAGGGACAGGAAAGTACCACTTGCACTGATTATGCAACAGATGGTCGCTAAGACACCACGTTCTCCACTAGTAGCTTGAGCAATCTGTTTACTTCCCTTTTGTGCTACTACTTTTGGAAGCCTATCTGGTACTGCTTTAATCCAGATTGAAAACCTTTGTACCATCATCGAAAGTAGGGTATCTCACGTAAAGGCCTTTCAAGTTTTTGAAGAAATTTGAAACAGTATACCGATTAAAGGACATTGCTCTGGATAAGCTGCAGCCCTCTGGGGTTTGGATACTTAAACTGGGACTTCGTTTCATGAACCCATAGAACCAGTGTACCCCAGCCATTCCCTCCATCCAGTTCTCAGAACATTTCAGACCATTTTTCAAAGCCAGCTCACTTGATAAGTGACTGCATGTTCCAGTGTCAACACCAAAGCACATCTTGGAAGAATGCAACAAATACTTCACTAATTCTTTCTCTTGCTCCACAGAAAATACCTTACGATTGTCATAGTTTGGTGTCAGTCTTTCACTGGAACCAAATATAAAGTTTTGAACATATTGTCGAAGAGTAGGGTAAGGTACAGAATGAGATTTAGCTGCTTGGCGAACTGCCATGCTCTTATTAGTAACATCCTATTCAGCATCTTGCATAACATGATGGTCAGTTTTACCTCTGTTTGTCTTCCTGCGGTATGAATGAACCATATTCAAACCTGATAATGTAAAACAGGAGTGCTAATCGTCTGTAATTTAAAAACCTTACATACCTACACATATGTTTTTACCCATGCTAAGGAAACAAAGTACAGAGTGCTTGTATTGGACAATTGAAATATTCCTGGGGCACAATGGACCACCCTGGGGCACAATGAATCATGGCTCATTGTGCCCCAGGAGAGCTTGGTTCAATGTGCCCCAACAGTACATATCTCAAACAAAGCTCAAGTGAGGTTATGTATGAACATTGTTAACATTTGAAGATCTATATCATTAAAATACAGTATTGATATTGTTAGAATGACTTACTTTCTCTAAAATTTGGTGACAAAGGATTGGAGAAAATTCAATCTATCTATGTCTCCAAAAATTACTTCACTACCACGAAACTAACATATCACCAGTACAACACTAATGGCGGGAACTAGATTCCGCAGAAAACAAATGGCAGTCAGTAGAGCAGTACTGACAACATATGCACAGAGGAAAAACTAATTTACCACCTTATACTGAAACTATGCTACCTGATTCATTGTGCCCCGTAGTTCAGAGTGACTCACTCTCCCCTACTTGTTTCACACCACCATCTCCTTCCATATCCTTTGTTTTTACATGTAAGTTCAATATCATCAACATGGCAGCAACTTCGAATGTAGCTGATTGCTGTAGCTATAAGATAGCAACCGCTTAATATGGTTTTTGTAGTCAGCATGCTTTGTGGTGTGAAGAAAGATTGGACATGCTGGACCTCAAAAACTAGAAAGACTCCTTCACACAGTGAAAGTAAAATTTTGTTCTACCACAGTTTCAAAAGAACAACTTCAAATTTGTACCGAAAATTGTGAAAAAAATAATATGGCTGGTATTACACTACAATATTTTTTTGTCAAAGATTTGATGAAAGTTGTGATCAAATATTCGTCAAATATATTTGACAAAGATCTTTGACGTGGCGCTAAAAAGGGGTATTACACTGTCATATTTTTCGTCGAGGTTCAAGATGGCTGACAACAACAACAACTTGTTATTAGCCACAGCAGTTGCATGTACCACAATTGCGCTGTGTGGACATGCGGAAGAGAAGCGGGGGAATTAAAAAGGAAACGTACCTGGGTGAAGCCATGGGTTTTACGACGACACGATAAAAGCATTCAACAAAACTTGTTAGATGAGCTTATAGTGGAGGACGTCAAGTCATACATCAATTACTTAAGAGTGGATAAGCATACATTTCTGTATGTGCTCAGTGAAGTGTATTCTCATATCACAAAGCACAATTCTCACTTAAGAACTGCTATATCTGCAGAAGACAGGTTCACTGTAACACTCAGATTCCTTGGTACATGAGGGAGTTAGCTTAGGTTAGGGACTGATGATGACCTTAGCAGTTAAGTCCCATAAGATTTCATACACATAGGTTAGGTTAGGTGAGGTCTCCAATCTTCTTAATCTATTTTTGTATTCAGGGTGCCTCATGTTGTAAAGCGCCTCATTAGACTCATACGGCTCTATTAATTTTGTAGTTGTCTGTACACACCAACTGTATTTACCGGCAATGTTTATAAAAACACTACAGATGACAGAACTCTGGAGCAATGCTAGCACTCAAAGTGGTAACATGTCACATTGCAGTGGAAAGAAGACAAGCGACTTCTTTGATCAAATCTACAGCGAGACCTTAGATTTGCTCAAATATTTGACGACATTGGACAAAGTTCACTATTACACCATCAAATTTCTTTGACAAAGATATGGACAAAGAAATTTGATAGAGTAATACCGGCCTATAAAATAAAAATATCGGCACTCGATATTGCCATTTTATTATTGATTTATCAGCATAACGATGGAAATAATATTGCCGGCATATATCGTTATCTTTCGGAAAATATATCGATATTTTACCAACTGCCTGAAGCACCACCATTTTGGTGTGTGTGTGTGTGTGTGTGTGTGTGTGTGTGTCCAACGTTAAGCCCGGTCCACACGCAACGATCTGTCTGTGCAGACATCGGCGCACATGTCTGTACATGCAAAAGATCGCTGCAAATGTGGTGTGTTCACACGGCACAAACCCCAATCCACTACTCGCCCGCCATCTGACGTTCTAGAAAAGAAATATCAGTGACAAGCGACTACGCTCCCCGTAAACGTCAAAAATTTATTCAGTTATTTTGAAATATAGAAATGGAGGACGTTCTGTTGTGGTCTGTGTTCGCAACTTGTGTTGCAAGAAACATTCAGACCAACCGCAGGAAACAGAGAAAGTGGTCAAAATGGTGTGGACAGTGGCTGCTAAAGCGAAAGCAGTTTTCTCACGTAAATTTACTGCGAGAGTTGCAGGGCGAACCTGTTTTGTTTTACATTACCTCGTGTTCCATTTCCTCGCACACTGACACTCCAATTTCATCTTCAATTGTACTCCTGCTTGGTCTTGGCGTTTCTTTATCACTAAGAAAGCCAAGCAGATCAAAATACCATAACGTTGGCTGGTATACTTGAGCTACTCCTACACCAGACCTTCTAGATTTCTGAACTTTGGATAACTCTTTTCGGTAAACAGTTCGCTGACAGACTTAATTTACTCGACTTGCCTTCATGAATTCATCCTTCAGGACAGCGTAAATAGCCTCACATGTGTTGGGTATTATTTCACTCAACGCTTGTTTCGCTATTGCAGTTGAAAATTCCAAATCCTTGTAGCTGCTTCCTGTTGCTAGGAATCTTAGTGTTACCGCCAGCCGTTCATGAGGAGAAATTGCCTTTCTCATACAAGTATTTTTTCTCGTAATATGAGGGGTTACAAGCTTTAAAAGATAATTATAAGTTTCGACATCCATCCGAAAATAATTTCACCAGTTCGCAACGAATTCATTTTTTTATTACTGTTTCTCTGTTTGCCGAGGCGTCAACTGCCCGCAATTTTTCAGTTAGAGCATTGTATGCTGCTGTCTTTTTGTATTGGTCACTATATTCTTTACTTTTAATCTTCCAAAAACATGGGTGGTTTGTATATATTTCAATGAATTCACTTACAAACTCTCGAGAACACTGACGAGTATCAGCCATTTTAATGCACTGTGCGCACAAATACAAACACTAGACTGAGCAAACAGCTGT
Organism: Schistocerca serialis cubense; assembly: GCF_023864345.2. Classification (NCBI taxonomy): domain Eukaryota; kingdom Metazoa; phylum Arthropoda; class Insecta; order Orthoptera; family Acrididae; genus Schistocerca; species Schistocerca serialis. Next base: position 118,720,627 of record NC_064642.1, on the reverse strand, counting down.
TTCGCGACATATTTGCGGCGATCTCCTGTCCACACGCTCCAACTTGTCTGCGCAGATGTGGTTTGAACCCACAGATTTGAGAGGTTTCGCTCAAACCTCCAACTCCAACTTCCAGGTTTGCACACACCTCAGGTTGGTGCAAATCTTCTGTCCACACGCAACGATCTGTCTGCGCAGATATGATGTGCGCAGACAGATCGTTGTGTGTGGACGGGCCTTTAACACCGGTTGCCGTCAGATCACCGAAGTTAAGCGCTGTCGGGCTGGGCTAGCACTTGGGCGGGTTTCTATCCGGACTGCCGAGCGCTGTTGACAAGGAGTGCACTCGCCCTTGTGAGGCAACACTGAAGGGCTAGTTGTTTGAGAAGTAGCGGCTCCGGTCTCGGAAAATGGCAAACAAAAAAAAAAAAAAAAAAATGGCTCTGAGCACTATGGGACTTAACATCTTAGGTCATCAGTCCCCTAGAACTTAGAACTACTTAAACATAACTAACCTAAGGACATCACACACAGCCATGCCCGAGGCAGGATTCGAACCTGCGACCGTAGTAGTCCTGCGGTTCTGGACTGCAGTGCCTAGAACCGCACGGCCACCGCGGCCGGCAATGGCATACAGCTGGGAGAGCAGTGTGCTGACCACATGCCCCTCCATATCTGCATTCAGTGACGCCTGTTGGCTGAGGATGACACGGCGGCTGGTCGGTACCGTTTGGCCTTCATCGCCTGTTGTGGAGAAGTTTGGTTTTAGTTTTTAGTGTGTGTATGTGTGAATCCAGTTATAAGTTGCGCGTAGGTATACATGCATGACGACATCTACACATTTACATGCGACACATCTTCCGAAGGACGAAAACCGAATTTACAAAACCGTTTCTCGCTGTCTAGTTCACATGTTAAGATGTGTAAAGGATTTGCTAGCCCATTTAAATATGGCGCCTGGAAAACAGCTGTTACAGTTTCTGATTTAGTCAGCACGATCACTGTTTCTCTTCAATTAGACGAGGTATAAACAGCTTCAGTCAAATATATCTACTTATCCTTCAGTGTACAAAATGTCACTCGTCCATATTATCCGAATATTTTTAAAAACAAGACGAAACCTGACAGCCCAGCACTTTCCCAAACCTGCTGCGTTTATATGCGTGATTGCGTGCAAAAATCGATTGCGGTATTGAAAAATCGGCAACTGGAGGGAGCCCCATCTAAACGGGATGATCGGTTGCATGCAAATGCTTAAACGTGGATAAATGTATAGGCTACAAGAAATTAATAACACTTGACTTCTAGACTACGACTCATCTAAATCGCGTACTTCGAATTGAAAATACGGATTTTCTGGTTCTTATGTTCTCGCATCTAGAGTTCGCTGCCAGACCACTAGGAGAACTGTTGTCTTTTTGTTTCCTTGTCGTATTTGGAACTACCTCAGCTTTGAATCAAAAGTGGAAAACGTGTAAACCTAGTCTGTTGCCAGGTGGCGTTGGTACAGTAGAGGTGGGCCAAACGGTTATTCTGGAGTAACCGTTATCACAGTTCCAGTTATTCTTTGATAACCGTTATTGTTAACGGTTATTAATAACTGCCAAGTTATTTTTCGCTAGCGAATACTCGGTAATACTGAATACTCCGAGGAGCTACAGTTAAATAACGACATAGTTGGAATCCATCAGTTTAGTTATCAGTATAACTGCGAGTAGTGTGAAATGGCAGGAATGTCGTATGAATCGTGTCATAACCTTAGCTTATTAACTCCGGGTACATTTTAGTTGATGTTAGAACGGTTATTAGTGTTTCTTATTGTATGTTTGTAGGTTATCGGTCGCTATTAGAAGTATTATCTTCGCAGCTGCAACAGAAAGTACACGGAACTTCGCCACAGCACTGTTTAAGTAAAATGTTAACAACGTGCGTATGAAATAATATGTAAACTGAGTACTGTAGGTTAAATTCGAAGCTTAATTTCTTGTGCTGCTCACGTAATAGATAAAGTGTACAGCCTTGTAATACAACAAAAAATATACGTAATGGAGGAGGAGGAGGATATTAGTGTTTAACGTCCCGTCGACAACGAGGTCATTAGAGACTGAGCGCAAGCTCGGGTGAGGGAAGGAAATTGGCCGTGCCCTTTCAAAGGAACCATCCTGGCATTTGCCTGAAGCGAATTAGGGAAATCACGGAAAACCTAAATCAGGATGGCCAGAGACGGGATTGAACCGTCGTCCTCCCGAATGCGAGTCCAGTGTGCTAACCACTGCGCCACCTCACTCGGTAATATACGTAATGTGACAGATTCGTTTACTCCTGTGCTGCAAAAGATGTCCTGTTGGGGAAAGTGTTAGTACGCTAATCCAAGTTTTATGTGAGATTTGGAAACCGCTCGATTTCACCAGCTACAGCATGTTTATAACATATGAAGACATGCAGATCGAAAAGGTTGACAGTGTTACATTTCTGGGACTACAACTCGATAATAAATTCTGTTGGGAAGGGCATACCACATTTTTTCACTCTATTATTTCATAAGGGAGCATATTCTGTTGTAACTCGTCAAACGTAGCAAAAGTTTTTCGCATGTAAAAGCGTGTAATAAAAATCGTTTGTGGTATAAATTCAAGAACCTCATGTAGGAACGTGTTTAAGGAACTTTGTATTTTCATTTCATTTTATTATTTTCCTGTAAATCATTTACATGATGTAGGAATTGCCACAACAAAGTTATCATACTAGTACAAGTACTACAGGCATAATAATGGAATATCACTTTCAAGGCATTTTTTAAAAGTACAAATTTAGACATAGGCTATAAATTAAAATTTTTGGCAATAAATTTACACACAATCAAAGTACTCATCTACGTCGTAGAAAGTTGTGCTTAAAAGGTAATTTTAAAGCTCAGTCTTAAATTTTACTTTTCTATTATTCCTTCATGTACGCTGGCAGAGCATTTTAAAGTTTTATTCCAAAATAACTTACATACTTTTGGGTTTGTGTTGTCGTTACCCTTTCTGCATACAAACTGTTACAAGTTCTAGTATTATAATTATGGCAGTCCTCATTTGTATGTAGATTTTTCATATGTGCTCTTGTACACAGAATGCTTTTAAAAATACACACTGATGGTATTGTGAGTATTTGCAGTTCTTTGAAACGGGGCCTACAATGAGTTCTTGGAGAGTTATGTGTTATGATTCATATAGCTCTTTTCTGAAATTTGAAGATATCTAACCACTGCTTCCTAGTATATTTATTCCTTACTGAAATTTGTTACAAGTATTTCCAACCAATAGCTCAATAAAAAATATCAGTACTAGAAATAGGAACAGCAATCTACATAAAGACCTAAAATCACTTACCTTGGTCCAAAAGAGGTCCAATATTCAGGAACATGCATTTTCAATCAACTGCCAGCAAGTCAGCAACCATTAAACACTTGGTTTCAGATAAAGCACTGTTAACAGTGTGTTTGAAAGACTTTTTGATACAGAAGTGTCTGATTCCAACCGTCATCAATATGCCGGAAATGGGTATTTTAAGTGTGTCTGTGATGTCACTACATACACATGGCAACAAACACGAAGATACATATAAATAATACAATAACATCTCCCACCAAAAATACAATGAAACCAAAATGATAACTGCAGGAAGTTGGGGGTTTTAGGGTGAGGACAAGCTAGTAAAAAAAACACACCATGATCTCAAAACACAAACTGAAGAAGAAAAAGAAAAAAAATACAGCATTCTGCTACACCAACAAAAATCTGCAGGAATTGGACACTTCCCTTGAACACTGTAGGTCAACCATAGGTGACCATGCCAAAACACCAATACCCACAACTAGAAGTACGAAAATTGGAATCGGACATTTCCCTTGACCTACATTAGTCAACCTCAGATGACGATGTACATCAACACATACAACTATGAAAATGGGAATCGGTCATTTCTGGTGACTTATATAGGTCCACCACAGCTACTGATGCCAAAAAACCAACACCTACAATGCGAAAAATAAAACCACAATCCCAAAATTCCACAAATCAATCATCCCTACATAAATTAAATCACATTCAATACTCCATAAATACACAAAACATCACAGCTAGAAAAAAATTAATTACCACCAGTAAATTCTGGCACTCCAAACTAGATCGGCCAGCCCCCCTCCCCCACCCCACACACACAAACACAAACTCATAAACACCGTGCCGTAATGACATTCACACGCCACAACACGTTTACGTCGAAGCAGACGGGTGGAATCGGACGCTTCCATTGACCCCTCCTTCTACTCTGTAGATGAATATCGTAACAGAGACTGATAGACCAGCTTAGGTAAAAATTCTGCTATATTTCAGTTTTGACAGCACTTGGTTGCAACAGTCAAGATCGGGTATTCTCTGTATGATAAATTTATTAAAAGTGCGTAACTGTGTTTTATTCTGACAGTGTATCAGTTCTGTAAATATTAGCAGTTACTGTAACATATTCACGTATTTTGACAATCTCCTGACAAATGATGAGGATAGTAATTATTATATTCAGCTGTATTATGTTATACTTTCTGACATGTTATTTGTCATTCGCGATGGCCAGTGGTATTTCCGAAGAAGTACGTAAATATCTGTTCGCTCCACTAACTATCGTCTCTGAAATATCGCCAGGGTCTAAGACTGGAGTCACTGTGTCAGAAACACAGAGACACAGTTATTCCGTTACCAACTTCCAGGTTACCTGTAATGGTAGCCCGATAACTGCCAGAGAGCGAGAACTGTGAGCCAATAACGATTACTGCCAGAGGATAATACCGATCTCTGACAGTTATTTCCATAGTCGCTCGAATTCCTTATGGTATCTCTCTTTATACTACCCGTCCAAGCTAAATTGACATATGAGGCGGTGGCTTAAGGGAACGTCCGTACTTGTTAATGCCTGTACTGCAGCTCCTATCAGCCACAGCTCCGACATTAACTTTATTTAATTGTTTGTGCTAAAAGTAACGAAGGCGTACGATATAGTACATAGTTCTTATCAACAGATGGCGCGCAGTCTCACAGTGATTCCCATGACCTATAGAACCCCTTCCAAATGGTCTACCCTCTCCTTCGTTCCTAGACAGATCTCCGATGAGTTGACGGGAAAGCGTAGTACGATCTTCGGTCAACAGATGGCGCGAGGCACTGTTGACATTAGACAGTTATTGAAATAAGGCCGGTATTACACTATCAAATTTATTTGTCCAATATCTTTGTGAAAGATATTTGATAGTGTAATAGGGACTTTGTCAAATGTCGTCCAATATTTGATCAAACCTAGGGCCTCGCTGTATATTTGATCGCTTGTCTTCTGTTCACTGCAATGTGACATGTTGCCACATGGAGCGCTAGCATCGCTGCAGCGTTCTGTCATCTCTATAGTGTTTTTATAACCATTGCCGGTAAATACCATTGGTGTGTGCCAACAACTACAAAATTAATAGAGATGTCTGAAGCTGATGAGGCACTTTACAACGTGAGGCACCCTGAATACAAAAATAGATTAAGAAGATTGGAGACCTAACCTAACATAACATAACCCTCTCCTGTAGCAAGGAATCGGAGTGTTACAGTGAGCCTATCTCCTGAAGATGTATTTATTTATTTATTTATTATCATCCCAATGATCACATTAGTGATATAGGATTTGCCAGGGTACATTTTAACAACTATATAATATCTTTACAAAATTTGTATCTGTGCTGAATTCATACTAATCTATCTTATGTTTAATACAATATACAACTAATAAGTGTTTTTATAACATAATTTATTATGCACTGATGTAATTTCATTTGTCACATTAACTTAAACTATTATTTTATACAGTTGCGCAGAGATATTCACTTATGCTGTAATAGCATTTGTGAAGCATGTGGTTCTTTAGAACAGTTTTAAATTTATCCTCATTTTCCAGCTCTTTGATATGTTTTGTTAGTGCATTAAAAAGTTTGATGCCTTGATTACATACATGTTTCTGGCTTCGGGTCCTTGTTACAGCTTGTATGTGGAGATCTTTACATTGCCGTGTATTGTAATTATGGAAGTCTGTATTGGTTTTCATTTTGTCCTGATTTTTTTTGATCACCAACAGACATTTCAGAATGTATAATGATGGAATTGTTAAAACTTTCAATGCTTTAAAAACGGGCCTACAATGTGTTTGAGGTGGGCTGTGGGTCATTATCCGAATAGCACGTTTTTGCAATTTGAAAATCTCATTTAGACGACAATTTGTTTTTCCCCAGAATACTATCCCATAGGATGCAATGGACTGAAAATAGCCAAAATATACTAATCTGGTACAGTCATTACTACAAACTCTTGAAATTATTCTAAGCACAAAACATGCTGAATTTAGTTTTAGTGCTAAGTTCACCACATGGTCCTTCCAATTAATATTCTCATCAATGTGCATACCCAGGAATTTTGCACACTGTACTCTTTCAAGTTGTTTGCCCTCCATGGTGGGATTTAGGTCGTCCTGTTCACTTATTTTTCCATATTGCACATAATTAGTTTTTTTTTGCATTCAGTGTTAGCTTGTTAGCACTAAACCATTTTTGTATATCTTGTAGGACATGGTCCACAGTACTGTGCAATGACTGATTCATATCACTAACTATTAAACTAGTATCATCAGCAAATAACATGATTCTAGCTTTTCTCTCTGACACCTGAATATCATTAATGTAAATGAGGAACAGCAAGGGGCCTAATACACTTCCTTGAGGTACTCCTACTGTGACCTCCCTTGGATCTGATCTTAGTTTAATTTTTTGATTAATATTTGGTGCTGTAATTTCAACCACCTGCATCCTCTTTTCCAGATAAGACTCAAACCACTTTTTTACCGGTCCTCTGATACCTATAGCTTCAAGCTTTTTCAAAAGTATGCTGTGGTCAACAGTGTCAAAGGCTTTTGACAAATCTAGATTTATCCCAACTACACTATTTCCCTCTTCCAATTTAGTGATTATTTCTTTTGTGTCTTCTAGTACAGCTGTTTCGGTACTTCTCCCAGCTTGAAATCCATGCTGATTACTGTTTATCAGATTGTGCATATTAAGATAATGTGTGACTCTATATTTCATTAGTATCTCTAAAACTTTAGAGAAAGTTGGGAGGAGTGAGACAGGTCTGTAGTTTTCTATTTTAAGTTTATCACCCTTTTTCAACAGGGGAATGACTTTAGAAATTTTCAGTTTTTGTGGAAACACGCCCTCAGCCATTGACAAGTTTGCTATGTGCGTCAATGGTTTCGCTATCTGATTAGCTGTTTTCTTTACTAATATTATTGGCACCTCATCTACTCCAGCTGACATCTTGGACTTCAGACTTTTAATCACTTTTAAAACTTCTTTTTCGTTTGTTGGAACTGCCATCATACTGCTGGCTGCCTTGGGTGCTTCCATTTTAATCTGCTCCCCAAGATTCCTGCTTAATGTCTGGGGTACATATAAAAAATAATTATTTATATAATTAGGCATGGCATATTTATCTACCATTTTATTCTCCTCATCTTTTAGAATAATTTCCTTGTCTTTGGTAGGTACCCCGGTTTTTTTTCTCACAATTTCCCATGCTATTTTAGTTTTATTTCTGGACTGTTTTATTTCCATATTATTACTTAATAACTTTGCATTTGCAATTACTCTGCGGTATATTTTCCTATACCTCTTTACATATTCTATAAAATCAATATTTGTACACTCCCTCAACTCTGAATTCAGTTTTTTCATGTTTTCACATGATTTCTTAATTCCAAGACTCATCCAAGAACTTGACTTTATGTATCCAGTAGACTTGACTCTGGTCAGTTTCTTTGGAAAACACATCTCAAAGTTCATCATATAAATCGATGCAAATACACTATATGCCTCATGTGTACTTGACTGTTTCAAAACATCTAACCAATTTTCATTTTCTAAGATACTTATGAACTGATGACAGCTGTCCACAGAGAAGTTTCTTTTGTAAATATTATTTACACCTTTATCTTCCTTTGACCTTAAAGGGATTTCAATGGTGAGAGCATTGTGGTCAGACAATCCTAAATCTATGTTTGTTACCTCTATGTCAGTTTCTGACATATTTGAGAAAATGTTATCTATGAGGCTATTGGAGGTGTTTGTTATTCTAGTTGAATTGTTTATGTGTGGTGACATGTTGAAACTCTTTAATATGTCCAAAAATTGCCTTTTTTGTTGACTTTCAACTAGAAGATTAATATTGAAATCACCACAAAGAATAATCACAGTTTCTTTTTTGTAAATAGTATTTAGCAACAATTCTAATTTATCAAAAAAGACTTCTATGTTTCCACATGGTGACCTATACACTGTTACGACTATGACTTTTTTCATCAGGCCATATAGCTGGACAGCACCTGCTTCAAAAAACTTTTCAATACTTAAGTTCTCTGCTTCACATCTCTTTTTAAATTCTAACTCTTGTCTAAGGTAAATACCGACTCCACCACCTTTTGCAATTTTCCTACTATAATTATTTGCCAGTTTAAATGGATTAATATGAATACTACTAATTTCTTGGTCCTTACACCAATATTCTGTAATACACAAGACATCAGGTTGGGTCTTACTTACTGCTATTTCAAGTTCACAATATTTGTTCTTGAGGCACTGCACATTTAGAGTCATAATCTTCAGAACAGGGGAGTGAGCACTGGTGGTATTTCTCCTTTCGTTTAACACTGTTATCTTGGAGTTTTCGTTGTGGCTGGATACCAAAAATCCTGTTGTACCACAGGTTTCTTGTTTCTGTTGCTTTTCCTACTTGAAGTTGATGATGCTGATTGATTGTTTATTCTAGCTGTGGCAGCTGATGACATTTTAATATTTACAATAGCAGATGATGATGTTTTTAGTGCTTCAGCAAATGTTGCTCTTGTTAAGGTTTTCTTTTCTTCTGCTTCTGTCCTCACTTGGAGTGGGATTTTAGGGAACTTTTCTACTGTTATGCGGCTTATTTCTTCTAGTATCTTTTCACCCATCATCTTTTTTCCATAATAGTTCCTGTGCTGTCCATGCCTCGTGAAATGATTTCTCACTGAGCTGTTTGCATCCACAAAAGTCGCACACTTAAAAGCACAGCAGATCTTCCTGAATTTATTATTTGCTGACTTTATTTCTTTGTTTACACATGATTCCTCGATTAGATCATGTCTATGTGGCACACTTACAACGAGAACCTTTAAATTTAGATCTGACAGCTTTTTTAGAGCTGTTTGAAGTGCCCTTGTCGCTAGTTGGCTTTCATTTTTGTATATGTCATTTGCTCCACCTATTAGCACACAGCATGTTCCAGTCTTAACTAAGTTTTCACAATTATTTACTATTTCATTAAGGGGAGCACCAGGTTTGACAATGGCTGTTACTCTGAATTGCGACTGCCGATCATTTATTATTTGTGCCACACCCTTTGCATGACTATCACCTAATACACAGACTTGATATTTGTTGTTCTCCAGGTGCCCTCGTTCCGTCGTTTTTATAGTACACTTTGGAGAAACATTTCTCTCGTTAGAACACATAGATGATCTAGATTCGCTTTCACGTGTCTTATTTTTTGAGTTCACATTTCGTCCTGTCATGTCTTTATTACCCGTTTTTCTTTGCACTCTATTTACTGACGATGTCATACCGCCAGAAAGATTTCGTTTACTACTAGCAGAAGTTTTGTTTGAAACGAAAATTGCCGGTATGTTTTCATTACACTCGTTTTTTAAATCGTCATAATTCCGCTGCTTTATCAGTTCCTCTAACTTATTTACGTAACGATTTGCAAGCACAAGGTCTTGCTGAAGCGATGTAGTAACACTTTCTTCTATACAGTTATCGTATCTCGACAAAGCTACCGTTAGTAGATCGCAGCATTCCATGCCACAGTCACATTTCGCGTCCCATTCTTCCGTTCCCACGAAACACTTTGTATGAATCCATTTTTGCGACACTGCACATAACTTGATACCTTTCGCGGTGTAGTTATTGCACTTTATACAATTTATACTCGATATGTAGCCATTTACCGTGGAACTATTTATACACACTTCTACACGCGACGCCATCTTATACCTTCATCATGTAGCAGTTCTTAAGTGAATATTGTGCTTTGTGATATGAGGATACACTTCATTGAGCACATACAGAGATGTATGCTCATCCATTCTTAAGTAAATGATGTACGACTTGATGTCTTCCACTGTAAGCTCACGTAACAAATTTTGTTGAATGCTTTTATCGTGTCGTCTTAAAACCCACGGCTTCACCCAGATTAGATTAGTTTTTCGTTCCATAGATCCGTGCTGAGGAGATCCTCGTGGATGTGGAACATGTCGATTTTTTTAAAGCTGAAATAACAATACTAGTAGTATGAATAAATGCATCATTTGTTTCTATTAAAAATTTCGCCAATGGAGTAGGAGTTGGCCACTAGTAAGTCTTTCAGGGTCCTTTTAAACTGATCTTTATTTCTAACTAAATTTTTTATGTTTGCTGGCAAATTATTGAAGGTGAGTGTTCCTGAGTAGTGGATCCCTTTTTGAACTAAAGTAAGTGCTTTTAAGTCCTTGTGCAGCTCCTTTTTTTCCTGGTAATGTATATATGAACTGAGTTGTTTGCTGGAAAAAGAGATATATTATTTAGGACAAATTTCATTAAGGAGTAAATATATTGAGAGGCAGTAGTTAGTATACCGTTCTTTGAAGAGGTTTCTGCAGGACGTCCGTGAATTCACTCCACAAATAATACGTATTACACGCTTTTGGACTCTGAAAACTCTTGTTTGACTTCAAGACTTACCCCAAAATATTATCCCATATGACATTATGGAATGAAAGTATGCAAGCTTTTTCATTTTATGTTGCCTATGTCTGCTAACACTCGAATTGCAAATACAGATTTGTTAAGGCGTTTCTGCAGTTCTGTGGTGTGCTCCTCCCAACTGAATTTATTATCAAGTTGTAATCCCAGGAATTTAAGACTGTCAACCTCGTATGTATGGTTCCTTTTTTTCCCCCACTTCTTTTCCGCATGTGCACACAATGCAATTGCGGTACGTGCAACTGCTGCGGTTAATAACAAGTTGTTGTCAGCCATCTTGAACTTTCACGAAAAATTTGATGACAGTGTAATCCCCTTTCTAGCGCTACGTCAAAGATCTTTGTCAAATATATTTGACGGAATATTTGATCAAATCTTTGACAAAGAAATTTGATAGTGTAAAGCCCGGTCCACACGCAACGATCTGTCTGCACAGACATCGGCGCAGATGTCTGTACATGCATAAGATCGCTGCAAATGTGGTGTGTTCACACGACACAAACCCCAATCTACTACTCGCCCGCCATCTGTCGGTGTAGAAAAGAAATATCAGTGGCAAGCGACTACGCTCCCCGAAAACGTCAAAATTTAATTCAGTTATTTTGAAAAATAGAAATGGAGGAAGTTCTGTTGTGGTCTGTGTTCACAACTTGTGTTGCAAAAAACATTCAGACCAACCGCAGGAAACAGAGAAAGCGGTCAAAATGGTGCAGACAGTGGCTGCTAAAGCGAAAGCAGTTTTGTCACGTAAATTTACTGCGAGAGTTGCAGGGCGAACCTGTTTTGTTTTACATAACCTCGTGTTCCATTTCCTCGCACATTGGCACTCCAATTTCATCTTCAATTGTACTCCTGCTTGGTCTTGGCGTTTCTTGATCACTAAGAAAGCCAAGTAGATCAAAATACCATAACGTTGGCTGGTTTACTTGATCTACTCCTACACCAGACCTTCTAGATTTCTGAACTTTGGATAACTCTTTTCGGTAAACAGTTCGCTGACAGACTAATTTACTTGACTTGCCTTCATGAACTCATCTTTCAGGAAAGCGTAAATAGCTTCACATGTGTTGGGTATTATTTCACTCAATGCTTGTTTCGATATTGCAGATGAAAATTCCAAATCATTGTAGCTCCTTCCTGTTGCTAGGGATCTTAATGTTACTGCCAGGCGTTCATGAGGAGAAATTTCCCTTCTCATACAAGTATTTTTCTCATAATATGAGGGGTTACATGCTTTAAGAGATAATTATAAGTTTCGACATCCATCCGCAAATAATTTCGCCAGTTCGCAACGAAATTATTTTTTTATTACCGTTTCTCTGTTTGCCGAGGCGCCAACTGCCCGCAATTTTTCAATTAGAGCATTGTATGCTGCTGTCTTTTTGTCTCGGTCACTATATTCTTTACTTTTAATCTTCCACAAACATGGGTGGTTTCTGTATATTTCAATGAATTCACTTACAAACTCTCGAGAACACTGACGAGTATCAGCCATTTTAATGCCCTGTGCACACAAATACAAACACTAGACTGAGCAAACAGCTGTTTCGCGCCAGATTTGCGACGATCTCCTGTCCACACGTTCCAACTTGTCTGCGCAGATGTGGTTTGAACCGACAGATTTGAGAGGTTTCGCTCAAACCTCCAACTCCAACTTCCAGGTTTGCACACACCTCAGGTTGGTGCAAATCTTCTGTTCACACGCAACGATCTGTCTGCGCAGATGTGATGTGCGCAGACATTTGCGCAGACAGATCGTTGCGTGTGGACGGGCCTTAATACCGGCCGTATCAGAGGAACGGTTATCGCAGTAACCGCTACTTCTCAGTAACCGGTTATTTCTATCAGTTACGTTATTTTTTGCCACATCTATGGTACAGCTTTTAAGTGCAATTGAATGTCATGATCTTTTGCCCAATAGGCTCAAAAAAATTTTGTGGCCGTTAATTACAACAAAGCCGACCATGAAGATGAGGCATACGTGTATTATTTATGTTTACGTCAAATAGTTAAATGATATCGAAGCGGTGATTTTCATGTTTCATCCAACCCTAATAGGGCATTGCTTGTATACTACTATCTACAGACTTAATTTTTCTTGGCAAAGTTTTCGAAATAGGTGTGTGTAAGTTTTTGAATAAAGTGGCTTGCCTGTGGACCCAGTAGTGTGTGTGTTTCAAGGTGATAGTTCCATATTAATAAAGAATAGCCATAAGCACACTTAGCCGTCACACTTTTGTCTAGTTTGGTATTGTTCGTTAATGGTATTACGCACCAATTAAGAGTAATGTGACACCATTGCACTCAAGTCGTGTTAATTGGCCTCACTTCGGCGGAGAACGGCTTTGACGTACAGTTTCAACAGGTGATTATTAGAAAATTGGCTGTGTTGTTGCTGTGTGCAATCGTTCGTTGAGTGAAGGTAGGCTGTCGTGGACGCTATGCACATAGTGGTGGTTATATTGGACAGTAATTACAGATTACCTTATGATCTTGTTGTTATCAGAGTATTTCCACATCAGTTCTTCGGTTAATACCAGATAAGGTCATAAATGCCTCGTAAGGTGCCATAAGTGCCTATCCAAGCGCATGTGAATAATAAGGTAAAGGAAAGCGAATCTCCTTGTATCCGACAAAATGGAAAATTTCCATAACGACTGTTCACCCTGGGAGTCCCGTGATGGAACATATGAATGGCTGGGATAAAGAATTACACCGATATCTAATGTGATTAGCAGATGTACAGTATATTAAGGCTTGGTATGTAAAGTTATGGTAAGTGAGCCGTTCGCACAATTGACTTAGATCTTCCAAAAATGACAAGCTATTAATGAACTGCTAACAACCACCGATTTTGTACGGTAGACCTTTATTGTTATTGTTAACGGGTCGTTCTCTGTGAACCAAAACCAATTTTCCCTCAGTAAAAAAGAAATCAGATGAATCTGTGTGGTAGAAAACAGTTCTTGCTGAGTATATCCTAAGGATCTAAAGTGTTAACAGTTACAACGCTGTGTACACACAAGTATTTGATGCAAACTAAGAAAAACCACAAAAGTGTGCATAAAACCAACGTACCTTGAGAGGTGATTGACCCAAAAAGAAACAAAGATAGTTACATAAATGTAATGATAAATCTCTTTAGTAGCCTCCGGACTCAAATGTATGGAGTGTCATTGAATGCCCTCAGAAACACCCAACAAAAGCAGTAGAGGCAACATTTTTATTTTAGAAGAGTAAAAGATGGGATAATACCTGTTAATGCTGCCATAGCTCGTGTTGTTAATATAATGCGCTTCTGAATGTGTTTGTTCGTCTGCAGTGTACCATTTGAGTACAATGTGTGTGGGGCATAACTCATTTATGTTGGTAATGCACAGGCTTTACACACAGATGCCATCAATTACATGATGTGCTTGTAGATATATAAATTAACTCAAAGTTTTCAACTTGTCATTGTTCCAGTTACACTGGACAATCTGTTGTGTGTTGTTAGCTGTTGTTGTTGTGCACATACAGGTTTGATGCAGCTCTCCACGCTTCTCTGTCATGTGCAAGCCTCTTCATCTACTGCAACCTACATCCTTCTGAATATGCTTATTGTATTCATTTCTTGGCCTCCCTCTATTGTTTTTACCCCCACGCTTCTCTCCAGTACTAAACTGGTGATCCCTTGATGCCTCAGAATGTGTCCTACCAACCGATCCCTTCTTCTAGTCATGTTCTGCCACTAATTCTGTTCAGTACCTCCTCATTAGTTATGTGCTCTACCCATCTAACCTTCAAAGTTCTTCTTGTCTAAATTGTTTATTGTCCATGTATCACTTCCATATGGGGCTACACTCCATACAAATACTTTCAGAAAGGACTTTGACACTTGAATCTATAATTGATGTTAACAAATTTCTCTTCTTCAGAAACACTTTTGTTGCCATTGCCAGTCTACATTTTATATCATCCCTACTTCAAACACCATCAGTTATTTTGCTTCCCAAATAGCAGAACTCATCTAGTACTTGCAGTGTCTTGTTTCCTAATCTAATTCCCTCAGCATCACCTGGTTTAAGTAGACCACATTTCATTATCCTTGTTTTGCTTTTATTGATGTTCATATTATACCCTTTTTTCAAGATGCTGTCCATTCTGTTCAACTGCTCTTCCAAATCTGTTGTTTCGGACAGAATTATAATGTCGTAAGCAAATATCAAAGTTTTTATTTCTTCTCCATGGATTTTAATTCCTCCTCCAAATTTTTCTTTTTTTTTCGTTTGCTGCTTGCTCAATATACAGATTGAATAACATCGGGGATAAGCTACAATGCTGTCTCAGGCCCTTCCCAACCACTGCTTCCCTTTCATGCCCCACCACTGTTATAACTGCCATCTGGTTTCTGTACAAATTGTAAATAGCCTTTCACTCCCTGTATTTGACACCTGCGATCTTAAGAATGTAAAAGAGAGTATTCCACGCAACATTGTCAAAAGTTCTCTCTGAGTCTACCTATGCTAGAAACGTAGTTTTGCCAAGTCTACAAATGCTAGAAACGTAGTTTTGCCTTTCCTATCTTCTGTGGGATTTCTCACATGTTCCTACATTTCTCCTGAATCCAAACTGACCTTCCCCAAGGCCAGCTTCTACCAGTTTTTCCGTTCTTCTTTAAAGAACTCATGTTAGTATTTTGCAACTGTGACACATTAAGCTGATAGTTCAGTAATTTTCACATCTGTCAGCACCTGCTTTCTTTGGGATTTTCAGCTACTTCTCTTTTTCCCTATTTGGTCACTTGTGTTATTACTTTAGACAGTGTCCCTTTTGTAGCCACATGGCTTTTTTCCTGAGCTGAAACATAGTGCTGGCTTCATATTTAGCTTTTTCTGTTTGTTATTAGGGATATGAGCAATGATGTAATATCTTCAGAGTTACCTTGTAAATTTAAATCCTTTGCATATATTTTGTTTCTTTTGTGAATGTTCTATATTTCAGAACTGTAAAATGTAATTGAAGTACTACAATATTTAAAAGATTGTTTGTCTACAGATATTACTCTGCAAACCATTGTGAAGTGCATGGCATATGGTGCTTCTCATTGATTATTTGGGCTCTCTCCCATTCCATAACTGTTTCTGTGTGTGATGTAATTTGTCTAATCTTGTCTTTGCAATCCCTATGGAAGCAGTAAACAGAGGGCTGTAACATATTCCTAAATTTATCACGTAAAGTTGCTTCTAGAAACTTGCCAAGTACACACTCCCAAGGGTCTCACAAACTTGCGACAATTTGTGCTGCCCTTCTTTGTTTCTGTTTAATATCTCCTGTAAGTCCTATTTTGTATTGGTCCCTTACACATAAGGGGTGTTCTAGGATGTGTTGTGTGAGTGTTTTGTATACAATCTCATATGTAGATTGATTGCATCTCCCTAGTGTCCTATCAAGGAACTGTAGCCTGCCACCTGCTTTACCTATGACTAACACTATGGGATCATTCTGTTTCGTACCTCTACAGATTATGACACTCGGGTCTTTGTATGACATGACTGATTCCAGCAGTGATTCACTGATATTGTAGTCATTGGGTACTATGTCCTGTTAAGTGCACAATTTTACATTTCTGAACATTTGACACAAGTTGCCATCATTTGCACCACCTTGAAATCTTATCATGATATGGCTTTCAGTGCCTTCTCTTTTAAGAAATTTATTATGTTTTACCATTTGCCATTTCAAGAATGTCTTGGTTTTGCACCTTGTATCATATTGCAAATATTTGTAAGAAAGCTGGGCAGTTAGTGATATAATCTGGACACTATTACAGTA
Source organism: Schistocerca serialis cubense (assembly GCF_023864345.2). Taxonomy (NCBI): domain Eukaryota; kingdom Metazoa; phylum Arthropoda; class Insecta; order Orthoptera; family Acrididae; genus Schistocerca; species Schistocerca serialis. The sequence continues at coordinate 118,703,937 of NC_064642.1, read as the reverse complement.
CTACAGTGCTCTGAGCTATTCTTAAATTAAAAAATATATGTAATAGAGGGAAACATTCCACATGGGAAAAATATATGTCTGCTTGTGTCTGTTATGTGCGGATGGATGTATGTGTGTGCGAGTATATACCTTTTCCTTTTCCCTCCCAAGGTAAGTCTTTCCGCTCCCGGGATTGGAGTGACTCCTTATCCCCTCCCTCAAAACCCACATCCTTTCGTCTTTCCCTCTCCTTCCCTCTTTCCTGATGAAGCAACCAGGGGTTGCGAAAGCTTGAAATTTGTGTGTGTGTGTGTGTGTGTGTGTGTGTGTGTGTGTGTAAAAAATAAGTGGTATGCCTCCTGTTTTACCAACTAACACAGTGGAATTTCATTTCTTTTCCTAGCATAGTTTTGTCTCTTGAAGTCGTATGGACAGTGTGTTAAAAAATGCACCTGTAAACAATCTTTGCAGACAACACTCTTCTTGTGATAAAGTATCCTCCTGTCTAGGTTCCATGAAAACTCATCACATAAAAACCGTACAATGTAAAATACTATTAGTTAGATATGTGTGATTACTGTAAATCACAAGAGCAATAACTTCTCTCATTTGAAGTTGATGGTAAATCCACATAATAAAGGGTGCTTCTGTGAAAATGGCCATATATGTATTATAATTATCATCTTATTAAGCCGAGAATGCTTCTTGTAAGTATTCAGGACTGTAGGACCATCCCAGTATTCGAAAAAAGTAAGTGATAGAGAGTTGTCGATTCTCAGCAAATTTCTATTATTGAATATTCACCGAAGGTAACAAAGAAACTCATGTACAACCATTTAAAAACAGTTCTTGATAAAATCCAGTCCTTTGACAGAGCAGCAGTTAGCTGGATGTTACAAAAATAGATGTATTAAAGACATTTCAGATTTGTTATCCAGATTTTTAAATCTGTTTAATCACATGTAATTCACAACTGGGAGTTTTCATCTATTGAACTAAAGCTTCATCTAGTGTGAGATTCCAGACAACATGCATGACTTTTCTATGATAGTAGACTTGGTAGAACACTGGTAAGCTACCTTTGTAATCGGTAAATGACTCTGCACATATTTGCTGACAGACTTAAATATGCTGTAATTACACACATATAGAGTGGAGTTTTGCACTCTGGTGCAAAGGTCTTCAACAAGCTCCCATCTAACATAAAGCAACAAATTGGGAACCTTTCTAGTTTGGAAGAAAATTAGATGTGACTCAGTCCAAATGTCTGAAGCTATGACACTAAGACTTCTTAATCTAGTTTACTGAACATATAACAATATTATGAGAAGGATAGATTGCTACTCATCATGTAGGGGAGACATTGACTTGCCTACAGGCACAATGAAGAGATTGCTTCTCCAAAAATAGAAAACACACAACATTCACACGAGCGCAACTCTCACCTCACCTCATCATGCATGCATGACCACTACTGTCTCTGGCTGCTGTGTGCGCACCCACAGTGGCTAGAGACGGGAAAAGGGGGGGGGGGGTGCTGACTGATGCTGTTGCACTTTATAAGGGGAAAATGTTATTACCAAAAATCTCAAAGGTCATGACCGATGTACTTTAAATTTTTGCACAATGCTCTAATGAAAAGTCAGACAAAAATGAACTATGTATTTTTATTATATGGAGAGGGGGAGAAAGGAGGAGGACAAGGACAGAGATAGGGAGGGGAGAAGGAGATTAGGACATATACTCAATCCCCCAGACATGTTAGAAATGCATGCTTTCTTTTCTGTTTTCTTTCTTTTTCGTGTAACCAGACTGTGCCACAGTAAAATGTGGCTGGGAACAGCTAGTGGATTACTAAGAACTTGCCACTAAAAAGGAGACTGAATTGTGCTGCTGACCAAATTATTTTTCAAATGTTTTCTGACTACTCCCATCAAGTTGATCACTTTCAGTTTCATTATTTCCACTTTGTTTGTTTGTTTGTGCCAGTAGAACAACATTCTAGTCTGAGCGATTCAAGTATGTTGTGGTGGCCTCTTTCCTGATCATGTTCCAGTATTGGTTTAGGAAGTCGTTTATGACAGCTGCATCAGATTTTTGTGCATATTCTTCTACTGCAGCCATAAAAAGTTGTTATCTGTTCTGTTCTTTACAGATCATGGCAATGAAGGAAGGTAACATTTTATCCAAACTGTTTATGATACACTAAGTAAAGATAGTTTCCCTTTGTTTATTAACAATACAGAACTTACACGTGTTTGCTCTGCTGCTTGAGTACATTGTCAGAAGTGTCTGCTCAGATCACGTTTTGTCACATTTTGTGAAAATGCATATGAGGTGAAGTAGAGAGTGGAAACTTGTGAAAACTGAGTGAAAACAATGCACTAAATAGCAGTTGATCGAGACACCAACCAGAGACACGAAACAGGACGAAAAATTTTGCAGAAGACACGCTGAAAAAAAAAGCACTAAAATGGATGTATAATAATACAGTTCAGTTAGTGATGTAATTTTAAGAAATAAAAATTTGACGCACGGATGATGACACACAGGTGTCGACACGTCTGGGTAAATATTTCAAAACAACCCAGTTTTTTAGTTAGATTTGTTTGACTAATACCAGCAAATGACTTAAAGTAAAGCTTTGTATGTGTGTTAGTTCCTCATAATTTTCCTTCATTTACACCTATACTCCACAGGCGACCATGTGGTGCATGGCAGAGGATACCCTGTACCGCTGTTAGTTATTCCCTTTCTTGTTCCACTAGCTAATGGAGCAAGGGAAAAATGACTGACTGTATGCTGCCATACAAATGTAGTGAGCCATGCCATTCCCGGAAGGGCATGTATCATCTATGTCAAACATAGAGCTCGGAGTAAATAAGTGGGCAATCACAGTTAGTTTGCGAACATCAGGCCACATACTGTGGGAAAGTATTATTCAACAGGTGTGGAATCTACCTGCTGGAGAACATTTGTAATCTCTGTGTAGCAAGGAGGAATGAAGGAGCTCCGGCACCAAGGAAGACAAATATGTTGTATACAAGTGACTGTTGTTATATGCTATTCGCAGAATGTTAACAACAAGAAGTCTTTGAGACAATAATTTTAGTTGGTTCCCATGTAACCTTTTGGAAAGTTTGTGATAATATACAAAGTTAATTGGGACCAATCTACCCTTCATTTAAGAAGAGAGGCAGTGTTTTGTTTTATAGCCACTTCATGTTCAGAAATCTGCACGGAAGAAAGAAGTTCGATGCTGAGGAAGAACAGGGCACAGCATAGCAGGACCCTAAGGTAATACAATGGAGTTGCAAGGCTGAATATCTACACCAATCTAATAAAGGAGTATTAAGATGGTGGTATTAGGTATAGCTGCCTGGAGTAATAGGTCTAGAACAGACCATGCTCAAGCAGTCAAAACATTGTCCCACTAGTATTTCTTTACAGATAATCATTAAACTAAAAACAAAAAATCATGAATTTAATATGTAAAATAATAATTTAAAATGAAAAACAAATATAAGTCAAAATAATTAGAATAACAGTGAACATTTAGATTATTATTTTAATTAGGTACGTTGAAAATATTCCAACAGCATATTGTGTACAGCTTATTTTCATAAAATGATATTACAAAACCATGTTTAGTGCACATGGGTGGATGTGGTGAGAAAGATCCTGTAACTTCCGTTATAAGAAAAGTTTTCATTTTTTATCAGTAATTAATGGTGGTGGGACATTTTGCAAAAATTTCACATTATTACAATAGTTGGTTATACAGTTTTAAAGAAAGTTAATTACATTTCAACTTTTATTTGAAACACAATTTTTTATATATAATTGTTTTGAAGATATTACCTCTAAACCTAATACACCAAATTACCGTTTGGATTGTGTTTTACCTCTTAAAAGGGAAATTGGGCAAAAACAACAAAATATGTACAGCACTACTTTGATCCCTTTACATACCCACCAAGTTTCATCAAGATCATTTATTTAGACCAGGGGATGACCTATTGTTAGAGAAATGTGTGACAAGTAAAGATGTGAGGGATGGGAAAGACCAACCAGGGTTGGACAGATGTGTTAGAAATCTGCTACAAAAGCAAAGAGACCTGCACTCCAAATTTAACCATAGCAAAAACCTCACAAACAAATAAGAATATATAGAATAACCAGATCACTTTAATGAGAACCCAGTTTGTACATAGCTAGGCCGATTCCAAACAAATAACTAGTGCCCCGTGCCCTGTCAGGTGTGCGCAGAAATGAACTATAAATGGGGGGGGGCAGGGGGGGGGAGAGAGAGAGAGAGAGAGAGAGAGAGAGAGAGAGAGAGAGAGAGCACCAGACATACAGCCAATCCAACCCTGTCTACAGGATTATAACAGCTACGTTGCTAATCTGATTCACAAGGTGGCACTGTCCATGGGCAGTGTGTGCTGACCTGGCTATGATGCTGCCGTCGCTATTTGATCATGCCACTGCCGTGTCAACTGGACCCTGCCCCCAGATACTGGTGCAGGCAAGTAACAAGATGAGCTGGTGCCAACATGTCTTGTCAGGTTCACGGCCAGCTTGGCACCGACGATGTAATGCAAAGTTAGCACAGTCCTTTCCCGTAGTAGGATGACAGTGAGACTGTACACCTCTGATGGCCCCTCCCCCACAGCATGGGATGGCATACAGAATCCAGAAAAGTGATGTCCATATCTTCTGGGACTCTATTCACAGGTGCACATGGAGAACCAAAAGTCCTGTCAGCCAGCACTGGGGAATAGGGCTGGAAATGACCCTGGTAGTGACAGGTTGATTACCTGGGGATGTGCGCTGGGCAGATACCTGCTCCAGGAAATTCCAACGCTGGATGGGATCCATGGGTGGTTTGGGACTTAGGGGGAGTGGGCAGGAGCTGGTTGGTGTGGCACCCATTGACCATCTAGCCCCACCATTTACTGCTGAAGATCATACATACTCAGCCCCTGATGATCGCTTGGAGGGCTAGAAAAGACATCAGCAGATTGTGAATTAGGCAAGATTGGGCTGGGTGTAGCAGGTGTGGGCAAAAATGGAGAAGGGGGCCACAAGGATGGTGGGGAATGGGAGGATCTTGAGGATGCAGTAGTCGTGTGCAGGGGCGGCAGAGGCCGATACCCCACCTGTGGGGAAAGTTGGTTGCAATGGTGGGCCACGAGCCTGTCCTCTGTCTCCACTGAAAAGACTCTCCAGCCCTGCAGGCCTTGGACAACTACCTGGGTCTTACTCATGGTGATCAAAAGTGCGAGCCCAGGTAATGGCCTCTGGTGTGTATTATAGCAATGGAGGCATCTGAGGGGGTCGGGAGAGGCAGCAGGAGGTTGCAGACTGTGTGTGCCTGGCATCTTCGAAGCAGTTCAGCCGGGCTCTTCTCGCGCAGGGACATGGACCTATAAGAACTGAGAAAATGGGTGAATGCATCATCAGCCGGGGCATCCCCTATGTATTTCTTGATCTGTGTCTTGGAAGTTCAGACAAAGCATTCTGCCTCCTCGTTCAACTGGAGTGAAATGGGGTTGTCTTGATCTGGTGGATACCGTGTTGTGCACAAAAATTGTGAAAAGTTTATGAGATAAACTGTGGGTCATTGTTGGTCGCCAGGATGGGGGGAGACCTGTGACAGAGGAGAGCCAGGTTAGGTCTTGCACTGCTGATTCTGCCGTGTCAGGAGGCAGTTTATGATGTACGGAAACTAAGGATAGGATCTGTGAGCACTGACCAGTAAGCGTCCAGAAAAGGGACCCACAAAATCAACGTGGATTCACTACCAAGGCTGAGAAGGTTCCACCATGGAGAGTAGCACTGCATCGGGATGGCTTGGTGGCTTGCACACTTAAAGCAAGGAACAATGAAATGTTCAATTCGCTATTGATCTGTGGCCAGTAGACATGTTGGTGGACCAACTTCTTCATTTGTGATGTGGACCAGTGACCAGTTGCTGGAGGCAAAGGATGTCCTGCCTGAATGATGCTGAAATGACCACGCACGGCACAGTGTGTTTCGTAGACAAAAAAATAACTCCATCAACGAGTGTCAATCTGTGGTGCAGCACAAAATAATTATGAACGGGATCTGATGTATGAGCTGCAAGCTGTTCTGGCCACCCATGCTTTTGCTAAATACAGTGCCACTCCTGGCTAACACACAGAATCAGGCTGACCGTGTAGGTGAAGCAGGAGCCAGTAATAGGGAACTCACCCATTGTCTGTTGAGTTTCGTCATCAAAGTATAGACAGAGAAAATCATTGTGGTTGAAGCTGGGCTTGAGACACATAGGAAGGCAGTAGAGGGCGTCATCATTTGAGTGTTGAGCTGTTGGGCGAAAGTGGGTCACTTCGTGATAACCACTGAGGAACAGAGCCCAAAGTTGAAGTCTGTGTGTTGTCTTGCCTGGCAGATGTGCCACGGGCCTAAAGATGGAAGCTAAAGGCTTATGGTCCGCAACCAGGTGAAACTTGACACTATAGATAAACACATGAAGCTTCTTGAGTGTATAAATAATGATGAGGGCCACCTTCTCAATTTGCAAGTAATTTTTCTGTGCCAAGTTGAGCATCTTCGAGGCAAAGGCAATGGGCCTTTCCAAACCATCTGTAATATGGCGAGACAGTATGGACCCCATGGTGTGCTGCGGTAATTGGTAGCCACCATAGACTGGTGACCCATGCAGTATGTGGCCATAAACAGTGTGGAACACTAAACATGTTTCATTTTCTGAAATATTTGTTTACAGATATGGGTCCAAACAAATGATGCAAATATGCGACTATGGCTAAATATGCTGGAGCCTCTTCACATTAGTAGGACTTTGGAGGGCCTCTGTAGCCAAAATATGACTGCTCATTGGCTGTATACCCTGACAGGAACTGACATATTCCCAGGTATTCAATAGAGGGTTGGAAGAAAACGACTTATCTACATTACGCTTGAGATGTGCATCCCACAGTTCTGTAACAGAAGCTGTAGGTTGCGAAGATAGTCCTCAGTGGCTGGACTGTGGCAACAATCTCATCATGGTAGTTGATACAAGGAATTTGCTGCGTGAGTTGTTCCAAATAATGCTGAAAAAGAGCCAGAACGCTAGCAACTTCAAGAACAAACCACAGTACTGTTAGGTGCCATATGGCTTATTGGCAAAAAGCAACTGGCGTGGCTGACTCTTCATCAGACGACAGCTGCAAATATACTCCTGACAAATCCAATTTCGTAAAATACTGCACATCACCAATTTTGTCATGAGTTCTTCCAGTCATGGAATGGGGTACATGTCGACCAAAGACTGCAAATTGACCATCACTATCAAAGCAGAGCTTGCCCATTTGTTTCTTAATAATCGGTAATGGCATAGCCCATTGATGGGACAGTATAGGTTCCATAACACCCTACCTAGTTCTTCTTTTACTTGGTCACTCCTGGCCAGGCAACAGAAAGGGAAGGGGCAGGGGTCAAAGGAGGTTGTGCACCATTTTTGAGGGTGATATGTGCTGTGAAATATGTGGCCGTGCCTAGCGAAGGCAAAAAAAGTACGGAAAATTCCTTGCACAGGCATCCAGTTCTCGAAAGGGCGCAAGGTCTGACTAAATTTACTGAATTGGTGGCTGTGCTTCTGGAGGTGAGGAAAGCATCCAAGCCAAACACATTTTCGTAAAGGCACTGTTCACCACAAGGAATGTCAATGAACACGCTGCCAGTTTGTTTGTCATCTCTGTTGTAAATTGTGCCAGAATAGGAAATTGTTGTAGGTTATAACTGGCAAGATGGCATGAAGTGGGAAACAGCAGAGGCGAACCGAGACACAGGTAAGTCTTAAGAGTTCAGAAATGATGCTGCCGCATCCATATCCATATACAGTGGAATGGGCATATTATAGGGAAACACATTGATTAACAGTTTTGTTGAAACAATTGCAAAATTAATACATGTGAGGCTAATAACTATAATGTCCTTAGGCTGAGGGTTTGAAGTCACAGATGGAACCGACCAAGAGTTGCACACGTTTGCTAAGTGTCCTTTCTTTCAACAGTGCTCTCCTATGCTGAAGGCAGGATGACGGAGCATATTGAACAGAAAAAGTAGGACAGGAAGGCAGGGGCTTGCGGAAGTTTGTCCACCGCTCCCGAGCTTGTGTGGAGTGCAACAACTGGAGCTGCTGTACTACTATGAGTTAAGCCCCTGAAGGCGTGATGAAACGTGTGCCTGCTGTCACTCGAGTGACATCAGCCCAGGAATCTGACTGACGGCCTGTGGTCCGGGAAACTTCAAATGCTTGTGCTATCTTGGGTACTACTTCTCGAGAGGGGGCGGGGGGGATGTCTTAAAAGTGCAGTGCCCATTGGCAGATCTCTTTATTGGAGCTGACATAATGATAGTGTCCCGAACCACTGTGTTTGCATAAGATTCCTTAGATTGAGCAGTAATGAAATGACCCCTTCAACTTATACATTGCATCTCCACAGCCCAAGTCTGATAAGATTGACAGGGTTGCTTCCTGCCCTGATAAAACTCCATTCTCATGGAAACCACATGGGTATGCTTGTGATAATATTAAGTCAGCAAACAACACATTTCTTGAACGATAGAGGCACAGGATCCTGAAGGGAACATAACTTCCCTAACAGATGGTTCATTTAGGGAGATAACCATGACAGAAAGAGAGTTTTAAGAGTGTCAGTGTCTGTTACATTGAAGGCCATGACGTGTTTCTGTAGGCATTTCTCATATGATTCTGTCTTTGGCAGCTTCGTCATAAGTGGGGGAAGGTGGTGGATAGGACAGAAAATTTTGAGGCCACATTAACGGGCCTGTCAACTCCCTTTCCGGCATGGCCTTGTGTTTCTGCTGCATTTCTAGCCTCCTTTTGATTTCCAGTTGCTGCTGTAGTAAACTCTGAAAAACAAGTTCCAAGGATGCACCTAACTCCATTGCAACTTTGTCAAAAAAAACATGAAGAACGAACCATACTTGTTGCCATTTGCATAGCAACATACACAAGTAATAATGCATAGAGTAACCAAATCACTTTAGTGAGAATAGGGTTTAGAAGTTCTATACAAATTCCATGCACATAGCTAAGCAGAGTCCTATATCATAACAAGTGGCCTGAGAGGGGAGTCAAATGAACACATGAATGAAGCATAACAGAATGAGAGAGAGGCCCCCCCCCCCCCCCCCCCCCAAATTCCAGGATTGTAACAGGTAGGTTATTAATCTGCCAGAAGGTGGTGCGGATGAGTTAAATTGTAACAAGATGAATCAGTGTCACATGCCTTGTTATGTTTGTGGTCAGTGTGGTGGTGGCACAGTAGATGTGATAACATAGGGTTACCGCAGTTTCGATCTTATGTTAAAACAGTAAATGGATTGAAGCCATCTGTCCAGACATTGTGACCATAATGACGTTGAAGTGGAGGGTGATAGAGGGAAGGCTGTCAGGTTAAAAACTGTTTCACTAAATAAGTTCATACTATGATTCCTCCATTAAATTGTTGCATGAATGTCAACACCACAGATATCGAAATGGGTGACCATGGGATAGAAAAGCTACTAAAATTACTAAACAGTGGAAAGGCCATTGGATCTGGTGGGGTACCAGCACAATTCTACATGTAGTATGCAAAAAAACTTGCTCTGTTTCTAGCAGCAGAGTACTGTAGCTTGCTGGAAGAATGAAGTATTTCTAATGATGGAGAAAAAAAGCACAGATCATTCCCATTTTCAAGAAGGGTTATTGAACAGATGCACAAAACTATAAGCTTCATATCTCTGATGTTTGTCTGTTTTATTTTGGAACATGTTTTATGCTTGTATGTTATGACATTTCTGTAGGAATCAACATGTGAAATTTAACTTGCTCTGTTTGTCTACGAGATCCAGAAACAATAAATACTGGTTGATGCTGTGTTACTTGATTTCTGAAACCTGTTAGATACAATTCTGGACCAATTCATAATGAACAAATTAAGACTGTACACAGTATCAGACCAGCTGTGTGATTGTATTGAAGAATTTCTGGCAAACAGAACACAGCATGTCGCTCGAAGTGGAGAAGAAAACTTCAGACGTAGATGTAACATCAGGGTTATTCCAGGGGAGAGTTGTAGGTACATTGCTTTTCGCAGTACATGTAAATGACCTGGTGGGTAACATCAAAAGTTCCATGAGGCTTGCCATGGTGATGCTTTTATATACAGAGAAGTCACAACACCAGCAAACTGTGTCAAGCTACAGAAAGACATACATAGGTCTGATGCTTGGTGCAAAGATTGGCAGTTGATGCTCAGCATAAACAAATACCATGTTCTGTGGATAAATAGGCAGAAGGATTACACGATTGCAGAACAATTACTGGATGTGGTCACATCCATAAAACATCGAGGAGTATGCATATGGAGTGATTTAAGGGGAACTAAATGGAGGTTTGCCAACAATTGTTCTTCCCGTGAACCGTTCATGAGTAGAACAGGAAAGAGGGGGGAGTGATAGTGGCATGCAAAGTACCCTCCCCCTCCTTTCCATCCCCCTGCCACATACTGTAAGGTGGCTTGTAGAGTATACATGCAGATGTACTCTCTGTGAAACTGAATTGGTATTTCATCTGGAACTGACAACTTATTTGTTTTCAACTCCTTCAATGCTTTTTCATTATCAGGGATGCCTATTTCTGGCATCCATAGGCACGTTTGCGTGGTGGTCAAATGATTGGATTCCTGCAATACTCTGTGTGAATGATTTTTCAGAAGTGAGATGTAAAACTTCAGCTTTCCTTTTGCTGTCTTCTTATGCCACAACAGACATATCTACAAGTGAATGAATAGAATCCTTCGACCTTCTTAGTGAGTTTATGTAGGACTAGAATTTCCCAAGATTCTTGGCACTATTTTTCTTTCACTAACATATGACAATGGAAGTTGTGTGCTTTGCACAGACCTTTCATTGGTGCATGGATTTCTACTAACTTTTGTCTGTGGGTATTTCAGCATTTATATTTGAACAGTGTGTGCTACAGTCTGTTTTATTGGCATTTTCTAAGTTTTGTTATTAAGTCATGGTGGTTCTTTGCGTCTTTCATCCATTTACTTAGCACGCTTCTCCAGAGTATGATTTACAGATTTTCAATCCTTTCAAGGTCTGCTATTGTCATTTCAAAGAAATCTTCTAGATCTCCATGTTAAGCTTGTCTGGTACAGCTTGTAACAATGTGTCTGATCATCTGATGTTTATTGCCAGTGTCACATTGAGATGATGTAGCCTTTCCTGATTGGTGGAGGCCTTCTGCACAGATGCCATGGCCTGTACAAATTCTGTTAGTTGTTTTCCAAGCACATTGTGCTAATTCCATTCCAGCTGGTCTTGTGCTGGGTCTTAAGAGTGTCTCATATTCCTCATGGGCAGTATTTTCCCTTGCTTCTGACCATTTCCTGCTCATGTTGGAATCCACTGCTTGTGCCGATATTGACAATGTGATAGGTGACTGCCTGACTTAAATCAGCTCATTTTAAGTGCAGGCAAGTGAGAGTGAATTGAAAGCTGAGGATTTTTAATTAATTTTTGATATTCCTTGAGAAGGGCATTCTGTCTTTGAAGATCTGGTGGCACAATGTGTCATAGAGTTGGTAGCCAGTGAAGAGGGGTAGATCTGATGCAAGCTGTATTGCCCTCATTGCTGTGGTTGGCTGAAAATTGATTTCTCTCACATGTGAAATATTTAAATCACACAGAAACAAAGTAGATTGTCTGGGAAGTCTTGGTGGTAGAGGATATGACCATTAAAAGTGACATGTGGCTTTGCATTGGCCATTCCACAGTTAAAATAAAGCAACTAACTTCTGCCAAATTCATGCCAAATAAATTAACAAATGATGGGTTTTTAAAGTATGCTAGTGGCAAGGTAGTCAATGCCTTCTCTGCTTGATAGCAATGGAAATACTATCAATGACAGTGCTGTGAAATCAGAGTCACTAAACACAGCCTTTCAAAATTCCTTCACCAAAGCAGAAGAAGAAGAAGTAAATATTCCAGAATTCGAACCAAAAACCACTGCCAGCATGAGTAACTTAGATGTAGATATCCTCGGGGTGGTGAATCAACTTAATCACTCAGTAAAAGCAAGTCTTCTGGTCCAGACTGTATACCAGTTAGGTTCCTGTCAGAGTACACTGATGCAATAGCTCCATACTTCACAATCGTATACAACTGCTTGCTCAACAAAAGATCTGTACACAAAGAATGCAAAGTTGCACAAGTCACACTAATATTCAAGAGTAATCCACTAAATTACAGGCCCATATCATTAATGTCGATATGCAGCAGGATTTTGGAACATATATTGCTTTAGAACATTATGAATTACCTCGAAGAAAACAGTCTGTTGACACAAAGTCAGCATTGATTTAGAAAACATCGTTCTTGCGAAACACAACTAGCTCTTTACACACCCAACGTAGTGCGTGCTATTGACAAGGGATTTCAAATTGATTCCATATTTCTATATTTCGAAAAGGCTTTCGACACTATAACACACAAGCACCTTGTAATGAAATTGGGTGCTTATGGAATATCGTCTCAGTTATGTGACTGGATTAGTGATTTCCTGTCAGAGAGGTCACAGTTCATAGTAACTGACAGAAAGTAATTGAGTAAAACAGAAGTGATTTCTGGTGTCCCCAGGTTAGTGCTATAGGCCCTCTGCTGTTCCTTAACTATATAAATTATTTAGGAGACAATATGAGCAGCCATATTAGGTTGTTTGCAGATGATGCTGTCATTTAATGTCTAGTAAACTCATCAGAAGATCAAAACAAATTGCAAAACGGTTTGGAAAAGATATCTGAATGGTGCAAAAATTGGTAATTGACCCTAAATAATGAAAACTGTGAGGTCATACACATGAGTGCTAAAAGGAGTCTGTTAAACTTCGGTTACATGATAAATCAGTCAAATCTAAAGGCCCTAAATTCAACTAAATACCTAGGAATTACAATTATGAACAATTTAAGTTGGAAGAACATAAGGAAAATGTTGTGGGGAAGGCAAACCAAAGACTGTTTTATTGGTAGAACACTTAGAAAATGTAACAGATTTACTAAAGGTACTGCCTACACTGTGCTTGTCCATCTTCTTTTGGAGTACTGCTGCATAGTCTACCTGATAGGATTAACAGAGTTCATCAAGAAAGTTCAAAGAAGAGCAGCAAGGTTTGTATTTTTGCGAAATAGGGGAGAGAGTGTCACCGACATGATACAGGATTTGGGATGGATGCCATTAAAACAAAGGCGTTTTTCGTTTCAGCTGAATCTTCTCACAAAATTTCAATCACCAACTTTCTCCCCCAAATGCGAAAATATTTTGTTGACACTGACCTACATAGCTCACATGTAAAGATATAGGTGTTCGTTTTTCTGCTTGCTGTTCAAGAGTGGAATAATAGAGGATTATTGTGAAGATGGTTCAATGAACCATCTGTCAGGCACTTAAGTGAGGTCTGCAGAGTATCCATGTTGATGTAGATGAACTTCCTCAACTCTGTTTCAGAGAGATCAGATGTACATAAGTTGAAAAGAACTAGTGCTAAACCTTAATCCAGGAGAAGACCATTATTAAGTTTCTGTTTGCTTAATTGATTGCCGAGGACCACTTAGATATGTACCTCTCAGATGACATGTTATTTGTGAGCCTATTAATGGTTTGACACTGTATAACACTTGCAAGTTTGTATAGGAGTCCCTGTTTCCATAATATATCATAGGCAGCTTCAAGGTCAACAGAAACCACTGATGTTTTAAGTCGTCATTGAATTCCAGCTTCTATATGTGTGATTAAGTTAAGAACTTGGGTCTGTAGTACAGCTTCTGTGAGGTCTCAGTCCTGCTCGGTAGGTGGGAGTAACTCATGGATCTTTGGACTGATTCTGTTAAGGATAAATTTTTGTAATAAAAGCTTGTAGCAGCAGCTCAGGAAGGTGACTGGACGATAGCTAGCAGCTTTATTTGCTGGTTCAGCAGCCTTTAGTATAGCTACAATTTTTGTTCTTTTGATGGTTTTTGGAATGTTTCCTGAAAGCATAAATTGGTGAAGTAATCACTAGCCATGTGTGTGTCTTGTTTCCGCGATTGATGAGGAGCTCTGGGTGTACCCCCTCAAATCCTGGAGCCTTTATTATTATTATTATTATTATTATTATTATTTCTTTTTTTTTCATTTCTTTGAGTGCTGCATTGATCTCATGTAAGGTGAAGTCTTTGGAGTACTCTGATGTATTGGTGCCTTCTGCTTCATGTTGCTGAATTCGTTCTAGGTCATTCTTGTATGTGTCTTATATGAGAGTGCTCTGAATAGGGAAGTTGCAAGATGGGTGCTGCAGGGCAGATGAAGGAAAATTTCCCATTTGAATGAATTAAGGAGTTCTTTAGTGGGGTTCGCCATGTAAGGTCAGGCAGTGTCATGCAAAAACAAAATTTTGGACGTCACCTTTCCTCGGTGTTAGTTTTGAACTGCTCTTCCAAGGCTGTGCAAAGTTTGACAGTACTGGGCAGAATTTATGGCTGCTCCACATTCGAGAAAATCAGTAAGAAGCGCACCTTGCCTATCCCAAAACGCTGTGCCATCAACATGTTTGCAAACATTTTCTTGGTTATTGGGAGGGACCTTGTGTGCCCCCACTCCATGGACTGTAATTTTGTCTCGTAATTGACGTGTTTCACCCAAGTCTCATCACAGGTTTCGATTTGATCCCGTAATGAATCATCTTGTTTGTGGTAGGCCTCCAAAATTGTCAACGTTGCTTCCATACGCTGCTCTTTATGGTGCTCTGTAAGCATTTTGGGCACCCATTGTGCACAAAATTTGTGGTAGCCTAGCTTTTGAGTGACAATTTCAAACCACAAAGTCCATGGAACTTGTGGAAAAGAAAGTAAAAGCTCCGTTATTGTGAAGCAACAGTTTTCATGAATTGTTTCATCAACTTTAGTGACAGGATTGTCAGTCACAGTGCTCAGGCGTCCACTCTTCTCTTCATCATGAACATTAGTTCTGCCATTTTTTAGCCGAATGCACCATTTCTGGACGGAACATTCACTCATTATGTTGTTTCCGTACACTTCATACAGTTCACGATAAATTTCTGTAGGTTTTAGGTTTTTTGCCAACAAAATCTGTATTGCAGACTGCACCTCACAAATGGCGGGATTTTCGATTGCAGTGCACATTTCAAATTCGAATATTGAAAAAACCAGATGCGCAGAGACGTTCCCACTGTCACAGATGGATGCCGACTGAGCTGCCGAGCACGCACATACCAAAATATACGCGATCGGTGCACGCCTAGCGGCGTCAGTCAGAAACGCTCCCTACTTTCTGAATAGCCCTCGTATATTTGATTCTGTTTCGAGCTGTGATCTGATTTTTTGGGAATGTATCCAGGTCTCATACTGTTTTTATATTAAGAACCAGGCAGAGAAAATAATGTCATTTAAAAAGAAATGTTTACATTGGAGGCACTTTCTTCGCAGTTTAAAATCCTGGCCCTAGCGTATCTATACATACTTAACTTGTTTCACAATGCAGCATTAATGGCCAATCCTATGATATAAAAGCAAGAGTCACGTATATGACAATTGTGTAAAGTTTGGTGATCAAAATCCAGGGTAATTATAGAATCCAGGGGACTTCTCTCTCTCTCTCTCTCTCTCTCTCTCTCTCTCTCTCTCTCTCTCTCTCTCTCTCTCTCTCTCTGTGTGTTTGTGTGTGTGTGTGTGTGTGTGTGTGTGTGTGTGTGTGTGTGTGTAATGTGGCTCCAGCAAGTTAGTTTTAAAACTGCTGACAAGGGACCCACGAACCGTAATTGCTGAAAATGTAGGCAGAGAAGGTATTTTATGGGATAGAATTTGCCTGTTGTCTTATGGTAGTGAGTGTACAAAGAGCTTTTCATTGTAAGTTTCATGAGACACCACCACTTTATACAACAGTGTAGAGAAATGGTACAGAGAGGGTAAAGGTTTGTGCAATGCAAAACATTTGGGGCACCCAGACATGTCAGGACAGACATTTGGCCATGTGAGGGATCTGATGGTCTGAAGTCCCACAGACTCTATCTATCAAGCTAGTGCAGAATTTAACAGCCAATGGTGTGGAAAATCCTTCGTAAGTGTGGTAAGAGTGAAGCTGTACAAACTGCAGCTTCTGCAAACCATAAGCTATGATGATAAATTGTGCCATCTGCAGTTCTTTATTGATATGCAGAATCATCTTGAAAATGATGACTTCACAAACACATTAATCTTCAGTATCAAAACCACTTTTCATTATTTAGGGAAGGGAGCAGACCCAACATATTCGTATAGGAAACATGTACTGTTGAAATCATCTGGAATTCCAAGAAAATTGATTTATTCTGTGCCTTGTCTAATAAGACAGTCTATGGATCCTCATATTTGGGAGGATAACAGTTCTAATACCTGTCTAGCCATCCAAATTTAGGTTTTCTGCAATTTCCCTAAATTGCTTCAGGCAAATGCTGGGATGATTTCTTTGAAAAGGGCATGCATGATTTCCTTCCCCATCCTCTCACAATCCAAGCTTGTGTTCCATCTCTATTGACTGCACTGTTGGTGGGATATTAAATTCTAGTCTTCCTTCCTCTTCACTGAGAAAACTGTCAATGATATCACGTATCTTGATGTGTTGCAGTTGTGACTTATGCCACAACTTGAAACTGATAACAGGGATTTCACCTTTCAACAAGATGGCACCACACCACATTTCCGCAATTGTGTATGCCATTAACTAAATGGGACATTGCTACATCACAGGATAGGTGTGTTGCAGTTGCTGACCTTGTGCTATTTCATTGTGAAGTTGCCAGACTTGATGCTTTGTGATCTTTTTCTTGTGGGGTTACATCAAGGATAGTGTTTATGTTCACCAACTGCCACATAACCTGGACAACTTGTGACATTACATCTTAGCAGCTGTTCTTAACATCACTCATGACATGCTCTGCCAGGTATGGGCAGAATTAGACTACTGATTAAAATGTGTGCTGTGCAATGAAGGGTGGACACACAGAACATTTATAAACATTGTAAAAAGCTGTGAGAGTTTGTACTTCGTATACTGTTTCATTTGCTATGTTGTGCTTGGCCATTTATCTGTATCAGTTTTTTGAAGTATTTCATGGACTTTATAGTTAGCCTGTATATAGCCATCTTTCAGTGGACTTCATACCAATCAGACCAATAATATAAATGAAAGTCAAATTCAGACAACTATTGTTTTATCAGTGCTTCTACACTGTTAAGCAATTTCAAGAAATTGTGGGGATATCGACTGTGATATGCATCACTGGCGAATGAGGAGAGAAACATCTGTGTATGAGTCAAAGACTTCAGTGTATTATGAGCTTTGATACATAGTGGATATGCTATTGTATCGCGCTTTGTGAAGAAAATATTTGTACAATTGACCACCTTGTCTCCATTATTGGAGTCCCATCAGGAAATACTTCTATAAAATAAAGTTCTAATGCTTTAAATCAGAGTATTATATGAGGCTGGTTTGATAAATCTGGTAAAAAAGGAAGAGAATTTTTTTTTTCATAAACAAATCACCTTACTTCCTGAGATAGTCTCCTTTGACGGTTATACACTTGGTCCAGCAATCTTCCAGATTTTTCATCCTATGAAAAAAATACTTTGTCAAACTCTGCAGATTACTCATTGACTGCAATTGTCACTTCATCATTTCACGAAAATTTCTTCCCATCAAGCCAAGTTTCAAGTTAGGGAAGGGAAAGAAGTCACTTGGAGCTAAGCCTGGTGAATATGGTGGATGAGGAACCAGTTCAAAGCCCAATTCATACTCTTTCACCATTGTTATTGTTGAAGTATGGGATAGTGAATTGCCCTGCTGAAAGAACACTTTTTGGTGTGTCAACCTTGGTCCTTTTTCAGCCAACAATGAAGCTAGTAGAGTCCAGTTATGGTTCTGCCTCTTTGCAAGTAATGTGTGAGGGTTATTCCTTGGGAATCCCAAAAAACTGGCCACCACCTTGCCAGCTGACAAAATACTCTTTGCCTTCTTCGGTGAACTTTCACCAGTCTTTGTCCATTGTTTTGACTGCCATTTTGACTCTGGTGTGTAATGATGGATCAGGTTTTGTTAAGTCATAGATCGGCTCAAAAGGTCTTACAGTCTGTGATTAAACATCACCAGACCTTGTGTTGAAATGTTGTGCCATATGTGCTTTTGGTCGACTGTGGGCAATCATGGCACACGCCTTGCACACAGCTTCTTCATAGCCAATTCTCCCATGCAGGATATTATGCACTCATTCAGTTGAGATGCCTACAGCCTCATCAGTCTGCTGAATTTTTTTTCGATAATCTTGCATCACCATATCATTGAATTTGTCAATGGTTTCCTTTGTGGTGACCTCAGTTGGACGAGCAGAGTGCACTTAGTCTTTATTACTTGTCCAACCACTTTTAAATTCATTAATCCAAAAGTAACTGGTCTTTTATGATGATGCAGAGTCTACATGAGCTTCTTCCAAATTTGATTTGTGCAGCAGTCCAACCCTTCAGATGAAAATGTTCAGTAATAGCACAAAACTCGGTTTTCTACATTTTCAGTCTGGCCAATTCAGATGGATGTCAATAATGAACTATTCAGTGTACATTGTTGAAATTCCTTATGTGATCCTTGGAATAATCAAGCATACCAACCATGAAGGTACAACAAAAATGAGCCATTCTTCCATGGAAATTTGCCAGATTTATGAAACCACCCTTATATTTGTATGTATGTAATGTACATGTAAGTATTAAGGATATGTTTGTGGGAATTCCAGATGGCTCAGTATGTCCATTGTAGTTTTTTTATCCTATAATGGTTGTTTATTCTATAAGTCACAAGGTATGTTAACTTTTCTTGTACTAAAATTGCCTATCCCATATCAACCATAGAATTATGTACTTAATAGATTTGTAAGAGGAATAATTTATTTGCTTGTATATTCACTCATTCCATCATTTGATATTTACGGTTGATACATGTTGAATCATTACATGTAGGCTCTGACATTTTCTCTGTACGGTGACATTTACAAGGTGTACTCTACTATATAAACTATAGAGAGAACAGATTACAGCACAATAAGAATATGACATTTTGCAGTGTTTTAAGTTCTCCCTTGAAGTTTATGACTAATTCCATAATGTTTAAATTAACATACATTCATATGTTTACCAAATTGAATGAATCCTACTTCCGTTTTCATGCTGTTGTGTGTGTCATATTTTTGGGTTTAACTTCCAACAATCAGAAAATTCATTTAAGGAATAAAATGGATCTTTATGCAGTATTTATGTGGCTGTATGCTTAAAGGAGTTAATGTTCTTTATTTGGCTGGTATTGTTTGGAAGATAATCCATGTATCCGCATGTATATTATGCTTTTCTCATAATGACCTGTCATGTGTTGAATCACTCTTAGTTTCGAACAACTTCTTGTTCCTTATTGATGTACTTCCTCATTTTCCTTTAACTGGCTAATGTTTTTCTTAGTGTGTATGTAAAAATATCTAGAAGTTTGAATTTTGGTCTGCAGCTCGTTCAGTGCTCCTCATTGGTCCTTGTGTGAATAGCCATCTTCTGTATGATAAATACTTTCTTCATATTTACTGAGCTTCCCCATAACTCTGTTCTACATGACATAATTGATTAAGAGTTATAGAGTAAAACCTTTTAAGGGCTTCCATACAGTAGATCCTTGTTATTATGAAACTGGATGAACCGAAAACTTAGTTAACCCGTACTAGCTGTTCGGGTCCGGTCGAAGTACACTGAAAAATCTACTGCTTATACTGAATTTCAGATAATTTGTACTGCAAACTAAAATTTGATCTCAAACTTACAAATTTCATATCTTATTTTTTGTGTAAACCAAATAAGTATGTACTTATGTAGTGCTGTGCACAACAGTATTTTACATTACACTTTTCACACAATTTTTCTCACTGTACTGTAATTTTGCACCAGTGGCCAGATCACTTGCTTGCTGATCGTGTGTCACTTTGCACAGCATTAGACCCAAGGGCAGGGGAAAAGAGGAATTGCTGAGCAGACCATACACAGCACGACATGCAACAACATATTGAGCTTGCTGACTGTTTGAAGACAGAGAATAGACAAGCACTTCATTTAATGGAAAGAGCAAGTGCACGAGACCAGTGAAACATGAAGAAATGGAGGGTTTGTGGTTCAAATGGTTCCAACACATGCACTCACGGATTCCATTGTCTGTCCCCATGCTTCAAGAATAGGTTCAAAATTGTCCAGGAAAAGGGAATTTCTGGGTTTGAATATCAACAGTTATAGAAAGGGTAGATTGCACTCACTGTGAAGATGACACATTGAGTTGTAGACAGCACAATTAAAAAAAGAAAAAAATGGTTACTCATTAAACCTACAGCCAAAGCCTTAATCAAATAAGGAAAAACCACTCTTGCTTTCACACAAGTAAACATACATCACACACACACATGACTGTTGTCTCTGGCTGCTCACACTAGACTCTTTGTTAGTGACCATAGCAATTGAAAAAAAGAACTCAACAGTCACATATTTTTACCCAAAAAACAAAACAAAACAAAAAAAACTCATTAATTCAAACTTTGTTAAACCAGATTGGGCTATTTTTCAATCCCTTGAAATTTGGCTAAATGAGGGTCTACTGTACTAAAAGTTTTGGCTAACTACCATAATGCATAAGAGACTGAATTTGATTTACTACTTATGTTGTTGATGTGCTTCATTAATGTTAGTTTATCATCAAGGTGGAGACCCTTCTTTTCCAGGGTAGTATCCATTTATTATTTCCAAACCGACTGTCTAGCCTAAATAAAGCTCTTTCAGCTCTGTTTGTAGCTTCTTCCAGATCCACACCCACAGTTAAAATATTGATGCCATCCAAAAATAGGATGGATTTCTGTTGAACTTCATAAGGAAGGTTGTTAATATATACCAAGAAAAGCAGTAGTCATGGAACTCTTCCCTGTGATATACCATTTAGAATCTTCCCCAAGTCTAAGTAATATTTATTAAAGATTAAATGGATAGCTGATTGGTTGGACACACACATCAGATGTCCAGCGATCTACATGTTGGATATCTAGTGGCCGGATATTGAGATGAACAAGGCTACAGAGCATGTCATAACATGTATGTCTGAACAAGCTTGCAAAGATCATATGCAGATGTTCAGGTGAATTTTGACAAATTCGGGTATTGTCATTCATGAGTGAAGTGCACTAAAGATGATCTTAAGTACCGGTACTAATATAGTTTCACTTAGGTTAAACTTATACATGTAAATATAATGCAAATACCTTGTGCAGCATCAAGGACAAATTTTTGTATCTTATTAGACAATAATGATCTGCAATATATTACACCACTTCTGTTAGTTATGTAAACTGTATATGTACACAAATGACATCAATTGCATTTTTTAATGCCTAAAGATGGATAATAAAATAAATAAACAAATGAGGTATTGAGCGATTGACTTAGCTATTAGATTTGTTGGGAATTTGATCACTTTCAGTTGTTGTTATTTGAGGTTATTACTGAAAATAATTTGTTAATTACAAGATAAATTTAAAAAAATGTCCTTTGGGAATATTCTAATATAAACAGTGATAATAAAAAGTTTGTTTTTGATGCTGAGCTCAAATTTCACATTTTGGAGTTCTCACTTTCACTTGTTACTTAATGCTTGTACTGAAAATAATTTATTGAAAGATAAATTACGAAAAAAGCATTGGTAAAAAAACCTCACCTGTTCGGGTATATTTTATATAAACAGTGACAATAATGAAGTTTGCTGTTTGTTTATGGTACTGAGTTCAAACTTCTCATGATGGAGAGGGAAATAGCTTTTGTTTTGAATTTTTTAATTAAACTGATCAGTGAGGTATGGGAGGGGGTAATCAATAGTGACACACATCACTATCCAGAGAGCAGAATAATATCTATTACCTATGAGCGTGTCAAAGAAAGCAGTGTGTTCTGAGTCATGATATGATGTAGGCATGTTGATGTACCATGCTTTGTGAATAAAGTATTAGGTTAGTACATAAGTTTGTACCATTTTTCTTTTGCATGTTGGTATTCTGGTTGCTATGGGTTTATTTATCAATTGTCAGTGTTGCTATTTGAGTTTACGTATTGCCATTTTGAGCTGTGGACACTACAGAATGGAGTGCCAAGTGGAGAAAACATAACATTTCCAACATATTGCTCTGTTCTGAGTTCAGTACAGGGGTGACACAGTGACGGCAGCCACAAACATTTGCACCGTGTATTAATCCACAATGATGCTCATCAGTGCACTTGAGAACTGGTGAATGTGTTGAACTGTGATCATTCCATCATTGTCCAACATTTGCACTGGTGGAGAAGGTTGAAAAATTAGTTGTGTGGGTACCACATTCTCTAAGCCAAAATCACAAAAATCAGGAGGTGGAAATACATGCATCTCTACTAGTTTGTCATCAGTTGGCTCATGGACGACATGACCATTCCTATCCTGCATCATTACTGGTGATGAGAAATGATGTCTTTATACTAAGACAGGTTGAGCCCAAACAGAGCAGCAGCTCTCTGTACAAAAACCTGTGTGCATCCATAAAAGATAATGTTATGCATCTGTTGGAACAGCGACAGTGTGGTGTACTGCAAATTGCTCCCCGAGATATAACCATCACTGCTGACATTTATTGTCAACTACTGAGATGTCTTGCAGGTGAAAACAACAATGACAAGGAAGACTGTGTGAAGAGATGCTACTTCACGATAATGCCTATCTGCATTTTGCTGATCTGACAGAAAGCACTATACAGGAGTTGGGTTGGGAAGTCATTCTGCACCCACCTTATTCACCTGACCTTGCACCCTCAGATTTTCTTCTTTTCCGCTGTATCCAACAACTTAAAGGAACTTTCTTTGCAGATGAAAATGTCCTCTGAACATGGCGGGTGAGTTAATCACCTCAATACCAGAAGTTGCAGAATCAAAAAATTACCCCAGTGTTGGCAGACTGTTGTAAACAGTGAAAGAGAATATATTATTTATGACTAAAGTTTCTGTTATGTGTACCTTTTGTGTTTATTAATAATATGAAAAAAACACTACGAAGTTATGCAACCAGCCTGTGTATTCACCATCAAGCTTCTCAATTCTGTGTATGTGTACATTCTGTGTCACCTGATAGGGAAATACTTACATAGTGGTGACCTTGTGTGAGCCGCAAGATGCATCATGCAAGTTTTTGTATGAATCATTTTAAGTCATGTTAACATTGTGGCCATCTTTTGCTGTAAATGCAGCTCTGGAAGCTCCACAGAACATCATGTGCTGACAGTGCAGTCAATGTGTAGATCACTGACCTGTGATAAAACACAAGTTTACCATGGCTAAGAGTCCAGTGTTTTGACTGACCATAATCAAGCCATGTCACAGCCATTACCTACCTCACAGACTCTGTTCCCAGCGTAAATTGCCACCTTTACGACCAGAACAACCCGCTTCATGGTTCACTGCCATGGAGTATGTATTCAGTTCATTAGGCGTTCCAGATGCTGACATCCGATTCGTCAATGTGATCTCGGTCATCTGGTGGAACATACCAACCTAATCAGTGTCATTATATTAACACTACCTACCTAAAACAAGCATGATGCAACCAAATCTGCACTGTCACAACTCACAGAAAACTGAGCTATCTATGATGAACAATAGGATGACTGAATACTGTCTCAGCTTTGGTGATGACTCTGGGCTATACTTGACATTAATCCCATGCTGCATGCTGCCCTTTTGACACTCTGGATTGCTAAACTTCCACGACAACTACAATTGGCTGTGATATCACATGAAGCTGAATCCCTGGAGGAACAGTTGACTTAGACAAACAGAATATTTACAATATTACTGCCCAGCCAGAAAATCAACAATGTGAATTAGTCCACACCATGCAGTACATGACCATTGCCGGACTCCCTGCTGATTGATCTGACTCAATCCTCCACAGATACGCATGAAGGTGATGTCACTGCCTCCTGCCCAAAAGGAACAATGAGAAGCCTACGCACCACATCAGCATTACCTGCCAACAAAGTCACAGATGCTGCAGGTGCCTCAAGGTCGCAGCTGTGCTGGTACCATTGCCAGTCTGTCACTACCGCATGTAACTGTTGAGCACCTTGTGCATTCCCACACTTCATGCATGGGCTGCAGTATGCACATTGGCTTGCTTTGGACTGTCAAATCTCTGACCATCACTTAAGATGACTCAAGCACACGTGCCCTTGATTGCACATCTGGGATCCTGATTGTACATATTCGCCCTCAATTCAAGAAAGCACTTTTTGGTGGACGCCAGATCTGACATCAACTCAATACCACTGAAGAGGACATTGACATTTGATGAAATGTCAGCACCCACAATTGCTTGTGGATAATAAATCAAAGAGTACACTGCACGGATCTACCATATGTACCTTACAACTGGCTCCTCATCACCAACTCGCCTGGATCTCATGGAACCTGTAATGGGAATCAAATTCCTGCATCACTTCCATTTCTCTCTGGACGTACAAAATGCTATGCTCCTGTACCACGATACAGGTTGCTGCATTCAAGGGCTGTTCACACCAACAATTTCATTCTTACACAACATAACGCACTGCCCATTATGATGATTTCACATACGTCAACACGTTCAGGGAGTATGTCATTACATCAGAAAAACTGTCATTGGCAGATCAGCATTATAACAATTGTCGTGCAGCTTCTAGTGCTTTCTGTGCCAGGAAGATGATGTTCATACGGCGCATCAAGGACACATCCACTGCTCGGTCTAGTGCATGAGGAACCCAAAGTCTTCCCATGCACCTGCCACTCCATATAGCTCAAGGAGGCGGGCACAGTCTTGTTCTCACCAACTGACCATGACTCTCTGCCCACCCTGCTAGTAAATGCATGGCCAGTGACTCGGAGCACATGGCAAAAAAAGGCAGCACTTCAATGACCGGAAGCTTTCTCGGTCTGATTTCTGTTACACCTGTCTGGATGACATTCTCATTTTTCGGCTGTGCCTGAAGACCATAACTGACACCTTGAACTAGTTCCTCATGCCATAAAATATGGGAGTGTTATGCATGATGAGGACAAATCCTCCCAGTTATCAAAAACGGAAGTTACGTTCCTTATCACATAGTTTGTGCTGCAGGGATGAGACCGACCCTAGATCAAGCCAACACCATAAGACAGCCTCCCCTTCCCCAAAATTCCCAGACTTGTCATAAGCTTCATCGATTCTTAGGAATTATGAACTTCTATAGGTTCTCCTGCTGCAAGCATCGGCTGTACAAGCACCCCTCACCAATGCACTGGCAGAATCTAACATGCAAGGGACAAGGAAGATTGGATGGACTCCAAAGATGAAGGATGCATTTGAACTCACTAAAGACTGCCTTACATATGCAGTCGCATTGGCCCACCCCATCCCAAATGCACAACTCCTAATCATCACCAATGCAAGTGACACTGCGATTGGTGCCGTACTGCAGTAGTTAGTGGCTGGGAGGGGGGGGGGGGGGGGGGCGGCACAGCCCCTTCGAGTCTTCTTGCGAAAACTTACATCCTCTCAGTTCAAATAGTCAACATTTGACAGAGAACTTCTTGTCATTTATGAGGTTGTGATCTACTTCCATGAAGATATTGAAGATTGACATATTATAGTGCTTAGAGACCTTAAACCTCTTGCCGATGTCATATGCCGTCCATCGGAGGACATCAGCCCCCCAATGCTATCAATGCCTGGATATTTTGTCCAGTATTGTATCGACTTCCACCACCTGACGGTCTTACCACTGACTACTTATCATGAATCATTTTCATTTCCCTCCATTTTGATTATGAGGAGCTAGTCACGAGCCAGTGCAACAATGTAAGCAATGCAGAATTGATGCACATTGATGCTACCAACCTACAAATTGGACGGTGCACTGTTCTGAGCAGTGAAACACCGATCTTCTGTGATGTCTCTCTTAACATGTTACAACCTTTGGTGCCACAAAAAATGCATCAAACAATTTTTGACTAACTCTGCAGGCTGTTCCACATAGGTGTACTGTGCCAATGCAGCAAAGTCACAAGACATGCACAACCACAATTAGTCCAAAAGCTTGCTTCCACAATGTCCACATCGATCTCTTCAGTCCTCTTCCAGAGTTAAAGGGATTCAGGTATCTACTCTCAACGATAGAATGTCCCATTGGGTGCAAGCGGTCCCCCTCAAGGACATCATGGCCGAGTCTACAGCCCACACCATTGTAGAAACATGGATAGTGCATTTTGGCACACCAGACATAATAATTGCAGATCAAGGCTGCCAGTTCAAGTCAACACTCTTTGGCGCACTGTGTAACCTTTGTGGAATCAAAAGCAACTGCACTACAGGCTGTTGCCCCCAGAGTTAATGGGCTAGTCTAGTGGTGCAATAGGACTCTCAAAGCAGCCCTCATCTGCCTTGGCAGGTTCTGGACTGAAGCATTATCATGGGTAGGACTCGGCATCTGAAACGCTTTGAAGAAGGAGCCTTGTCCCTCGCCGAGATATTATGTGGCAAATCCCTGGTGCTTCGTGCTGAGATCATTCTACCCACACAAGACCTTGAGCAAATGGACCTGCTTGCACTGGTTCAGGGGCAAAGTTCTCTCACATTGCAAACACGTCACGTTATTGGATGACGTGGTCCAGTTGGCACTGTAGCCACTGTACAGAGGACCTTTCAAAGTCCTGTGTTTGGCATTCTAATTAATGATAAATCAACAAATGCTTCAATTAACCGCATGAAATCAGGCTGGTTTCTCCTGGAGAACATTGTTCCAAATGACAATAACAACAATGGTTACAACCAGCCACTATCCAGTGCGTAGGCAGCCAACTCCCAATGCAACACACCCTGTTATCATTAGGCTCGCTCCCAGAACTTCAAACCAGATGACATTACTGTCAGACTCATTGATAATGACCTGTGCCAAATTGCCTGCAATGACGACAAGCTCACGTGGTGTTGCATGCATGCAATGGTTAGACTTTGGACATATTGACACGCATCGCTGGCCAGAGAGCAGAGGAACATCTGTGGGGAGTTACAAACAGCAATGTCTTCAGAGTCAGAATACGATGTAGATGAGCAGATGTAGTTACAAAAAACCAACTAATAGAAAAACCTAACCTACCTTAAACCCAATGATATATACATATTTTTAACAGTATTCCACCTATGAAAAATCATTTGAATTTAAAACATCCAGATAATTTCGATGCAATTAATAAAGTTAGAGCCACTGATGTACCTACACAGTTGTTAGGCACCCATGGTACAAGTTTGTTTTCCAAATTGACAGAAAAGCAATTGACTATGGCAGAATCATTTTAAAGAAGGTTGCTTTTGGATGTAAATGATGCAAAAGTGAAAATAATCATTATTTTGTAGCAGAAATGATTCCACTAAACAATGCATCATTATCAAAGGAAGGACCAGATTTACAAAATTCATAGAACAAGTTTTGCCCCACTATAAAATTCCAAGCTTTATATACATTTCCCAAAATATAAATCCTTCCATCTACAACAGAATTTATGAAAAAGAATAAAAAGAAGCACTTCAGATGCTCTCACAATTACACAGATGGAACACAGAGTTCTTTCTATGAAACACTGTCTAGGTTCTGGCACTGGAGAAAATATAGTAAGGAAGCTTGATACTATCACAGATCATTGGGAAATTGACCAAAGCAAAATACATTTACTCATTCGTTATAGTGGCAGTAACATAGTGAAAGGTGTTTGAGCAGCTAAGTAGGATTCTGGTAGATATTTCACCCATTCGCTTTGGAGGTTTGTAACTGAGTCATTGAAGGTCCAGCCTGAAATTGGAATTATCACTACTGGTTGACATCTCATAATGTACTTAAGTCATTCAAGCTTAGCTCAAGAAAAGAGTTAGCAATTCCAAAGCAGCTAACTTAACCCAAACATGGTGCAAGGTACCAGTATGAGGTGGAATCCCATCCTTTATGTGGTAGAGCGCCTGTTGAAACAAGACCAGACTATGTCGCTGAATGCAATATGCATACTAATTTGATATCTCATCAGTGGTGTTTGATGGAACAATGCATTAAGCTTTTAAAGTCATTTGCAGAAATTACAAAAATAAATTCTGATCTCTCCTGTATATCTGAAGTAATAACACATGTTGTGGCATTAAATAACAGTTTAAATAAGGACAAAACAGCACCAAGATCCCTTGAGTTGCCACACGATGGCCTCGTTGAAAGTTGGATTAGAAATCTGTTTCTTCTCCTTAAATGAAGATCAAAATTATTGGATTACAACATGTCTAGACCTAAGACTTGGAGGTTGCTAATGATGAAAGAGCTTACCAGAAGATCCTTCTCATATTTTGCAAAGAATCTTCCAATGCCTGCTAAAAGAAGTAGAAGAGATGAATCTGAATCAACTTTTACTTGTGAAGGTCGCAACATGATCTGGGATTGCTTTAACAAGGTGGCAAATGAAAATTGGAATAACAGTCAGTGTGAGAATCAAGAAACGTTTGCAATTGTGGCAAGGGTGACTGTCATTTGAAGACAGTTCAGATTGAAAGCAATCTCAAGCCTTATATTTGGTGATCACCTAATGTTATTCTGTTTGAAACTGAAACTCAGTTCTGGTGAGATTGCACATCAGCATACTCATGTGAAGATGACAGCCAGTTGGTCCATTGAAATATTATGTCAAGATGACTAAATTATCCAGCTACATACCTGAGAAGAGTATCAATGCAAGAACTTATTGGTTTTGTTCACAAAACACTTGACAGGAAATAGTAATTGGGGTGTTCCGCAACCTGTCAAAAGCTTTTGATTTAGTTAACCACAAGATTCATTTTGAAAAGCTAAAATTCTTGGGTATGAATGGCACAAAATTCAATATATAAAAACTTACTTAGTGAACAGGTATCAGAAAATAGAAATATTAGATGAGGAGAGTAATAAATATTAGAGATGAAACAGATATCTCGCAACTATCTGGTTTCTGGACTATACAGCCTAATTTTACCCAGTTGGATACCAATTAGTAGGTCAACATGTGGTGGATACAAGAGTTCAATAAATTATGAAAAGTTCATAAAATTGACATGTGCAATGCTCCAAACACAAATAAAATCACAGTATGTTCAAATCAAAACACCATTTATTAACATTTTGACAAAATAATAAATTATTACTCATACTGAAGTAGAGGCAAATTATGGTGAATGAATGCAAATTTCTCTGCATTAAGAGGTGATAGCCAATTTCACTTGTGTTCATAAACAAGGCCAGTTTTGGAGGAAAGTCTTTCACAATATACAATGTTGCAAGGTGTTGAAAGAGAATTGTGATAAACTTTGCTAAATTCAGGCACTGTGTTGCATTAAAACCCTCTGAGCAAGTCTTGGAAGACCCAACAGTATCAACTGATGACCAAGTCATCCTCAACCAGCTGGCATCACTGGATGTGCATGTGAACTAGTAGCACACTTGTGGAAAAAATAAGCAGAATGATATACCACTAGCAGAACACTAATTAAAAGAAACCGCTGTGCTTAATGAAGACTGTTGTTGTTGTTGTTGAAATAAGATAAAATTGAATTCCACATCTTACTTAAAGGGAAATCCTTATCTCTATTAATAATATTATCAAATAATCAAAATTCAGTAGATTTCCTTAGAACACATTCCTGGTAGCAAGAAGAAGGAATGATCATTTGTGCCACATTACATATCATCTTATGTCCCTCATTAAGACAGTGTTCTGCAATTGCCAATTTCTCTGTAAGTGTGACAGTGGTGTTCTATGCATCAGTGTGGGTAGTTTGGCCAGTATAAGCCATCCCATAGTGTTAAGGAATATTGTATTCTCTGGGTTCCTTCAGCCCCAAGTCATCCTGTACTGATCCAAGAAGGGCTTAGCCAGTGATATACACACATCAAAACAAGTTTGCATCACCTCAGTTCTGAAAGTTCAGGAACCTGTACAGAAAATTGGAATAGAATCAACATAAACATTATTTCCGCCATTTTTACTGCTCATGAAAACCACACACTGCATGTTGTAGCACCATACAGTGAGACCTTCATAGGTAGTGGTCCAGATTGTTGTACACACAGGTACCTCTAATACCCAGTAGCACGTCTCGTGCATTGATGCATGCCTTTATTCGTCGTGGCATACTATCCACAAGTTCGTCAAGACACTGTTGGTCCAGATTGTCCCACTCCTCAATGACGATTTGGCGTAGGTGCCTCAGAGTGGTTGGTGGGTCATGTCTTTCATAAACAGCCCTTTTCAATCTATCCCAGGGATGTTCAATAGGGTTCACGTCTGGAGAACGTGCTGGCCACTCTAGTCGAGCGATGTCATTATCCTGAAGGAAGTCATTCACAAGATGTGCGTGATGGGGGCACAAATTGTCGTCCATGAAGGTGAATGCCATGTCAATATGCTCTCAATAGGATTGCGCTATCGGTTGGAGGATGACATTCACGTATTGTACAGCTGTTATGGCGCCTTCCATCACCACCAGTGACATACATTGGCCCCACATAGTGCCCCAAAAACAGCAGGGAAACTCCACCTTGCTGTACTTGCTGGACAGTGTGTATAAGGTGTTCAGCCTGACCGGGTTGCCTCCAAACATGTCTCTTTGAAGGCATATGCAACAATCATCAGTGAAGAGAATGTGATGCCAATCCTGTGTGGTCCATTCGGAATGTTGTTGGACCCATCTGTACCATGCTGCATGGTGTCGTGGTTGCAAAGATGGACCTTGCCATGGACATTGGTAGTGAAGTTGTGCATCATGCAGCCTATTGTGCACATTTTGAGTTATAACACGACATCCTGTGGTTGCACAAAAAGCATTATTCAACATGGTGGTGTTGCTGTAAGGGTTCCTCCGAGCCATAATCCATAGGTAACGGTCATCCACTGCAGCAGTAGCCCTTGAGCAGCCTGAGCGAGGCATGTCATTGATAGTTCCTGTCTCTCTGTATCTCCTCCATGTCCGAACAACATTGCTTTGGTTCACTCAGAGACTCCTGGACACTTCCCTTGTTGAGAGCCCTTCCTGGCCCAAAGTAACAATGTGGACATGATCGAACCATGGTATTGACCATCTAGGCATGGTTGAACTACAGACAACATGAGCCGTGTATCTCCTTCCTTGTGTAATGACTGGAACTGATCAGCTGTCGGACCCCCTCCATCTAATAGGCACTATTCATGCATGGTTGTTTACATCTTTGGGCAGATTTAGTGGCATCTCTTAACAGTCAAAGGGACTGTGTCTGTGATACAATATCCACAGTCAATGTCTATCTTCAGGAGTTCTGGGAACCGGGGTGATGCAAAACTTTTTTTGATGTGTGTAAATACTCTTTTGATGTCATATCTTCTTAAAATTATTGAAATTTTCCAGGATGTACTTGCAGCAAAGGGTAAAAAAAAGTAACAGATTTGGTCAGTACAACCATCGTCGTAACTGCCGTCTGCTTAACGTCTGCTGTGCAGTGAGCTACCTTAATTTAAGTATTAACTGTATTTTTCTTACTTGTCACTTCTTCTTCCGTGAGCTTTTGCTTTTAGGAAGCTTTAATTGTCATGTGCTAGTAATAGTGTCCCATAGATTTCGTGTTTGTTTTGAATACAGTCAGAGAGCGTCCCTTTAGTCAACCATGGTGCCAGTAGTGCTAGTGTTTGTTTTCAATACAGTCCAGAGACAGGTAGTGCTATTTTCATTGTTTTCTACAAGAAGTGGCTAGCAATCACAGTTTAGTCAACAATCAGCCACCTTTAGTGAATTAGCAGTCTAGTTAAAAGTTGATTAACTCTCTACAGTAAATTGATTTCTTAGGATGGATAGGATGTGTGACTGCTGTGTATAGATGCAGGAGGAGCTGGCCACTGTTTGCGAATGGCTGAGCGTGTTGATGGCCACGGTCAGCTGTCTTCAGGCTGCTGCCTCAGAGTGTAGCGCCAGTGGGGAGTCTGGTGCGTCACGTGGTACACCCCAGGTCTTACACGCTTCGCCCACGGTCCCTGCTGTCGAGACATCTTCGTGGGTACCGGGTGCGGTTGGGCCACCCTCTCCCCAAGGGGAGTGGCGGGTTCAGCGGCATTCGCGGTGCACGAGGCGGAGGGTAAATGTGGAGGCTGACCGTGTGGCATCGCCCGCTCTGCCTGTGGGTGGACATGTGGCTGCTCCTTCAGCAAGGTCCGAGCAGGCACACGGGGAGAAGGGTTTATTAGTTATTGGGAGCTCCAACGTTAGGCGGATGGTGGAGCCCCTTAGGGAAATAGCGGAAAGGTCGGGGAGGAAGCCCAGTGTTCACTCTGTCTGCTTCCCGGGGGGTCTCATCCGAGATGTGGAGGAGGCCCTGCCGGCGGCGATAGAGAGCAATGGGTGCACCCGACTGCAAATTGTTGCTCATGTTGGCACCAGTGACTCCTGCCTTCTGGGTTCAGAGGTCATCCTCAGTTTGTACAGGCGGTTGGCGGAATTGGTGAAGGCGGAAAGCCTCGCTCGCGGGGTGGAATCAGAGCTAACTATTTATAGTATCGTTCCCAGAACCGATCACAGTCCTCTGGTTTGGAGCCGAGTGGAAGGCTTAAACCAGAGTCTCAAACAATTCTGCGGAGGTCTGGGGTGCAAATTTCTCGACCTCCGCTCTCGGGTGGAGAAATGTAGGGTCCCCCTGAATAGGTCAGGCGTGCACTACACGCCAGAAGCGGCTACAAGGGTAGCGGAGTACGTGTGGAGTGCACATGGGGGTTTTTTAAGTTAGAGAATTCCCTCCCTAGGCCCGACAAGACGCCCCCTGAGACGCAGCAAGGTAGGAGTAGGCAAAATGCAACAGGGAATAACAATATTAATGTGCTAATAGTAAACTGCAGGAGCGTCTATAGAAAGGTCCAGAACTGCTCTCATTAATAAACGGTCACAACGGACAGAAAGTTGGCTGAAACCAGACGTAAACAGTAATGAAATCCTAAACTCAGATTGGAATGTATACCATAGAGACAGGCTGGACAGTGAAGGGGGAGGCATGTTTATAGCGGTAAGAAGTGCAATAGTATTGAAAGAAATTGATGGAGATCCGAAATGCGAAATAATTTGGGTGAAGGGCATGGTTAAAGCAGGCTCAGACATGGTAATTAGATGTCTCTATAGGCCCCCTGGCTCAGCAGCTGTTGTGGCTGAGCACCTGAAGGATAATTTGGAAAATATTTCGAGCAGATTTCCCCACCATGTTATGGTTCTGGGTGGAGATTTTAATTTGCCGGATATAGACTGGGGGACTCAAATGTTCATAACGGGTGGCAGGGACAAAGAATCCAGTGAAATTTTTTTAAGTGCTTTATCTGAAAACTACCTTGAGCAGTTAAACAGAGAACCGACTTGTGGCGATAACATATTAGACATTCTGGTGACAAACAGACCCGAACTATTTGAAACAGTTAACGGAGAACAGGGAATCAGCGATCATAAAGCGGTTACTGCATCGATGATTTCAGCCGTGAATAGAAATATTAAAAAAGGTAGGAAGATTTTTCTGTTTAGCAAAAGTGACAAAAAGCAGATTACAGAGTAACTGACGGCTCAACACAAAAGTTTTGTCTCAAGTACAGATAGTGTTGAGGATCAGTGGACAAAGTTCAAAACCATCGTACAATATGCGTTAGATGAGTATGTGCCAAGAAAGATCATAAGAGATGGAAAAGAGCCACCGTGGTACAACAACCGAGTTAGAAAACTGCTGTGGAAGCAAAGGGAACTTCACAGAAAACATAAACATAGCCAAAGCCTTGCAGACAAACAAAAATTACACGAAGCGAAATGTAGTGTGAGGAGGGCTATGTGAGAGGCATTCAATGAATTCGAAAGTAAAGTTCTATGTACTGACTTGGCAGAAAATCCTAAGAAATTTTGGTCTTATGTCAAAGCGGTAGGTGGATCAAAACAAAATGTCCAGACACTGTGTGACCAAAATGGTACTGAAACAGAGGATGACAGACTAAAGGCCGAAATACTAAATGTCTTTTTCCAAAGCTGTTTCACAGAGGAAGACTGCACTGTAGTTCCTTCTCTAGATTGTCGTACAGATGAAAAAATGGTAGATATCGAAATAGATGACAGAGGGATAGAGAAACAATTAAAATCACTCAAATGAGGAAAGGTCGCTGGACCTGATGGGATATCAGTTCGATTTTACACAGAGTACGCGAAGGAACTTGCCCCCTTCTTGCAGCGGTGTACCGTAGGTCTCTAGAAGAACGTTGCATTCCAAAGGATTGGAAAAGGGCACAGATCATCCCCGTTTTCAAGAAGGGACGTCGAACAGATGTGCAGAACTATAGACCTATATCTCTAACGTCGTTCAGTTGTAGAATTTTGAAACACGTATTATGTTCGAGTATAATGACTTTTCTGGAGACTAGAAATCTACTCTGTAGGAATCTGCATGGGTTTCAAAAAAGACGGTCGTGTGAAACCCAGCTCACGCTATTCGTCCACGAGACTCAGAGGGCCATAGACAGG
Source organism: Schistocerca serialis cubense (assembly GCF_023864345.2). NCBI lineage: Eukaryota > Metazoa > Arthropoda > Insecta > Orthoptera > Acrididae > Schistocerca > Schistocerca serialis. The sequence goes on along the minus strand of NC_064642.1, from coordinate 118,669,206 downwards.
GGTTCACAAGTAGATGCCGTGTTTCTTGACTTCCGCAAGGCGTTCGATACAGTTCCCCACAGTCGTTTAATGAACAAAGTAAGAGCATATGGACTATCAGACCAATTGTGTGATTGGATTGAAGAGTTCCTAGATAACAGAATGCAGCATGTCATTCTCAATGGAGAGAAGTCATCCGAAGTAAGAGTGATTTCAGGTGTGCCACAGGAGAGTGTCATAGGACCATTGCTATTCACAATATACATAAATGACCTTGTGGATGACATCGGAAGTTCACTGACGCTTTTTGCAGATGATGCTGTGGTGTATCGAGAGGTTGTAACAGTGGAAAATTGTATGGAAATGCAGGAAGATCTGCAGCAAATTGACGCTTGGTGCAGGGAATGGCAATTCAATCTCAATGTAGACAAGTGTAATGTGCTGCGAATACATAGAAATATAGACCCCTTATCATTTAGCTACAAAATAGCAGGTCAGCAACTGGAAGCAGTTAATTCCATAAATTATCTGGGAGTACGCATTAGGAGTGATTTAAAATGGAATGATCATATAAAGTTGATCGTCGGTAAAGCAGATGCCAGACTGAGATTCATTGGAAGAATCCTAAGGAAATGCAATCCGAAAACAAAGGAAGTAGGTTACAGTACGCTTGTTCGCCCACTGCTTGAATACTGCTCAGCAGTGTGGGATCCGTACCAGAAAGGGTTGATAGAAGAGATAGAGAAGATCCAACGGAGAGCAGCGCGCTTCGTTACAGGATCATTTAGTAATTGTGAAAGCATTACGGAGATGATAGATAAACTCCAGTGGAAGACTCTGCAGGAGAGACGCTCAGTAGCTCGGTAAGGGCTTTTGTTAAAGTTTCGAGAACATACCTTCACCGAAGAGTCAAGCAGTATATTGCTCCCTCCTACATATATCTCGCGAAGAGACCGTGAGGATAAAATCAGAGAGATTAGAGCCCACACAGAAGCATACCGACAATCCTTCTTTCCACGAACAATACGAGACTGGAATAGAAGGGAGAACCGATAGAGGTACTCAGGGTACCCTCCGCCACACACCTTCAGGTGGCTTGCGGAGTATGGATGTAGATGTAGGTTCTGCTCAAAAATGGCTTTAAGATGGTCCAATTTCTGTATTGAATTTTCTGTTTTGTAAATAGCATAGGCTCTCCTCACCAAAGTCTGCAAGACCACAGTTGCTTTGGTGTGGTGGATGACAGCTAGTTGCATGAAGATAACAATCAGTACGCATAGGTTTATGATATACACTGTGTCACCATGCCCCAAAATCCCACCGTCATTTCTGTGAACCAAAATATCAAGATGAGGAAGTTTTCCATCCTTTTCAACTTCCATCGTAAATTTGACAGTAGGATTAATAGAGATAAGATTTTCCCTTTAACTAAGAAGTGGAATCCAATTGTATCTGATATTCAACAACAATGGTCTTTGTTTTGATCAGCAGCTTCTTTTCATTAGTATTGTCTGCATGAATGGCCACCAACAAACTGTGACCAAGAAACAGCTGGACCACCCAGTTGCTGAGCGTGCTGCCTGACACAATGTCCTTCATACAATGTAGGCTTTCACGGCCGGTGTTGTATTCAGTTAAAACTTCCGGGCTGAGAGGCCGTGGTCGATGTATAAAGGAAATTTTATACATTGACCACGGCCTCTCAGCCCGGAAGTTTTAGCCGAAGACAGTGTTCTTCATTTCAGTGACTGCTTCATAGCCTCTCATTTGGACCCTTCCTACTAACACCAACTTTTCTGAATTGCGTGGGGGGGGACTCTCCCTGAAATATATCCCATCTTCCCGTAAACCTCCTGGCCTCGGTCTTCATCAGTCATCGTCCTTTACCCACCTGTTCCCATTCCAGCACTACACAGCCCTCTGTTCTACCAATGCACCCACAGTTTTTTTTTACTTCTTTTCCACTGCCCTGCCCCCCTTCTTTCCATCTAGCCTCCACACTGCATCTAGCTGCCCTACTCTCTCTCCACCTCGTCCCTCTATGCTGCTACAAGCAGCACTTTATTTCCTTCGCCCTCCCCCTCTCCACCCCAGACTCCTCCTTGCTCCCATCATCCAGACTACTTCTCCCATCATGCACTGCTGCTTGCAGTCTGGCCTCAGCAGCTAGAGACTGTGGTCATGTGTGTGCGAGTTGCATTTACATGTTTATATGGTTTTTTGTCTAGTTCTGATGAAGGCCTTTTTAGCTATAGCTTTTGTTTGACTGTCTTTTGTTGTGCCTATCTGTACTCAGCATCACCACTATATGGTGAGTAGCACTCTATCCTTTTCATAATATTGTCAGAATATGTTCAAATTTTTTTTATATTAATGCTATTATACTAACAGGTCAGTAGTTTTCATGTTATATTTAATCACCTTTTTTGTGCATGGTAACCACCAGCAATTTTAAACTCTCATGATACAATCCTCATGTGATGGCTTCGCTAATCATGTCAGTCAGAGGGTTAACAATCAATTTAGAAGATAGTTAGATAATATTATTTGGAATACCATAGCTGCCCTTGGTCTTGATGTTATCAACTTATTTATGATTTTTGTTATTCCTTTCTCACTTGTTGGAAACAGGTATATGGAATTTCTTAGTGGGCATCTTTTCTGTAGTAAAACATTTATAGCACTTTTTGGAGTTGGCATATTCTTTGTTATAAGAGGTGATCAAAAGTTTTCAGTCGAAGGAAGAGTCACTGTGAGCATTGAGGCAATCATCCTACTGATGCTCCAGATGAAGATACCCAGATGTAGGACTAGTCGACCCTCCGACACCTTTTTTAAAGGACTGAAGGTGTGATAAACACATGGGGAGAGATCAGGTGTGTAAGGCGGATGCTGTTTTGTGTCCCAGTGCTGTGAGTCTAGCCTACCTAATTGACCAGCATTTTGTGTCAAATCGCGACCAGCACAGAATCTTGTGCACTATTGCACAGTGGTGGTTTCCGAAAGACAAGCTGCCCCATAGACATTCTTCATTGTCTGATGGATGCCTACTGGTGTTTGTCCTCCAGCATCCAAGAAAAGAATAACAGTAAGTTTGCCCTGTTGGGATGTATTTTGGTAATAAGATTGCATGTTTCCGCATTTACCGCACAGTCGCCAGATAGATACAAATGCTATGCTAATCCGTTGCCTACATGTTGGTGGTTATATATCTTCATTGGAGTTGTGCTACATTGCTTAGATGCTGCAGCACTTCTCTCAAATGGAACTTTTTGATTGCCCCATATAGATTTTTGCATATGTTTATGAAATAGTCATTAAATGCTTTAGCTATAGTTCCTGGGTTTCTTTGTAAAGAATTATTTCAGCTAATTTCCTTGTGGCTTTGGTCTGTTCTATTTCTCAATTTATGATCAATCACACTGTTTTTGCCTTATCATCTGAATTGATAATGACCTTTTCAATATCCATTTCTTTGCAAATTTTAAGACTTTGGTGTAGACTTGTTTATATATATTCCTTGCAGTACCATTGAAAGTACAAGCAATTGGTTTTATATGTACTGATTCTGTGTAGTACTTTAAACCTTTTGCTTGAAACAATGCTGCCCTTTGTTATACATTTGTTTTGTCTTTCTTCATTTGTTTCGCATATATTTTTGATAGAGAATGGCTCTTTAAAATATTCAGAATATCTAGTTATGAAGAAACTAAAATTGTTTACACTGCAGTTGTCACTTTGGATATCAGTCTAGCCTTCATCAGTCAGATTATGGTTGAAGGTGCTTATGTTACTATTATGCATTGCTTTGTGTTTACTGTAGTGCTTCCTAGGCTTCAAATTTTATTCTACAGAGGGTACCTCTTCTCTTTGATTAGACTGATAATTCTCAATTATCTACATATATGTTGGTGACAATATAGTCTATAGGAGTAGCACTGTTTGTAGCTGTTCTAGTACAGTCATTGACTGTGTTATGTGAATTCTATGAGGTTGTGGGAACAAGAGACTGACCAGTGAAGTTTATTCCTCAGAAAAGTACCTGTTTGACAGTGAAGTGTTCTGTTCTGTTGACGTCCATTGTGGATCTGCCTATACTTTTTACAGTATTTATATTGCATCATGGAGCTACTGTTTCTAGTTCATTCCATTCAAGAAACTGAAGAAATTAAACAGACAATATGTTATTAAATTTAATGCTCATCAATATTATTTCAACATGTCAATATTTCGAACTTGAAAAACAGGAAGTGGCAATTTTGTGAATAAAGGGATGTGGCAATTTTGTATTGTAACAAATGTTATTCCTGCCAAGATAGGTGATGTGGTGAAGGAAGATAATACAACTCTGTATTGTACTGTAGTGCTGTTGTATAGTGATGTCGAAGATGTGGAGATTCACCTGGCGATGATGAACAGTGATGTGTTATACAAAATGTGAACAGAACACATTCAGCATTTGATAATGAGCTGGACTTCCAATTGTAATTCGAGTAAATAAATGTCTTTAAGTATATGTGTGTCTGATTTCTGATCTACAAGGTTGTTAGTGAGTAAATATCCTCTTAAATTTGGATAGCTTACCCTGTATAATCAATATTACAATTAGCACATGGTATTGTATTGTAACTATCTTTGCAACTGCTAGCCTTATTTACCACACAAGTTAGTTTTTCAAAAATGTCTTAGTGCTACTATCAGGCGAACAGAAAACATTAATGATGATGTATCTTGCAATATTAATTATAGTTTCAATTGACGAATGCTTGAAATGTCTTTCAGTATATACAGCTGCTACGATTTTTATAATCTGAGCAACAAAAGTGTGATTCCAATGAAAAGTTTTGCGTGTTACACAGAAGCCACGGTTCAGTCGCCACGGTTCAGTAAAACACACCACTGTTGGACTATCCACAGCACCCAATAGTGCTTGTAGGATTAAAACTTTACACCTTAAAGACTGAATATTTTGCTGCATGACTGATAGTTCTTTTTTTAGTGATTTTGACTTTGACATGCTTGTCCATAAAAAGAAATCATTGCTTTTGATACTCACTTTCTTGTTTCTGACTGACATATGAGTACCAGCAGTATCCTTCCTCTTGTCTGCAGTGGTGGCTGTGACTGCAATTTTAGTGCTGTCAAGGTAGCTGCTGGTAGCTGCAGGGACCTGTGAAGTTGCCTTTGCAGTGTGAACCAATTCAGCTGTGTCATTTATTTTACCTGCTTCTGTATTTGCTACACAATTGATTTTTTTCTGATTTCTTCATTCAAACAAAATTACATCATATCTCATATATATGGGGATACTAGATACTACCACAGCTGCATGCTTTAGCGTACATGACCTTAATCAATCAACCCCTGTAGGCTTTTCTTCACTATGGGATGTACAGAAAGCAATGTGTGAATGAATGACTAGAATAAGATAACTTCTTTAGGAGACCACTCACAAAAGAAAACTTGCTAGCTTTCAAGTGAAAGTGCACACTCGTTCTCTCTCTCTCTCTATCTGACACACACACACACACTCTCTCTCTCTCTCTCTCTCTCTCTCTCTCTCTCTCTCTCCCTCTCTCTCTCTCTCTCTCTCCCTCTCTCTATGCCCCTACAACATGGCATCAGCTGATGCACAAAGCCAGTGCTGCAGTATGGCTGATAGACTAGGTTGGAGTTGGGAATGTATCAGGTGAGGTGGGTAGAAAGAGGCAGAAAGAGGAGCTGGGGGTGGGTGGCTAGTGGCTCAGAGGGAGGTAGCCAGTCTGCTGGCTAGGAATGCAGGAGAGAGGGATGGCAAGTGCACAAACCAGGCATATGATGCATGGGTGTAGGAGCCGGTGGAGAGTGGTGCACACTGGAGGTGAAGTAGAGACATGAATTTGGGAGGAATGATAATATAGAGAGAGGGAAAACTGTGGGGAGGTTGTGACAACATTGGGTTACCAGAGATTGTCGCCAGGACAGCTGGTTGGAAGCCATACTGACACAAAAGTGGACTAGTGTTTCCAGCAGAGTTGATATATGACATGACTACTTTCACAAGTGCTGCACCCCCTGATAGGATAGGATAGGATAAGCGTGTAACAGGGCTGGAGCAGGAAGCGCCACCTGGATAAATTTGGGAACCTGACTGATCCACCTATACAGCGCTTCCTACTTTACGCTTCCTACTCCATTCCTGTTCAAAATGTCATTTTTTTTTCAATATATGTTTGTTAAGTGCTATTTTGTTCTAAGTACTCTATTACATGTCCCTAGGCTTGATCTTGATCCAGGTACCTAACACAGAGAAAGTCTTTCAAATATATGTTAGTAAATGTTGCATGGTCTTTGTGCCAAGCTATGCTTCCCTGTGGAATTCCGTAATTTAAAATATATGAGAATCAGTTTTTGTTGACAACAGTTCTACTTGCTAAAAACCTAACACTGTGTTTCTATGCTTACGTTATCACAAGTAAAATGTAGAGACTCAGTATTAATGGCACTTGAAACAAACATTTCATTTTGTTGAAAACTGACATTTTTGAGACCATGGGTACCGTATATAAAAACACGTATTAATGCTTGTAAAGAAGAAAACAGCAATCAGCCAGTGTTTGCTATTTATTTATGCAAATAGCACTGTTACCGTTTTCGAACTGATTGCTGTTCACATTTATATTACATTTGTTGTTGTTAATGTTAACTGTTGGAAGGAAAAAACTGGTAGCAACTAGTGTCAACAGCAAAGAAATGTAATACATACATGAACACCCATCTGAAGATGAACCTATCATTTCTAAATAGAACAACAAGCAAAAAGTCAAACACCAAGAATCCCATCCATAGAAAATATTTTGATCCTTTTTTTCCATTAGAGATGCTAGTGCAAAAAGTAGGGTAAGTGGTCGAACAAAAAATGATGTGTTCTATGTAACTAATTTTAGATTGCTCCATTAGAATGTTCAATCACTGTACAGTAAATGTAACAAGACAGAAATAATGTTAAATGATCTGAATGATATTTCTGCCCTATGCTTTATCTAACACTGGATTACACAAGATGTGTCAAGAGTTGATGTACCTCTGCAAGCATGTATTGCACAAAAATATTTATTCATGGGGACACCTGTCTATGTGTTAAAAAAATGTTGAATTCAACAGTGTAACTAAATGTCACAATCTGTTCAGTAAAAATGATTATAGAACTGGCTATATTTGAATCACCAAGGCAAAATACAATTATTATTTGTATGTACAGGTCACCAGATGGAGACAAAAAAGTGTTTTCTAATCGCACGGAGAAATATTTTCTTCCAATTATAATGGCAAAACAAAAATGCTAGAAATCACATAGTTTGTAATTCATGTCATATAGCTTATAACAGGAAAATGTATTTCTGTATACTTCTTGTGGACAATGGTATTTGAATGAAAAGATTTTTTTATGTTTTACATCTGTCAGGCTTACCATACCTACTCTATCCCTCACTCATGCTTTGCTGATGCTCAGTCATGTTTAAGGTGTTTGTTTATTATACGATCTCATCAATTTCATCTTAAAATGTTTTGTAACACTTTTTGCTGTCTATCCCTCATTCATTGTCAAAGGTGAACACTAAATCAGCAGAACCAGTCTAATAACATACAAGTTATCTCTTGGCAAATGCCAAGGTTATAGGTCATACTGATAAAAGTACATGTTTACATTTGCTCTCAGCTGAGACACAAGTGAGACATTCTTGATTTTCATGAGTTACTTCTGTTATATTTTTAGTCTTTTCAGGGAAACTTAAAAATGACAAGTTTTGTAAAACACATGTGGGAATATTTAAAAGGGAAGCAACAAGGTAGAGAGCATGTTTCACTAGCCCCTTGTGTGCTAGCACTTTGACAACAGATATATGTCTGACCATGCCATTTTGACAAAAGTACACGCCTAGTCTTGCTACATTCTCATGCATCTGTTGACACAAATTTCAAGAATGTCTATATCTGTCTCAGTATCTCCTATGTTTGTTGAAAATATATATTTTCTGAGTAATGCTCTCACCTACCACAAAGCTTAATTTTATAGCTCTTATCAAGCAAAAAAACCCAAGAAAAAGTAAATAACATGAATATAAAAGTATAAAAAACACTGCAGTACTTTTCATTATAATGAAATAACAGGTTAATAAGCTTGACTTGCAGTCGCATTGAACTACGAAAGTAATGATGTTAGAAATTTAGCACCTGTCATTTCATGTATACATGTGTGTACAGGTATTGCTGGTTTTGTTGTGAATAGAATTGTGGCATATTAACAGATACAGCCACATTTATTTTATATTATGTTTATGTCTTTTCTTTCATTAAAGCAGTGGTGAATTTCTTTCAAAACTAGTAATTAGCTTGAGATATTAATTTACAACATAAAAATACAGTAATTATGTAGAAGGTTTCACTTCCTAAATATATGCATGTTGTTGGTTTTTCCTCATACATTGAGAAGGGAAGAATTTTCAGTGTGTAACAGCTCTAGACTCTCCTTTTGAGGAAACACTAAAATCTTTATAAAAAACAGATTTCCTTGTTGTGCTCTGGCTATCAGAGTTGATCGAAAAAAAAAAGAAAGAAATTCTGTTGGCAGCACCAAACAAACTTAGTGAGTCCATATACTAGTATATTATAGTAAACATTAAAAAATCTCTCTAAGGAGCCCCTTCAGTACATTTTGTTACTTACTCTCTAGATTACAGTCTCTAAGGAAACACAGATAACACAATAACAAATTTTTATGCCTGTAAAAGTTATCAGCATTAGGTCAGTGGGTGAAAGGGGTGGCATTTTCAGTCTATTTCAGTTTATCGTTTATCTTACTATCCAGGTAGTTTAAGTGTGGAGCATGGCTATTATTCAGTTCTGTTTGATGTGTAATCTCTTCTCTACAATTCCTTTCTTACTGGCATACCAATTTTTGCATATCTTTAGATTTCTGCATTTGCAGTAAAGCTGGTGTTATTATTTTCTCGTGAGATTTTGACTGCTTGCTTAGCTCTCTTCCTCACGTGTGTCAAGCGCAGCTTTCGGGTACTTGCTGTGTTGGTGCCAACCGGCTTTGAATGGGATAAGCTGTGCACTACCTTTTATAACAGTGGCTATACTGACAGTAAAGTTCTATTGCAAATTTGTTTCAATAAGTTTTTGTATTGGGTGGACATTGTTCCAATAAAGAGAGCACTTAGAGAGCAGACTCTTAATTGAATACCATTGTCAGCGCTGGGAAACAATCACAGACATAAAAGGTGGTCCACAGTCTGTCTAGTTCACAGTTAGGTTGGAGTCCAGCCAATGAGCATATGAGATTTGTACTCAACCACATGAAGAGGACTTTTAGGCAAACTTAAAAAAAAATCGTTAGTATCCTCATTGACTGCAACCTCAGAAGTTAGAGTAATAAAGAAGCATGATAGTGCACATTTTTTGCAACTGAAGGAATAACTTGATAACTTGCGCTCTGCTCTAAAATAAAATTACCAATTAAAACTTTTATGAGGCTGCAGTTTTTGAAATTACTCTTTTCCAGATAGCATTGCAGGGCTATAAACATTAATGAAAGTCTCAATTTTTGTTTCAGGCAGTATGGGTAGAACGGGAAGATTAGGTCCTTTAGTTGGAGCAATTGATGAAGGAACAAGCAGCGCAAGATTCTTGGTGAGTAATATTGTTTAATACTTACATCTGAGTGAAAGCCTTGAGAATAAGTGTTTAGTACTCCAGTTCACTTTACTGCTGCCGAAGATGTAAATGAAAGTCATTTCAGTACATTTACTAAGGAAAAGAAACAATGTCAGATAATACAGAGTGATTATAATTAAAGTTAAACTTTCAAACTGCTGTAGAAATAACACCACTGGTCAAAATGATGTCAAATTGTAATGGAATATTATCGGAGAAGGGGAGAAATATATGGCAGAAGAAAAATAAATAGTTACAAAATGTAGCAATAGATGGCACTGTAAGAATCATAATTTAGTAGTGGTCGACTAAAAACGACAAGTGAATCATACAGCAATGCCTAAGGTGTATGTTTGGCGTTAAACAAATTGTACTTCTCAGTGTGAATGTGTTACAGGTGTGATACTGTTAGTTACATAACCCCATCCACCACGGCAATGCATATCACATTGGATGGGAAAAATTGGTTTTTAACTGTCCTGAGGCCATGAACTGCATAAAAAGCATCACTCACATCGGTTTTTAATTGTCCTGAGGCCAAACACCGCTTAAAAAGCATCAATCAAAATCAAATCGGATTATCTATTTCCATGTGACTGGCACAAAACATGTTCGATATGCTGTCCATTGTTTTCTGCAACAAGTTGAAATTGAGAAACGGCATGTTCCACAGCTGATCGAAGTGTTTCCGGGGTCACGTTCAGAATGAGTAGCGCAATGCAGCTAAGTTTGCAGTTGGAACATCTTTCAGATAGCCCCACAGCAAGAAGTCACACGGATTAAGATCAGGTGATTGGGATGGCCAGGCTGTAGGGAAATGGCAGTTCATAAATGTAGCATTTCCAAAATGGTGCTCCAACAGCTGCTTAACTGATTTTGCAATGTGTGGAGGTGTGCCATCTTCCATAAAAATTATCCCATCCACACATCCACACTATTGGAATGCTGGAATGATGTAGTTGCGTGAAAAACACTCATAGCAATTACCAGTGACGGTACAGGTAATAGGACCGGAAGCGCTTGTCTCTTCGAAAAAATATGGCCCTATGATAAATGATGCTGTAAATCCGCACCACACAGTGATCTTTTCAGGATGAAGTGGTACTGGTTGATTTGTGTGGATTTTTCATTATACATATTTGACAGTTTTGTGTATTGACATATTATGTCTGATGGAAGTGGGCTTCGTCCATCCACAAAATCTTCCACAGCCAGTCAGTGTCCACTTCCGTGCAATAAAGAAATTCTAAAGAAAATTGCTGGCAGGTCAACAGGAAGCGACTCATACACATGGTTAATTTTGAATGGGTTGCAAAGAAGGATGTTTTGTAGGATTTTACACACCGTGCCCACGGGTATGTCCAATGTTCGGGCAATTGTCCGTGCACTACACATTTGCACACCACCACTCGTCTCCTCCTGCATTTCTGTGGCCCCTGCTTCCACTGACATCGAACCAATTCGTTTCCTCCCTCTACCAGCTTGCATACCAAAAGAACCCGTCTTTTCCAATTTCCGGATCATTTTCTCCAGACCCACGGCAGTCATTGGACCAAAGCCTTTTTTCAAATGCTTCAGTGTCCATAACTTCTGCAGAGTGACGTGTGTACAGTGTAATGTAATTAACTGTCAGAGATAAAGTTTATCTCATGCGAAAAGTACGATGCCCACAGTAGAGAGTTAAGGTAACTTCATTATGTTGCCATACAATGTGTTTAATTTATTTATTTATGAATATTTTCTTTTATGATAAATAATGGATTTGTTTGAGATGTTAAATGTTGTATATTTATATATATTTATTTATAAGTGTCTTTGGAGAGTATTAAGGTCAGAAGACCAAAGAATCTGGAATGCAGGAATGTCTGCAACTTCCGGGCACATGTTGGCTTGCCCGCCACTTCTTTGTCGGTATTGGAGGGAGATGGACGTGTTTAAGTGACCAGTACAATATGGTGGCATCGTCCGGGATTATTGAGAATGTTACCGAAATAAACTACCACCGAGATTGCGAAGAAAACGACAGAATTCGTACATCCTGGCTGAAAATGTTAAAGGAAGTCGAATGCTGATACCTTCAAGACAAAGGAAGTCGAATGCTGATACCTTCTAGACAAACGAGATCTGCAGTGTGTAATCTTTCAGCAGCTACTAATAAATATGCCTTGCTGAAATTGTGCTGGAACTACTCGTATTATTATCAATTACAAACACGTGGTGCGAATGTGGTCTTACCACAATATACCGCGTTAGATTCCACATCATTCAGTTATCAAGAAACGAGATAGGTAACAACCAGTACAACGGTCATCATTCTTGTAATACACCTTTTTTCAAATGCTTCAGTGTTCGTAACTTCTGCAGAGTGACGTGTGTACAGTCATCACTCTTGTAATACAGCTTTACAAGCAGTGTGCGATCCAGTATTGAGACAGTCATGGCGAACATTGCAGACGCGAAAGGAGGAAAAGCCGTGTACCCAGTGTGTTTATACCAACTTCATTGGGTTGTGCACATGACAGATGTTTCATTTACATATTCTGACACACACAGCACCATCTATTGATCAATTTCCACACTTTTTTTTTCTTCTGCCGTATGTTTTCCCCCTTCTCCAATAATATTCTATTGCAATTTGATATTGTTCTGAGCAGTAGTGTTATATCTACAGTGTTTTGAAAGTTTAACTTTAATTATAATCATCTGTATAATGATGTAATGATAATAGTACAAGGGCATGCTGAAATGTAATGCCTCAAAATTTTTTACTTGAGGACTTGTAAAGCTTTTTAAATAAAACATGCTTTATTAACATGCCACATCTTCATTTCTCAACATAGTCACCCAGATGATGAACATGTTTCTTCCAGTGAGAAACCAGTTTGTTGATACCATCACAGTAGAATATTGGACTTTACCAATGGAGCCACAACTTCACCTCTTCTTGCACCGCTTCATTGCTATCAAAGTGAAGTCCTCAAAGGTGTTCTCTAACTTTTGGAAACACATGAAAATCAGGTGGTGCCAAGTCAGGGCTGTATGAAGGATGATCGATGACAGTGAACCCAAGGCATCAGATTATTGGATATGTCACAGCACTCATGTTTGGTCAGGCATTGTCATGCTGAAGTGGATGATCCTCTGTGTGGATGAACTCTCCTGTGGTTAGAATCTCGATTACAGCATGCTGTTTCTCACACACAAATGTTTTTACATTACACACCGCTATGTTATGCACCACAACTCAGAGCCCTCTACCAGCAAAGGATTGCAACTTGGGTCAGCAGTGTGAGAAACTTGACAAAGTAATATGCGTGATGTGTAACACCTCAACTGATATTGAGAACAGAATAAAATATTTGGGGGCACCACTTTTCAGCACACCCTCATAGTTAATGTTGATCAAACAGTCCAAGGGTGGACTGCCTGTTCTTATTGTCCAACGGGCACAATATTTCAGTGATTAGGCATGTCGACATTGTCAGGTGTGCTGACAAACTGAACTCCTGGTGTCCTCAGGCACAAGGGCTACACTGAGAAAATGGAGGGTCTGTTAGCTATGACTCCTACTGACAGATCGATACGGACTTCTCCAAGAATGTGGAAAACAAGACTAGGCCATTTCTCAAGGACTTGGATTTACCAGAGAGAGTTATCAAGAATTTGTTATAATGAGGACCTTTACCACCAAGGCATTATGGAGCTTCATAAGGTCCACAAAGAGGAGGCGCAGTTATGCGCCATAGTCAGCATCATTAGGGCTTGTACATATTTGCTAGCAAAATATCTAAAAAGCATAATAAATCCCTTTGTGGGTAAAAGCTTGCTTCATGTCTGCAAATCTGTGGATTTTGTGAAATATTTACAACTTTAAGCTGAAGGACTTTGACATCCTAGTGGGGTTTGATGTCATTTTGCTATTCACCAGGATGTCTCTATGAGAGTTGCTAGAAGTCGTTGGTCAGAAGTGTGACTCAAAGACCACTGACTTTTTCAGGCACATCATCATTGCCTCCATATATTTTCTACTTATTATACAATACTATGAATAGATGGAGGAAATTGTAATGGGCACCACAGTCTCACCTGTGGTTACAAATCTGTATGTGGAGCACTTTGATGAAGAAGTCCTGAAGCTATCCAAATGGAAATCCACTTGGATTTCCATTATGTTCATGACACTTTTATGATCTGGCCTCATAGAAGAGACAAAACTCAATGAGTTCCTTGCACATTTAAACTTCATACATCCCAACATCAGATTCACTGTGGAGACTGAGACAGAGGGAAGTCTATTATTCCTGGAGATCAAGAGTGGACGACATCCTGGGTCACAGTGAATGGAACTGTGTTCTGGAAAAATGGTTACTCAGAATGGCAGATTAGGTGCATTCTGCACCCTACCACTACAGCAGAACCTGTGGAGATTGACTAAGTTGTGGAAAAAGTGGCAATCTCTGCCTTTATACTGTTCACTGGCTTAACGTCAGGAAAAATTGGGTGCATACTGAAAAATCACTGAATAGGGCTTGTCTTTCACCCACCCAATAAAACATGAGTGTTACTGGGAAGCACCAAAGATGACCTTTGTTTTAGGAGGGGTGGGGTATATCAGAGTCCTTGGCAATGTGGTAAGACATATTTTGGATAAACAGTGTGCACCATCAAAGATGAATGCTGAGAACACTCTAATGGCTCTTACCATTCACTTCCATATCACCGAAATCTAGAGTGAAAATACCATGACCCAACTTGTGAATTAGTTTTCCCAATTGACAAGGCAAAAAGTCTGATCAGACTTACATTAGTTGTAATAAGTCTTGCCACCGAGAAACTGAGTGTAAAAGTCCTTACTCACTTCCTCCTAGTCACTTTGACACTGAATTAAATTTTCTTTAAATCTCAATCAGCTAGGTAGTATTATGCATTTGAATGAATGAGTTAATTAATCACTCTCATTAATTTAAATAAATACTTTTTTGAAGAAACTACTTTGATAAAATAAAGTAAGGCAGTTAATTGCTTTTGGTTATGAAAAAATTAAATACATAAGAACTGTTTGCTGTACACAATAACTAACCAGTGAACTCCTGAAATGATCCCATGTGCCTAAAACCATGACTTAGGTAATACGTAGTCTGGTACTGTGCGCCGCGGATTTGAATCCATGCCAGACGTCATGGACGTTGAAGACCCATAGAGGTCTCTGCACCATCGCGCCGTTAGCTGTGGCGGCGTGCGCCTCCTGGCCCACTTTCAGTGTGAGAGCGCCACAGTGGAACACGTGGTTCCAGTGGCCAATAGCAGCACGCCCGATAGCGTACTTAAGCGCCTGCCTCTCGCTCAGCCAGCCAGTCTAATCTCGCTTACGTCGGTTGACACCTCGTCTCGCGTTAGACAGCTTGCTTCCTTGTTCTGTGTACGAGTGGATGTGTTTGTTTCCTTGTGACTCCGTTGTTCGATCTTGTTGTATTCGTTCTGTCCTTTGTTGGTCCTGTCCGTCCTCTCCCGTTGTGTTGTTGTTCGCGGGCCTCTCCAAGGGTCCCGCCGCGCTTTCCGTCATTGCTACCCCGCAACCTTCCCGGTCGCAGTTACAACACATAGGCAATTAGTAACTGAAGACATAATGACACATAAGAGATTGGCTGTTGATGAACACCAACTCTTTATATCTGATTTCCTTCTTCTTTAGTACAATTTGTGGTAGTGCAATACGCCCAGCTAACCATTACTTACCATTAAACCATCCACCTGGAAGTTTAATGATATTGTGAAAGTCTTTGACTTGAAAACTGTACTGGCCTAGAAGTAGTAGTTAACTTAAATTTTGAAAAGTAATGCAGATCCTTTGGATAAAAGCATAAACTCTAACTTGGAAAGCTCTTATAGTATCTTAAAACATGAGTTGTTATTGTCAGTTGCGAGGGCTCTCTCCTTTCTGCTATGATCTTCTTACTTGTTTAGGACTCCACCAGACTTCTCTTGTGAAATGACTACTATTGCACAGTAACAGACACTAGTAGGTTTGCAGACAATGGTTTATTATTCCAGTTAAAAATTGGTTTAACTTATGATCACCGATAACTTCCTACAACCACTAACAAGAACAGACTCTCATGATGCCTCTGAGCAAACGGAATTCTGTACTATCTATGTGTCTCCCTCATTACCAAGTCCCACAATCACAGAACTTTCCCATGGATGGAGCTCCATGGCATGCCACACTGCTCTGCAGACTCTGAGCCCCACCTACTCTGATGTCACGAATAGCCGTCTGGTACCCCCGGAATATCTCCAATATAAATTGCCACACAAACCCAAACAGAATCTAATTTCCTTTTGTCTATATCTATTGTTACTTAAACCTAGTCTTTCACAGTTCATCTCTCAGCCTTATATATTTTCTGTAAACACAAACACACATGATCTCACAATCTCAAATTAGCGGTAACAGTTCACATCACCAACTCCCATTGACCACCATGCTCATTTGCATCAATATACAGTGTTAAAGATAATACTGTGTCAGTTAAAATACTGTGCAGCTTTTAAAGTTTTCTGTCTGCATGAATCTAATAGACTATTAACACTACACTCATGCTTAAGGATAATGCTGATACATGGTGAAACAACACTCCTGCGGTCATCGCACAGTGGTGCTGGCAGCAGTCCACATATGCAGAGGTGTGTCAGAGTACGGTGCAGCGAGTAAGTGTGCAGACGTTTGCAGACATGCTAATGGTGACTGTGTGTTGAAAATGGCTCAAAGAACACATATTGATGACGTTATGGGGGGTAGAATACTAGGGCGACTGGAGGCTCGTCAAACACAGCAGGTCGTAGTATGGGCCCTCTGTGTGCCACAAAGTGTGATCTCAATATTATGGCAATGATTCCAGCAGACAGGAAACGTGTCCAGGCACTACAGTATGGGACGACCACAGTGTACAAACAAATTTACGTAAAATGGAAGGGTCAAAAGAGAAGATTTCATTCAGCAGCAAACACTAAACATATTTGTTTTGTATTGTTCAAATTAGAAAAACCTTAATTATCTGCACCCTATTACAAAAATATAACTATGCAAGAATTCAATGTTGGCCTTTAGTGTACATGGTCAATAAATTATGATTTTGATTTGTGGTTGCTCTTAAATATGGCTCCATGTAACAGATATCAAGTACTTGTATACATGTTATCCTCTTGAAGTACCATTACATGCATTTACAATGAGGTGACAAAAGTCATGGGATAGCGATACATACATACACTCCTGGAAATTGAAATAAGAACACCGTGAATTCATTGTACCAGGAAGGGGAAACTTTATTGACACATTCCTGGGGTCAGATACATCACATGATCACACTGACAGAACCACAGGCACATAGACACAGGCAACAGAGCATGCACAATGTCGGCACTAGTACAGTGTATATCCACCTTTGGCAGCAATGCAGGCTGCTATTTTCCCAAGGAGACGATCGTAGAGATGCTGGATGTAGTCCTGTGGAACGGCTTGCCATGCCATTTCCACCTGGCGCCTCAGTTGGACCAGCGTTCGTGCTGGACGTGCAGACCGCGTGAGACGACGCTTCATCCAGTCCCAAACATGCTCAATGGGGGACAGATCCGGAGATCTTGCTGGCCAGGGTAGTTGACTTACACCTTCTAGAGCACGTTGGGTGGCACGGGATACTTGCGGACGTGCATTGTCCTGTTGGAACAGCAAGTTCCCTTGCCGGTCTAGGAATGGTAGAACGATGGGTTCGATGACGGTTTGGATGTACCGTGCACTATTCAGTGTCCCCTCGACGATCACCAGTGGTGTACGGCCAGTGTAGGAGATCGCTCCCCACACCATGATGCCGGGTGTTGGCCCTGTGTGCCTCAGTCGTATGCAGTCCTGATTGTGGCGCTCACCTGCACGGCGCCAAACACGCATACGACCATCATTGGCACCAAGGCAGAAGCGACTCTCATCGCTGAAGACGACACGTCTCCATTCGTCCCTCCATTCACGCCTGTCGCGACACCACTGGAGGCGGGCTGCACGATGTTGGGGCGTGAGCGGAAGACGGCCTAATGGTGTGCGGGACCGTAGCCCAGATTCATGGAGACGGTTGCGAATGGTCCTCGCCGATACCCCAGGAGCAACAGTGTCCCTAATTTGCTGGGAAGTGGCGGTGCGGTCCCCTACGGCACTGCGTAGGATCCTACGGTCTTGGCGTGCATCCGTGCGTCGCTGCGGTCCGGTCCCAGGTCGACGGGCACGTGCACCTTCCGCCGACCACTGGCGACAACATCGATGTACTGTGGAGACCTCACGCCCCACGTGTTGAGCAATTCGGCGGTACGTCCACCCGGCCTCCCGCATACGCCCTCGCTCAAAGTCCGTCAACTGCACATACGGTTCACGTCCACGCTGTCGCGGCATGCTACCAGTGTTAAAGACTGCGATGGAGCTCCGTATGCCACGGCAAACTGGCTGACACTGACGGCGGCGGTGCACAAATGCTGCGCAGCTAGCGCCATTCGACGGCCAACACCGCGGTTCCTGGTGTGTCCGCTGTGCCGTGCGTGTGATCATTGCTTGTACAGCCCTCTCGCAGTGTCCGGAGCAAGTATGGTGGGTCTGACACACCGGTGTCAATGTGTTCTTTTTTCCATTTCCAGGAGTGTATAAATATGGTGATAGTATTGCGTACACAAGGGCAATGGAATGGTGGATCTGTCATTTGTACTGAGGTGATTCACGTGAAAATGTTTCCGATGTGATTATGGCTGTACGACTGGAATTAATAGACTTTGTGCGTAGAGTGGTAGTTGGAGCTAGACACATGGGACATTCCATTATGGAAGTCATTAAGAAATTCAATATTCTGTGATTCACAGCGTGAAGAGTGTGCCGAGAATACCAAATTTCAGGCATTACCTCTCACCACTGACAATACAGTGGCTGATGGCCTTCACTTAAAGACTGAGAGCAGTGGTGTTTGTGTTAAGTCGACAGTGCTAAGACACAATGAACACTGCATGAAATAACCACAGAAATCAATGTAGGACACATGACGAATGTATTCATTAGGGCAGTGCAGCAAACTTTGTCTTTAATGGGCTGTGGTTGAAGTGTAGCACTGGCTCTGTGAAGCCATGGACCCAAGTTGTCAACGAGGCACTGTGCAAGCTGATTGTGGCTCCATAATGGTGTGTGCTGTGTTTACATGAAATAAACTGGGACCTCTGGTCCAATGAATTGGTCATTGATTGGAAATGGTTATATTTGGGTACTTGGAGACAATTTGCAACCGTTCATGGACTTCATGTTCCCATATAAAGATGTTGTGTTACTGGGCCAAAATTTCTCGCAATTGGTTTGAAGAAAATTCTGGACAATTTGTGTAAATGGTTTGGCCACCCAGACTGCCTGATATGAATCGCATCGAACAGGTCGAAAGGTCAGTTCATGGATAACATCCATAACATCCTGCACCGGCCAAATTTTCACATTTATGGATGGCTATAGAGGCAGCGTGGCTCAGTGTTTCTGCAGGGAACTTCCAACATCTTGTTGAGTCCGTGCCATGTTGAGCTGCTGAACTATGCCGGGCAAAAGGAGATCTGAATGATTTTAGGAGATATCTCATGGCTTTTATCACTTCAGTGTATACTCTGCACACTGCATGTGATGTAGACAATTTATTTTTAGTTTTGGGAAGAGATGGAAGTCTGACGGTGCCATATCAAGTGAATAAGGCGGGTGTGGTAACAATTTATACCTTAGTTCGTGTAATTTTGCCATGGTGACGGCACATGTGTGCGGATGCGCATTGTCTTGTCGTGGCACCCGTCTTTCAGATAACTTTTTCATTTCTAACTCTTCAATTAAAATGTGATATACCCTTTCAGATGACATTTGGCAAGCATGTGCAATTTCATGCACTTTCAATCGGCAATTCTCCATGACCATTTTGTGCACTTTCGCATTGATTTCTGGAGAAGTGACAAATCTTGGCCTACCACTGCACGGATCATAATATAATCTCTCCCAACCAAATTTAAAATCATTTGTCCACTTGGCATCAGTTGAATATGAAGGAGCAGAGTCCCTCAGTGTATTCTGGAAATCGGCATGAATGTCCTTTGCTTTTGTACCTTTCTTTATGATGTACTTAATCACTGCTCAAATCTCGATTTCCCCCCCCCCCCCCCCCCCCCCATCTTCGCAAATCACTACATGGGAACAACAACAGAGCCACGTTACCGCCATAGCTCTCTTCCAAGAGCATTGACAGGACACGTGTTTCCAGGCAACAGTCCAATGAATATCACTAGAACAACTCGTTGTGCTAGCAATGACCTCACAGTACATCTACTTCTCTTCCAAGAGCATTGATGGGGCACATGTTTTCAGGCAACAGTCCAATGAATATCACGTGAACAACTCATTGCGCTAACACTAACCTCACAGTACATCTACTTTAATATCATTCTTGTGTCAGATGATAGATTAGATACAGTTTTACTTGAGCACACACCAAAGTACTTCACACAATGGCACTCAAATGGTAGTTATGAAAAATGAACTTCATACACAAAATAAAATTCACATTTAGCACTGGTCAATCTTTTACTGACTTAGTATGGCTGTTTTCATATTGAATTTACTACAGTAGAACTATTAATTCCTCAAAGTTCTGACTCCACAGACTACACTGACTGCATCTCACTCTTTTTAATGGCCTTCTTCAAAACTGCTTTCTGGCATGTGCACTAACTTTGTGTGTCCTCCAAGTGATCAGTACATCCGTGCAACAGAGATGCAAACCTATCGATAATATTCAAGGTGAGGTTATACATCAAATTTTACATTACTATGTTCTTTGACATATTTCTGTTCAGTTTCCTTTATCCTAATTACAGTAGTATACAGCTGAACATAACTTGAATTTACATGAAATAATTTCAGTAAAACATTTAATAAAAATTCACAAGATATGTTTGTATAATTTTTTGTTCTTATGTTAATAGTTAATTGGTATAGGTCCATTACTAATGGCCCACATTTCTTTTAGTTATTCTGCAAAGGATGCCTACAGTAAAATGTCAACTGTCTGCAACTTATGTAGTAAGATTTGGGTAATATTACATATCAACAACGGTTATGTCAAAAGTTCTGCACACTGCACTTGTCTGACCATTACGGTGTCGTTACAAAGTTGAAATTCATGTCAGTTGTGAGTGGGACTTCAGGCGTGATGGTCATATTTGTGTCTGCTGGTTCATATGGCTGTGTCATGATTGAGTTTTAAAATGGAAGCTGAAACTGAGTCCTGTCAGATCATAAGTAGTGACCAGCATTCCTACCTGAAAATCGAATCCCTATATGGAAAGAGCCCAACTGCAATTTACAATGCTTTGAGAGAGGTGTGAGGTAATAGTGTAGATCGTAGCACAGTATCACGTAGTCTGCTTGTTTCTGTGTAGATCGAGTAAGCACTGAGAACAATACAAGAAGTGGAAGGCCATCAAACTGCAACAGACTACACCTGTCAGGTTATTGTTAATGACATTTTGAGAGAGGATCCACAGAAAACATCTGAAGAAATTGTACATGAGGCCAAAATGTCTGTCACTTCAGTTTACAGAACCATAACTGAAAAGTTGAAGATGAGAAAAGTTGCTTCCAGATGGGTTCTGCATGATCTGAGTAAAGAGCAGAAAGCAAGTTGCAAAAGAATCTCAGAAAAATTTCTTTAATCTTATTGAACAGAAGGAGAACAGTTTCTGGAAAGGACTGTTGTGCTTGATGAAATCTGGATAGGATATTTTGAGCCAGAACTGAAGTCTCAGTCATTACAGCGGAAAAGCTTGGACTCTCCATACCTAAAAAAATTCTGCCGAAAACTATCAAAAATGAAACTGATGACAATCTTTGCATATGCCATGAATGGAGTCATAGCTACAGATAGAGTGACGCAGGGGACATTTGTAACAGGTGTATGCTACAAGTTGTTTCTGTAAAGTTATGTGTCCAAAAGTTTGGCAGAGAAAGCCTGACATGCCTGCACCTGGTGTCCTCATTTTGTATGATAATGTGAGACCGCTTATTGCTCTATCATGTAGAGAAATGCTCGACATTATGAATGGAAACTACTTCCCCACCCACTGTACAGTCCTGATATGAGCCCACCACACTTTGAATTGTTTCCCAGATTGAAGAAACAACTCCATGGAAAATGTTTTTAGACAATTGATGAAGCTTCCAGTAATGTGACCCAAATAATGATACAGCTCAGCAGTGAAGGTGCCCTATCCAGAATACAAAAGTTGTCAAAACACTGGGAAGCTGTCATAAAGAAGAATGGAGATTATATTGAAGGCCTACAAAGGAATTTTGTTAAACAAATTGTTTTCTTCAGCTCTAGTTTACAGTGTGCAGATCTTTTCAAATGACCATCATATTTTATGCGTGACATATTATTCAATCCAGAATTAATATTCATATTACAGATATAATCTGTATTCATAAAAAATCAATTTTCACATTCCAGAATGAGATTTTCACTCTGCCAGTAAGGCCTCCAACTTTTAACATGAAAACTGTTATTAACATTCTACATCCTTACTCTTTATGGTTATATATTTATTTCTCAAAAGTCACTCAAACAATGACTCCCAACGAGAGAGCAGTTTGTTGACACTATCTCTGTACAATGCTTGAATTTGTTGACAAAGCCAGAACCTCACCTCCGTTTGCACTGCATCTTCACTATCAGAATGAAGTATTCAAAGGTGTTCTTTAACTTTTGGAAAGAGATGAAAATCAGGTGGGGCCAAGATGGGACTTTGTGGGCAATGATCGATCACAGTGAACCCAAGGTGGCGGATTGTTGCAGATGTCACCTCACTTGTGAGTGGTCTGGCATTGTCATGCTGAATGAGAGTGTGCTCCATGTGTGGATGAACTCTTGTGTGGCTAGGAACTCAACTAGAGCATGCTGTTTCTCATGCACTGAAGTATTTATGCTATTCACTGCTGTGTTACGCACTATAAATGTGGGAGAGGGCTGCAAATATGTTGACGTGAATAATAAAGATGTAGAATGCTTTTTTTTTCTTTTTTTTTCCAATTACCACTAACATACATAGATATAATCTGCATTTACATAAAGGAGAAAGGCTGGGCCTCATTTTTAAGGAATATAACATCAGATCTAATTTATTGTTTAGTTTTATGTATGTAATTGGTTTTCTACTTTACTTTGATTGTGCCTAGTTACTATCTTTTGTTATAGGGTGAAATCAGTAATTGTTTTGTAATGTAAATTCTGTTGTTGACGTATAAACAAATATAAATTCTGTAATAATTATAAACATTTGGGAGACGAAACAATTGCATTCTTTAAGTATTTATTTGGCTCTATTCGAAAAGCTGCTGAAAATTACATTAAAGAGCTCAAAAGGTGAAATTACTTAAACTGGTCCTACCTAATGACACAACAGTTAATTATATAATCTAATTTAGCTTCAAAATTCTATTAAAAATGAGGTCTTATGTTGCATTTGGAAGGACCCCCACTGATATGAGGTATACTTATGTATGAATGTATGAGTGTGTATGAAGACAAATGATCTGTGGAGTAGCAAGGCATATATGAATACTCATTACTGTGGGTGTAAAAGTAATGATAACTGTGACATAAGAGCTGAAAATGTATGCCAAAGTGTTCTGATACACACAGTGAGTTACAGGAGAATGACTGAAGTATCAAGTTATATATCAATTGACAGCATATGTTTTCACCTGCTAATGTAAAAATCTAGAATGAAATTTTCACTCTGCAGCAGAGTGTGCACTGATATGAAACTTCCTGGCTTAGCCACAAGTCTCCACAATATCCTTTCTTCCAGGAACACTAGTTCTGCAAGGTTCGTAGGAGAGCTTCTGTGAAGTTTGGAACTTAGGAGACAAGGTACTGGCAGAAGTAAAGCTATGAGGATGGGGCGTGAGTCGTGCCTGGGTAGCTCAGTTGGTAGAGCTCTTGCCCACGAAAGGCAAGGTACCGAGTTCAAGTCTCAGTCTGACACACAGTTTTCATCTGCCAGGAGGTTTCATAATGTAAAAATATTTAACAATATAAAGCAAACCTAGCACTTCACTTTCCATCACTCAGTTTACAACCATTTGCATTTTACATGAATTTAATATAGAACAAGTAATAGACAATAAAATACTTGCAGAAACTACATTTGTGAGCCATTCACAACATAAATACTAAGTAGAATACTCCGCGTTGGTTGTCCGTAAAGACAGTACATTAGTAAAATATTCACACATATCCATATAAGAACGTCAAAGAAATATGGATTACTGAAATTACCATGCAGGAGAACAAGATTAATTACGTAAATATAGTTATAAGAATGGCTGGTGGAAAAATGACCAAAGGTTGCTACATACTTCCTCACTGTTCAAAAGGTAAAATTACTGTTGCAATGGTGAACATTTATCTGCACATATTTAAAAAGTATTGAAGTAGGAGAGGTACAAACAATACCGCTAGTGCGAATTTGAAATAACATTTTGACACAACATAGTGCAAATACTATGTCACCTCCTATTTGGAGACATCTATATGTTTACATATACATGTTATAAGTAATAAGTAGGTAAATGTTAAGTTACACCACACCGTCTATTTTAATGTCTGTCTCAATGACATATTCCCATTGTAGTTTGGTCATGCCTTTTGTATTTGTAGTAGAATATGTATAATGTTGAATCTTATCTTAATTTCTGTGACTGAAAGACAGCTTTTGAGAAGATAAAGTAGTAAACTCTTCCGTAGATGCTGTTGAACCTAATTGCATTTTTGTGGAATATGGATTTTTGGTTAAGATTTTCCAATATTCAGTGTGGAGTTGATAATAATGTGTCTTTAAAATGAGAATTTAAAGAGCAGTGTGAAAGTATATATGGAAGACAAACTTAACTAGGACTATCATCATAACATTCAGTGAGAGATAAATGGGACTCGTGTAAAGTGAAGTTTGTAGAAAGGAAAAGTGATACAAGTCTACAATTAAAACCTCTGAATGGTTTTCAGTTAATGTATTAAAGTGACTTGTGCAGTAAAGTGTAGGCTTCAAAGCAGAATCTCAGGTACGAGTGAAGCTCTGTTGCCATAAGGTGGACTACATCAAAGTAAATTACAGGTACTTGGCAAAATTATCGGACTGATGTCTTGGCTGTGTATGCCATATCTTGTGTCATCTTCAGTTTCCACCAGGCCATGAGTGAACTGTCATAATATCCTGGTGATATATCATGAAGCCACAAGGCAGACACTGGTTTACAGCGTAGTCTACTTGTGCCAGCTGTTCACTCATGTGAAATGATGTCCTGACATTCTCTCTGAAGGCCAATTGTTAGTCCAAAACAATGCATCATGATAGGAAAATGGTGTTAGAAACATTGCAATCATAAAGCTGAATGTACAGTGTTGATTGCCATGAATTAATGAAAATATATGGAGTCACTCCCTAAGAAATAACGAAAAGACATTGCTTCTGTAGTAAATGCTCTCCTGAAAAGCATTTTTAAAAAAAGGCTGTTCAAAAGCAATAACCTTTATGTAGTCTTAAATATTTTATAATTGTTGTTTATAAAATTTGTTTTTCTGTTGAATGGAAGCTTCAGCTTTCATTATGGGCAGACAAATTGTGGCGGTTTGCCTACTTTGTTTTTTCGTTTGCTGTCCTCGGTGTCGAGGTACTGGCTGAAAAAAAAAAAATAGGGGGTGAATATGCAGTACTGTCTACTGTAAATGATGTAGCCGACAGATGCACAGTTGCATTTCACAGTCTTTTACTTTCACTTTTTACAACCCCCCAATAATACACAGTTATATATGGCCAGTGCACTGTTGTTCTAACTTCCCATAATCCTCATTAATAGTTAGTAGCCAAAAACCCACATACTGCTACAATAGTTTACTGTTGAACATCTACAAGCAGTAAAAGCCTAACCACAAAGTACACAGTTTCTGAAGAATGGAAAGGTACATATGGAGCAGACACAGTCACTGTTTTAACACACAACCTAATTGTATAACACTTATTACACTGTTAAGTTGATGCATTGTTGTCATTCTAACCAACACAGGTTCCTCATCTGAAACTCGACCGTAGACTGACTGTCTCATGACCAAAAATTGGGCTTTGCTAACATGTTTTTGAATAGAGCCAAATAAATACTTAAAGAATGCTATTGTTTCATCTCCCAAATGTTTATAATTATTACAGAATTTATATTTGTTTATATGTTAACAATAGAATTTACATTCCAAAACAATTACTGATTTCACCCTGTAACAAAAGATAGTAACTAGGCATAATTGAAGTAAATTAGAAAACCAATTACATATATAAAACTAAGCACAAAATTAGATCTGGAGTTATATTCTTTAAAAATGAGGCCCAACCTTTCTCTTTTATGTAAACGCAGATTATATCCACGTATGTTAGTGGTAATTGGTGAAAAGTGAAAAAAATGAATTTAAGGAGGCAGATGGCAAAACAAGAGGGGGAGTAAAATTATCCTGGCTTGCTTCATCGCATCACTCCCTCATTGGATTGACCAGATAGATATTGCAAATAACTAACTGGGCAATTAGTGATCACAAGTGACCCCAGAAATTGGGTTTAAAATCCACACACACAAAAATTACGTAAGTAATCTTATAAAAACTACACAGTATGTATGTTTTTTTTTTCAAATTTATACTCATGTGAAGTGGCCATACAAAAATCCCCATACAAAATATTTACATACAATGTATTGGAGAATGTCACAAAAAATCCACATGTTATACTTTTAACAGATAATTAGACATCTTAATCATAAGTGCTGTCCTTTTTGGGTAAGCGAAGATTACATTTAAAGATACATATCATTTGATACAAGTCCTGTCTTGCTTCAAATAATAAGTCCTCGTGGATTGCAATAGACAGAAATTTCACTTGCTCAACGTTTAGTATTTTTCACAAGCACATTCAATTTTTCAACGAGCTTTTACACATTTTCTCACCAAGTTGTCCACACCTTCAACAGGTCCAAGTGGTAGTCAGTAAGGACATGCACCACTATTAGTTCCCTTGGAGGTGGCTGTCCTCCTCCACAGTACATGAAAAAATCTGACAAAATACCCTACTTTAGTACACTTGCTTTTACTTGTAACTTAAATATAAGAAAAAAATGTTTAACGCTAATGGCAAATGATATACATTACATCATAAGTAAGTAATTACATAGTTCTCATAACATTACAATAATTAGCACTAAAATTGACTTTAGTACAAAAGGTGTCGACTAGTAAAATTTTAAAATTAAGTTCACATTACACTACTAAACATTAAACTAAGCCATAACTCTGCCGAAGCTGGTTAAACTTGAAAGATTTTTGTTTCCTTCTCATTTGCTGAAGCAAAAACTTAAGATGGATAAATTTACTAATCATTATGTTATGAAAAAAGAGTAGTCACCATTATCTAGCTTAATTACTATTCAACTCAAAATTAAAGGGATGGATGTTGTACCAAATCATTGCCCTATTCCTCCACTCTGAGTACTACTCTCATTGAACCAGAAAATTAAATCCTCACAAAATGTTACCAAATAGTTTACCTGTCAGAATATTCACATCAGTGTAGCACCACAGTTATCAGTTAATCAGCAAAATTACCCTTCCTTGCTCCAGTATTATCACCTCAAGCTCATAATTCCTCAGAATACAAACAGAATTTTTCAGGTAACCTATAGCTCCAATGGTCCAGCATTATATTACTTGTACTTCACTAAAATATTGCTCTTTCTGTTAAGCTCTCATTCCCAGCTGCAGTGTCATGAATTGCACAATATACACAGTACCCAAGATCATCTAGTTTAAAATTTAGATCATCAGTACAGTTACACCACATTTGTTTGTATGCAGTTATCTTTTTCATTACTCAGTCTTGACTGTCAGCTCCATTATTTTACTTTCATTTCTTACCTTGTTAGCTAGGGGAGTGCATACTCGAAAAGTATTCCTACTGGAGAGGCAGGCTCCCTAACCATTAAGACCCTAACATTATTCATTACTTTATTATTTCATTATTGTTTCATTATCTAATAATCCCCCCCCCCCCCCCCCCCCCCCCCCCCCCCATGGACCATGGATCTTGCCGTTGGTGGGGAGGCTTGCGTGCCTCAGCGATACAGATGGCCGTACCGTAGGTGCAACCACAACGGAAGGGTATCTGTTGAGAGGCCAGACAAACATGTGTTTCCTGAAGAGGGGCAGCAGCCTTTTCAGTAGTTGCAGGGGCAATAGTGTGGATGATTGACTGATCTGGCCTTGTAACATTAACCAAAACGGCCTTGCTGTGCTGGTACTGCGAACGGCTGAAAGCATGGGGAAACTACAGCAGTAATTTTTCCCGAGGACATGCAGCTTTACTGTATGATTAAATGATGATGGCGTCCTCTTGGGTAAAATATTCCGGAGGTAAAATAGTCCCCCATTCGGATCTCCGGGCGGGGACTACTCAAGAGGACGTCGTTATCAGGAGAAAGAAAACTGGCGTTCTACGGATCAGAGCGTGGAATGTCAGATCCCTTAATCGGGCAGGTAGGTTAGAAAATTTAAAAAGGGAAATGGATAGGTTAAAGTTAGATATAGTGGGAATTAGTGAAGTTCGGTGGCAGGAGGAACAAGACTTTTGGTCAGGTGATTACAGGGTTATAAATACAAAATTAATTGGGGTAATGCAGGAGTAGGTTTAATAATGAATAAAAAAATAGGAGTGTGGGTTAGCTACTACAAACAGCATAGTGAACGCATTATTGTGGCCAAGATAGACACAAAGCCCATGCCTACTACAGTAGTACAAGTTTATATGCCAACTAGCTCTGCAGATGATGAAGAAATAGATGAAATGTATGATGAGATAAAAGAAATTATTCAGGTAGTGAAGGGAGACGAAAGTTTAATAGTCATGGGTGACTGGAATTCGTCAGTAGGAAAAGGGAGAGAAGGAAACATAGTAGGTGAATATGGATTGGGGGGAAGAAATGAAAGAGGAAGCCGCCTTGTAGAATTTTGCACAGAGCATAACTTAATCATAGATAACACTTGGTTCAAGAATCATAAAAGAAGGTTGTATACCTGGAAGAATCCTGGAGATACTAAAAGGTATCAGATAGATTATATAATGGTAAGACAGAGATTTAGGAACCAGGTTTTAAATTGTAAGATATTTCCAGGGCAGATGTGGATTCTGACCACAATCTATTGGTTATGAACTGCAGATTGAAACTGAAGAAACTGCAAAAAGGTGGGAATCTAAGGAGATGGGACCTGGATAAACTGAAAGAACCAGAGGTTGTACAGAGTTTCAGGGAGAGCATAAGGGAACAATTGACAGGAATGGGGGAAAGAAATACAGTAGAAGAAGATTGGGTAGCTCTGAGAGATGAAGCAGTGAAGCCAGCAGACGATCAAGTAGGTAAAAAGGCGAGGGCTAATAGAAATCCTTGGGTAACAGAAGAAATATTGAATTTAATTGATGAAAGGAGAAAATATAAAAATGCAGTAAATGAAGCAGGCAAAAAGGAATACAAACGTCTCAAAAATGAGATTGACAGGAAGTGCAAAATGGCTAAGCAGGGATGGCTAGAGGACAAATGTAAGGATGTAGAGGCTTATCTCACTAGGGGTAAGATAGACACTGCCTACAGGAAATTTAAAGAGACCTTTGGAGAGAAGAGAACCACTTGTATGAATATCAAGAGCTCAGATGGCAACCCAGTTCTAAGCAAAGAAGGGAAGGCAGAAAGGTGGAAGGAGTATATAGAGGGTTTATACAAGGGCGATGTACTTGAGGACAATATTATGGAAATGGAAGAGGATGTAGATGAAAACAATATGGGAGATAAGATACTGCGTGAAGAGTTTGACAGAGCACTGAAAGACCTGAGTCAAAACAAGGCCCCGGGAGTTGACAACATTCCGTTATAACTACTGATGGTCTTGGGAGAGCCAGTCATGACAAAACTCTACCATCTGGTGAGCAAGGTGTATGAGACAGGCGAAATACCCTCAGACTTCAAGAAGAATATAATAATTCCAATCCCAAAGAAAGCAGGTGTTGACAGATGTGAAAATTACCAAACTATCAGTTTAATAAGTCACAGCTGCAAAATACTAACGCAAATTCTTTACAGACGAATGGAAAAACTGGTAGAAGCGGACCTCGGGGAAGATCAGTTTGGATTCCGTAGAAATGTTGGAACACGTGAGGCAATACTAACCTTACGACTTATCTTAGAAGAAAGATTAAGAAAAGGCAAACCTACGTTTCTAGCATTTGTAGACTTAGAGAAAGCTTTTGACAATGTTGACTGGAATACTCTATTTCAAATTCTGAAGGTGGCAGGGGTAAAATGTAAGGAGCGAAAGGCTATTTACAATTTGTATAGAAACCAAATGGCAGTTATAAGAGTTGAGGGGCACAAAAGGGAAGCAGTGGTTGGGAAGGGAGTGAGACAGGGTTGTAGCCTCTCCCCGATGTTATTCAATCTGTATATTGAGCAGGCAGTGAAGGAAACAAAAGAAAAATTCGGAGTAGGTATTAAAATCCACAGAGAAGAAATAAAAACTTTGAGGTTCACCGATGACATTGTAATTCTGTCAGAGACAGCAAAGGACTTGGAAGAGCAGTTGAACGGAATGGACAGTGTCTTGAAAGGAGGATATAAGATGAACATCAACAAAAGGAAAACGAGGATAATGGAATGTAGTCAAATTAAATCGGGTGATGCTGAGGGAATTAGATTAGGAAATGAGACACTTAAAGTAGTAAAGGAGTTTTGCTATTTAGGGAGTAAAATAACTGATGATGGTCGAAGTAGAGAGGATATAAAATGTAGACTGGCAATGGCAAGGAAAGCGTTTCAGAAGAAGAGAAATTTGTTAACATCGAGTATAGATTTAAGTGTCAGGAAGTCGTTTCTGAAAGTATTTGTATGGAGTGTAGCCATGTGTGGAAGTGAAACATGGACGATAACTAGTTTGGACAAGAAGAGAATAGAAGCTTTCGAAATGTGGTGCTACAGAAGAATGCTGAAGATAAGGTGGGTAGACCACGTAACTAATGAGGAGGTATTGAATAGAATTGGGGAGAAGAGAAGTTTGTGGCACAACTTGACTAGAAGAAGGGATTGGTTGGGAGGACATGTTTTGAGGCATCAAGGGATCACAAATTTAGCATTGGAGTCAGCATGGAGGGTAAAAATCGTAGAGGGAGACCAAGAGATGAATACACTAAGCAGATTCAGAAGGATGTAGGTTGCAGTAGGTACTGGGAGATGAAGAAGCTTGCACAGGATAGAGTAGCATGGAGAGCTGCATCAAACCAGTCTCAGGACTGAAGACCACAACAACAACAATCTAATAAATAAACACCTGCACTGCTTATCCAATGCAAAATTACTCTACTGAAAAACACTCCATGGTAACAGATCCTTATGCTGATGCAAACTTAACTCTCATTACTGACCAGACAAAATTATCACTGTATCCCATCAAATTGCTTAATATTCCAGCCTGAAGGGCGCTATACATCCAGATCTTGCTTATTATTTCCACACATTACTCCAAGCAACTATGTTTAAAGTTGTAATTCCTTAATGTTAGAAAAGACTGTATGATGACACAGATAGATAGTTATCTCCATATACTGACTGCACTGAACACAAAAACTTCTTATACGAAGTCTTCACGGGTTGTCAGCCGAGTAGCATCGTCGTCTCGTAGCAACGTTTCGATGGAATGCGTCTCCATCATCTTCAGGCAAAGTGTCGGGATATCGTCGGTCACAGGCTTATATCTCTGC
This sequence comes from Schistocerca serialis cubense, assembly GCF_023864345.2. Classification (NCBI taxonomy): domain Eukaryota; kingdom Metazoa; phylum Arthropoda; class Insecta; order Orthoptera; family Acrididae; genus Schistocerca; species Schistocerca serialis. The sequence continues at coordinate 118,637,589 of NC_064642.1, read as the reverse complement.
TGGACTGCTCTTCACTTCCCGCGGCCAGCCAATCACACACCCGCGGAATCGCCCGATGCACCTGGATCGGGCGGTGGTGGGGGGGATGCGTGCGTGGGGTTCGAGTCCCGGCGTCCGTCTCTGTCTGCTCCGTCCGCGGCCCTTGGTGGAACGGAACATTCTTTTCTGATTTTCCTGATTGCAGGCTCCCAGGCTGTGCTGAGATGGTAGCCACTGTCGTGGTTGATTAGGTTGTCGTGTAACTGTATTTCTATGGACTCTTTGATTACTGAGTCCCAAAATCTGTTTGTACTGCATATTTTCTTTGTGTCCTCGAAATCGAAGGTGTGCTTCTCGTCAATACTGTGTTCTGCCACAGCAGATTTGTTGTTCTGACCCAAGCATACATGCCTAATGTGTTCACTGCGGTGCTGTGAGATGCAACGCTGCGTCTGTCCTATATATTGCATCCCACATTCGCATCCGATCTTGTACACACCTGGTGCCGTCAGACCTACTGGATCCTTGGTTGAACTGAGAAGGTCTTTGATTTTTCCTGCTGCACAGAAAACAGTCTTCACTTTATTTTCTTGAGAATTCTCGCGATCTTGGACGTCGGAGGACCCGCGTATGGCAAGAACCGACAGCCCATTGCTTCATCTTAATCCGGTCTCTCTTCTCTCTTCTTGTGGTCAGCCTTCAGAGCTCTCCTTATTTGTGTCTCACTGTATACATTTTTCTTGAAGATGTCCTTTAGGTGTTGCAATTCTCCTGGCAAACTTTCCTTATCGCAGATGGACCTGGCCCTGTACACTAAGGTGTTGAGTACAGCATTGCATTGCGCAGGGTGGTGGCAGCTATTGGCGTTTAGATAGAGGTCTGTGTGTGTTTTCTTTCTATACACTGTGTGTCCTAGCGTGCCGTCAATGTTTCTTGTGAGCAGGATATCCAGAAAGGATAAGCTTCTGTTCTCTTCTATCTCCATGGTAAATTTGATATTTCCATGTATGCTGTTGAGGTGTTGATGGAACTCTATCAGTTTGTCCCTGCCATGTGGCCAAACTACAAAGGTATCGTCAACATACCTGTAGAAGGCTTTTGGCTTGTGTTTAGCAGTGTCCAGTGCTAGCTTTTCGAAGTACTCCATGTATAGGTTGGTTATGCCTGGTGCTGTGGGGGAGCCCATAGCTACAGCATCTATCTGTTTGTAGAACTTCCCACCGCACTTGAAATAGGTGGTGGTTAGAACATGGTGAAAGAGCTTGATGATATCCTTCTCAAAGTGTTCTTCGAATAAAGCCAGGGAGTCTTCTGTCGGTACTCGTGTGAATAAGGATGTCACATCAAAGCTGACTAGTAGGTCTTCATTTTCCAGCCACATTCCCTGTAGTACTTTCACAAACTCAGCCTGAACTCGCATATAACAAAAACTTCTACCCTAATTAATATTAAGATCTCATATTTAAGATTGTTTTATACTGAATATTGCCTCTGCTGCTGCACCAATGAGCTGATTACTTCAGATGGTAACATTTTCAGTTAAGCTGCACCTTCTCCTCCACATATGCTGACCCTTTGTATTTTCTGTTTACCTTACCTCTCTTGATGGAAATTCTTTAACCATTGTACCAATTTACTTTCTTCCATCCTCTTATGATTCCATTACTTACAACTAACACAACATAATATAGATAAACACACAGATAGCACTAGTGAAACTTTTTCTAACATATTTCTATACTTAAGTATCCTACTGCACAAAACCACAGGAAAGTAGAAGATAGAATGGTTCTGATTTACTTATGAACTATAGATAGGATAGGAGAAGAGTTTGACTGCCTCAGGAAACATGAAAAATGAGACAGACAGCTGGGGTAAGCATTATCGCCACATAATGAATCCAGCACAGAATGTTGAACCCCCTACTTGCTAATTGCACAAGAAGTACGTCCCAAATATTACATCACTGCTGAGATTTTGAATTACCTAGAAATTGCAGTCCAACAGCTGTCCTGACAATTCCACAGTTAATACTACCTCTTGTGTCACACTCAGTGATAGCTTACTAGTAGCACAAATAATTTTTATTCCAGACACATGCATCACTCTGTGTTCTTAATAGATTCAAAACATGCCTGTGAAATGCCATTCCAATCACTACCACTGTCCAATAATGTCTTCTTTCGTAGCCATATTATTTATAATTTGCCTTACCATTGCTTCCAATTTTCTGTAACGACTATTGTTCTGCGAATCAGTCCCTATTAAGTCTTTCTGTTTATTTAAAAACTTAACCTCTACAGCTTTGTCCTCAGTCCCTGTCATGTTCATTAAGATCACTCATTATGTACCTCTTAATACAAAACAGCTTTTGCTATGAAATTATCTTATTCTCGTTCACTCTTCTTCTTCTTCTTCTTCTGCTGCTGCTGTTATCTGGATCTGCAAGGCTGCAACAAGTTGTAATTCTCTCGGCAAAGCATCTTGTTTATCTCGATCAGCTGTGCCTCTTGGCTGCTCCTGTACTCAGTGACTGCCTTCCTTTTAAAACTGTAAACTGCTCAAGTTCACACTTCACTGTCAAATTTCGTGAGTTCTAGTTTATTGTGCCCACGTACAATAGTCCTCACCCGGGGCACCACATGTAGTGGTTTGTTTCTTCATTTGTTGTTCTCAGTGTCGATGTACTGGCTGAAAATAAATAAATAAATAAATAATAGGGGGTGGATGTGCAATACTGTCTACCATAAATGATGTAGCTGACAGATGCACAGCTGTGTTTCACAGTCTTTTACTTTCACTTTTCACAACCCCCCAATATTACAAAGCAAATATGGCCAGTGCCCTATTGTTCTAACTTTCCATAAGCCTCATAATAGTTAGCAGGCAAACATACACATACTGCTACAATAGTTTACTGTTGAACAGCTACAATCAGTAAAAGCTTAACCACAAAGTTCACAGTTCTTGAAGAATAGAAAGGCACATATGGAGCAGACACACTCACTGTTTTAACACACGACCTAATTATATAACACTTATTACACTGTTAAGTTGATGCATTGTTGTCATTCTAACCGACACACATTCCTTGTCTGAAACTCGGCTGTGGACTGACTGTCTTGTGACCAAAAATTGGGCCCTTATATATCATCACCATAATAGGTGGCGAAACTACTCATTAAATTAACTGAATACATCGAAAAAATGGTTCTTTTTGACAGTTTCTTCTACTACAAGAGTTCAGCTGAATTATTTGTTTAAATGATGAAATTAACATATATAGCTATGCAAACAATACTTTTGATGAAACTGATAATTAGTTTGCAATTAATTAAGGCCTGGCTTTGCTAACATGTTTTCGAATAGAGCCAAATACTTAAAGAATGCTATTGTTTCATCTCCCAGATGCTTATAATTATTACAGAATTTATATTTGATTATGTGTCAACAATAGAATTTATGTTATGAAACAGTTACTGGTTTCACCCTATAACAAGATAGTAACTAGGCATAACTGAAGTAAATAGAAAACCAATTACATACATAAATTAAGCACAAAGTTATATCTGGTGTTATATTCTTTAAAACTGAGGACCAGCCTTTCTCTTATGTAAACACAGACCATATCTACGTATGTTAGTGGTAATTGGTTGAAAGTGAAAAAACAAATTTAAGGAGGCAGATGGCAAAACAAGAGGGGAAGTAAAATTACCCCAGCTTGCTTCGTCACAACATGATGATAATAAAGAGAAGGTATAAAACAATTCTTGACTACCCCATACCTATCCTTGGTCCAGTAATAAAGAAATTATATCCCAAGACCATGATCCTAATCCAATGGTATTCAAAGACACAAGAAAGTCAAAATTGTACCTTGTAAGTATAAAAACTATAGAAACTAATTTGAAACCTATGTCATTGTTTTATGGCATTGTTATTGTACATGTAAACATTTGTTATTTTATGTGAGATATCCAACTACTGTCTGCTATCATCGACAAGACTGAGGTGTTTGCTTCCAGCAGACAGTGGGGGCATATGTGATGTACCCTAACATATGTGTAGAAAAATGAAATGATAATTTTTAATGACAAATGGTACAGGGATAGATGACAGAAACAAATTTTTATTGACAGTCTGTGGTTATATTGTATAAAGATGTACAGTAAAGTTTTGTTGTTGTTGTGGTCTTCAGTCCTGAGACTGGTCTGATGCAGCTCTCCATGCTACTCTATCCTGTGCAAGCTTCTTCATCTCCCAGTACCTACTGCAGCCTACATCCTTCTGAATCTGCTTAGTGTATTCATCTCTTGGTCTCCCTCTACGGTTTTTACCCTCCACGCTGCCCTCCAATACTAAATGGGTGATCCCTTGATGCCTCAGAACATGTCCTACCAACCGATCCCTTCTTCTAGTCAAGTTGTGCCACTAACTTCTCTTCTCCCCAATCCTATTCAGTACCTCCTCATTAGTTATGTGATCTACCCATCTAACCTTCAGCATTCTTCAGTAGCACCACATTCCGAAAGCTTCTATTCTCTTCTTGTCCAAACTATTTATTGTCCATGTTTAACATCCATACATGGCTACACTCCATACAAATACTTTCAGAAACGACTTCCTGACACTTAAATCTATACTCGATGTTAACAAATTTCTCTTCTTCAGAAACGCTTTCCTTGCCATTGCCAGTCCACATTTTATATCCTCTCTACTTTGACCATCGTCACTTATTTTGCTCCCCAAACAGCAAAACTCCTTTATTACTTTAAGTGTCTTATTTCCTAATCTAATTCCCTCAGCATCACCCAACTTAATTCCACTACATTCCATTATCCTCATTTTCCTTTTGTTGATGTTCATCTTATATCCTCCTTTCAAGACACTATCCATTCCGTTCAACTACTCTTCCAGGTCCTTTGCTGTCTCTGAGAGAATTACAATGTCATCGGCGAAGCTCAAAGTTTTTATTTCTTCTCCATGGATTTTAATACCTACCCAAAATTTTTCTTTTGTTTCCTTCACTGGTTGCTCAATATACAGATTGAATAGCATCCGGGAGAGGGTACAACCCCGTCTCACTCCCTTTCCAACCACTGCTTCCCTTTCATGTCCCTCGACTCTTATAACTGCCATCTGATTTCTGTACAAATTGTAAATAGCCTTTCGCTCCCTGTATTTTACCCCTGCCACCTTCAGAATTTGAAAGAGAGTATTCCAGTCAACATTGTCAAAAGCTTTCTCTAAGTCTACAAATGCTAGAAACGTAGGTTTGCCTTTCCTTAATCTAGCTTCTAAGGTAAGTCGTAGGGTCACTATTGCCTCACGTGTTCCAATATTTCTACGGAATCCAAACTGATCTTCCCCAAGGTCGGCTTCTACTAGTTTTTCCATTCGTCTGTAAAGAATTCACGTTAGTATTTTGCAGCTGTGACTTATTAAACTGATAGTTTGGTAATTTTCACATCTGTCAACACCTGCTTTCTTTGGGATTGGAATTATTATATTCTTCTTGAAGTCTGAGGGTATTTCACCTGTCTCATACATCTTGCTCACCAGATGGTAGAGTTTTGTCAGGACTGGCTCTCCCAAGGCTGTCAGTAGTTCTAATGGAATGTTGTCTACTCTCGGGACCTTGTTTCGACTCAGGTCTTTCAGTGCTTTGTCAAACTCTTCACGCAGTATCATATCTCCCATTTCATCTTCATCTACATCCTCTTCCATTTCCATAATATTGTCCTCAAGTACATCGCCCTTGTATAGACCCTCTATATACTCCTTCCACCTTTCTGCTTTCCCTTCTTTGCTTAAAACTGGGTTTCCTTCTGAGCTCTTGATATTCATACAAGTGGTTCTCTTTTCTCCAAAGGTCTCTTTAATTTTCCTGTAGGCTGTATCTATCTTACCCCTAGTGAGATAAGCCTCTACATCCTTACATTTGTCCTCTAGCCATCCCTGCTTAGCCATTTTGCACTTCCTGTCAATCTCAGTTTTGAGACGTTTGTATTCCTTTTTGCCTGCTTCATTTACTGCATTTTTATATTTTCTCCTTTCATCAATTAAATTCAATATTTCTTCTGTTACCCAAGGATTTCTACTAGCCCTCGTCTTTTTACCTACTTGATCCTCTGCTGCCTTCACTACTTCATCCCTCAAAGCTACCCATTCTTCTTCTACTGTATTTCTTTCCCCCATTCTTGTCAATTGTTCCCTTATGCTCTCCCTAAAACTCTGTACAACCTCTGGTTTAGTCAGTTTATCCAGGTCCCATCTCCTTAAATTCCTACCTTTTTGCAGTTTCTTCAGTTTTAGTCTACAGCTCATAACCAATAGATTGTGGTCAGAGTCCACATCTGCCCCTGGAAATGTCCTACAATTTAAAACCTGGTTCCTATATCTCTGTCTTATCATTATATAATCTATCTGAAACCTGTCAGTATCTCCAGGGTTCTTCCATGTATACAGCCTTCTCTTATGATTCTTGAACCAATTGTTAGCTATGATTAAGTTGTGCTCTGTGCAAAATTCTACCAGGCAGCTTCCTCTTTCATTTCTTAGTCCCAGTCCATATTCACCTACTATGTTTCCTTCTCTCCCTTTTCCTACTACCAAATTCCAGTCACCCATGACTATTAAAGTTTCATCTCCCTTCACTATCTGATATAAGATATAATATTGCTGAGGAGGTCAACAGAATCTTAATTAAAATCAACATTTTCACTCTACTTTATCTTCTATGATCTGTTCTGTGCACTTGCATGAGCTGCACATAAAGTAGTGCCTGTCAGAATAATTCATGACAGAATTTGTATATCTAACTGAAACATACTTAAGCAAAGTGTGAAATATTGTCTCTGTGAGTTATTTAAAACCAGCATGCAAATATTAATCAGGAACAGAAGAGAAGATAGCACTCCAAACAAGTATGATCATCTTCCAGTAGAACTTCATGCTGCAGAAAATCTTATTAGAAGAATGGCAAAATCTACCACCTCCATAGATAATAAAATCTTCGAAAAGGTAATCTTTATTGAAAACCAGTTATAATTTCAGCTGAATGACATTTGAAAATACAGCAAAGAGTGTTACATCCAACTTTAAAGACAACTCTAAAAAATTTATTTTCTTTGCTTCTAACATTAATCTTCCTTGTGAGGAAAGCCATTTTTTTTCACTCTAATATAATAATAATAATAAATATTTCAAGCCATTCACCCCAGGAGTTATTAGAAAATATGAAAATAAATAGAGAATTTGGAGTTTGTTATTTCAAAATATCAATAGTAAAATATCATTACTCCTTTAACCAATTGTGATAGTCATATTCAGAGTCAGAGATCACAGGTTGCAGCAAAACCATAAACAGATATCTGCAAATGAATGACGATATTAGATTGGTGATGAGATCAAATATGAAAGCCAAAATATACAGTATTATTTAAATGTAGAATAAAAATTGAATTTGTAGATCTAATTCAGTCAAGAAAAGTTATGTAAGAAGTAACAAGCAAAACAATGTGGTAGTGTGAAGTACATAGAAGAAAGACGATAGAATGGCTAAAGGAAAGACAAAAGCATTTAGGTAAAGATAACAATTTCAGATGTGAAACAGGAAGCAGAGAGCACACTGAAATGAAATATAGTTATATAATATTGTGATAATAAGAAATTTGGGCTGGAAATGATGTAAAGGGAGTGGAAGCACACTCTCACCTGCAGGTAAATGAGTGGCTCATAGACATACTTAACAGTCAGATAATTACACTAGCATTTGAATCGGTACTTCTTCTACCTTTAATTTGAAATGCGATACTGTGGGTGACCCCCCCCCCCCCCCCACACACACACACACACACACTTACCTCCAGTGCAATAATAGACATGGAGGTAAGCATCAGTAAGTCTCTCTCTCTCTCTCTCTCTCTCTCTCTCTCTCTCTCTCTCTCTGTTTGTGTGTGTGTTGGGGGGGGGGGGGGGGGGGGAGGGGGTTGGATGGGCATGCCCACATGTGAAATACATCAAAGAAAAATCCCAGCTACCAAGAAATGAAGCTGGGTCCTCTGCATGGCACTCAGTCATGCTGATCGCTCAGTTTTGAGGTAACAACATAGAGGCATATGGTCAACAATTTATCCCTTGGTCAGTACACAAGTGGAATAGGAGGGAAAAACTGATATTAGTACCATTTACCCTCTGCAATACATTGCACAGTAGCTTGTGGAGTATGTGTGTAGGTGGAGATGGAGATATAGATTGGCTGCTCTCCAAACTGAACTGTAGACACTATAATAATTCAGTGTCTTCAACACTTTATAGTTAAATGTGTTATGAGTCTCTCGATCATTGATTGATAGGTTATGGTAGTATTGATATGAGGTAACTGTTAGCACATAAACAGCACATGCACTTCATAGGGATATGAAATGTAATCATTACATCGGATCTGTGATAGGTAAAGCAGGTGGTAGACTTCAGTTTGTTGGTAGAACACTGTGAAAATGCAATCAGTCTACAAAGATGGCTTACAAATCACATATGTGACCCATTCTACAGTATTGCTCAAGTGTTTGGGACCCATACCAAACAGGACTAACAAGGGATATTGAACATCTACAGAGAAGGGCAGCACAAATGGGCACAGATGAGTTTGATCCATGGGAGACTTACAAAGTGCCAAGAACTGGCTCTAAGTGACTATAGGAATATATTGCAACCCACTATGTATCACACCTGTTGGGATCATGATGACAAGATTAAATCAATTATAGTGTGCATGAAGGCACTTAACATGTTGACTGCTGCTTGCACAGTGGTGGGTGTTTCATTGCCAGGCCAGGCCATGGCACCAGGTTCTGCTGTGGCCATTATCAGTTTATGACATCAGGTGTAAGTGTATGCTGTGGCCATTGGTGGCCTTGCAGCAGTCATCATGCTAAACAAGCATTCTTTCTGTACTCCTTATGTGAATGAAACTGGAAAAAGTCCTAATAAATGGTACAATGAGACAAACCCTCTGCCAAGCATTTCCTAGTGGTTTGCAGATGTAGATGTAGATGTGGTCATGTTAATCTCATGCTATGAGATCTGGGCTGTAGCTGCAGTGACCATGGCATCTGTGAGGATTACACTGTTCATGTGTCCCATGTGTGTCAAACTTCTGGTCTTTGTGCCGGTTAGAGTACCTTGGGTAAGGTTGTTGGTAACCCTACTGCGTGTGAGTTCCTAGAATGTTGGTATTCCAGCCCAGTTGAAAATATGTTGAAAGTAGTGGTTTGAGGTTCCTTAGGCATTTGCTTTTTGCCACAAGGCATGCCAAGTTACTTCAGTGGCTATATTTTTCTATGCAAAACATGGGTAAATAAACAATAACTTATATTACTAACTATTATGCTAACTTTTGTTTGAGGATAATAAACTGTACAACTTAAGCAACTGAAGATGCGTTAGTGGAGTAGGAAGAGCGATTAACAACATCAGTTAACATGTAGTTGGATGTCTGAAGTGTAGCAAGAAAACTAAAGACAAATAGAATCAAAACCAGAAAGTATGTTTTATTGTAGAGCTAAAGACAATGGTAGAAATTCAATTTGTAGACATGCTGTAAACAATGAAATTAAAAACAATGTTGCTGATAATATTAAAGAAATCTCAGACTGAATGAGAAGACTTGTTTCAAAATGAATACAAGACATTCCATAGAAATCAATGTACTATGTACACCAGTTTGGTCACGTTTCTATGAACTATTAGAAACCTTGTATGAAGAGTTACAGAAACTGATAAATGATAACAAATCCCACTACAAGGTGATATTTGGATATTTTAATGCAACAGTGGAATCAAAAGTAAGAAATGAAGCTTCAATAATACACTTTTAGTATGATACCGTAAATGACAGAGATCATATACTAGAAGAATTTGCAGAGAAGACTAACTTCTTAAGTCTTAATGAAACTATAATTGTAGGCGATGCTATATTGTTAGACTATAAGGAATAGTACATGATATGACCGTTCTAAATTGTGTTGACTTTAAAGCACCTTAATCATAGACTATGTAGACTACTGAGTGCAGAGGAAACAATGCAAAACAAGAAGGAAATAAACATGTAAGGCACAAAATCAGGAATATACAATAAGAGAATTAATATCATCATCAAGCATTGGACATCTCATGCAGAATAAGATCTTCTCTAGACTTTTTCAGGTATTATGTTCTTCAGTGATATTCATCCACAATGCTCCTTTATGTTTTCTAGTTTCATCTACCCACCTCCTAGATTATCATTTCAGTATTTTCGTATCTTCTACAACTTCCCAAGTACATTTGCCTGACAACATTTCCTCCAACCTCCACTTCATTTTCATGACATTTTCCATATATTTCTTTCTTGCCCTGATCCTCTTACTAATCTTACTAATTTCTGACATGGATCTCACCATTGTCATTGAACAGTCCTTAATTTTTCAAAGGTATTCTGTACTGTGTGCTAGTGGCCATCATTACAGTTTCAGTTTTGGCACTCAGGTATGCCAGTTTACATAAATCGGTGGACACAATCCTCATTTTCGTTTTTACCTGGACAGTCAGTGCCTTGTCAACCTATTGTGCAAATCCAGTTGTTGTATAGGTAGCTGTGGTGGATGGGAGAAAGAATTCATCTGACTACTGCAGGAGCTCACGATATGCAGGCTCTGCCACAGACAATTGACATTTCTCACAGTGTGCAGCCTGAGGAGTACCAGCAAGAGTCTGTCAACCCAAGACCCAGTTGCATGGCACATGACAGCACCCTTAAGAAAGTTATGTAGGTATTCTACCATACCATTAAGTGTGATATGGCATCATTCTTCTGAGGTGGATGCCAGACAGTAATAACATGGTGCAATCTACTTCAGCCCCCTTTTGGCAGTCTTTCCTGGCTGGCAACTTTTCTACACTGCCACTGTGTACTATTCACACCCTCCACTACCTGACCTTGTAGTGGCCCCATCATAAACCAATAAATCACTGTGAGACACTAACATATGTTGTGAGATGCAAGCAGCAAGTCAATGAAAACTACATGCAGGTGTGCAAATTGTACATCAGGACTAACCAAGTTTCCAAGTGGTTAGGGCCAGTGCCATATTTCAGCCAGCAGATTTCAGTGAGCTAATAATGGTGTAGAATGATGATGCAGAACTGAAGGATCTGCAGACCTCCAATTGTGGCACATGCGCACTGATATAGCAGTACACTACAACAAATCCACATGTCAGCTGCAGCAATATGAACTCACATCTCTACAACATCACATACTCAAGTCCTTGCATGCACTAACTTTCCAGGCATCCATGCTACAAGGGCACTATAGGCACAGTCCTTTGTATGATCTAGTGTGCAGAAAAGTTACTGCCGATGAACCCAGGAATGTGTCCCCTACAATAAGAGTAAAGTGACATGCCATGCATAACCATCACTTGGAAATTTGGTTTCTCATGATGCACAATTTTGAGACCTGCATGTAGGTGTCATTGACTTGCTGCTTGTCTTCCACAACTATGTCAAATTACTAAGTGTGTCTAAGGCTTCCATCGAATCACTTATTGACCAGACTGGTGTGGCAGTAGAAGACAGCAAAACGAAAGCTGAAGTTTTAAATTTCATATTCAAGAAATCACACAGGAGAATTGTACAAATATACCATCATTTGACCATCAAACAGACTCCTGTAAGGATGGCATAGTAATAAGCATCCCTGACAGTGATAAAGAATTGAAAGAGTTGAAAACAAATAAGTCACCAGGTGTGGATGGAATCCCAATTCGGTCTTTCAAAGAATACTCTATGGCAGTGGCCTCTTACTTAGTTTGCATTTATTGCAAATCTGTCACTCATTGTGAAGGCCCAAGTGACTGGGGGGAGGGAAAACACCACATACACACACACACACACACACACACACACACACACACACACACACACACGAGACTCCTATGTATAAGAGTGGACCCACAAAATTACATACCAATATCCGTAACATGGGTTTCCTGCAGAATTCTTGAACATATTCTCAATACTGAGAAGCTTATGCCCACAAATGAGCATAGTTTTAGAAAGCACTGTGTGTGCAAAACTCAGTTTACCGTTTTCTCACATGATATACTGCAATTCATAAATGAAGGGCAACTGGCAGATTGCCTATTTCTAGGTTTCCGCAAAGTGTTTGACTCGGTGCTCCATTGCAGAATGTTAAAGAAGAATGGAATAGATTCACTGATATGTGAATTGCTCAAAAACTTGCTAAGTTATAGAATCCAGCATGTTGCCCTCAACAGCGAATGTCCATCAGAGTCAAGGGTATCATCAGGAGTGCCCCAGGGAAGTGTGATAGGACTGCTATTATTATCTATATACGAAAAATGACTGGCGAACATGATGGGTAGCAGTGTAAGGTGTTGAAGTGATTGTAGGAGGATACAGGATGACAGAGAGAAAATTTCTAGTTGTTGTGATGAATGGCAGCTAGTTCTAAATATAGAAAAATGTAAGTCAATGCAAATGAACAGGAAGAACAAACCCATAATGTTCAGATACAGCATTACTACTGTCCTGCTTGACACAGTCATGTCATTTGAATATTTGAGTGTAATGCTGCAAAGCGACATGAAATGGCATGAGCATGTGAGGATTGTGGTAAGAAAGGCGAATGGTTAACTTTGGTTTATTGGGAGAGTTCTAGGAAAGTGTGGTTCATCTGTAAAGGAGACCACATATGAATACTGGTGTGATCTATTTCTGGGTAGTGCTCAAGTGTTTGCGATCCGTATCAGGTCAGATGAAAGGAAGACATTGAAGCAATTCAGTGGCAGATTGATAGATTTATTATTGGTAGGTTCAAGCATCACACAAGTGTTGCAGAGATGCTTCGGTAACTCAAATGGGAATCCATGAAGGGAAGGTGATGTTCTTTTTGAGGAACGCTATTGGGAAAACTTTAGAGAACAAGCATTTGAAGCTGACTGCAGAACGATTCTATTCACACCAACATACATGGTGACAATTATTGAACTATATGAAATAAAACATCATAACTTATGAATGGTTTGCATTAGGACATTCAAATTGCATGGTTGGCCATGGGGCATGATGGGAATCAGTATGTGAATATGGTTTGGTTTAGTGACAAGGCCCACTTGCATTTGGATGGGTTCATCAATAAGCAAAACTGGCATGTTTGAAGGACTGAGAATCTGCATTTCACAATCAAGAAGTCTCTTCACCTTCAACGGGTGACTGTTGGTGTGCAATATCTAGCCATGGAATAATCGGTGTGCTATTCCTTGATGGCACGGTGACTACTGTACAGTACATGAAGGTTTTGGAAGATGATTTCGTCCCCATTATCCAAAGTGACCTGATTTCGACAAGATGTGGCTCATACAAGACGGAGCTCAATCCCATCGAAGCAGGTGAGTGATGTCTTGGAGGAGCACTGTGGGGACTGCAATCTGGCTCTGGGGTACCCAGAGGCCGCCAGTATGGGCCTCGATTGGTTCTTTTTTGGGGGGCCTGCGTTAAAGATGAGGTGTACAGCAGTAATCCTAAAACCATTTCTGAGCTGAAAACAGCCATTCAGGAGGTCATCGGCAGCATCAATGTTCCAACACTTCAGCAGGTCATGCAAAATTTCACTATTCACATGCAACACATCATGGCCAATGATGACTGTCATAACCTAAATCTGAATATCTGTAGTGACACTTACATCTTGAACAAAGTGTGTGCATGCCATAATTTGTAACTAAAATATGTTTTTTATATAATTCAATAATTGTCACCTGATATATTGTATGTAAGGCCCACTAAGATAAGCTACGAGAAATTAGGGCTCGTACAGAGACATATAGACAGTCATTTTCCCCTTGTTCTATTTGGGAGTGGAACATAAAATGGAATGACTAGTAGTGGTATGGGGTACCCTCCAATATGTGTCATACAGTGGATTGCAGAGTATCATTGTAGATGTACAACCACAGTTTTGGTACCAGTATGTGCCAAATGTTGGTCATGAACTGGACAATGAAATTCAGATGATTTAATTCGACTGGCAGATAGTTATTCCAGGGCTGCAAAAATGCTCCTTTAATAATGAAAAGGCTGCTGTCCCTCTTCAGGAACCATCCTTTAGTCTGGTCTCTTCAAGGTCTCCTTTGATGTGGTAGTGCCTACAGCATAGATGCTGATGCTACTGCTAAAGCTGCAACCATCCTGCCCAGGCCTGGAGCAATTCTGCCCTCTCTGAAGATTTCTGTGCTGAGTAACATAGGAACACTATATTGCTCTGGCATGAAACATTGATTTTCACTCGGTGAGTTCTCTTTATCCATCTCAGTGTGAAGCAATATATTGGGCAATCATTGTCATCTGTTTAATTGCAACCCTCTACCACTTTATACTCACTGTGCACTATTTTATAACCTATTTTTAGTTTTTTAATTTCTTACATTTTAATGTGTGTTCATTGTCTAAGCTATCTGAGGTTTTAGCAGATGCAGCACAGGCTATATAATGTCTTATTCTTTATGCTCACCATAGCAACATAGCAAAGGAGATATAATTTTTGAGAATAGTCACTAGTTGTCTCAAAAAATTTAATCAGCCAACCTCTTGAAGGGGTAAGTAGTACTAACTGTTCTTTATGCCTGTCATTGTGTCTGTTATTCTTTGAGTAGCATTCCAGGTCCGGCGTCATTAGTCCTTATAGTTTTACCCACCGTTTAGGTTCATATGTGCTACCAAATTCAAGAACCATGGAATTCTTTATTTTTTAAGTTATGATTTGGATGCTTTATGATCTCAGCTGCTTTGTTCTCTAAAGAAAGACAGGAGGGAAAGAAAGGGGGGGGGGGTCCATAGTTCATAGGAGGAACTTTGTAATTGGGTATAGTTGGTCACATGAATGCAAGTGGAAGTGAGACTTTTATGTATTAGTTTGTAACCATCACTCATTTACATTTTTTTATGACAATAAGTAGTGGAGTAACATATTTCTTGGGACATTGCCTGCATTATGTCATAGAACCAACCACAAATTAACGCTAAGATGAAGCATGCATATTTTACTTTGCTACAACTTCTGTAAGGAGACTGTATCTATTGTTTCTTTCCCAGGTGTTCTCTGCTCGAACATCTGAAGTAATAGCCTCCCATCAAATAGAATCATCATACATATTTCCACAAGAAGGATGGGTGGAACAAGATCCGCTGAAAATATTAGATGCTGTTAAGATATGCATTGAAAAAGTGGCAGAAGAACTTCAAGAGCAAGAAATAGAACCAAGTGATATAGTTACCATTGGTATAACTAATCAGAGGGAGAGTACAGTAGCCTGGGATTCCATCACTGGGAAACCTCTTTATAATGCTATAAGTATGTTGTGTTTTTATGTGTTTTAATATTTTTGTATTAACAATTGAAAATTAAATAGGATAGGTAACTTACACACACACACACACACACACACACACACACACACACACACACACACAAACAAATAAATGTACAACTTCTTGGATGTCATAATACTGATCAGGCACCATGCATGAAGATGACTGTCAGCAAAGAGGAGGCATATGTGCAAACTGAAGCAGCAAATGAAAATTTGTACCAAGGCTGGGGTTTGAAGCTGGAGCTCCTGCTCAGTAGACAGATGCACTAACCACCGCGCCAATCTGACACAGTGGCTTTGCACAACTGCTTGGACTACTGTAGCAGGCCTCCTCAGTCCACAAAGTCCCATTCATGCCTCAGCCCACTTAGTGTTCCCCGTGGCCTTGAACAACGTTGCAGAGACTCTACGACTGTACTGGAATAGTGCCTCAGCATAGAACATAATGTGGGATCCTGTATGAAACCTAGGCATAGGTGCTTTAATGAAATGTAACTCTATGTTTCCAGAGATCTTTACAAGTCTCAAAGTATAAATTTTGATTTGTCATTTCAGTCTTCATATGTACATCTTAGTATCTAAGACCTGAAAAGGTCTCTGGAACCATGTGGTTTCTTTTGAAAGAGAAAACAGTTGGAACTTTTGGATGTGTGTGTGGTGAGAGCGGCAATGGAGGCGGCACAGCCAGAAGCTGCTAAGGGATATGGGAGAGAAAACGTACAGTTGTTAATGATTATGAAAACTTTTTATTTATTTTTATTTACATGTCAAGTTCTGTAGGACTAAACTGAGGAGCAAATCTCTAAGGTCATGGAACATGTCAGTACATGAAATTACAACATAAAACTAATAACAGATAAAAATAAAATGTTTATGAACACAAAAAGTCAATCTATAAGTTTAAGTAAATGCAATCAACAATACAATAAGAATCAGCTTAATTTTTCAAGAACCACCTCGACAGAGTAGGAGTGACCCACGAGGAAACTCTTCAGTTTTGATTTGAAAGTGCATGGATTACTGCTAAGATTTTTGAATTTGAGTGGTAGCTTATTGAAAATGGATGCAGCAGTATACTGTACACTTTTCTGCACAAGAGTTAAGGAAGTCCAATCCAAATGCAGGTTTGATTTCTGCCGAGTATTAACTGAGTGAAAGCTGTTTATTCTTGGGAACAAGCTAATATTGTTAACAAGAAATTACAGTAAGGAATACTAATATTGAGAGGCCAATGTCAAAATACCCAGACTTGTGAACAGGGGTTGACAAGAGGTTCATGAACTTACACCACTTATTGTTCAAGCCACCCACTACTGAGTCAAAATTATCCTTTTTATAATGGGAAGAGTTACCCCAAAATATAATACCATATGACATAAGTGAATGAAAATAAGCAAAGTAGACTAATTTTCATGTCGAACGATCACTCATTTCAGATACCGTTCGAATAGTAAAAATGGCAGCATTAAGTCTTTGAACAAGATCCCAAGTGTGGGCTTTCCAGGACAGTTTACTATCTATCTGAACACCTAGAAATTTGAGCTGTTCAGTTTCACTAATCATATGGCCATTCTATGAAATTAAAATGTCAGGTTTTCTTGAATTGTGTGTTAGAAACTGTAAAAACTGAGTCTTACTGTGATTTAACATTAGTGTATTCTCTACAAGCCATGAACTTAGGTCATGAACTGCACTATTTGAAACTGGTCCAGTGTTGCACACAACATCCTATACAACCAAGCTAGCGTCATCAGCAAACGGAAATATTTCAGAATTACCTGTAATACTAGAGGGCATATCATTTATATAAATAAGGAACAGGAGTGGCCCCAACACTGATCCCTGGGCCACCGCCCCACTTGACTGTATCCCACTCAGACCCCACATCACAGCCATTAACAACATTGTTAATAATGACCTTTTGCTGTTTGTTGCCAAAGTAAGAGGTGAACCATTTGTGAACTACTCCTGGTATTCAGTAATGGTCCAACTCCTGGAGCAATATTTTGTGATCAACACAATCAAACGCATTAGTTAAATCAAAAAATATGCCTAGCATTTGAAATCTTTTGTATAACCCATCCAGTACTGTGCAGCACAGTACTTTAATATTCTGCTAGGCACTCCATCATAAACATGAGAGTCCTTAGTCTTCAGTGATTTAATTATTGACTCAATCTCCCCCTTGTCTGTATCATAGAGGTTTATTTCAGACATCAATCTTGGAAAGGCATTTACCAAGAATGTTGTGAGATTCCCTGTAGAAACTAAATTTTTATTTAATTCACCAGCAATGCTCAGAAAAGATTGTAAAATACTATACGTACATCGGATTTATCAGTAGCTGAAATATTTTTACTACAAACTGACTTTATATCGTTGACCTTGTGCTGCTGACCAGACACTTCCTACACAACTGACCATATGGTTTAAATTTTATCCTGTGAATTAGCTATTCTATTTGTATACCACATACTCTTTGCCTTCGTAATAACATTTTTAAGCACCTTACAATACCTTGGGTCAAATCTACAAATAATCAAAAATTGAAATGATAATGTGTTTTTGTGTGATAAATAGAGTGAAAGAGAGAAGGAGAATGGGGTAAAATATCAGATTGGGGGAAGAATTGGGGGTGGGGGTGAGGTGAGTATTTACATCAGGAAAGAATGAGGTCAAGGGAATGGAGGGAGTTAATGTGGTGCCAATGGACAAGAACAAGAAGAGGCTTAGATCGAGGGGTCTGTTGAAGTGGAAAATGTGCCGTAGGTCAAGCTAGACTTCTGGAATGGAGTCACAGTGGTGTGGTTTATATCTGGAAGTACTCGAAAGCAAATGGAGACCTGCAGTCAAATAGTCATTGTGATTCTTAACCTGAGTGGTTAAGTCCTTAGTAGCAAGATGAATGGTTAGGTCAGCCTTGGCTTTTAAGTCACAAATAGCCAATTGATACATAGCTGTGCTTTCTGACTTAATGAGAGAGGACTGGAAGGCAGGTATTCATCTACAGTTTTCTGTGAGTGGCTAAGCAGAAGAATGGAAGGACAAATGTCCACAATGCCATTATGGTGGAAGACAGTGTGTCCTAAAGTCTTAATGATCACCTCAAAGAGAAGTTGTATAATTAATTTTTAATTTATTTGTAGGCCTATGTCTGCAATCCGAGTACACATTGAAATCCCCAATGCCACAGTTCTGTAGCATGCCACTTGAGGAGCCAAAACAAAATGGTGTGGCCCATTGATAAAGACGACTATTGTGAGATAACATTTTTCTTTTTTTTCACGTTTGAAGGGGAACAACACTACAACAATCCAGGCTGAGTTACCAGAAATGTGTGGCAACAATTCACCGTCATTTGGCACTATGATTAGGTGGCACAGCTCTTCCAGTGTGGTCAGATAAATCTGAATGAACAAGAACAAAGTGGTAGACCATCTCTGTGTGAAGAACTGGGAATTGCAGGAGAAGTAGAGACCTTGGTGCTTAAAGACCAGTATATCACAATTGAGATGACAGTGGAAAAAGTGAAAATCAGTCAGCATCTTGTACCACATTTCAAACATGACAAAGGTTGTTGTACCTATCTGAAAAGCCCACAGAACTGGGGTAGCAACGAAAATGTTGCAACTATGTCTGTGATCCAGATGCCTTTTTTAGCTGCCTAATTACTAAGGATGGGTGCTGGGTGTATAACTATAACTCTGAGACAAAGGAGCAAAGCAAGCAGTGGAAACATGTGAATTCACCACAACCGAAAAAGTCAAAGACCCAACTATCATCAGTCACTGTGATGTTGAAAGTTTTTTGGGGCTGCCTCAATGTGGTGGTAACAGATTGTTTGAGAGGGTCGAACTGTCACAGGAGCATACTAATGAAATCTGCTGATGAGCTTATGGGAGGCCTTCCAGATGAAGCAGTGTGAGAAACTAACCAGGGGGTGTTTCTGCTCCACAAAATTCCCCACCTCAAGTTGATTTTTTTAAGGTGAAATGCTGTTGAACAGGTAAAACACAGATTTCTATAACCAAGGACTCTGTTAATTCATCCATTGTTTGGAAAAATTAGTCACATTGAAGGTTGAATTTGTAGAGAAGGACTAACACAATCACCAAGTTTCATGGTCACAGCTTGATTTTTCTTTTTTTAAATGTTGATTAATATTTATGACAACCTCTCTTACAGTAGTGAATCTGTCTTAAACACTGGATCATGAGGACATTTTTGGGATGAAGCAGTCATTAACAGAAAGCCTTTAGCACACATACCCCAATCAGTTTATGTTTGGCTTGCCCTGATAAGCTATCTGTCTGTGTCAACTTTCTTTCCATAGCTCCTTGCAGTGGTTCTATGTAGCTTACGGATTCTCATAAAATTCTTGTAATGGCTTCTTTGCTAAATCATTCCTATAGGGACCATCTGTTGTAAATATAAACAAAACACATGAGAAAATGTTTTACTTATTATTATACATCTAAATATACACCTGACCGGCTCCTGTAAAGTGCATGAAAGAGGGTACTGCATATTTGCATTTAGAGGAAGGAAAAGATGACTATCTGTTTGCCGTGGTTTGCATCCTTATATCTTTTGATATTCTCATGGTCCCTATGCTTAGGAAAACACAGGGGCAAAGAGTCATCTATCAATGGCAAGCCCGTTAGATTTACTTACACAGGCATTGGATGCTCCACCACCACACATCTGTTTAGGGGATCATAAAAGTCATTAGGCCACTAATAAGTACTAAATCTTTTGGCTATGATGGTATTTCAATTAAAGTACTAAAATCTTTTGCTAATGCGATATTGTCCCCCTTGAGTTACCATTGTAACCAGATGAGGATTCAGTTTGTATTTCCTGAAAGACTAAAGTAGGTATTAGTAAAATCTAAATAAGTTGAGACAAGCAAGTGTCCTCTAATTATAGGCTGATCTCCCACCTGTTTATGTTCTTGATAATGTTTCAGAAGGGAACTTAAAGCACAAAATTGAAGTACCTTTCTGAGAATATTTTTTAGTTCAGTTTAGCTTCTGTAAAGGCATCTTTACTGAGAAAGCAAAACCTTTTTTTAAAAAAAATCACCAGTCTTCTGGTTGTTTTGATGCAGCCCACAATGAATACCTTTCCTGTGCTAACATTTTCATCTTGGAGGAACATTTCACCCTATGTCCTCATATAATTGTTGGATGTCTTCCCATTTCTGTCTTCCCCTACAGGTCATTCCCTGCTGTCTTAACACATGTCCTGTCATCCATTCCTTCTTATTGTTAGTGTTTTACGTACGTTCCTTTCTTCACCGATCCTGCAGAGAACCTCTTCATTCCTCATCTTACCAGTTTATCTAATTTTCAGTATCGTTCTGTAGCATCACATCTCAGACACTTCAGTTTTCTTCTTGTATGGTTGTCCCACACTCACAGTTCATGAGCATACAATGCTGTGCTCCTAACATTCATTCTCAGAAGGATCTTCCTCAAATTAAAGACTATGTTTGATGCTAGTTTGCCATGATATGCAGTTGTCCTCTGCAAGTCTACTTTTTATATCCTCCTAGCTTCATCTGTCGTGTGTTATTTTGCGTACAAGGTAGCAGACATCCTTAAATTCATCTAATTTGTGGCCACAAATTTTGATGTTAAGTTTATGGGTAATGACATTTCTGTTATTCCTCATTATTTCCATCTTTCTTCGGTTTGCTCTTTTAAGTCCATGTTCTGTAGTCACTAAACTGTTAATTCCATTGAGCCGATCATGCAATTCTTCCCCAGTTTCACTGAGGATAGCGTGTGAATCTTATCAGTGATATTCTTTAACCCTGAAGTTTAATCCTTCTCTTGTACCTTTCATTTATTTCTGTCATTACTTCAAAGTTTCAAAATTTCCTGAAAATATCATCTTAAGAACATACGGTAGAAATCTTGATGATCTGCCATGAAGAGAAATTATAGAAGTGGCCATCCCAAATTGGTACCTTTGATACCTAAAAATCATAGTTTTTAGAAGTTTTCTCAGGAACCACCATGAACAAACTGTGCTGTTATAAGCTGCCAAGGTCCATCCTAGACCACACCTAAAGTAAAATAAGCAACCAATTTACTCAATTTGTCTGGGCTGGGAGAATTGCATTATGTTTAAATTTTGACCTAGTACTATGGGAATGCTACATTATGCCCATTCTTCCAGTAGGTATGGAAAGGACTATTGAAAACACTTCACCCCTGATCTCTGTGATGAATAGAACTCGAATATGACCCGTTTGCACAGGCTGATAACATGTTGCCAATACACATTCAGACAGTACATTGAAAATCCACAGTAATCCAAAAACAAAATAAAAGAATACCTCATTAACCATTACTACAATTTGTCAAAATATTAGAACTCAGGGATGTAACTTTCACTTAAGTCTAATTCTAATATTTGCATCAAACAAATCTGGTGTTTGTAGTATACAGGATAGTAGTTTATGTAACTTAAATGTTTTGTTAAAGTGCTAGATAAAAACAGCAATTGATTAGAGTCAGAGGAGGAGCAATTGCTTTTTTCGTAGTACCTGTCTTCCACGTAGTATGCTGATATAAATTAATTCCCATAAGTATCAGTGTGAGTTTATTTGCACTAAATGTAGCTTTTTCTTAGTGTACTTTACATAAGTAACCTGCAGAGGGCACTTGTGCCTGTTGATGTGTAGCTCGACTCATTCCACATCCCTGAAGGCTCTCCTTCATTATGGGATTAATGGATCACAATGTGTAAATTAATTAGAAAAACTAAAACATAAGGATTAGTGGCATCAGTATATATGTAGTTTCCTTTACAGATGTATTGCAATTTACTAGATCAAATCTGAGATTTCCATTCAGCTTCCATGTGTGGCACAGGAAACGGTGAGAGTGGGAAGTGGCTGGAGTGCTGTGATGGCATAAGTCTTTAACAAGTTTTACACACATTTATTAATGAAATTCACCAAATCAGAGTTCATGCATAAGATGGTCATAAGCAAATAATCCAGCGCCCAGTTTACAAATACTATCTTACTATTCAGTACTTTATAACATATGGTAAAGCTTCTACCCCTCAGAATATCTTCAGTTTTACAGATAACGGGCATGAAACAATATACTATAACTGTAAATTATAGAACACAGCTTGGTTAATAAAACATCAACAAAGTTACCCACTGCTAACCACAATCCACAATAAATGAGAGAGCATTTCAGTCAGGGCCAGCAGTAAAACAAGATCAAAATTTTGTACAGCACAATAAGCAATAAAATATAGATTGTCAGAGTTTAATACACTATGCCCTACAGCAGCTGCATTGTACTGGCAATATGACCTCTTCCACAATTTAAATTGCCGAAGCCAGACACAGTCATCAGCACAGGGTTTGCACTGAACAGGGTTTGCACTGAACAGAACTGGCGCAGCCTCCTTTAACTTTCATAGCTGAGCACTTGCTGCAGTTAATAACAACTTGTATCCTGGCAGCACCACATTCCTTGGATCCACAAAACTGAGCATCGTCTGCTTGTCCAGACCAGAACTGATGCCCCATCTGGACAGCATGCCACCACATGTCCAGACCACAGATTCCACCAGACTACTTTCACTGCTTTGCTGCATGAACTTCCACTATGCCTCATCGAGCTGGTTGCCCTCTTAGACAGCTGCTAGTTGCTGTGCCTTCCTGCTAGCCATCTTCATACTGGCACCTTTCCACTGAGGTTGCACACTGGTGGCAACAGCGTCCATCCTGTCCTCCTAATACAGTGGGCCACTATCATGAGCAATCTCCATGAGCCAGCAACGCCATGATGTAAATGTGACTAGGCACCATAAGTACTGTGGCCTTCCTACTGGGTCAGTATGCCAGTTGTCACCTTGCTGCAATGCTGCAAGTCACTATATAGCTGCTGCTGGTGTGGTCTGCTGTTATGGAAAGGAACACCAGTACTGATGTCAACTGCCAGATTGGGCATATGACTGTGCTGTGAGAATGGCTGGTACCTTGGGGTTGTCTCATTTCATACCTCTTTTTAGTATCGCTTTTACTTGTTTAACGGATGTGACAAGTTGCAGAAGTTAACCACTTTTCTTATAATCAGATACTACTGGATTCTTTCCCTTTGTTGTGTGTGTCATCAGCTATTAATCGCCACACGGTTTGAGACGTCCTGTCACAGGCTGCATTGCCCCTCCCGCCGGAGGTTCAAGGCCCCCCCGCCCCCCGCCCCCCCCCCCCCCCCCCCCGGGCATGGGTGTGTGTATTGTTTTTAGCATAAGTTAGTTTAAGTAGTGTGTAAGTCTAGGGACCGATGGCCTTAGCAGTTTGGTCCCTTAGGAATTCCCAAACATTTGAACATTTTGTGTAAGTCTAGTGACTGATGACCTGAGCGATTTGGCCTCGTAGGAATTTACACACATTTGAACATTTTGTTATTCACCCACATTCAGTATACCATAACATACTGTATAAGTCATTCTACATTTCCACACAGTCATCCAGTGATGATACATACATTCCTGTAGAGATTAGCTCCATCAGTGAACAATTGAGGGATAATGCTACCCTTATCTGTGAGAAATCAAGAATCTATTAATTAAATATGAGAATAGATTGCTCACCACACAGAGAAAGCACTGAGTGGTGATTAGTCACATTTAAAATTAGGCTAAGCTGGTAGACATAGTTCTGCCTCAGACGTAATACACACACACACACATACACACACACACACACACACACACACACACACACACACACACACTCACTCTCTCACTCTCTCTCTCTCTCTCTCTCTCTCTCTCTCTCTCTCTCTCTGTTGTTTCCTCCAGGTGCTGAGGTCCAAAAGCAGTGAACAATGTTTTTGACTGGGGCTGGGGGGTTAAATAAGATGTGTGGGGTAGACTGTGGACCTGTTGTTGAAGTCAAGCACAGAATTTTGTGCAGTATACTTGGTGACTAGATGGTCCAGTCGTCTCTTGGCCACAGTTAGGCAGTGGTCATTCATGCAGGCAGACAGCGGGTCAGTGCCCATGCCTGTGTGGAATACCACACAGTGTTTGCAGCTAAGTTGGTAGACCACATGGGTGCTATCACTAGTGGCCCTGCCTTTGACAGGGTAAGACATGCCTGTGACAGAAATGGAGTAGATAGTAGTCGGAGGATGTGTGGAACAGGATATGCATCTACATCTACTACAGGGATATGAGTTGTTGGGGTGTGGAATGATGTGGACAATTATATTGCATAGGTTGGGTGGTGATAGAGGGATATTTCTCATTTTAGGATATAACAAGAAGTAGTCAAAACCCTGGCATAGAATGTGATTAAGTTGCATAAGTCGTAGGTGGTAGTGAATCACAAGGGGGCACCCCTTTGTGGCCAGTTAGTAGGCATGGGCATTGGTATGTGACTTGGCAGACAAAGCATGGGAGATCTGTTGCTGGATAAGGTGGGAGAATCATGTTACACCATGTGGTGATCCGATGGCAATTCAGAGGAAGAGATGAAAATTTAATAGTCATGGATGACTGGAATTTGACAGTAGGAAAAAGAAGAGAAGGAAACGTGGTGTGGTTGTGTTTTTTATGGAGGGTGCTTGCAGGAGTGGGTTTAATAATCAATAAAAAAATAGCTACTACAAACAGCATAGTGAACGCATTATTGTGGCCAAGATAGACACGAAGCCCACACCTACTACAGTAGTACAAGTCTATATGCCAACTAGCTCTGCAGATGATGAAGAAATTGATGAAATATATGGTGAGATAAAAGAAATTATCCAGATAGTGGCGGGAGACGAAAATTTAATAGTCATGGGGGACTGGAATTCAATAGTAGGAAAAGGAGGAGAAGGAAAAGTAGTAGGTGAATATGGAATGGGGATAAAGAATGAAAGAGGAAGCCACCTGGTAGAATTCTAGAATTCTGCACAGACAATAGCTTAATTATAGCTAACGCTTGTGTTAAGAATCATGAAAGAAAGTTGTACACATGGAAGAGGCCTGGAGACACTGGAAGGTTTCAGATAGATTATATTATATGGTAAGACAGAGATTTAGGAATCAGGTTTTATATTGTAAGACATTTCCAGGAGCACGTGTGGACTCTGACCACAATCTATTGGTTATGAACTGTAGATTAAAACTGAAGAAACTGCAAAATGGTGGGAATTTAAGGAGATGGGACCTGGATAAACTCAAAGAACCAGAGGTTGTACAGAGTTTCAGGGAGAGCATAAGGGAACAATTGACAGGAATGGGGGAATGAAATACAGTAGAAGAAGAATGGGTAGCTCTCAGGGATGAAGTAGTGAAGGCAGCAGAGGATCAAGTAGGTAAAAAGACGAGGGCTAGTAGAAATCCTTGGGTAACAGAAGAGATGCTGAATTTAATTGATGAAACAAGAAAGTACAAAAAAGCAGTAAGTGAAGCAGGCAAAATGGAATACAAACATCTCAAAAATGAGATCGACAGAAAGTGCAAAATGGCTAAGCGGGGATGGCTAGAGGACAAATGTAAGGATGTAGAGGCTTATCTCACGAGGTGTACATGATCAAGGGCAGAGCCACGTGTGAAAGCACCCATGTGATTTACCAACTGACCTGCCTATCTAATAATGTACAAGCTTTCTATGTGGGAATGACCAGCAACAAACTGTCCATTTGCATGAATGGACACAGGCAGACAGTGTTTGTTGGTAATGAGGATCACCCTGTGGCTAAACATGCCTTGGTGCACGGCCAGCACATCTTGGCACAGTGTTACACCGTCCGGGTTATCTGGATACTTCCCACTAACACCAACCTGTCAGAACTCCGGAGATGGGTACTTGCCCTTCAGTTTATCCTCTCTTCTCGTTACCCATCAGGCCTCAACCTCCGCTAATTTCAAGTTGCCGCTGCTCATACCTCACCTGTCATTCAACAACATCTTTGCCTCTGTACTTCCGCCTCAACTGACATCTCTGCCCAAACTCTTGGCCTTTACAAATGTCTGCTTGTGTCTGTGTATGTGCGGATGGATATGTGTGTGTGCGCGTGAGTGTATACCTGTCCTTTTTTCCCCCTAAGGTAAGTCTTTCCGTTCCAGATTGGAATGACTCCTTACCCTCTCCCTTAAAACCCACATCCTTTCTTCTTTCCCTCTCCTTCCCTCTTTCCCAATGAAGCAACCTTTGGTTGCCAAAGCTTGAATTTTGTGTGTATGTTTGTGTTTGTTTGTGTGTCTATCAGCATGCCAGCGCTTTCGTTTGGTAAGTAACATTATGTCCAACATGATGTGCTTGACTTCAGTGTTTGCTGCACAGCCTTTGCCATCTAGAACCTTCCTACCAACACTGGCTTTCCTGAATTGCACAGATGAGAACTCTCTCTGCAGTATATCCTATGTTCCGGTAACCCTTCTGGCTTCAACTTTCATTAGTCACTGTCCTTCATCTACCCCCCCCCCCCCTTCCCTACTCTCACTCCAACAATACACATGCCTTGTATTCCACCAATACACTAGTCATTTCCTTTCTCTATACCTCTCCTCTTCCCTCTCCCCCGGACTGCCTCCCAAATCTTCTACTAGCAGCCCTGTCCTGTCCCCACCATGCCCCTGCTCATTCCCTCAGTAGCACATTGTCATCCTCCCCCTACCCTGCTAACCCTCCCCCTCTCCGCCACATGCCTCCTCTTTACCCCCACCATCCAAGCCAGATTGCTGCTCTCAGCAGATGTACATGCAGCCCACATAGGACCCAAGTTGCTATAAACATTAACCATGCAAGTGTATATCATACTGTTATGAGAGTAATGTGTTTTTTCTGCTTTTGAAGGAGAACTTGATCTGAAAGTTAAAAGTTTAGCAGTCTTTTCATTCTGTCTGCCTGGAATCTCAATGACTCCTCTACTGGTGAATAGCAATCTATCCTTTTAATATGTTGTTATTCCGGCCTGGACTTCTCATTGTATATACAAGGTATCCCAAATACAATGTGACAAATTTGTAGGGGAGGTGGGTCATGTCATAAGGATTGAGAATTGCATAGCAACCCATAG
This sequence comes from Schistocerca serialis cubense, assembly GCF_023864345.2. Lineage (NCBI taxonomy): Eukaryota > Metazoa > Arthropoda > Insecta > Orthoptera > Acrididae > Schistocerca > Schistocerca serialis. Next base: position 118,610,120 of record NC_064642.1, on the reverse strand, counting down.
CTGCAAACGTTGTTGTATGCCTCTAGGTGATCCTGTACACGAAAGTACTGGAGGGGAATGCTGCTTGTTGGTGCTGTATATGAAAGCACTGGAAGGGAACACCACTAGGTGGTGCTATATGTGAGGGTACTGGAGGGGAATGCTGCTAGATAGTGCTGTAGATGAGAGTACTCATTGGGAACAGAGGATTTCCTCAGTCAAGCACTAGCCAGCATATGAGGAGCATGGAATGGAATATGAATTGTGAGCTTACAGACATGCATCTAATGTAAGGAATAGCTGAGTGCAGTGGACAATCTGGAGGACTCCTTTATTGAGAATACTTCCAAGATATACATCAACCACACCACAGTTTGTTTGTATCAAAATTTGTGCAAGTATGTGTCATTAAGAAGGCATGCTATGATTGGTGCATTCAGTCATTAGGGAGAAGATGTGTTGGATGCCATTGAATTAATCTAAGCACCAGCATATGTGACACTGCCTCAGACTTAAGAATGTTTCATAGCAGTGTCCAGCGTGCTTTGAACACTGAGCCGTTACATGCCTTCCATCTCTAAAGGATGCAGTTGCAGCACCGATGAATATCCTGCGCACATGTGTTTCGCAAAGTGGTTTCTACAACAAAGTGACAGACGTGCATGCCCCAGCTTATGTGTTGTTCACTAATGAGGCCACATTCACTAGGGATGGCATCACAATGGAGTATCACTTGATCAATGAGCTTATTGAATCTACTACCCGTAGCTGCCTTTTTTTCTTGCACTTATGTAATGCCACAAGTAATGAGGATAATGGGCAAGGGGTACTACATTCATAGCGTTGTTGTTGTTTTTAGGGAAGAGACCAACAGCAGGTCATCGGTCTCATCGGATTAGGGAAGGATGGGGAAGAAGTCTGCCGTGCCCTTTGAAAGGCACCATCCTGGCATTTGCCTGGAGCGATTTAGGGAAATCACGGAAAACCTAAATCAGGATGTCCGGATGCAGGATTGAACCATCGTCCTCCTGAATGCGAGTCCAGTGTGCCAACCACCGCGCCACCTCCCTCGGTATGTTCAAAGTGTTTGGATAAGTTGAGAATTTGGGTCTGATGGGAAGTGAGCTAGGGCAGCCTTTCCAGTTGCAATGACCACTGTGTCTGGATGGCTCAGTGGTCAGAGCATCTGCCTAGTAAGCGGGAGATCCAGATTCAAACCCCAGTCCAGCACAAATTTTCAACTTTCCCCATTGATTTCAATCAATGCCCACTTGCAGCAAAGGTCTGTAATTCCTTTGTGTCTTAATTAGTAATGGATGCTGGATAAAAAAAAATGGTGCCTGCTCTTTCGGACAAGTCCAAAAGAACAGACGCCACGTATATACATATGGTAATATCAAAACCACGTTTAAGGCATTTTGAAGAGAAAGGTGAATACTTTCTCAGTTGTATAGTAACCATTTATGAGATGTGGATTCGTCACTATGAACCACAGAGTAAGCAAGAGAGCATGTTGTGAGAAAAGGCATCTGCACTTGCAGAAAATAGTTCAAAGCCAAGCATTTTCAGGAAAGTTGATGATGGCAATGTTTTGGGGTATGTAAGGTTCACTCTGGAGGGTCAGACAGTTAATAACAGTAGCTCCTGTGAGCTACTGCAATATCTGAAACTCAAAATCAAACCAAGGAGGACAGAAAAGCTTTCAAAGTGTGTGATTTTGCTTGTGGATAATGCCTGTTCTCATACAGCTGGGAAAACAATGTAATGCATTCAGAAATATTGGTTTGAGCTGCTTGCGAACTCACCATACAGTACTGTCCTAGCTTCAAGTGATTTTCACCAATTTGATCGGATGAAGAATTACCTGCACAAATCCCAAGCTTTGTCAGATGATGAGGTCTGTAGACAGTGCAAGAATTGGCATGAATTGTACTACAAAGCTACTTACGGGATGAAATTATGACACTTGTCAAGGGATGAACCAAATTCATAGAGAATGGCAGAGATTATTATATAGAGAAATTATGTTACATATAATGTTGTTTTCCCAATAAAAAGTTTCTTTTAAAAGCATTGACTTTTCTTTTTAACCTGTCCTCATAAAAGCCAGTAAGTAATTGTGTTTCTTTTTTATGTGTGTTATTGTACATGTTTGACCCTATTTTCTGCGTTTTGACACATAGATAATTATTTTCACATATTATTTGTCTGCATTTTATGTGCATATATTTAAATTAAAACTGTCACTCTGTGGTAGCAGTATTATACCATGCATTTATATCAGGCATTTTTGAACATATCTGTATAAACTTTTTATCGAAACAGATGTAATGAAATTTCTCCAGCTCTGTTAATGTTGTATAATTATTATTTGATTTTACAGTATGGTTAGACATGCGCACAACTTCCACAGTAGATGAATTATTATCCAAAGTACCCAAGAAGAATAAGAATTGCCTAAAACAGTTATGTGGTCTGCCACTAAGTCCTTATTTCAGTGCTTTGAAAATGAGATGGCTTATGGAAAATATCCAAGAAGTTAAAGATGCAGTAAAAGGCAATCGATGTTGTTTTGGAACCATAGATTCATGGCTTATATGGGTATGGACCCTTGCTTTAGATACTACTTATAAACTATATCTGATGTTCAGATTTCTCTTTTCTACTTTTTCCATGTAACAATGATGTGAGATATTATTATGAATATTTCAACTTATGAATGGCATATAGACCTTCAGACAGATGAGTATAATTCAGTTACCCACCTGTGATATGTGTTTGCAGTAATTATTTCTTCTGTGTATGCATGTTTTTAATCAGATATCTTGGTCCAGTTTCTCACATAACAGGCCCATGTAATATATCCAAGAAAAGAAATAATAACATCAGACCTAAAATAGAACACCACATACCAGCAATGATAATAGCAATGTTAAATTCTAAAAATTGAATTTCTGGTTATATAACCCCAATGTATCTTGACTGCAAGATTTATTCATCTGGGTTATTACACTTGAATGAATAACTTGCCACGAATGGTAAATTCCATTTATTCAATAAAGACACAAGAAAAAATGTGCAGACTGGTTGTACTATTCAACAAAAATTTTACTTCATTGTTCATATTGCAAATTGTACTTTTACTACTGATTTTTTTAAATTTTATACATCCATTCCAGTATTGATTTAATACCCAGTATTGGTATTCAAGATCTGTCCACATATAAGCTAGAATTATTCAAAATGTTTTGTACAGCTGCAAAATTGTTTTGCCAAACTGTCTGATTATTATCATAAAGCATGCAGAACATCATTGTTTTAAACAGTGATCTTCACATCATGAATACAGCATTAACTGCTACATTTAATATGAAAATGTGTTTTAGATTCAAACTAGACTACTAATCATTAACTATCTAATGATATTTATTACAACAAAGACAATCAATTATTGACAAAATAATTTAATTGGATAAATAAAAAATTTAATTGTATAGATAAAAAATTTCTATGTGTATATTCTGCCGCCACTTGGTGAGTAGATTTTGTATCTGTCCAATTAAATTATTAATGATATTTATTATTTGACATAATAGAAAGACAATATTTCAATCACACATTTGCAGGTATCAAATAGTTCATTATATATTGGTATCAGTTAGCACATTAATTCCTAATATCTCACTTACATCACAAGCTTTAACAGAGTGTACATGCATTCACACACCCTCCTCCCCACATACACACAAACAGTGTTTTTTTATTTATTTATTTTTGTGTGTGTGTGTGTGTGTGTGTGTGTGTGTGTGTGTGTGTGTTTAAGAACTGGCAAGTAAAAGGTAATACTTGTAAAAGATACATACAGCAATGAAGAAATGGTAACAAGCTTATCAACGGAAACAATTTCTCCAAGATGACAACAATGATGGTGATGACAGCATAAAGATACATATTGAACATTACTGCCAAAGGTGCATATGAATAGCAAAGTAATTGCCTGCTTACAGTAGCTGATTTTTTTAATAATAAGAAAAATAAGTGAAAAATAAGTAAGAAAACAGTTTGATAATGTGAGAGAACAGCTTTCAATAAGAAGGGGGAATGGAATAATGGAAGTCACTTTCAGGCTAGAGAGAGGGAAAATGGTGTGACATGAACTAATGCTGGTTATGGAAACAGCAAAATGACATTTTACATTTGACAGGAAAAAATACACACACTTACGTGAAGAACAATCAGCATTAAGAGTGGAAATCAGGCTTCCTGATAGAAAATATAAATTGTGAGAAATAAAAACAACTGTTACCTAATTTATGTATGAAGTGTTACACAACAGAAATGTATTATGGGCTAATGTAAAATTATCTGAGTCTTCTCCAACAAGCACCAAACTAAGCCAAGTGAGACCAGTGCCACCTGCCCCAGTCAAAAAAACAAACATGCAGAAAGCCAATATTGTGGAAAGCAGGACAAACCCAGAAGATATAGCCTCAGCTCACTTGAGCAAGAGGGGCCAGCAACATGACTCCAGCGAGCAGAAGGCATCTTGTCATTCTAACAGCATAGCTCGATTTTGTAAGAGAGAGTAAAAGTTCCACAAGAGCGCCTATCAGCCCGCTGCTTGAAAGGTAACAAGGTGAAGCCCTCAAACCCTTTCTTGCAAAATAGAGGGCTGGTGAAGAGCACTGATGAGTCCCAGAAAGGACATTACACTTGGTCATTGCCAGCCAGATGTAATGTCATTGCATCAGATAAGCAGTAATAAATATTCATGCTTTCGAGTTTGGTCTCCATCTTTTACCTTGCATTACACTGCCTATGAAGCTGAACCTGTGATGTGCTGTTACCGTTTGCCAAGATGACTTCCGTCTTTGAGACTGCTGCTTGTCTGGTCTGCCTTACGTGGCTGATGTGAGCTGCTGATCTCACAACCACCGATGAGAAGACTTGAAGACTTCTGCCTCTGGCTTTCTGAGCCGAGCTGATGGTGTCTGGTGCACTGTCCACCTGTCACAGAATTTGGGAGGTGCGCTAACCGCTGCTGCCCCCAGCTACTGCCTGTAAGTAGTCATCGACATTTCTACCCTTCCTTGGTGGAAAGACTTTGGTGTTGCTCATCTTCACACTGTGCGGAGTTACTGAGAGATTACGTGAGCACACCCCTTCAGTGTCTACTTGAGCTCTCTGATAAAAATGCACTCTCCATCGTTGGAAGCAAGGCCTGTTGTACAGTCTACGCCAATTGCCAGCTCAAACTGCTGCCAGCCAGACACTATGGTTACATGAGCCAGACACTCCAGGATAACATCCTCCAGAGATTGCTGAAACAGTGCCAGCAAGTCCCAAGGACACACATTGCTCTACCACCAGTCTGGGTGCTGATTCAGAGAAGGATGCTCTAATGTAAATTCTAATTCCACTACAGTTTATCATTATCATCCAGTGTGCAGACTGGCCTGCTCCACAACACGCTATGCTCTGCCATTGTGATACAGCAGGGGCAAAGTAAAAATAATTTAACAGAATTTGTTGACCAAAGTCAGATATATTTTGCAGCCTACCGTTATTCCTGTATGTATTTTATGCTTTCTTAGGGTATTTACAGGAGTGCCAGTATAGCTGCTCCATGAAAGATACTGCCAGTTCCTCTCCCATTCTTTTCAAAACTGATCTACTGTTCCATTTCTTGTGAATGCACTGCTGACAATAATAGGGTCTTTATGTAACTATGTTCCTGTTGTTAGAAAAAAATGACGTCATGAGAATCAGATACTCATTTGCCAACTATCTGAGACATTTGTAGTTAAAAGGAGATCAAGACAAAACAGATACTTGTATTACTTTCATTTCTTCATAATAATGTTACATGGTCTATAGATTTTATAATTAAGGAAATTAATGATTGATTAATGCAGCATCTGCTGTTGATTTAATTCCTTTTATCGTAAATGCTAAGTAGTGGATAGGTACTGGCAGTTTAGATGTTGCAGTCAGGTTCTTAGACTCACTTGCATAACTCATCTGGTATGGGAATTTGCCACAAAATTCAAAGGCCTGGATTGAAGTCTCTGTCCAACACACAGCTTTAATCTGTCAGGAAGTTAGCATGGAGTATACGTTCCACTGTAAAAGTTATTGATTCATTCTCAAAATAATTCCTACATCATTGGCTTAGTTACTTTTGGCAGCCTAACCTCCATGGACTGTGGGAAAAGAAGAGGAATTACTGACGTATTGAAGCTTTGAGTGTGGTCATTAGACTTGTATAGCTAACTAGGGGATGGTCTACAAAATATGAGAGTCCTGGTTCAACTCCTTGTCTGACATACAGTTCTTAATCTGTCAAGAAATTCCATTACAGCATACACTCAGCTAAAGATAACAGGATTCATCTAGAGATCTCCAGACTGAAAGATTTTACTAGATATTTCAATAATTGTGTACCTGCCCAGTCCATGTCACACAGTAATCCTAAACTTTTTCTGGTGGTCTGTACCATAAAATAAAGTGATGATGGATGCTAAGTCCCTCATTTTAATGAATTTCCTATTCAACACTTTCTCATGCCTACTCCTCATGTAAAATGATTTTTTATTTGTTCACTTATATCTCCCAAAGTTAAAACATAGAACATTGCCTGACATGTTGTATTCATTATCGTTCAGCAAGAGGTCTTTTATTCAATTGTGAAGTACTGTTTAAATAATTTCAGAATCTCACTGGTGGTAGTAATGGTGGTCTGCATCTAACTGATGTCACAAATGCCTCCCGGACAATGTTAATGAACATAGCTACATTAAAGTGGGATCCTGAATTAAGCAGGTGTGTAAAGTGAATAAAGTGTATTTTCTTGTGATGTAATATTGTTAAGTCATTTGATTTGCAGTTCAGGCTGCATTTGAAGTTTTAAATGAAAAGGTTGCTTAAATAATGAAAAAAAATGACTTTTTTTTTTTTTTTTTTTTTTTTTTACAAATTGTTGTAATACGAAAATGTTAATACATAAGACTTTGTTGTCATGTTCTATTATTTGATAATACTAGTTCAGTGAGTCAGCAATATTCAATTTCATTATTTTATTTTGTGCAGTTTACAGACTTGTAAAGAACTCAACCGAGCAAGGAACTTTTCAAACATAAAAACAAAGAGTAAACATAACAGCAGTAAGATACAGCAGTAAGATGTGCCTGCAATCCAGTGAACAAATAAAATCAAATTTGCATCTTAATCTGAAGTCAGTGCTTCCACACAGCTCCACCCTCCATTGCAAGAGTGTAAAAACTGCTTTGAATATGCTAACGTAATTAGAGTGTCCAAAGCTCATGGTATAGTGGCTAGCATTGCTGCCTCTGGGTCACAGCTTCGATTCCTGGCCAGGTCAGGGATTTTGTCCACCCAGATACTTGTGTTTGTGTTGTCCTCATCATTTCATCATCATCATTCAGGAAAGTGATGAGACTGGACAGTGAAACGATTGGGAATTTGTATGTGCACTGATAACTTTGCAGTTGAGTACCCCACAAACTAAATATCATCATCATCTAGGTTAGAGAATTAAAATGGCCAACATATTTTGTTTAGCGCCACTCAACAACACAAACATTCCAATTCTCAAAGCCACAGGTATTATAAAAATTAATTTTTACACCTCTCAAAAGTATGCATTGGAAATCTGTGAGCTATTAGAAAAATTCCTGTCTTTTATTTATTTTTAATTGGTGAATTTTGCCATTTAAGATCAAACTACATCTCATTATGTTCTCTTTGTCCAGAATTTTGTCTGTTTCCAATGTTCCTTTGTATGGTAGCTTTGATGTTGGTCTTGTTATTCTCTCCATGTTCTTCTGGTCTTTATAGTTCTTCTTTCAACTTGAGATACTTCCAACTTTGTATTTTTTTTTTTTTTCAAAACATCTCCTATTCTAAAACGAGGGAGGGATTCTGGGGTGTTGGACCTCTCAAGGTCTCTCTGAGCTTTTTTCATTCCATGTGTTGGTTGTCTTCTAGTTCCAAAGGCAATCAGATATTTATTTGGACAGTCTATTTTTGTCCATTCTGTACAGGTGTCCAGAAATACCAGGCGCCTTTTCCTCATATTTTGCGAGATACTCTCTGCTTCTTTCCACTTCCTTGTTGCTCCTCAGTTTCCATCTAACATTAGTCTTGTTATACCTATGATTTTTTGGTAGGATTCTGCTTTTCAATACCTCCAACTTGTTTAGTTAGCCCTTTTGCTCTCTCCATTCTTGAGATCTGATTGTCTATTGCAGCTGTGTCTATTACATTTTCTTGTATGATTTCACCGTGGTACTTGAATTCCTTAATCCTCCTAATTTGACCTATCTCTGTTTCAAGGAAGTTCAGCTTATATCTCTCATTCATTATGAATGCGGTCTTTTCTATTGAGATCCTCAGCCCCATTCTGCCGGAATTCCCTTTCAGGAGGTTGATTTGGGTGTTCATTTCTTCTGTACTTTCCTAGAGCATTGCAATGTTGTCTGAAAAGACCAGGCAGTTGCCTTTAATTCCTTCAGATTTTTCCCTACTCCTCTAGCTGTTTAGATAGTCACCTCTTTTCTATTGAGAAGTATTTCTGATGGATTTCATAGGTGACCAGGAGGAGAGATACACCTCTATAGTTGTCAGTGTCATGTTTGTTCCATGTCTTATGAAGCAGGACAATAAGTGCTATCTTCTGTTCTTCTGGTAATTTCTTGATCTCCCATAGTGTCTCAAAGATTCATTGTAGGTCATCTAGAATTTTTGGTTCTGCCCATTTCAACATTTCTGCCATTGTTGAAACTTGTTTTTAAGGCTTTCAATGGCTCCTTTAACTTCTTCCTTCTTTGGCAGTATATCATCTCTTGGATTCTACTGTGGTGCCCAAAGACTCAGTTTGGAGGTTGGAGTTGGGCAGTTGAGGAGATTATGAAAAATATGTGACAAGGATCTCTTAGTTTTTTCTTGGTTGTGCAATCTCATTTTACTCCACTCATTTCTGAAACTGACTTTTGACACTTGATACCCTCAAAATTTGTTCTTAACAGCGTGGAAGAAATCACTGGAATTGTTTTTGATAAAGTTCTTCTGGAGATTTGAAACTGCACTTTTTCAAATGTTAATTGTATTCTTGGAAGTATCTGGGACATTTTTTTTTCTTTGTTGTTTAAATTGTTCCAGATGTTCCATCTTTCCAGAACATTTCCTTCTTTTCATTGCTCTGATCTCTTCACAAGTATGTCCTCATATTCCGCATTCCATCAGATTGCTCATTTCTTCTTTGCTAGCCTGAGTTCCTTCTTTGCAACTTTGTTAATCCTTATGCTAAGGCCTTGCCAGGGTTGGCCAGTGGTATAGATTTATTCTCTGATTTTTTTTAGTGAGCTTCATATATTTAGCGTCATGTCTGGGCATTTTTTACTTGGTGGGAGGATGCAGATTTTGATTTTGGAAAGGCACTGGTCTGAGTTGAATTCAAAATTTCTGATCATCTTGACAGTGATTATCCCTCTGGTACTTGTCCTGGTTATTGTCACATGGCCCAGTTGGAATTTTTCTAAGTTGGCATTTTGAGATATCCAAGTCTTTGATTCTCTTGGCAGTTTCTGGAAGTATGTTGACATCAATCTTAACTGAAATGCTTTGAAGAGTCTAGGGAGCCTTTTCCCTTTCTTGTTATCCTCCTATATGCTGGGTATTATTCTACCAACCACCAACAATACCTCCAACATGACAGCTGCCACCCATTTCATACCATGAAAATACAACCTAACTACTCGTGGCCTTCGCATCTGTAGTGATGTGCAGTCACTCTCCAAATATGCCAGAGGTCTCACTGAGGTCTTCACAGACAAAAATTATCTTCCCACTCTGTCCAGAAACAGATCTCCCATGTCTTGTCTCTCCAGTCACCTACCACTTCCCAAATGCCCATTGTCTGGCCATAAAGAAGCACTCCTCTCATGGCCCAGTACCATCCAGGACTGGAGCAACTAAATCACATTCCCCAGCATGGTTTTGGTTGCCTCTCATTGTGGCCTGAAATGAAGAATACCTTACCCACTCACCCTTCTCAGTGTGGTATTCTGCCACCCAATGAACCTATACAATATCCTAGTCCAGCCCTACTTCACACCTATTCCCAACTTCTTACCATAAAGCTCATATCCCTATGATAGAACCTAGATGCAAAATCTGTCCCTTACATCCTCCCACTACCACCTACTCCAGTCCTGTCACAGGCATCTCTTATTTCATCAAAGGCAGGACTACCTGTGAAGGCAGCTCTGTGATCCAAGCTACAACTGTGCAGCTTTTTAAGGGGTCATGACAACTAACAACAAACTGTCTTGGCCACCACTGAACTGTGCCCAAGAGACAGCTGGATGATCCATTTACTGAACATTATGTCCAACATGATGTGCTTGACTTCAGTGTTTGCTGCACAGCCTTTGCCATCTGGAACCTTCCTACCAACACTGGCTTTCCTGAATTGCACAGATGAGAACTCTCTCTGCAGTATATCCTATGTTCCGGTAACCCTTCTGGCTTCAACTTTCATTAGTCACTGTCCTTCATCTACCCCCCCCCCTTCCCTACTCTCACTCCAACAATACACATGCCTTGTATTCCACCAATACACTAGTCATTTCCTTTCTCTATACCTCTCCTCTTCCCTCTCCCCCGGACTGCCTCCCAAATCTTCTACTAGCAGCCCTATCCTGTCCCCACCATGCCCCTGCTCTTTCCCTCAGTAGCACATTGTCATCCTCCCCCTACCCTGCTAACCCTCCCCCTCTCCGCCACATGCCTCCTCTTTACCCCCACCATCCATGCCAGATTGCTGCTCTCAGCAGATGTACATGCAGCCCACATAGGACCCAAGTTGCTATAAACATTAACCATGCACGTGTATATCATACTGTTATGAGAGTAATGTGTTTTTTCTGCTTTTGAAGGAGAACTTGATCTGAAAGTTAAAAGTTTAGCAGTCTTTTCATTCTGTCTGCCTGGAATCCCAATGACTCCTCTACTGGCGAATAGCAATCTATCCTTTTAATATGTTGTTATTCCAGCCTGGACTTCTCATTGTATATACAAGGTATCCCAAATACAATGTGACAAATTTGTAGGGGAGGTGGGTCATGTCATAAGGATTGAGAATTACATAGCAACCCATAGCTGCAAACGTTGTTGTATGCCTCTAGGTGATCCTGTACACGAAAGTACTGGAGGGGAATGCTGCTTGTTGGTGCTGTATATGAAAGCACTGGAAGGGAACACCACTAGGTGGTGCTATGTGTGAGGGTACTGGAGGGGAATGCTGCTAGATAGTGCTGTAGATGAGAGTACTCATTGGGAACAGAGGATTTCCTCAGTCAAGCACTAGCCAGCATATGAGGAGCATGGAATGGAATGTGAATTGTGAGCTTACAGACATGCATCTAATGTAAGGAATAGCTGAGTGCAGTGGACAATCTGGAGGACTCCTTTATTGAGAATACTTCCAAGATATACATCAACCACACCACAGTTTGTTTGTATCAAAATTTGTGCAAGTATGTGTCATTAAGAAGGCATGCTATGATTGGTGCATTCAGTCATTAGGGAGAAGATGTGTTGGATGCCATTGAATTAATCTAAGCACCAGCATATGTGACACTGCCTCAGACTTAAGAATGTTCATAGCAGTGTCCAGCGTGCTTTGAACACTGAGCCCTTACATGCCTTCCATCTCTAAAGGATGCAGTTACAGCACCGATGAATATCCTGCGCACATGTGTTTCGCAAAGTGGTTTCTACAATGAAGTGACAGATGTGCATGCCCCAGCTTATGTGTTGTTCACTAATGAGGCCACATTCACTAGGGATGGCATCACAATGGGGTATCACTTGATCGATGAGCTTTTTGATTCTACTACCCGTAGCTGCCTTTTTTTCTTGCACTTATGTTTTGGCATTCAAATTTTGCAACAGCAAAAGAATCAATAAATAAACTTTCTATTCTAAAAGCTTTATCTGTGTCATCATTTGGCTTCATGAGCAGTTGTACAGATGTTCCAATGTCTTCTAGTTCACTATCTGACAAGCAGTCACCCAACCCATAACTCTGATCATGCAATGAAATGTCCCATTCACGTTCATTATAACCATATAACATTCAGATGTCTTTTCTTACTCTCTGAGGTTTAATTCCTCTTGCTAATCATCAGAGAGAATAAAAGAATCAGTGCTTTTGACAGGTAAGATGTTAAGTTTCATCTTCCTTTTCTTCAGAGGTTGAGTTCCTATTGCACACAATCCTGCAGGTAGTTGGTGGAGGCTTTTTTCCAAGTTTGTGGACGTCCAACTTCATGTTGTGTTTCAGTAGTCAGTATTCTCTTCAGCACGTCAGTTTTATTTAGAGAATAAATTCCAATTCCTCCAAAACCACCTTTGATGTTTTCTTCTATAGATCAATTGCTGCCTACACTGTCAAGATATGCCTTGAGCAATTCCTAAGCCAGGCTCATCCAAGAATTGCACCTGGCGGGTGTGCCCGCGCCCTGTGGGCACAAGGCAGTGTAGTTCAGCACCCCATCCGCAACCGTGTGTCGCTAGTGTCGCCATAGGAACGAGAGAGAGAGAGAGAGAGAGAGAGAGAGAGAGAGAGAGAGAGAGAGAGAGAGAGCTGCGGAACGAGTGAGAACGCACAGCACTGCTCTGGACTGTCCCGCGGTCATATCCAACGTAAACAAAATAACAGAGGAGGCGCACCTCTGTAAAAGAGGTCAATGAGCAGTGAAACAAGCAAACCATTTACTGTCTAGGCAACAACTAATGTTCGTGTGGCAGAATTACTGCGCAAAGCTTTAGGAAACAATATCCAAAACAAGAATCGAAGAACAGCTTAGTAGTTTTCTGACCCCAGGTTGATTCTATTAGTACTACACAAGCACACTCGTCATATGTACAATAGGCATCTTCTGAAAAATATATAGTCATAAATATTCTATTTTAGAAATAATTTTATGTAAGGAATATAGAGTCTCATTCTTACTGTTAGTAGTTACAAGTATATATTTTTTGTTGTACTTCATGCTACAGCTTTTTGTATCCCTTTTCAGAGTTTAGAAATCAGATGCTTAGTTTGCTGTTTTATATATAATAATTTTCACTGACCAAGTTTGAAAACTTATTAAAAATAGAATTAAGGTTATAAAACACTTTAATTCTTACAGTCATTTTTGTTAAAGAAGACAGTTAACATTTTACACGTTTTTCTTTTTCGAGGAAACGATTTTGACTAGGCTTGGAACAACATTCTGTGAGACTGCTAACCTCAAAGAATTAGCCAAATTTTTATCGCCAAGTAATGAACAGTTCGTAGTTTTAGCAAGCTTTAAAAGAGAGAAAAAGCGCTCTCCAATATACGTGGAGCCAAACATTGAGAGAACTTTAGCCGCGTGCTTGTGCAAAAGAGGATATTTCTCTCATGGAAGACAGCTATAGAAGTCATCCAAAGTTTTACACGTAAGAAAGCGGTCCTTCAGGCGGATATTGCATTGCAGGTCAATCAGCTCTAGTTGAAGCACTTGTGAGACGTCCTCTGCCCGAAGGCAAAACAGGCGAACAAATATATCTAAGGCCAGTTGAAGCTTACTTATCTCCAAAAATCTGTTTTCAAACTGTTCTTATAATTCACAAATGATTTGAACATAATCTGAAAAATCCACATCTTCTTCAATGCTGTTTAGTGCAGGAGAGTGTCCACAATTCTTCTCTCGCAACTGTTTTTCCCACAAAATAAGTTTTTTTTAATGCTTGAATTGACTGCACTAAATCAACAACAGAGTGATGCTCACCTTGGAGTGAAATGTTCAAAGTATTTTAATGACCAGTAAGGTCACTCAAAAAATCCAAATTCGCCACCCACTTAGGATCACAAAGTAATTCTTCTGGATGTCCTTTCATTTCCAAAAAGGTATTTATTTCGCCCCTCAAGGAGAAACACCGATGAAGCACCTTTCCTCTGCTCAGCCATCTACTTCAGTGTGGTAGGGTATGTCCAGGTATTCCTCTTCAATATCAGCCAGAAATTCTTTAAATTGGTGATGTGTGAGTCCATGCGATCGCAGATAATTAACCATTTGAAGAACTGCACCCATACCATTTTTTTATGTTGGCAATCTTCGCACAAAGTGCCTGGTGGTGTATCAGACAATGGATTGCCGCGAATTAGGAACAGCCAACTTCAGCCATTTTTGACCTGACAAAACTCAGAAAAACAGTGTGTATCCCTCATAGCGCAAGGGTTCCATCCGTTGTTACACTGGTCAGGCATTCCCATTTTAAACCCATTGACTCTAACATGTTTTCTACGGTTAGAAAAATATCCTAATTCGTGGTTGTGTCTTTTAATGGCATAAGGTCGAGAAATTCTTCTGTGACACGCAGATTGTTGTCGACACCTCGAATGAATATGACGAGCTGAGATGTGTCTGTAATGTCCGCAGACTCGTCAAGGGCGATGGAAAATGAAATGAAGTTTGCCGCTCTCTCCATTAATTACTGCTCATATCTGAGGCCATATTTTTAACTCAGCGAGCAACAGTTTGAGGGGAAAGAGCTATTTTTTCAAATTTTTCCGTGAGGTCTGCTGGACAAATACAAGCCGCCGAGATGACCAGGCAATCCTTGATGAGATTCCCAGCCGCAAAGGGTTTCCCTGCTTTTGCAATTCTCAGCCAGCATTTGTAGCTTGCGCGCAAACTTTGCCCACCTGTTTCCTGCTCCTACTACAGCAAAAAAGAACATACAATTAATTTTGTACAATGCTGTTTTTTAAAACACTTTTATCATTTTAACAATTAATTGTTTCATTCATTGAAACTCAAATAAAAACTAAAAAAAAAAATAGTTTTAGGTGCATTTTCCCCCAGTTCCTCTGAAAAGCAGCCTTAGACGCTGGCGAGAACAGCGAAATGTGGTTGCAAAATAAATTTTTATCTATTGGAATATTTGTGTTTTAATTAATTGAAAACATTGATGAAACTACAATATATGTTTTCCTATCCATAAAAACACAAATATACAAAAACAAAGAATGACTCTTAATGACACTTTGCTGCCCGAGAGAGTGTTTGTGAAGGTTTTTCAGAAAGTGGCAAAAAATCATGCACCTGAAACTTCTTATGTCTGTGCAACGCGATTTAATGCAACCCAAATATAAAAATTAACCGAAAAGAAATGTTCCTTGTTGCTGACAATCTGATATTCGATTACTGGCACATTGCAAAGTGACATATTAGATTATAAAATATAGTTTTATTTGTCATCTTTATAAATAATAAAGAGTCATACGATTGGAAACACTTAGTTCACAGTGATGCTGCTTGAAATTTTATTTCAGTCCTTCAAGCTTTCACTGGCGTTCCTCTTGTGACAAATTTTCAAACTGATATTTGTGACAGGTATTAAAGTGCCGTTCAGTCGAGTACTTTTTTTAAATACATGAGGTTCCGATGACATACTAAATACTTGGCAGGATTTTCAACAGTAGTACAAAGGAAATTAATTTCCCACTCAGTTTTAAATAGTGTGGACATGCCGCTCCTCTTTCTTTTTGTCTGCTGCTGTTGACCGTACATCTCAATCCACTGTAGCCTTACGTCTGTTGACTAATGGCATTGTTTCGTATCAATGCTTTTGACCACTGCTGGTGCAGCGGGCGGTCTGTCGTCCGTAAGAAGCGCATGTACAGGGGCATAGTGAGGCTCGGCGGGCGGTCCGCACAGCCAGCTAAACGATATGGCTTGGCCATTGCGACAACACACGAATTCGCCTGGGGCGCTGGCCGTGGGCGATCACAGGTGCTAGCGCCCCAGGGGCACAGTTTGGACGAGCCATCAGGATACACCTTGAGCAATCTAGGAATGTTATCTTGAGGCATTGTTCCTCCATGTTTGGATTTCCATTGATTTCAAACTTCAACCCACTTCATTTTTAATGTCCTGGGTAAAAAAAAAAAAGTCTCATTACTTTTGGCAAAGCACCAAGACCTAAACAAAAAAAGAGAGTAAAAATTGAACCATTCATTTTTTTTCAGTTTTATGGCATACCTTTGGGTCACCTTACAGTCCATAAATTGTACATGTTTTCTGCTTGATATACTATATGTGGTGGAGACACACAAACTAGTCTGACAATGGTCAACTATCTCCTCTGAATGATGACATCCTTGTATGGTTATAATTTTATCAGTGGTATTCATTTTGTTATAGTTCACTGTCAGTTCTGGAAAGACACCAGGCAAAGAAGTTTCTAATTTAAAATATTCATCTATGTTTGCATTCAATACTTCTGCTCTGGAACACTTGATGTTTCAACACAGGGATTCGGTAAATCTTATCTTCTGTTTGAGGAACCCAAGAACCCGTGCTTTTCCAGGCATATTATTCTTGAATCATTTCTTTAGTACAACCTTTTGGCCAGGAAAAGACTTTACTATCAAATGAATGTCAAATTATGTGAAAGGAAAACCCCAATCTGAAGATACATTGATGTACTCTATCAATATATTTTTGTCTTCTTCGATTAAAACATATGCTCAGTCAAATTTCTGGTCTTTTTTTCCTTTTATGTGTCTTTCAGTTCTTGACTTATTAATATCATATTTATCAGCTGCTTTCCTATAATGTGATCCAGCTTTTACAAGTGCCATTGCTTTTTCCAAATTTTCATCCATAAAAGCATTTTAAGTCCAGGTACCAACAGGTACGGAGTGTGGTAATTTATCAATTTTTTCTGCAATGAAATTAAGAATAAAATTTATGTACAATGTGTCCTTTCAGAAGTTCAGTACAGAAAATATATAAAAGTTTATGAGTTTAATTGATAACTTGAGACATGCTTGTAACTTGGGATGCACTGTCCCAAGTGGGCATCAAAGTGTCGATGAAGACTGAATGATGTTACATCATGACTCATGACTGAGGTTATGTTTGATGAAATCACAAAAGTCATAACTGCTTTTAGTTTGACTGTGGAGTGAAAGGTTTTCAATGTATTATTTTAAATGGAGTGTATCCAAAAAATTAAAATGAATATATTAGTAGATATAAATAAAATAGAAAGAAACATTCCACATGGGAAAAATATATTAAAACAGAGATTCCATGACTTACCACACGGGAAAGCGCTGGTAGACAGGCGCAATAAAAAACACACAAACACACACACAAAATTTCGAGCTTTCACAACCCCCAGTTGCTTCGTCAGGAAAGAGGGAAGGAGAGGGAAAGATGAAAGGATGTGGGTTTTAAGGGAGAGGGTAAGGAGTCATTCCAATCCCGGGAGCGGAAAGACTTACCTTAGGGGGAAAAAAGGACAGGTATACACTCGCGCACACACACACACACATATCCATCCACACATATACAGACACAAGCAGACATATTTAAAGACTATATATATTGTACTATACACTACACTTTGAAAAAGTGATACATCAAAACTGAGAGATGTGATCACAGAGAAATTTATTTCACCAAAAGGGTCATGACACTACACAAATGATTACCATTATAGACCTATATATGCACTGTGACTGTGGAAATTCAGTACCGAGTACATCACCTCGTGCTGCAATCAGAGCCACTAGGCACTGTGGCACAGGCTCAAAGAGCACATGAATATGCTGGGGAATACTCTGCCACATGGTTTGTAGAAGCATCCACAAAGCATCAACTGTGGCTCCAGGATGACATGAATGAACAAGTTGCTGACTGACCATATCCTAAACATGTTTGTTGAGTGACATGTCAGTGAATGGGAATGCCAGGGAAGCAGTGATACTGTCATTCTGTGAAGAGGGTTTGCACACTTCTCACTACATGCAGCCAGGTAGTGTTCTGCTGAAATGTGGCATGTGGAATGACCTGCAGGAGGGGCAGTGCCTTGGGCTATAAAACCCTCCTGATGTATGGTAGCTGTTCAAATTACCCTCAGGATGCGGGAGGCGAGATTGCACGTTATAGGCAATGTGTCTCAAACCATCACACTTGACATTTGTCCACTATACTGCTCAGCAACATCGTTTGCTCAATTGTGTTCACCACGGTGGTGTCAAACGCATGTGTGGCTATCACTGTAGGACAAGTTGAAGTGCAACTCATCCATAAACACTACATTTTGCCTCTCAGCATGTCAGTGTAGGTGTTCACATGCCCATTGCCATCTGTGATGTTAGTGGGTTCTGGTCAATTGAATGGCCGGTGTGCCACCAGTTCAGCCTGCAGAAGATGGCATCAAACCATCAATGGAGACATGTTCACACCTGTTGCAGTGCTCCAACATTGCGCCAGCACTGTGGCTGGAGCTGTTCTGTTTATCAGAGCCAAGCGGACAAGATGGCAGTCATTTCAAGCTGTTGTCACATTATGTCATCCGGTATCCTGTTGGGACTGTGAACAACCTTCTTCACTCCACAGGTTCCACACAAGCCTCACCACTGAAGTAGCATGCCCTGTACAAGCCGCAGTGTCACGGAATGACAGCCCCACCTCCCGGATACCAATCATTCTATTCCACCCTGTGATGTCAGTGAGGCATATTGGCACTTGGTTACGTGTTTCCACTTTGTACGGTGGCTCTTCCCCAACTGTCCCTGTCTGTTCACATAAATGAGGATGCTGTTGGATGTATGTCTCACCATCTCTCTGCCATTTAAATCACTTATTATGGTTCTGCTGTCCTGCACATCTCCTTATCGTGGCATGTTGCAGATCTCTGCTTCTGAGTGTTTCACTTTCTACAAGCAGGAGTGTATAAAGACTTATGTATTTATGGATACAGATAACTATTTCTGCTGAAAATACAAATCCAATTGAGTAAATATTCAGCTACCTTTGGAAGATACTGAGCTGATATTTAATATAACTGGCAACAGCAGCTTTCTTTTAAATTGAAGTGGCATAGCATGAATAGTATTAAGCAGTATAGTATAGTGATTTTTCTAATTATCATAGTGTATAAATTAAGCCTCTGTGATTTACTTGTTTTAATGTATACCTTGACTCACTCTACATCCTCTAAGGTTCTGCATCTTAATGGGACCTACAGAGCACGATACATGTATGAATGAATTAACACCTGGCTACATGTTCCTCCCACCTCAGTTTTCTTTTTGTCACAGTAAGAATTATGTCTGTTACTCTAGTCTACTCCCTGTTCCATTTGCTTGTTTCCTGTATTTGCTATTAGTGGCAAATATGCATCTCCCCATTTCTAACTGAACTACACATTGTCTTTGACTGGCTTTCCATTATATTGTGTCACTGGACACAGTCATTAATCATGATACAGCTTTAATCATTTCTAATCACTGGGTCATTGAGTTTAGTTAAACTATGAATAAAATGGAATTTATTTCATACAGGGTTGTCACAAATAAGCAAAAATACATAGCCTGTAAACCACTCTTAAATGAATCATTAGCCCAGTCATTATAGTCCACCCATTAACAGTCCAATTGCGAACAAGAACACAGCTATGAACACAGCAGCATCATAATCATAGAAAACTGAATGGAGGTTATTACTGGCTTCATAAGACGCTATGAACCAAGTGTGGAATGTTGGATTTGGCTGCCTTTCTACAATATGCATGTCAGTGGGACTACACATTGTACTCCCTTGTAGTGGCCTCAGCCTGTGTAATTCCATATCAGTAAGTGTCTGCTCTGCATAATATCATCAATGCTATCTATCTTGGTATCTGTGGTGACAGTATGCATGACTTTAGAGAGTACCACACCACAGTCGATAAGCCGCACTTGAAACACTCATAACATGGCAGCTGCATGGGTTGGCAGTACAAACTGTATCGAAGTCCACCAGGGGCAGCAGCTGCCAACCAATGGCCGTCATGTGTGTGGATAGTGATTGTTTGATGCCGTTTTAAATACTGGAGCACTGAGCTACTGCAAATAGTACACCAAGCTGTTTACAGTCTCCAGTTACCACCGAGTCTACAAGCTGCATTGTTTGTCCACTGTCTTTGAGACTTAAGCTCTGTAGCCATCATAGGCCAGCCATGGACACTACATAGGCATCTCTCAGAGGCACATGGCAGGACTTTAATATTTTAGAGGACTTGTAATAATTTCAAACATCTATTTGTTCTGGACATTTCACATGAAGCAGTATCATTTAAGTTGAGTATTTCTTCATATTTAATAAATATCATTTTACTACTAATTGTTGGGAATCTTTCTGATAGAAGACAACCTACGCCATCCTCCTGCATTCCCAACAGTATCGCTATCTGGTAGTGTGTCAATCAAATTGATTTTAACATCACTTTCTGGTTTTTGATTTACCCACTGCACTGCAGACTATTTATACTTTTCTGCTCATTTTTTTTTCTGTTCGTTTAGACATTGTCTTCAATTGGTTTTATACAAAAAGTCATTGATTGCTTTTTTTGTGCTACTAATATTTTTCATATATTGATTATACATTATTTTAGTCATATTGAAATTGATTTTTAAGCCTACCTTCAAACTGTTTTGATAATTTTTTCCAGTAAGTGTTAAATTTTATCTGCACCTGATGCTAATAGCACAATGTCATGTGTTAAAGAAAGGTGGTTCAAATATTTTTCATTAACACTTGTTCCCTCTTCATTTCTTCAGTTTAGGTTTAATAATCTCCTCAAACACACACAAACACATTTAATTACTGGAAATTAAGAATGTTTCAATTGATTTCAGATTTTTCAACATACCAATAAACCTTTTACCTGCAATACACAGTTCTTCAGAAATTTATGGACACATATCTGATGGACCACTAAAAGGAACACCAATATCTGGAGTGGGTAGCTAATATTACATGCATGTTTCATATGTTAAATTATAATAGTCAAGAAATGGTAATTTATTTTTCTTTTATATTTTAGCTAAGGTATTATTTTGGTAAGATCAGAACATTCCTTTTTATAACCATTGGTTTATATTTTTCTGTAGTGTCTAGGTGATCAACAGTCTGCATTGCTTGGTCAGATGTGTCTAAAAGAAGGACAAGCAAAATGCACTTATGGTACTGGATGTTTTCTTCTGTATAACACTGGGACTAAGGTAAACATCCTCAAAAAAATAAATATTGTAGTGTAGGAACTGTCAAAAAATGCAACAAACTCTTTCAAACTAAAGATATTCACTAGAAGGTCTTGATCTGGAATTGTTGGACACACACACACACTCACACTCACACTTGTTCATTCTCATCATGTCCTGTAAATCAAATCATAAAGGAGAGCCTTAAAGGATGAGAAATATATCTAGTTATAGATTAACAGGCAGAAGCAGCCTCAGCAGCCTGTATGTGTAAAGTATACTAACAATCGGCAGTGACTACAGGCAACTCAGTCATATTGATAATTATGAAAATAACCCTTCTACATTACTTTTATATAACTATTTTAGGGAAATTCAAATATTTGGTTTAGTCATAGAAGGACACTGTTACACATCATGTTTGAATACCTGGAAAAACAAATATCCTTCCTGATTTCTGTTTAAGACTTTTGCTCCAGAATATGATACTCCATTCTGAATCTTAGACATGGCTGCAAAGTCTGTATGGGAATCATTTTTACCTGTAGCTTTGTAGCTGTGAATTTTACAATTGTTCTTAATTTCATTCTTATTAATTATTAACTTAAAAACCATTAGGAATTAAATGTCTTGGGATATAAGAATATGGCAAGAGTGAAGTTGGTCTATAATTAGAGGTTACTTGCATAGCTCAACTTTAATAAATAGGTCTCACCACTACATATTTCGGGCTCCAGGAAAGATACATTAACTGACTACAAAGGTAACTCAAGTAGGACACTATAAAGTTGGCACAATATTTCAGTGCTTTGGCTGAAACACCATCAAAGTCAGAAGAGCTACTGCTCTTAAATGAGCTAATGATTTTTTCTTCTTGTATTTTATCTGGATAGAGTCATAGGTTTATTTTAGTAATGACTGGATTTTTATGTGCTCTACAGCCATCTGCAGAGCAGTGTTGCATCAGAAGCTTTATAAAACAGCTAACACCTGTCATTGTAAAAATAAAATCAGTAATTGTTCTTAGTTATAATAAAAGGAAAAAATAATCTTTTTAGTCACAATTTTCTACGAACTGGCAATTATGCCATACATTTCACAAAAGTAATGGTTTTTGTGATCTCTCTAACAGCTAAAGTGGCAAAACTGATGTCTGCTGTTGCAGTATGCAGTGCCTCTCCAAGCAAGTTTAATGGACTTACTCTATATGATCAACTTTTATACCTGACAATGAGAAACCCAGGATGGAATAATGTCAATATTATGAAAAAGATATTTGCTACTCATCATACAGCGGAGATGCTGTCTCACAAACGCAGGCAGAAGCAGCCTCTCTCTCTCTCTCTCTCTCTCTCTCTCTCTCTCTCTCTCTCTCTCTCTCACTCACACACACACACACACACACACACACACACACACACACACACACACGACCACTGTCTCTGGGAGGTCATATTGCAAGCATCAGCGCATGATGGGAGAAGGAACTGGGTGGCGGGGGCAAGGAGGATGGATAGCAGGGTAGGGGTAGGGTATGGGGTATGGTAAAGTACTGCCTGTGGGAGCCTATAGGGGTGAGGTGGAGAGAGGGTAGGGCAACTAGGTGCAGTTGGAAGGTTAGACAGATGGCAAGAGGGAAGGGGGGGGGGGCAGGGGAAAAGGAGAGAAGTAAAAAGACTGTGGGTGCCTTGGTGAAATAGAGGCATGTGTATGGATGTAGTGGGAACAAGGAATGGGATAGGTGGGTGTAGGACAATGTCTGACAAAGGTTGAGGCTAAGAGGGTTATGTGTTCGGCAGTGGGCTCAGTAGATGGGTGGTCCAGCTGTTTCTTAGTCACAGTTTGTCAGTGGCCATTCATGCTGACAGACAACTTGTTGGTTGTAATGCTAATGTAGAACTCAGCACAGTGGTTGTAGCTTAGCTTATAGATCAGATGATGGTATAAGTGATGATTGTGGCCAGACTGGAGTAGGTGGTGGTGGGAGGATGTATGGGACAGGTCTTGCATCCAGGTGTATTATGGGATATGAGCCATGAGGCAAGGGGTTTGGAGCAGGGGTTGTGTAGGGATGGACAAGGATATTGTGTAGGTTTGGTGGGCAGTGGAATAGTACTGTGCGAGAGGTGGGAAGGATAGTGGGTATGACATTCCTCATTTCAGGTTGTGCAAGGGATAGTCAAAACTCTGGTGGAGAATGTGATTCATTTGCTCCAGTCCTGGGTGGTTCTGAGTCATGACAGCAATGCTCCTCTTTGGCTGGGCAGTGGAACTTTGGGAGGTGGGGGTTGACGTGAGAGATAAGGTACAGGAGTTCTGTTTCTGTACTCTGTTGGGAGGGTAATTAAGGTCTGTGAAAACTTCAGTGAGACCCTTGGTATACTTCAAGAGGGACTGCTTGTCACTACAGATGTGTTGGTGACAGGCTGTTACTATTGGAATTTCTTACTGGCAAGTGGTTACTATCACTGGATGGACACAAAAACAATAAAAAGTAAATCTGACCCTGAGTGCTGTTGGTAAATTAAATAAATATTCAAAATGAAGCTTTTATTGTAATGAAACTGAACATTATCAAGAACTTCATATTAACTGTTTTGACTCATAACAGTGGCCATGATCTTTTAAAAGAAAGATTATCCAAAATTTGATGGTGGCTCTTTGACTTATGGAAAACACATGTTGCAAATTATTAGGAGAGACAGGAATGCAAATAAATGGATTAGGGAACAGATTAGAATGAGAGACAACTATCATAATGATTAAAAAAGTGGAAGTTGGCTGGACAGTACTCAGGAACTTGTACGGTAGGTTGCCAAAGGAATTTCTTTCCTGAGTTCCAAGAAATGAGAAAATACCTAGAGTACAAACTTTTGGACAGTAGGTAGATGACATTAGAAGACAGGCAAAAGTAACATTGATTCATGTCCTGAACACTGTAATGCATGAAAATGTCTGGAGGAGGCTTTTATACAGCAGTGGATATCAGTTGGTTGCTGCAGATGATGGTGTGTTATATTTGCTGCCTAACAAAACAGTGAAGCATACAGAGGACATGGTCAGATGTCAGTGTAAATTCATAAATGAGTCCATTATGAGCAGGTACATGGACACACCGTTGACAGGTATGTAAATGATTGCAGTTGCAATTCTCTGTGACAAACAAAATGACCAATAGAGTGCAGTAGTATTGTTTGTGTTTAGTAATGGTATCAAACCTGTAAGCAGATGTGAGGACTGTGAATGGCATCAGATGTTGAGTGATCACTGTAAAGGATGGGGAGATGCCACATAGTTGTGTAAGACAGTATTACCAGCACATGACACAGTTTGAAAATGGTCTAGAGTGCATATGGCACTTGGCAGAGTTGTTGGTGGTGGTGATTTCCCAGTGGCCCTAAAGACACACTGCTGACCAAGAGAAATGTTTTATTAATTTTCAATACTCATTACGTCATTAGTAAGAAAACACACGTCACTCCAGCGACCCCATCCAGCACTGGGTCATGGACAGCTGCTTCCGCCCAGCTGAGACACCTTGCTATGTTGATATCAGACCAAGTGATGACTGGTGGCCATGAAGTTGACAACAGCAGCCTTCCTCTGCTTTTGCTGCTTTCACTGACTCAGGCCCCACACACGTGCCCACTGCAGAGGAGGGTGGCGGCTGCTATGGACAGGGCACCACCTCTGCCCTCTGGCGGTAGTCTGGCAATGACATGCATGGACAGCAGTTCAGTGGTGCTGTGGCATCAACTCCCACAAAGATACCTTGTGCTGGTGATGGCTGGCCCATCCTGTTATTGAACCAATGGTGGCAGCTGGCAGTGCCCAGTCTTCTTGCTGTCTGAAGTGGTCCTGGACTCATGGTGGTGCTGCTGTACCCTGAATCAATCTGTCTCAAACCTTGAACCTATTTAAATGGCTGTGAAGTGCCTTCATTGCATTATGATCTGGCACCTGGTCACGTAACTCACAACAAGGGTCTTGTTCTGGTGTGGTGACATCGCTGTCCCTCCTTTGGCTATTACCGTTGCGTAGGGCAAGTTTCCACTGAGTATGGCTAGCGTGACACACGATCCTTTTGCACACAGGTTATTCTGACCCACATGTCACCACACTGCACTTCCTGGCCTGTGGTTGCTACCACAATACTTTGTGGTGACTTTCCTCTCTGTATTACTAATTTCACTAAAAAGTGGGTAGTGATACTACACTGCCCCCCTCCATGGGGAAGACCCAGCTGTCTGGGACATAATCAGGACTGATTCTCTTTCATAACTATGTCCACCCTTGACCTATAAAATCAGCACATGCTACTAGACTGGTTATTCTTAAATGCTGTAAACTTAATGCATTGACCTTTATGGCTGCACTCCATGTTCCTCAAGCACTTGAAATTCTTCTTTTTATGTATTTTTACTACTACAATTCTCACACATTTACTTTGACTATCATCACTTTGGAATCTTTCCTTGTATTGCTAAATCTCACATCATCACTCAAGGGTCTTTTGCCCTGCGCATTAACTCAGATATTGCAAGGGATATTTCACTGCTAGACCTCTTGCCGTGCTTATGCACAACCAGCCTTTAACTGTCCCTTCCACACTTACAAAGCAAAAATGGCATTCTTTCTTTCTTAATAAATTACCTTAATGTTTCACCTCAATAAAACATGGACTGGTTTGATTAAACTCTTACACTTGGCATCTTGTCTGTTTATCCTGTAGTTTTTTAACTGTAATTTTTAACCCTTTTTTTAGTAACCTTTGGAACGTTTCCCTTATGGGAACAGTTCTCCCCTAACAGTTCTCCCCTATACCTCCCAAGGAACCATATTCCCAAAACTATTATCACAAGAGAATCACATACACCATTACCATTCACAACACATTGACAGGTAATTCTACTTATCTCTCCCACTGTAGTGCTCATCACAAAGTAAATTGATTTTCTGGTATTCCTGCTCACCCAAAATAACTTCCTGGTGGCTGGTGGCACTATACCACACCAATTGTGCCTTACTTCATTTGTACATAGTATAACTAGTTTGTCTTGTACAACAGAAACTCCTCGTGACAGCTCTTCACTGGCAACAGCTTTCTGTCATCAAATGCTAAATCTGGCATGATATTCAGTCAGAATGTTTATTTTCAGACTTGCATTGTACCATTCACCCGCTGCATACTCCTTGCATGTATCAGACAGTGACTGTGCTGTAAACAGCTTGCTGTCCACATCATCTGCTTGCCCTAAAAGGCTGTGACCCAGTACTTGCACTCATGCTATCTTCTTAACCTCTGGCTGACACTCTTTTAACAGATTCAGCCCTGTCAACTAGATTGTCCACTCTACTAACTCATCACCTCTTCTTTTACCTCCATTCAAATTGCTTCTGAGAAAATACGTGTGCTTGTACCATTTCTGACACAACACCTGCCCAACTATCAACAACTTCTTGTACATTCCCTTTAGTATCTAAAACAACACCACCATCTGCAGTTCCACCCTGCAAGAAGCAAAAATCACTGACAATGCACTCTCTTGTGCATCTGGCCCAAGCTCTCCGGCTTCAACACAGCATCTGTTAAATCCCACCGGGGCTCATACTGCTGCACTTAAATCACTCATGTTGCAATCTCCACACTTAATCACTTTGCTACAGCCCACACTAGTTCTGGCTGCCTCAAACTCCATGAGTTCACTTGATATCACAGCTGGTACTTCTACAGTTTTCACCTTAACTTCAACAATGTCATTACTCTGTGCCTAGTTTAAATTCTCAGGAACTCATACTATGATGTCATCTACAAGTAATTCAATCTCCCCACTCAAAAGACCATCATCTCCTCTGTGACATTCTTCCCTACTCTACCCAGGACTGGCCAGTTTGACTATGTTAATGGTAGTCTGCCATCCTGCAGGAACAAATTAACTACTTACAAGCCCACTTCTCTCTCTTTCAGCTTATCCTTCTTCCTCCTCTCTGCAGCCTGTCTTTCCTTTTTCTTCTTCTTTTGCATAATCCATATATTCCTCACCTCCTGATCATTTCCGATCAGTCATGTGCTCTCTCCATAACTTCTCATTAGACTCCGGAGATTTGCGATAAGCTGTTTCCTTCTAGTCCGCTTCAAGGCTTCTGATCTCTTGAACTGCTTTGCATTGCCCTTTGCCTATCCACAGCTCGGTGCCTTCATTTAGGTAAGCAATCTTATGCAGGTCACCATCTACATTGTACACCTTACATCTGTCCAATCTGGTCCCTGCCCCACCCACTATCACTACCTGGTCATCTTTTGAAAAATCATTACACAAAGGCTGCCTACCCTCTATTACATGATCCAGCCTAGCACTCGGCTTGAAAATGCTGATGACCTGATACTACTCCCCTAATTTCTCCTGTGATGGACGGCCAACATCTCTGCTATGACTGCTGCCTAGCAGTAGTAGTCTTGTTTTCTTAATATTTGTGCCTTTCCTATCCTTACTACTAATGGGCAGAGTCTACTGCACATATCCCACTCCATCACCATCTCAAAGCTTTCCACTGAGCTCAGGCAGCTGGAACCTGTTGCTGGTCATCAGAACAAAACTGTATGACTGTTTACTCCTCCTACAAACTGCCAGTTCCAAACCACACCCATCACTTCTATCTTTCCTGATCCTCCCTAGTTCTGTCCTAGCTCAATCCAACTGTGCATGAAAAGCACACATCTTCCCTTCTTGCTCCTCTATTAACCAATTCCTGCAGCATATTTTACAATTTCAGAAGAGGGCCTTTGCGACCTTCCCATAGTCCTCTCCACTACATTCCCCTGCCCTGCCCCCCCCCCCCCCCCCCCCCCCCAGTGAAGCCATTACTACAGCTCCCACAGTCTCCATTTATGGTCAAATAATATCTATAGTGAAGAAAAAGAAATTTAAATGTGAAGTACTAAAGCAATATTGTGACATCTATTATATTTATTTCACAATGAAGAGAATGTAACCTAGTGCAAGTTCAGTAATTCAGACGCAAGGTTGTTCTATAAGGTTAAACGTACATACACAAACATTTGACAGTAGTAGATTCTAATAGAAATTTAAAACAACTTGAGATGTTTCATAAGTCTAACACAGAGATGTCAAATCTCCCATTGTGTGACAAGAAAAAAAAGACACTAGTGCAGCTATTCACAGCCAAGATTTTTTTATAAAAATATGTGCAATACATGTGACTGTACAGAGTTCATTACAAGCATTGAGTTTAGTATGTAAACCAAAGTAGACACAGAAAACAACTATCGGAACTTCAGTATAAGAGAAAACTTATGATATAATACCCACTAAATATACTGCAGAAGGTACTTAGAATGTAAAACAGACAGAAAAGAAAAAAAATACAATCAGAAAATATGATCAAAACTTATATTTTGACAAGCACTATAATCATGCTTATCACTTGGCTGCCATCTTGCCCTCGCCTACTGTATATGGTAAACACTAACTAAGAGAAGAGATAGGTTGCAGGACATGTGTAAAGACTTCAGGCATTAATGTCTATGAAGCTAGAGGGAGCTTTGGAAAGCAAAAATTGTAGGGGAAGACAAAGGTTAGAACATAGGCAACAAATAATTTAGGACATTTGTTGTATGTCCTACTCCAAGATTAAGAGATTAACAGAAGGGAGAAAATTATGTCAGGCCATATCAAACCTGTCATCAGACAAAATAATTCACTCAATGTGCTGTGCCTAATTAAAGTTGTATAAACAACTCTCCTTCCATCAGAGTAAAGTCTAGTTGAATTGGCGGGACATTGCTTTAAGATTGCACAAGATGAATCACTTGACTCTTAAAAGAGTCAAATTGGTTTTAGTCTTCCTACAGCTGCTATCGAGACTTGGGTTTAATATGGTTTTCACAGATACTTCAGGTGACTGATGAAGCTGTATCTTTCCCCCAACATTCCTAATGTGGGACTCTCATATTATTGAAACGCTTAACTGTTGATACAAGAAAAATCAATATTATCAAACCAATTACAGAACAATCAGAGTTACATCATAGGATGACTCTACTTTATAACTCAGGAGAAATATACCAGAAAAATAAAGAAAGTATGAAATAAAATCCCCTGTCGTTTGCATCTTCTTGTAGAGCAATAAAAGCTCAAATAATCTGTATACGCATATTAGTAAAATATCAATTGAGTTAGATTACTTCCCAGCTAAATGAGCAAAGACAACTACAGTATTATTAGTTCTGATGTATCTTCAGATTTTATTCTCATAATCAGAAATGAAAGTGTATTTCTTCTTAACTCCCCCTACTGGATCACAGAAGGCTGGCAATAATGAAAACAAGAACATGCATATTGTATAGCCGGACTTATTGAGGAAGATACGGAATCTTAGAGATTTAGCATTTTTTTAAATAAGAGAGCAACTAATTCATTCGTTCTTCTTGGAACTGTTACAATGTGAAGTCTGTAAGTGTAGGAAAGAACTGACGGGCCTAGAAATAATAGTTGTTTAAAACTGGTTATGTACTTTACTTGAATACTTTACTCAGTTATTTGTTGCATATGTTCTAATCTTGGTCTTCCCCTGCGATTTTTGCTTTACTCAGTACTTTGTGCACTTATTAAACTTCGGATATTGATTGCTAGGAGAAAAATCACATGTAAATGATCATATTTAAATTATGTACCTACTGGGCGTGTGACCTGTAGCATCTATAGTTATGTCAGAAGAGTTGTCTGGAGGGGATCATTAATCCTGTTATACTTTGCTCTGCCTGCATAAAGCAGGTGCACCTGTAAACAAGAGAAAGTTGTACACTGTGCAACATGGCCTAATACATTTTCTTACAAACACGGACATTAAAAGTGATGCATTTTGTCACCATTTATGCCCACAGTTTGGGGGAAGAATGTTTTCATGGCCACATATGAAGCACATAAGAAGTGTGGGGGAAAATGAGAGAGTGTTGAAAATATGGATCACTTGTACCATCACTGTCCTAGCATCCCACTGTAGAACATGAAGGTTATTTGTGAACTTGTAAAAAGTGACATTTATCTGAGCCTGAAATATCTCAGATATGGAAATCAGTTATGGAAGTATCCAGCATTTATCATTCAGAATGATTGTAGAATCATTAATTTACTGAATTTTGAGCTGCACATGTTACTATTTCTTGCACATTTTTCACAATGTATGCTTTTTTGATAAAAACTGTCACATATCAAGAGACTTGGTCTATTATTGTACCACCGAATTGAAGAAGGCCAGTATAGGATGGTGGGGGAGCAGAGCAGTGATAGGACATTGATGGTAGTTTAGTTGTCTACAGGCAAAATTGTTCTGTTCATAACTTTCCTGCAAGAATGCTGGCTCATTTATTCTGCCCCCTGATGCAGTTTTCTATGCCAAGTTTGAGCTGGAAAAGCCACAGCATCTGATTCAGATGTGTTGGTGCCTCAATGCAATGCTACAACTCACACCATGACAATCTCAATATTTTTTGACCAATATCCAATTGTACCGCCCTTGAACATCTAGACTGCAGCCACTGATTTGTCACCATGTGATTTCCATATGTTTAGGTCACTCAAGTAAGTTCCTGGTAGAGTGTGCTTCATGGCCAACACAAAGGTGCAACAGTTATTTCACTACTGGTTTCAGTCACATGCTCATAATTGTTTTGAAAATGGCATTACAAATTTTGTAACCAATGGAAAAACTGTATCAATAAGTTGGATGGGTTGGTAGAAAAATTACAGGTAATTAAATTTTGCTTAATAAAAAAAATAACGAAATGCTTGTTTATATTTGATCTATTTTCATGATAGTAAAAATCTGTTTCAGTTGAATTGTACTTTACCCAATAATATTCAAGATGACAAAATAATTTCTGTGGTCTTGGGTTGAGTGGTATTCTGTTCTCTGTACTCTGTTCTCCGTTCAATAAGCTCACATGTGACTTACACATCTAAATAAATATACCCCACAAGCCACTCTGCAGTGCATGTTGGAGGATACCTAGTACGAATAATTAGCAATTTTCTTTCCTATTCCAGTTGTGTACGTGCCTCTATAGGCATATATATCTATTATCGCATTATCATGATTCCTAAATGAGAGATGTGATGGTGGAAGCAGAAAAGTCATACTATCTTTTTCTGATATATAGGATGACTATAATTAAAGTTATAACACATTAGATTAGATTAGTACTTGTTCCATAGATCATGAATACGACACTACGTAATGATGTGAAATGTGTCAGGTTAATAAAAGGAGTCTGTACAAGATATTACATTTCACAAAATATTACATGACACTTAAATTTTTTTTTTTTTTTTTTTTTTTTTTTTTTTTTTTTTTTTTTTTTTTTGGGGGGGGGGGGGGGGGGAGGGGGAGATTACCCACTTACTATATCAAAAATTCAACTAATGATTAGAAGGAGTTGCCATTAAGAAATTCTTTTAATTTCCTTTTAAAAGCTATATGGCTATCTATCAGACTTTTGATGCTATTAGGTAAGTGACCAAAGACTTTTGTGGCAGCATAATTTACGCCCTTCTGAGCCAAAGTTAGATTTAACCTTGAGTAGTGAAGATCATCCTTTCTCCTAGTGTTGTAGCCATGTACACTGCTATTACTTTTGAATTCGTTCAGATTGTTAATAACAAATTTCATAAGTGAATATATATATTGTGAGGCTACAGTGAAGATCTCTACCTCTTTAAATAAGTGTCTGCAGGATGATCTTGGATGAGCTCCAGCAATTATTCTGATTACACACTTTCATGCAATGAACACTCTTTTACCCAATGATGAGTTACCCCAGAATATGTTGCCATACGAAAGCAGAGAATGAAAATAGGCGTGGTAAGCTAATTTACTGAGATGTATATCGCCAAAATTTGCAATGACCCTAATAGCATAAGTATCTGAACTCAAACGTTTCAGATCTTCAGTGTGTTTTTTCCAGTGCAACCCCTCATCAATGCATACACCTAGAAATTTTGAATATTCTACCTTAGCTACCAATTTCTGATCGAAGTCTATATTTATTAATGGTGCCATTCCATTTACTGTGTGGAACTGTATGTACAGTGTTTTGTCAAAGTTTAATGAGAGCCCATTTGCAGAGAACCACTTAATGATTTTCTGAAAAATACCATTTACAATTTCACCAGTTAATTCTTGTCTGTTGCGTGTATAGCCATACTTGTATCATTGGCAAAAAGTACCAGCTTTGCATCTTCGTGAATATAGAATGGCAATTCATTAATATATATTAAGAACAGCAGAGGACCCAAGACCGAACCTTGTGGCACCTCATTCTCAATTGTTCCTCAGTTTGAGAAATCGCCAATGTTTTGTGTATTATGTGAACTGCTTATTTCAACTTTCTGCACTCTTCCAGTTAGGTATGATTTAAACCATTTGAGCACTGTCCCATTAATACCACAGTACTTGAGCTTATCTAGAAGTAATCCATGATTTACACAATCAAAAGCCTTTGAAAGATCACTTCTGGTTACTCAGAGCATTTAATATTTCATTAGTGAAAGTATATATAGCATTTTCCATTGAAAAACCTTTCTGGAAACCAAACTGACATTTTGTTAAAACTTAATTTTTACAAAGGTGTGAAGCTACTCTACAATACATTACTTTTTCAAGAATTTTGGATAATGCAGTCAGAAGAGAGATTGGGCGGTAGTTGTTGACATCAAATATATCCCCTTTTTTATGCAGTGGTTTAACAATGGCATACTTCAGTCTATCTGGGAAAATACCCTGCTTCAGAGAGCTATTACATATGTGGCTAAGAATCCCACTTATTTCTTGGGAACAAGCTTTTATTATCCTGCTGGAAATGCCATCAATTCCATGTGAGCTTTTATTCTTGAGAGAGTTTATTATCTTCCTAATTTCAGAAGGAGAGGTGGGTGGAATTTCAATTGTATCAAATGGTATGGGTAAGGCCTCTTCCATTAACTGCCTTGCTTCTTCTAATGAACATTTAGATCATATTTTCTCAACAACATTTCAAAAATGATTATTCAAAATGTTTTCGACTGCCGGCTTGTTGTTTGTCAAGTTTCCATTCACTTTGATGGTAATGCCGTCATCCTGTACTCTTGGTTGACCTGCCTCCCTTGTAATAATATTCCAAATTGTTTTGATTTTGTTATCAGAGGTATTAATCTCAGACATGATGCACATGCTTCTGGACTTTTTAATAACCTTTCTTAATGTACCACAGTATTTTTATAATATTTGGCTGTTTATGGGTCATTACTCTTTCCTGTTGTTAGATACAGTTCCCTTTCGTGGTTACAAGATATTTTTATTCCTTTAGTAAGCCAAGGTTTTTTGCATGGTTTCTTATAATTAGAGTTAACTACTTTCTTGGGGAAACAGTTTTCAAATTCTCTTACAACTGTATCATGAAATAAGTTATATTTTAAAGTAGCATAGCATCAAGTTCTTTGCACACCTCATCCCATTCTAACTGCTGAAGATTTTCTCTGAAATTTCTATTTGTTGAGTCATTAATTGAATGCACAACTTTGGAGGGTAGTTTTGAATTACTGAATGGAGCTATGTCATATACTGTAACTATCTGAGCACCATGATCAGAAAGGCCATTCTCAACAGGACAAGAATTTATGTTTTTAAACTTAATTTGGTCTATAAAAGTGTCATCTATCAATGTGCTGCTGTCCTTTACTACCCGAGGAGGAAAATTAATGACAGATGTCAAATTGAAAGAACCGCCCAAGACTTCCAGGTCATTCTTCCTATTACCCTCTTTCAGTGAATCAACATTGAAGTCCCCACAAATAATAATTTCCTTTCCCCTATCTGACAGATAGGCATCCAAGTTTTCCAGGAATAAATGAAAGTTTCCTGAAGGGGACCTATATACTGTTACAATTATAAAAGAGCCCTCCTTCAGTCTAAGTTGACAGGCACATGCTTCTATATGTTGCTCTAGACAAAACATTTTTTGTATATAAACTTTTTACACAGTGCTAACTTTTGACATACATGGCAACTCCTCCTCTCATCTTATTCTCTCTACTCATATGTGCAGCTAGTTTATAACCACTGATATTTACCTTCTCCATATCAGACACAATGTGATGTTCAGACAGGCATAGTATATCTATTACATTATCAGATTCAATGTCATCTAAACAAACGAGGAGATCATCTACTGTATTCTTAAATCCTGGAATATTTTGGTGAAAAATGGTAACTGGTCAGGATGACATCAAATTGCAATGGAATATTATCGGAGAAGGGGGAAAACGTATGGCAGAAGGAAAAAAAAAAAGTGTGAAAATTGATCAATATATGGCACTGTATGTGTCAGAATACATAAATGAAAACACCTGTCATGCGCATGACCCACTGAAATTGGTATAAACATGTCGGGTACACGGCTTTTCCTCCTTTTGCGTCTGCGATGTTCACCATGGCTGTCTCAAAGCAGGATCGCGCTCTGCTTGTAAAGCTGTATTACAAGAATGATGACTGGGCACACATCACTCTGCAGAAGTTCCAGACACTGCAGGGTTTGAAAAAAGGTGTTGGTCCAATGTCTGCCGTGGGTGTGGAGAAAATAATTCGGAAATTCAAAAAGACGGGTTCCTTTTGGTGTGCAACCTGGTAGAGGGAGGAAACAAATTAATTCAACATCAGAGGAAGCAGTGGCCACAGCAGTGCAGGAGGAGACGATTGGTGGTGTGCAAATGTGTAGTGCATGGAGAATTGCCCAAACATTGGACATACCCATGAGCACAATGCATAAAATCATCTGAAACATCTTTCTTTGCTATCCATTCAAAATTACCCATGCGCACGAGTTGCTACCTGTTGACCTGCCACCAAGAGAGACATTTGCTTTAGAATTTCTTGCTCGCATGGAAGTGGACAATGATTGGCCGTGGAAGATTTTGTGGACAGATGAAGCCCACTTCCATCTGACAGGATATGTCAGTACACAGAATTGTCAAATTTGGGCAACAGAAAATCCACATGCAAATCAACCAGTACCCCTTCATCCTGATAAGGTCACTGTGTGTTGTGGGTTTAGGGCATCATTTATCATAGGGACATATTTTTTTGAAGAGACTGGTGCTTCCGGTCTTATTACGTGTACCATCACTGGTAAGCACTATGAGTGTCTTTTGTGCAACCATGTCATTCCAGCTCTCCAACAGCATGGATGTGTGGATGGGATCATTTTTATGCAAGATGGCGCACCTCCACACATTGCAAATATAGTTAAGCAGCTACTGAAGCACGATTTCAGGAATGCTAGAATTATCAGCCACCATTTCCCCACAGCCTGGCTGTCCCAATCACCTGATCTTAATCCATGTGTCTTCTGGTTGTGGGTCTATCTGAAACATGTGTTCAGTGTTCCAATTGCAGACTTAGCTGCATTGAAGGCATGCACTGCGCAACACATTCTGAATGTGACCCCAGAAACACATCTGTCAGTTGTGGAACATGCTGTTTCTTGATTTCAGTTGTTCCACAAAATGGTGGAAAGCATATTGAACATGTTTTGTGCCAGTCACACAGAAATTAATAATCCAATTTGTTTTGGTTGATGCTTTTTATGCAGTTTTTGGCCTCAGGACAGTTGAAAACCAATGTGATTGATGCTCTTTATGCGTTTTTTGGCCTCAGGACAATTAAAAACCTCTGTGATTTATGCTTTTTACGTGGTTTTCGGCCTCAGGACCATTAAAAACCTCTGTGATTGATGCTTTTTACATGGTTTTCGGCCTCAGGAAGATTAAAAATAGAATTTTCCCATACAATGCGATATGACCTTGCCATGGTGGATGGGCTTACGTAACTAACAGTATCACACCTGTACACCCATGCATATTGAGTAGTACAGTTTGTTTAATGTCAAACATACACCTGAGGTATTGTTGTATGATTCATTTGTAGTCGACCACTATTAAATTATGATGCTTACACCGCCAACCATTGCTGCGTTTTGTTACTATTTATTTTTCTTCTGCCATACATTTTTCACCTTCTCTGATAATATGTCATTGCAGTTTGACATAATTCTGACCAGTGGTGTTATTTCTACAGCTGTTTGAAAGTTTAACTTTAATTATAATCACCCTGTAGATTCTCTAAATTTATTCAATGGGGCTTCATAAGGATTATGTCATCTTTCTTCCAAGGGTTCCCGTTTAATTTGCCTGTGTGTTCTGTTACACTTTCATGTATATCATATTGTCCTGTTATGATCCTAGCAGTTCATCTCTGAATTCTTTCAGTATC
The DNA here is from genome assembly GCF_023864345.2 of Schistocerca serialis cubense. Classification (NCBI taxonomy): domain Eukaryota; kingdom Metazoa; phylum Arthropoda; class Insecta; order Orthoptera; family Acrididae; genus Schistocerca; species Schistocerca serialis. The sequence continues at coordinate 118,573,720 of NC_064642.1, read as the reverse complement.
TGTTGTACACCTATTTGATAAGGACTCCAAATGCTAGAATAGTGTTCTAGAACTGATCACACTAGTCTTGTATGCAATTTCTGTACCATATTCAGTGCACTTTTCTGGAATCCTTCCAATAAATCTGTCTTCCATTTGTCTCCCATAATACTGAGTTTACATGATCATTTTAAGTCACTTCTTAGTACTGCCCTAAGTCCTTATTTGGTATGATGTGTGCAAAATGTTCATTTGTAATCTTGTCATGGTTCTTTATGTTTTGTTTTGTGTGTGTTGTGAGAAATTTTTAAAATTCAGAATAAATGTCTCTGTAACTAGTAGATTATCTTGTTCATTCATTTGCCTGTTTTACTTTATCATTGAAACATGCAATGCTGAACTTATTTAATGCAAGGTTATTCTGTGTTGTCTCCCTAAAACATTGTTTATTGGCACCTAACTACTTCACTTTTGAGACCCAGGTGTACAAACAAATCAGAGAGGCTGTCACCCACCGTCACTGTCTGTCTCTTCCTAATCTGTAACATCCTGTTTAAACTTAATGACTTCCCCAAACCATTATTTCTATTCCAAGATCCCTACATATGCAATGTTCCACTGTGGAACCAGCTGGGTGCACCCATCCATTACAACCTACTCCTGTCCACCACTGGTAAATCAAACAATATCAGAGGTAGAGTAACCTGCAAAATCACTCATTGTTAATCAGCTAACTTATGTCCACAGTGCTGTGTGTAGGTATGACCATTACCAGACTGGCAGAACACATGAATGTGCATAGAAAAACTGTTCTACAGCATGATCAAGAGACACGAGTGCTTTCTACACTTCATGGGCTATTTGTATCCTCTCACCTAACACTGGTTACTCTGAACTCTGGATATGGGAACTAGTCCTGTAACACATCCTTTTGTCCTAATGCCCTCCAAGATTTAATCACTATAAATACGATTGTGTCTCTCTTTCTCCATTATACTTTTTTATTTATTATGATTCATTTATTTTCTGTGTTGTTGTTATTTTTTATGTTCACCCCGCCCCTCCCCCCTTTTTCTCATTTTTCCCTTCCTGCTGTATTTATTTCTCTTCCCCTAATCTGTCTTTACTTCTCACTCTGTTCTTATCATTCCTAGACTGAATTTGTCAAACTATTTGCCAACATACTATCTCTGACATACTTTATCTGATGCCTTCTTTGTCTATTCTTGTCCACGCTATAGGTGATTCACTCTTGTCCTGGTGTCTGAATGACCAGCCCATCATCTGTAATGCTCTCCAACCTACCCCTCTTTCCTCAATAAGGAAAGCACCATTAGTTCTGAAAGTTAGGCAGTGTGTAACTTTTAATTTTATATGTCTCTGTCAGTGCTGAAAGTTTTGTCTCCTGATGGTAAGAAATAGCCAACAGTTGTGTCTCATAATTTATTATTTGTTCAGTCTTTCACTTATTGTCTACCATAAAACCCATCTTACAGAACAGCACTCAGAAGTGCAGAATTAGTAAAAATTAATTGGTAGAAGTGCCCTCTGCAGATTATTTCTGTAAAGTATACTAACAACCAACTACAATTAGTGCTGATCTGCTCACATGGATAAATGTAATAATTGCATTCTAATTAATTTATTATTACAATGCCTTACATTTAAAAAATGCTGTTTTTCCTGTCATTTTACACATCTACCACTTTTACCTAATACTTTAAACAAAGCATAAACATTATGATCTTTCAGTTTACTAGAAAATTAGAATTTATGTTCAGTGTGAATGTTAGTGTTAACTAGAATTTATATCTCCAAGTGTAAATATTTCATTAAAATATAGAATAATGGCTAGTATTGGATCATAGTCCTGCATGGTATATTTCACATAGCCCATATAATTTTTTTCTGATCTTTATTCAGTGTGCTTTTATACAGATCCACATTCTGTTTCTCATTTATTACAGACTAATTCAGCTGTGTAACAATGAATTAATACAATAAAATTTTGCTCTTTTTGAGCTGGTCGAGTCAACTCATGGCCTTGTGACAACTGTGGCATACCAGATGGGCAGTTCACGTGCACCAGTATTTGCCCTGGAGGGGTCCGTTGCTGTAGCAGGAGCTGCATTGAGTTGGTTGCGTGACAATGTCTGTCTCTTGCATGACGTGTCAGAGACTGAAAGTCTTGCTAGTACTGTGAAAGACACCAATGATGTCTATTTTGTTCCTGCCTTCTCAGGGCTCTATGCTCCACATTGGCAGAAGGATGCGAGAGGGTAAAAACCTTTATTGTTACTGTTTATTGCATTATTGTGTGTTCCTATAAGTTTCTGAAATGTATCGTATATACATATAGCACTGGACCAGAAAAAGAGACCAAACATGAGGCTGAAATTCCTTTAAATGCAGAGTTCATAACTGTCCATTTGAAGGAAATAAACTGAAGCACAGTAAAAAGTGCTGTAAATGTTATTAAGAGTGCTAAAGTCATAGAACAGATGGTTCCTATCTGGAATCCAAAAAGAATAAAATGAATATAGCGATTGGTGAGTGTCTCCAGATGTATACTGTATTTTACAGACTGTAAGTTCCTATGGACTATAAGATGCATATTAATTTTCAAGCATTTTTCTAATGTTTTTACCATTTTTATTATTCGATTGCAAAGCCAGACTAAAAAAAATCTTAGTTTATAAAACCGAACTGACTTTTAAACCCATGAAAATTGTCATCTGAATTTCTTCTTCTTCTTCTTCTTCTTCTTCTTCTTCTTCTTCCTCTTCATCATCATCATTGTCCTCTTCATATATAAGATGGTCTTCACTGCGATCAGGAGCATTACTTATACCACACTTCTTCAAAAATTTAACAATAATGTCTTCTTTCATTCTTAGGCCATGACTGTTTTATCCACTAACTCACTTATTTGATTGTAGGTTGTTTTAAAGCTCCCTTCAGCATTAATTCACGTTGTTGGGTTTCATCCATCATTTGTTCTGTTCCTCTCTCATGTACACTTTAAATGGTTTATTTATCGAGACATCAAGGGGCTGCAGTTGTGAAGTAAGTCCTCCCAAAATGGCAGCAAGCTCTGTATTTCCCTGCCTCAATTTGTCTTTCACAGAATTTTTCAAATGACTACTAAACTGATACAGCACAAGAAGTGAACTCATCTTCAATAAAGCATCTTTCTTTCTCTCCCACACTCCATTAATCTGTAATTTCATCCCACCATTTTCATGTACGTGAACAACACCTGGCAGTATTTCAGGAGGTTTTGGCATTGTTTTGTGCTTAAAAATGATCATTGGATTGAGTTTAATACTGTCAGCACAACATGAAAGGACAACAGCTTAGTGCATTTTTGCATGTCCACTTGTTTTTATAGTTACAGTTTTAGCACCTCTCATGGCAACAGTTCTGTTACTCAGCACATCAAATCTGAGGAGTTTTGTCCATGTTCATTAGTTGGCTTGGTTCCACAACTGGTTTTCTGTCAATGTGGAATATGAAAGAAATGGAAAGATAATATTTTCTCTTTATTCTCTTGTGGTATTTTCTGAGATATTTTGGTTTTGGTTTTCATGCCAAGTCCGTGATGCTTCATAAACTGTAGAACCAACCAACTCCCCCCTTATAACTCCACTGCAGCACTAGCTTACAAGCATGTGTTTGGATTTTTGTATTAATTCCAATGCCATTTTGACAGTGTCTGTGAATCCATTTCAATACATCATCTACTAGTTTTGGCCATTCTGCAATCAGTCCTCTGTTTGCACATTTAGACTTGCTCATTTTTTTCAGTTCTTCTTTAGTAGCCCGCCAATCATGAATGGTTTTTATGTTGGTGGAGGCCAAAATTATACTCTGCTGCTCTGTTTCTAATTCCTCTGCATATGCTATTACTTTCAATTTATAGTCTGCATCATATGAACACCTTTTATTCCTTTCCATTTTGAAACTAGCTACTAACAAAAATATTGTACTATTACCGATAATGCAAATCACTTTTAATTCAAGTTCACTGGCACTGTTGACTGTAATGACACATCATAAGCTAGACAATGTTCTAGCTTTGTGATGGTGGGGTGGGAGGGAGACCGTGTTAGCAAGTTTGTGAATCCCCGCAACTCATGTGCATTGCATTGATCCACTGCTGCTGCCAGTTGAATCTAATGTTGCCAGATAGAGAGAGGTTTCCAATGGCATCAAATACATGGTCATGTTTAAGAATGGTGGGAATTTTAAACCAAACACTGGACATTTTTATATTAATTTCAAGTATAAGATGCACCTCAATTTTTGAGGCAGTTTTTCAAAGAAAAAAGTGCGTCTTGTAGTCCGTAAAATACGGTATACAGTGTGAGGCATCTGAAACAGACCACCCAAAAGGTATTCAGAATGAGTAAATACATTGAGGTGTGATTTTCACTAGATTATGGCAGATGATGAGGCAAATTTTCTAATGTACACAAGTAATGCCAAATTGTGAAACCAATTTTTTTTATGAAACTGGAAAGAACCTTTCAAGGGCTCTAGAGTGATATAATGCATGCAGAACTTGAGCAAATAGTAAAAAGATAACAGTGCCACAAAACACTGTCTCAAGGTCAAAAGAAGAAATCTCCCAAACAATTGCCCTATTGTACTAAATGTAAGCAAACATGTGACCAAGGTACAGTTCATGTGGGTAGCACATAAAATTGAGTAACAAATGTGAATATGAATATAAAAACTTTAAATCATTTGCCAGATTAAGTAATTTCAATATGTAATACAAGATTTAGGTAATAATTTATTGATTAACTAGCAAAAATGGCTCTTCAATATAAGAGAAAAATTCAGCTTTCCTTTCTGGCATATTAATCATTTTTATATTAAAGTATTTCTCTTTTCACAACATGATACTTAGTTCTTAGGATATGGACCCTGCTAATGGTATTAATGACTTGGGTAAATAATTACTGTAGGGTTAGGATCAACTATAACACACTCTGTTATGTTTGGAGTTTATGAGGGCATGTACATTTCAGTGTGCAACAGCACCACTGTTCTAACAGTTTGATGTCATTTGCCATACATGGAAACCATTTCCACTGTCCTAACTGTCATATATTTTCTGAAAATCTGAATTAGCTCTGCTCATGGAGTAGACTTTCTGGAAATGGAGGCTACACCCCATTTCTCTCAAAGACTCTTACTCACTCTAGTTAGAAACAAAGTGTGAGAAGATCATGTAAGTGAATCGAGCTCACTGCCTTTTGGTTTCTTCAGAAATTTTATTGGATTTGGGTATAATAATCCTCAGAAATTATTATGTTTGTGTACATTTTAGAAGGTTAAAATGCGGAGAAGAAGATTTTATTTTTAAATTTTCTATTACATTGTTGAATGCACAGGAGTAAAAGGTCCAGATTCATAATAGTGAATAAGCTATAAAATTGGCTTCGTGTTCGGGAGATGTTTTTCCTAAGAGAGATAGGTATGGAATGGTTTCTAGAGCACAATTAAATTCAAAGAAATGGAAATATATTTAGTTTTAACTTGAAGTTGTAGTGATTCGAGAATTTCTGTGTAAATTCTAGAACCACTCAGCCTTCTACCATCTCGAACACACAATATTCTAGATATGAGTGTGGGATTCCCTAAATTTAAGCCAAACAGAGATGTACATCTGACCCATTTCTTAGTAGGATTTAACCAAGCATTACCAAAAATTGGGAAGATTCTAAGAAAATTGAATTTGCTGTGGAGTACCTTCCAGGGGAAGCCTCAGAATGGGGAACGGTAAATATTGAGAATTTTTCCTCTTGGGAGGACTTTCGAAGGAGATTTAAAGAGAAATACTGGTCTGCCAGTGCCCAAGAAAAGTTGATATCAGATCCACGGGACCCGGGCAGTGTCATCTATGCCCCAGGGAGGTTAACATTCTAAGTTAACAGGTGGAGTGACAACCATCGGATCCTGAGTTGTTTTTGGTGTTTCTTACAAAATAGTCTTCCTGCACTGAATTCCTTTGAAATCTTAAACTATTCAGTCATCAATCCTTTAAAATCCAGAACTATCCTGGAGACTTATTGCTTAGAAAACTGGATATGACTATAAAATAGAGAACAACTTAAGAGAATCACAGAAATAAAGTGATATCTAAACAAAATAAACTGTATAGAGTATTATATTTGTGGCAAATGTAATAAGATGTGATTAGTTAAACAACTGCGATGCCATAGTTTATAGATTATCTACTTTGTATAGAGTATTTTATATCCCTTATGAGATGTGATATAGATGGGAAAGTTTGTATAAATTTTGAAAGGGGTGGGTATTGTAGATAAGGGCATGATTTACATGAACAGTTAAATCATGACTAACACAAAACACAGTGCACACCTTTCAAACAACCCTCACAAACAAGTGTGCCTGATTCTTCATCATTTGCCGTTTACATAGGGTTGCTAGGATTTCCTTCGGGGACCTCAAAGGGTGAAGGTGGGACAAGTCTGTTCTGTAGGAGATGATTTAACACCAAACCTCCTCCGGCGTCTCACTCAAGTATCTGAGAGGTAGGGATCCTGGGGAAGGGGGGTGGGAAGGGTTCCCTGTCTTTGGGGCTGTCTTCTTTCTCTTCTTTGATCCTAGCATCCACATCTATTTTTTCCTTTCTTACTTCTCATTTGAGGACCTGTCTATTTTTTTCCTCTTTCCATATTCATAAACTTCTATCACTGAAGTCCTTCCTTATTTCCATGGTTTCTCATAACCTACATTTTATCTTTAGATACGAAGGCTGAAGAATCAGACTACACAAACACACATCGACATATACACAAGTATACACTTAGACACAAACATACAGTTACAGACTAGAAAGCCTGTCACGATGTGAGAACTGCCAAGTGTTGTAGGAGAAAATGTGGGTACATCTAGAAATATGTACACATATATAGGAAGCTATGATGGTTCTACATCGGATATACATGAGAAAAGGTGTATATAAACTAAGAAAGAGGCATGAGCAAAGAGAGAAAATGAAAGCAGGAGAGAACATTAATCATGCTGATCAATAAGAAATGTCAGTATAATAAATACTCTAATGAATTGAATGATATATGTTGACATAACATCTTTTGAAAGTATAGAATTTGATAAGTAGAGGAGGACTCTAGGGAGAAAATGATGTATTAAAGAATAAATGTGAAGCTTAAGATAGATTTATATCTTTAGATTTATATCTTTACCACACTAACCAAAACGGCCTTGCTGTGCTGGTACTGCAAATGGCTGAAAGCAAGGGGAAACTACAGCCGTAATTTTTCCCGAGGGCATGCAGCTTTACTGTATGGTTAAATGATGATGGCGTCCTCTTGGGTAAAATATTCCGGAGGTAAAATAGTCTCCCATTCGGATCTCCGGGCGGGGACTACTCAAGAGGACGTCGTTATCAGGAGAAAGAAAACTGGCATTCTACGGATCGGAGCGTGGAATGTCAGATCCCTTAATCGGGCAGGTAGGTTAGAAAATTTAAAAAGGGAAATGGATAGGTTAAAGTTAGATATAGCGAGGAATTAGTGAAGTTCGGTGGCAGGAGGAACAAGACTTTTGGTCAGGTGAATACAGGGTTATAAATATAAAATCAATTAGGGGTAATGCAGGTGTAGGTTTAATAATGAATAAAAAAATAGGAGTGAGGGTAAGTTACTACCAACAGCATAGTGAACACATTATTGTGGCCAAGATAGACACGAAGCCCATGCCTACTACAGTAGTACAAGTTTATATGCCAACTAGCTCTGCAGATGATGAAGAAATTGATGAAATGTATGATGAGATAAAAGAAATTATTCAGGTAGTGAAGGGAGATGAAAATTTAATAGTCATGGGTGACTGGAATTCGAGAGTAGGAAAAGGGAGAGAAGCAAACATAGTGGGTGAATATGGATTGGGGGAGAGAAATGAAAGAGGAAGCTGTCTGGTAGAATTTTGCACAGAGCATAACTTAATCATAGCTAACACTTGGTTCAAGAATCATAAAAGAAGGTTGTATACATGGAAGAGTCCTGGAGATACTAGAAGGTATCAGATAGATTATATAATGGTAAGACAGAGATTTAGGAACCAGGTTTTAAATTGTAAGACATTTCCAGGGGCAGATGTGGACTCTGACCACAATGTATTGGTTATGAACTGTAGATTAAAACTGAAGAAATTGAAAAAAGGTGAGAATTTAAGATGGGACCTGGATAAACTGACTACACCAGAGGTTGTACAGATTTTCAGGGAGAGTATAAGGGAACAATTGACAGGAATGGGGGAAAGAAATACGGTAGAAGAAGAATGGGACACTCTGAGGGATGAAGTAGTGAAGGCAGCAGAGGATCAAGTAGGTAAAAAGACGAGGGCTAGTAGAAATCCTTGGGTAACAGAAGAAATATTGAATTTAATTGATGAAAGGAGAAAATATAAAAATGCAGTAAATGAAGCAGGCAAAAGGGAATACAAACATCTCAAAAATGAGATCGACAGGAAGTGCAAAATGGCTAAGCAGGGATGGCTAGAGGACAGATGTAAGGATGTAGAGGCTTATCTCACTAGGGGTAAGATAGATACTGCCTACAGGAAAATTAAAGAGACCTTTGGAGAAAAGAGAACCACTTGTATGAATATCAAGAGCTCAGATGGAAACCCAGTTCTAAGCAAAGAAGGGAAAGCAGAAAGGTGGAAGGAGTATATAGAGGGTCTATACAAGGGCGATGTACTTGAGGACAATATTATGGAAATGGAAGAAGAGGTAGATGAAGATGAAATGGGAGATATGATACTGCGTGAAGAGTTTGACAGAGCACTGAAAGACATGAGTCAAAACAAGGCCCCAAGAGTAGACAACATTCCATTAGAACTACTGACAGCCTTGGGAGAGCCAGTCCTGACAAAACTCTAACATCTGGTGAGCAAAATGTATGAGACAGATGAAATACCCTCAGACTTCAAGAAGAATATAATAATTCCAATCCCAAAGAAAGCACGTGTTGACAGATGTGAAAATTACCGAACTCTCAATTTAATAAGTCACAGCTGCAAAATACTAACGCTAATTCTTTACAAACGAATGGAAAAACTGGTAGAAGCCGACCTTAGCAAAGATCAGTTTGGATTCCGCAGAAATGTTGGAGCACATGAGGCAATACTGGCCCTACGACTTATCTCAGAAAATAGATTAAGGAAAGGCAAACCTACGTTTCTTGCATTTGTAGACTTAGCCAAAGCTTTCGACAATGATGACTGGAATACTCTCTTTCAAATTCTAAAGATGGCAGGGGTAAAATACAGGGAGCGAAAGGCTATTTACAATTTGTACAGAAACCAGATGGCAGTTATAAGAGTCGAGGGGCATGAAGGGGAAGCAGCGGTTGGGAAGGGAGTGAGACAGGGTTGTGGCCTGTCCCCGATGTTATTCAATCTGCATATTGAGCAAGCAGTAAAGGAAACAAAAGAAAAATTTGGAGTAGGTATTAAAGTCCATGGAGAAGAAGTAAAAACTCTGAGGTTCGCCAATGACATTGGAATTCTGTCAGAGACAGCAAAGGACTTGGAAGAGCAGTTGAACGGAATGGACAGTGTCTTGAAAGGAGGATATAAGATGAACATCAACAAAAGCAAAATGAGGATAATGGAATGTAGTCAAATTAAGTCGGGTGATGCTGAGGGAATTAGATTAGGAAATGAGACACTTAAAGTAGGAAAGGAGTTTTGCTATTTGGGGAGCAAAATAACTGATGATGGTCGAAGTAGAGAGGATATAAAATGCAGACTGGTAATGGCAAGGAAACATTTCTGAAGAAGAGAAATTTGTTAACATCGAGGATAGATTTAAGTGTCAGGAAGCCGTTTCTGAAGTATTTGTATGGAGTATAGCCATGTATGGAAGTAAAACATGGACGACAAATAGTTTGGACAAGAACTGAATAGAAGCTTTCGAAATGTGGTGCTACAGAAGAATACTGAAGATTAGATGGGTAGATCACATAACTAATGAGGAGGTATTGAACAGAATCGGGGAGAAGAGGAGTTTGTGGCACAACTTGACAAGAAGAAGGGACCGGTTGGTAGGACATGTTCTGAGGCATCAATGGATCACAAATTTAGCATTGGAGGGCAGTGTGGAGAGTAAAAATCGTAGAGGGAGCCCAAGAGATGAATACACTAAGCAGATTCAGAAGGATGTAGGTTGCAGTAAGTACTGGGAGATGAAGAAGCTTGCACAGGATAGAGTAGCATGGAGAGCTGCATCAAACCAGTCTCAGGACTGAAGACAACAACATCAACAACAACAGAAAATACTTAATTATGTTACACACAGAAATGTATACTAGGGTAATGAATCGTGAGGCCTACTCAGAAAGGATAAGGGGGGCGTACCCAGCATTCACTAAGTATAAAGATCAGGCATACCTACATGGACATAGGATAATCTGTGACCTAAAATATGTGGATGTTTTACAAGGGGCGTACCTACCAGAATGGAAAGAGGAAGTGCTCTCATAAGGTCAACCCACAAGCAAGCTATAGGTACTGATCCTAGGAAAAGGGGACAGTATCGTGACAAAAGTCACAAATTTTATAAGAATTATTTTGGAAAGGGTGAATCTATGGAGGACTAGCAATATTAAGTTTCATGTAAATAAATGAGTGCCCAAAAGAACACTTTTATTTTGCCCAGAGTACCTCCAAGCTACAACTAATGAAAATAGTACATACTAGGAAAAAGATAGTACAAAAAGTTAAGAATAGAAAATAGATTACTCATGTGTCATAAACACCTGAAGTTTTCAATCGATAAAGAAAAAGAAAAGTCCTCTCAATTCCTAAATATTTAAATATTAGTAAAGCTGACTAAAACCTTGAGTGAATGCTCATGTCTTAATGTCAAAGTAAAATAAGAATGAATAGCAAAACAGTAAGCGAAAGATTGTTCACGATTATTGAAAGGAACTAAATGTATACTGCTGAAATATAAAATGTTATTATGTGTGATATTAGTTGCATAAAGATTATGTATAAGATATTGTGTGTTCAATCAAAAGGGGGGGGGGGGGGGGTGTATATGAAGTGATTCGAGAATTTCTGTATAAATTATAGAACCACTCAGCCTTCTACCATCTCAAACACACGATATTCTAAATAGGAGCGTGGGATGGTAGAATCCTACCCACTGCGTGTCCCATGTTTGTGTATGCAGGTTTAAAGTCATTCACGAGAAGAAAGTAGATGCGGCGGTCAAACGGCATCGACAAGTACCTGTCGGACAAAACATAAATGGAACTTCCTGTCAGATTAAAACTGTGCGCTGGACCAAGACTCGAAGTCAGGAACTTTGCCTTTCGTGGGCAAGTGCTCTACCAACTGAGCTACCCACGCATGACAAATGACCCGTCATCACAGCTTTAATTCCGCCAGTACCTCATCTCCTACCTTCCAGACTTCACAGAAGCTCTCCTGCATACGTTGCAGAACTAGCACTCCTGGAAGAAAGGATATTGCAGAGACATGTCTTAGCCACAGCCTAGGGGATGTTTCCAGAGTGAAATTTTCACTCTGCAGTGGAATGTGCACTGATATTAAACTTACTAGCAGATTAAAACTGTGTACTAGACCGAGACTCGAACTCGGGACCTTTGCCTTTCGGGGGCAAGTGCTCTACCAACTGAGCCACCCAAGCACGACTCATGACCCAGATCCATAGATGTGTTAGTGAGTGTGTATAGAAGAACCATGCAATCTATATGCAGATCTGTGCCTATTGTGTCCATGACTAAAGTTATGTGAAAGAAGAACAGTTGAAAAAGTAATCTTGTGAACTCGTAATCCAGCCTTATTAGAGGCAAGACCTATTTTATGATTCATGTGAAGTAGAGTCATGCTTATAAGCCATCACTTTTATAAATGTAGGTAAATTTTGTTTCTGATGTTGGACGGAGCAAGTGACTTACTAGAAGTCATATACGTATGTGGAAAGAGAAAATTGTATCTGTATGGAGTTCAAATATACCGTTGGTTGACGAAAAGTAAAGTTTGCGTATCTACTTATTTCACAAGTAGAGAGAGAGGCTAAAATATTCCTGTACCTGGCATCATTCTACGGAGGAGAAGTCAAGAGAGTTTTCCAGTAGCCAGCTAGCCAGCAAAGAAGATCGGCTGCTAATTTCAAGTAAGTCACTTCGTATAAAAGAAGTGTGAAGTTTGTACGTCTACTTCATGCTTTAAATTGGCATCAAAACTTTAGAAAGAGACTCACAAATAATTGATGTTTCCACAATGGAAAACAGAAAAAAGGAAAAGAAAAATTATTTCTCCAAAGGTGAATTCTCGAATTCAATTCTCCGAAGTCACTCATTCACTTTTGACAACTGTCTATGTACAGTTATGTGTGGATTGTGATTTTTGTATGATTGTTGTTGTGGTGGTGGTGGTGGTGGTGGTCTTTAGTCCAGGAACTGGTTTGATGCAGCTCTCCATGCTACTCTATCCTGTGCAAGCTTCTTCATCTCCCAGTACCTACTGCAACCTATATCCTTCTGAATCTGTTTAGTGTATTCATATCTTGGTTTCCCTCTACGATTTTTACCCTCTACGCTGCCCTCCAGTACTAAATTGGTGTTCCCTTTATGCCTCAGAACATGTCCTACCAACCGATCCCTTCTTGTAGTCAAGTTGCACCACAAACTTCTCTTCTCCCCAATTTTTGTCAACACCGTCTTATTAGTTATGTGATCTACCCATCTGATCTTCAGCATTCTTCTGTAGCACCACATTTCGAAAGCTTCTATCCTCTTCTTGTCTAAACTGTTTATCATCCACGTTTCACTTCCATACATGGCTACACTCCATACAAATACTTACAGAAATGACTTCCTGACACTTAAATCCATACTCGATGTTAGCAAACTTCTCTTCTTCAGAAACGCTTTCCTTGCCGTTGCCCATCTACATTTTATATCCTCCTTTCAAGACACTGTCCATTCCATTCAACTGCTCATCCAGGTCCTTTGCTGTCTGTGACAGAGTTACAATATCACCGGTGAACCTCAAAGTTTTTATTTCTTCTCTATGGATTTTAATTCCTACACCGGGTTTTTCTTTTGTTTCCTTTACTGCTTGCTCAATATACAGATTGAATAACATCGGGGATAGGCTACAACCCTGTCACACTCCCTTCCCACCCACTGCTTCCCTTTCATGCCCCTCGACTATTATAACTGCCATCTGGTTTCTGTACAAATTGTAAATAGCCTTTCGCTCCCTGTATTTTACCCCTGCCACCTTAAGAATGTGAAAGATAGTATTCCAGTCAACATTGTCAAAAGCTAGAAATGTAGGTTTGCGTTTCCTTACTCTATCTTCTAAGATAAGTCATAGGGTCAGTTTTGCCTCACGTGTTCCAACATTTCTACGGAATCCAAACTGATCTTCCCCGAGGTCAGCTTCTACCAGTTTCTCCATTCACCTGTAAAGAATTCGTGTTTGTATTTTGCAGCCGTGCCTTATTAAACAGATACTCTGGTAATTTTAACAACTGTCAACACTTGCTTTCCTTGGGAATGGAATTATTATATTCTTCTTGAAGTCTGAGGGTATTTCACCTATCTCATACATCTTGCTCACCATATGGTAGAGTTTTGTCAGGACTGGCTCTCCCAAGGCTATCAGTAGTTCTAATGGAATGTTGTCTAATCCCGGGGCCTTTTTTTGACTCAGGTCTTTCAGTGCTCTGTCAAATTCTTCTCGCAGTATCATATCTCCCATTTCATCTTCATCTACATTCTCTTCCATTTCCATAATATTGTCCTCAAGAACATCACCCTTGTATAGACTCTTTATATACTCCTTCTATCTTTCTGTTTTCACTTCTTTTCTTAGAACTGGGTTTCCATCGGAGCTCTTGATATTCATTCAAGGGGTTCTCTTTTCTCCAAAGGTCTCTTTAATTTTCCTGTAGGCAGTATCTATCTTACCCCTAGTGATATATGCCACTACATCCCTGCTTAGCCATTTTGTACTTCCTGGCGATCTCATTTTTGAGACGTTTTTATTCCTTTCTGCCTGCTTCATTTACTGCATTTTTATATTTTCTCCTTTCATCAGTTAAATTCAATACATCTTCTGTTACCCAAGGATTTCTACCAGCCCTCATCTTTTTACCTACTTGATCCTCTGCTGCCTTCACTATATCATCTCTCAAAGCTACCCATTCTTCTTCTACTGTATTTCTTTCCCCCATTCTTGTCAATCGTTTCCTAATTCTCTGCCTGAAACTCTCTACAACCTCTGGTTCTGTCAGTTTATCCAGGTCCCATCTCCTTAAATTCCCACCTTTTTGCAGTTTCTTCAGTTTTAATCTACAGTTCATAACCAATAGATTGTGATCAGAGTCCACATCTGCCCCTGGAAATGTCTTACAATTTAAAACCTTGTTCCTAAACATCTTTCTTACCATTATATAATCTGTCTGAAACCTTCCAGTATCTCCAGGTCTCTTCCACATATACAACCTTCTTTCATGGTTCTTGAACCAAGTTTTAGCTATGATTAAGTTATGCTCTGTACAAAATTCTTCCAGGTGGCTTCCTTTTTCATTTCTTACCCCCATTCCATATTCACCTACTACATTTCCTTCTCTTCCTTTTCTTCTATCAAATTCCAGTCACCCATGACTAATAAATTTTCGTCTCCCTTCACTACCTGAATAATTTCTTTTATCTCATCATACATTTCATGAATCTCTTCGTCATCTGTGGAGCTAGTTGGCATATAAACTTGTACTACTGTGGTAGGCGTGGGCTTCGTATCTGTCTTGGCTACAATAATGCGTTCACTATGCTGTTTGTAGTAGCTTACCCGCATTCCTAATATTTTTTTATTCATTATTAAACCTACGCCTGCATTACCCCTATTTGATTTTGTATTTATAACCCTGTATTCACCTGACCAGAAGTCTTGTTCCTCCTGCCACCGAACTTCACTAATTCCCACTATATCTAACTGTAACCTATCCATTTCCCTCTTTAAATTTTCTAACGTACCTGCCTCATTAAGGGATCTGACATTCCACGCTCCGATCCATAGAAAGCCAGTTTTGTTTCTCCTGATAACAACGTCCTCCTGAGTAGTCCCCGCCCGGAGATCTGAATGGGGGACTATTTTACCTCTGGAATATTTTACCCTAGAGGACACCATCATCATTTAACCATAAAGTAAAGCTGCATGCTCTTGGGAAAAATTACAGCTGTAGTTTCCCCTTGCTTTCAGCTGTTTGCAGTACCAGCACAACAAGGCTGTTTTGGTTAGTGTTAAAAGGCCAGATCAGTCAATTGTCCAGACTGTTGCCCCTGCAACTACTGAAAAGGCTGCTGCCCCTCTTCAGGAAACACACATTTGTCTGGCCTCTCAACAGATACCCCTCCATTGTGGTTGCACTTGCAGTATGGCTATCCGTATCACTGAGGCACGCAAACGTCCCCACCAACGGCAAGGTCCATGGTTCATTGGGGCAATGTATCCATATCTGTTATAGATGCACTTGAAAATGCCTGAAACTAATAGTGCTGAATAAAATACAGTTTTAAAATACAGCATAGTGGAACAATGTCTTCAGATACTTCCCGTTGCTGTTTCATTTATCGTTTGGACTGTTTAATCTCAAATCATATGGAAATACAGAAATTCTATTTTTTTTTTTTTTTTTTTTTTTTTTTTTTTTTTTGTTTGATACAGTGATCTTCATGTCTTGGATGTTTTATAAGAGCTTTCCTTATTTTATTTTTCAAACAATTCATCCACAAGTCCAGTACAGGCCTATACTTGTTGCTTTGGGCTCAGTTTACTTGTTTCTGTTGTCATTTGTTATAATTTTTTCTGTAAATATATGCTGTATTTAGTCTCTAAATCCCACTTAGTAGTGTGTTCAGTTAGACACCATAATCATTTATATTTAAATACATACATTGCAAGCCTTCACAGCGTGAACGCAGAGTATACCTCCTGCCATTGCCGGTCATTTCCTTTCCTGTTCCAACTGCAAATGGAGCAAGGGAAAAACGACAATCATACGCCTCCATACGAGCCCTGATTTCTCTTATCTTCTCTTCATTATCCTTAAACAAGATATATGTTGGTCTGTAGCCTGTCACAAATGCAAGTTCTCTAAATTTTATCAGTAGTGTTTAATAGACAGAGCTTCTTTCTTCCATGTATTTCCATTTGAGATGTGAAGCATTTCTGTAATACTCATGTGTTGTTTGAAGCTACTGATAACCACTTCAGCATCATGCCTCTGAATTGCTTTAATGTCTTCCTTTAATTTCAGACACACATAAGCAGTACTCAAGAGTGAGTCACACAATTGTCCTGTATGTGGCCTCCTTTTTAGATGACCTATATTTTCCTGGAATTCACCCAATAAACTGATTTTGTTTTCTTTACAACTGACCATATGTGCTTACTTCATTTTGTGTTGCTTTTCTGTGTTATGCGTAGACATTTAATAGATGTAAATATGTAAAGCAGCACTCCAGCAATACAGTATTGAAACAGCAGAGGATTGTTTTTCCTGCTCATCTGTATCAACTTATATTTTGCCTGCGATTCATCAGAGCAAATAGAAATTTCATACTGTATGCTCCCGGTCAGTCAACAATGACATTCCCCCATACACTACAGTGTCATTAGCAAAATCACATTTTGCTACTCACACTTTTTGTCAGATCATACTGAGGGAAAGAGGAGTTCTGTCACATTTTCCTGGGGAAATTCTGATAATATCTTTGCCTCCAATGAACACTTCCTGTCGAGGACAATACACAGTATACAAAGAAAGTCTTAGAGCCACTCACATAGCAGAGAATCTATTACATATACTCATTAATAATCTGCAGTGTAGCACTATTTCAAACACTTTCCAAAAAGCTTTCTGTTACCCTTCATCCATGGTTTGCAGAATTTTGAGTGAAAAAGTATGATTTGTGGATAGACACTTTTCTTGCTCAAGGAAATTTATTAGATTTGAACTTAGAAAATCCCCGAGAATTCTGCAGCAGACTGATATTGAAGATACTGGACTGTAATTTTGTGGGTCTGTTCTTTTCCCCTTCTTATACACGGGACCATTTGCACATAATTGCTATTTGTATTTTTATCACTTTGTCTCCCTAAAAGGTTTGTTTAGCATCATTAGTATTTGAGCTTGAAGGCACTTACATGTTTATTATTACTGTAACATCTATATCACACCTGATACCATCCATATCACACCTGGCCCCCTCCTGTTCTGTGTAATTCATGTAAGATGACTCTTTATTTCAGCCTTCAAAACAGCTGCTATACATGCCCTGCCTGTAATGTTGAACACTGCAGTATATCCATGAAGAGTGATTATTTTATCAATATGCACTTCTTGTGACAATCTGATGTCAGTTTCTGAGGCACAGATCCTTAGACTTGTATTGTATTGTAGTTGCTAACTTTTGAATTAATGAAATGTGAAAAGATGGACATTACGTTACATTTATCATTTTCCATGGATCCCTTGGTGAGGAGTCTCTGGGATGTGGAAAGAGCTTCTCTATAATTGCCTGATCTAAAGTGACCTAGCCCAATTTTTCATCCACCTGATTGCATGCATCTTGTAATGAGACCAACCAAATTGATATGGGCTCCTCGATAGTTGTGTTGCTAATACCTGTTGTAGACTGATGACCATTTCATCAGATTTACATCTTTGATTACCAGTAATTGTGTCAATATATTATTTTCCAATGTTTGGTTCCATTTGAGTGCCTTGTCATGACATGTATTGTAACCTTCTTTCATTTCTCCATTTCTTCTTTTACCTCTTCCAAATTGTCTGTATTATTGGCCTCTTCTTAAATGCTACAGTCCACTCTCGTAACAATTATATCTTAAATGATTAATTTTTGTGTATTTTCTGTGCCTTTGGTTGTCACATCTATTGTTTGTCTTTTTCTAAAATTCTACATGACCCACTATTCAGTTCATTTGTGTTTTGTTCTTGTATCATTTGCATCCTGTACTTTTTGTGTTTTGTTTGTTCATTATTGATCTCATCTGTATACCAGATTACTTTGCATTCACTGGTGTATGATATCCTAGACCATGAGTTTTTACTTCTGTGGATTCATTCTGGGACACTTTTTTTATCGTTTTCTGGTTGTTAACCTTGTTGGACATTATTGGGACTAATGACTATTATGTATGTCACAGTTTCATGTTCATTCTCTTTTATTGAAGCAACAAGTTGCAGTTGTAGTTGTGCAGGTTTTCTGGTATTGGAATCCACTCTGATGTGGTTGGGGGAATTTCAGTATGTATGTGTTCTGGATTTTCCATCATAACTACAACACCCCTACACTCTTCAACATGTATGTAGAAAGGTATGTGCTTCTCTAATAACACTTTCATGTTTCATGTCTTACTTTCTTCTGAGTATCTAATGTTACCCACCCACGTGTTGCTTCTGGTGTTTGTTACTGTGAATACATTGACAACTTGATGAAGTATTTAAAATGTCAGATTAAAATTTCTGATGTTTTTTATGTTTACTCCTTTTACAGAAATTATTATGTCACTTTTTACTCTATCCTGATGTTAAAATTTAGCTCCATTAATAAATTCATCCTTAATCTTCACATCTGCACTCATACTTTTCAGTTTTATATTGTGAAGTCACACTAAATTCAAATATCATCACCTAGAAGATCGTACATCCAGTCTTGAACATTAACAGCTTTTGGTTGCACTACATTTTCTACAGACACGTATGTCAGAGTATCATGCCATATGCATCTAGTCATTTCATTGTATTCCATATCATAGCTGCACAGCACGGTTAATGTACCTTGTTGCT
Organism: Schistocerca serialis cubense; assembly: GCF_023864345.2. Lineage (NCBI taxonomy): Eukaryota > Metazoa > Arthropoda > Insecta > Orthoptera > Acrididae > Schistocerca > Schistocerca serialis. The sequence continues at coordinate 118,554,822 of NC_064642.1, read as the reverse complement.
AACACAAACAAACAGACCTCCCCATTTGATCATTGTCAGCTGTAAAACTTATTCTCATTCCTGCCGGTCCTCAACAGCCACAGGTTGCAGACTGGATTATTGAGCCACTGTGCAACACCACTTGTATTTTTCTGCACACAATATATTTTATGGTTACAAACATTATAGTCTTCTCAGAGAAAAGGCTGTTTTATGTGGCACATGAAGTGTACCACAAGTACAGGTGTCAAGGAGCTGTTGCCCTGGAGGACGATTGATTCATGCCCTCCCATCAGTATGATGAAGAAGGTATCAGTATTCTTCAGACCATGCAACTCTCTGCCACTGTGCCAACGTCCAGTGCTGATGGTCATATGAACATATCAGTCATAGTTGCCAGTGTCATTGTGTTAACATTGTCTGATGCTAGTCCCACCACAGCCCTGCTTTATCAGTCTGCCCAGCCTATGACGTCCGACATTTACAATGAGGGGTGGCTCCCCAATCCCATTTTGTCTGGAAGTGATTTCACCTTGATTTTGCCACATATTGAAGACACTCACCCCACAGCACTCCTCGAACCCCCAACAAATTGAGCAGTTTCCGAAATGCTCGTACCGAGCCTCCAGGTCATCACAATCTGCCCTCAGTCAAACTACATCTACATCTACATCCACATCCACATCAAACTCCACAAACCACCTAATAGTGTGTGGCAGCAGGTACTTTTTGTACCTCTAACTGAGTCTTCAAACCGTGTTCCACTCGCAAATAGCGTGTGGAAAAAATGAGTGCCGGTAAGCCTATGTAGTGGCTCTAATTTCTCAAATTTTTTCCTCATGGTCATCAAGCGAGATGTATGTGAGGGGAAATAATATGTTGTATGACTCTTTCTGGAAAGTGCTGTCTCAAAATTTCAACAGTAAATCTCTCCGTGATGCACAGCACCTCTCTTGTAATGCCCGCCAATTGAGTTTGTTGAGCGTCTCTGTAACACTCTCGGGCTGGCTAAATGTCCTGTGACAAAGTTTTTGCCACTCTTCATTGGATGTTGTCTATCTCTTCTATCATTCCTATCTGTTATAGATCCCAGATATGTGAACAATACTCAAGAATCGATCAAACAAGCACCTTATAAGCCACTTCCTTTGTGGATGAGTCTGGTATCTGATTTTCCCACTAATTGTTTTATGTAGTCATTCCACTTAAGGTCACTCTGGATAGATACTCCTAGATATTTTACATTAGGTACTGTTTCCAGTAGTTTGTATCAATTGTGTAGCTGTACAGTAGTGGATTTCTTTTCCTGTGTATCACAATATGTTGCATTTATTTACATTCAGTGTCAACTGCCAGAGCCTGCACCATTCATCAGTTCTCTGGAGGTCGTTCTGCAAAGCGTTACTATCTTTGGCATTGCTACTATGTTAACCGCATCATCTGCAAACAGCCTTAAAGAGCATCCAGTGCTTTTGTACTAAATCATTTATATACATTGTAAACAGTAATGGTCCTATCACACTCCCTTGGGGTACTCCAGAAGTTACCTTTACATCTGTAGATTTTGTTCCATTAAGAATGATGTGTTGAGTTCTATCTGCAAGGAAGTCTTGATCCAGTCACAAATCTGCTCCAATACTCAATAAGCTCATATTTATTTCACTAAATGGCAGTGCGGGATGGTTTCAAATGCCTTCCTGACGTCAAGGAACGTGGCATCAACGTGAGCACGGCACAGTGGATCTCATGGAGGAACAGCAAGAGCTGATTTTCGCAGCATCTCTGTGTGTGGAATCCACGTTGATTTTTATAGAGGACATTTTCACTCTCCAAAAACTTCATAATTCTTTAGCATAAATATGTTTCATAACTCTACCACAGATTGACGTCAACAACATAGGTCTATAATTGTATGAATCTGTCCTGCGGCCCTTCTTAAAAACGGGAGTGATCTGCACTTTCTTCTACTTGCTAGGTGCCCTTCATTGCTCAAACTATATATGATAAATTACTACTAGAAGGCGAGCAAGTTTTTTTGCTTGATCTTTGTAGACACCTATAGATATCTCTTCTGGCCCTGACGCCTTTCCACTACTAAGTGATTGTAGTTATTTTTCTATTCCATGATCGGTTATATCAATATCTGCCATTTTGACGTTTGTACAGTGATTGAAATGAGGGACAATGTTACGATCTTCTGTGGTGAAACAATTTTGGAAAACCAATATCGCTGTTTCAGCCTTCTCTCTGTTATCTTCCGTTTCGGTGCCAGGATCATCACTGAGTCAATGAATAGGTAATTTTGACCTGCTTACTGATTTTACATACAACCAAAACCTCTTACAGTTTTTACCAGGTCAGTTGACAAAATTTTACTTTCAAAGTTATTGAACGCTTCTCTCATTGCTCTCCTTATGCTCATTTTCATTTCATTCAGCTTGTCAGCTATGTTTGTAATTTTCTTGAATCTGAGATGAAGTTCTCTTTGTTTAAATAGCAGTTTTCTGACAAGCTATTAAATAGTGGTGGGTCTTTCCTATCCCTTAAGACCTTACTCAGAACATACTTGTCTAAGGCAAATTGCATATGCCTTTGAATTTTTTCCATTTGTTCTCCACATCTTTGTCCTCATCACCGAATATTTGATGCTGACAGCTCAGATACTCCGAAATTTTTATCCTGTCACTCTTGCTAAGCAAAAAATCTTCCTACTTTTCTTGACATTCTTTCTAATACCCATTGTCATTGATGCTATCACAGCCTTATGATCACTGATACCTTCCTCTATATTAACTGATTCAATAATTACAAGTCTGTCTGTTGCCAGAAGATCTGTGATATTACCCTCATGAGTAGGTTCTCTATCTGCTCAAAGTAATTTTTGGTCAAGACATCCAGAACAATCTCACATGAATTCCTGTCTGTGGCACAAGTTTTGATAACATGACACTCCCAATCTATTTCTGGCAAGTTGAAGACACCCCTTATTACATTGGCAAGAAAAGAAGAATTATTAATGGTATTCTGCAAGTTCTGTCTGAAGTGCTGTACCACTAGAGCTCCTGATCCAGGCGGTCTACAAAAGCATTCAGTTACATTCTTTGATACTTAACTTCACCCTGGTTAATTCACAATCAGAATCCGTGATAACCTCACTACATTTTATAGAATTCTTTACTACAATAAATATTTTGCCACCATTTGTGATGAAGCAAGCTGGGATAAATTTAATTCCCCTTTTGTTTTGCCATCAGTCTCCTTATTTTTTTTCTTTCAATTTTAACTGATTACCATTAACATATGTGAATAGAATCTGCATTTTCATAAAAGAGAAAGGCTGACCCTCAGTTTTAAGGAATATAACACCAGATCTAAATTTGTGCTTAGTTTCATGTATGTAATTGGTTTTCTAATTTATTTTGATTATACCTAGTTAGTATCTTTTATTATAGGGCAAAATCAGTAATTGTTTCGTAACTTAAATTCTATTGTTGATGTATAAACAAATATAAATTCTGTAATAATTACAAACATTTGGAAGACGAAATACTAGTAATCTTAAAGTATTTATTTGGCTCTATTGAAAAACATGTTAGCAAAACCAGCCCCTCATTAATTCCAAAGCAATTAACAGTTTGGTCAAAAGTATTGTTTGCATACCTATATTTGTAAATTTCACAATTTAAACAAATAATTCGCCTTAACTCTTGCAGTAGAAGAAACTGTTAAAAAGAACCAATTTTTTGACGTATTCAGTTAATTGAATGAGTTAAGTTTTAATTGTAATTTCTGTAAATTAAACTTTGAACAATGTGTAATTTCAGCACCTATTATTGTGATGATACATAAGGGCCCGATTTTGGGTCACGAGTCGGTCAGTCCACAGCCGAGTTTCCGACAAGTAACCTGTGCTGGTTAGAACAACAACAATGCTTCAATTGAACTGTGAAATAATTGTTAAACAATTAGGCCGTGTGTAAAAACCAATGACAGTGACTGCTCCATACGTACCTGATTATTCTTCAAGAACTGTGGACTTTGTTGTTATGTTTTTACTGCTCGTAGATGTTCAACAGTAAACTAGTGTAGCAGTATGTGGAGTTTCGCCTGCATACTATTAATGAGGCTTATCGCAAGTTAAACAGTAGTGCACTGGCCATATAACACTGTATTATTGGGGGGCTGTGCACACTGAAATTAAAGTACTATGAAACACAACTGTGCACCTGTCGGCTACATAATTTGCAGTAGTTAGTGTTGGGATCCACAACCCATTTTTTCAGCCAGTGTAGCAATGCAGTACTTTGACACTGAGGACAACAATCAACAAACGAAGAGATAAAGCAGGTGGAACCACCACGCACTGGCGACTAATCTATCCTTATGACAAACATTCCAATCTGAACTTAGGATTTCATTGTCATTAATGTCCGGCTTCAACCAGATTTCTGTTCCTAACACTATCTGCTCATTATAACCTTCAGTAAGTGATACTAATTCTGGGACCTTTCCTTGGATGCTCCTGCAGGTTATTAAAATCATATTAATCTTTTCTATCTCTGATCTGTGGCAACAAACATTCTCTGAGGACATTGTAGCTAATTTATCAGGCAAATTGTCTTTGATCCCAAGAGAGGATATCTGTAACCTAAAAAAGCCCCAGATGCATGCTACATGTACTCTGCTACCCTAGTAGCTGATTCCCAAGTGTAGTGCATGCCTGAACTATTAAGGGGGAACACTACAATTCTGCACCCAATAGTGGTGGTCAAGAAATTCACATCCAGTACCGTCACAGAGTCATATGAGCCCCTGGTTTAGACTTTCCACTCTGCTCCAAACTAGAGGACTGCAATCAACCTTGGGTATGATGCTACAAATAGACAGTTTATCCTGCACCCTGCGTGCGATGCCAGTTGGTTTCACCAAATCAGCCATCTGCTGAAAGGAGCCAAGGATGCTCTCAAAGCCAGGCGATAGGCATCATTCATGCCAACATGTGCTACTATACGCAGCCGGTTGCTCCCAGTGTGCTCAATAGCCCCTGTCAGGGCCTGCTCCACATCACAGACGAGATCCCAACCAATCATACTGAGTGCACACTGGCATTCTTTCCTACTTTGCCTCCTATTTTCCTGAGGGGCTCCATCACCCTCTTAACATTGGAGCTCCCAATGACAAGCACACCCATCCACTGCATTTGTCTGGACCGGGCAGGAAAATCAGCTAACGGCCCAATGGGAGAGGCATCCCGTGCTGGCTCAGGCTTACCATCAACAGTGGGTAGCAACTCATATCTGTTGCTGAGGCGTAGGGAGCTGGTCGCATGACCTGCTCCCTCTTGTGCCTTCCGCCCAGTGACATGTGAACCTACCACTGTCTGCCACCCACTCTTGAGTGAGGATGGACCAGTCAGCCTCAGCTAGATGGCGTGCCTTCCCCATTCTACACATGAATAACTTTCATTGATACTACATGTACCTCGTGTGGGTCTCACTAGCAGTCATTCCTCACCAGGTGACACTGCTATCACCTGGATGGGTTTATATCAATAGTGGGTCAGTGGTCATAATGTTCTGGCTGATCAGTATACATAAGAAAATTCAGCACACTGTCTAGTATAGCTTAGCAAATGTTGCACCTCAGTATGTTTACTCATTCTGGATATATTTGTGGTGGCGTATCTTTGCTGCCTCACCCTGTATAGTAATGGAAACTACAGGCCTTTTAGTAGAACACCAGTCAAAAGAAACATGACTGTGATATTGAGATTGCAGTAAAACCATCTTCTACCTGAAGTTCTGCTTAAGTTAGTTATATCTTTACCTTCTTTTTCTTGCTGCTATGTACATCCACTGATTATTTATAACTTGAAGTGAGAGCTTTTGATTCTATAAACTAAGGGTTCCATCAAATTTTTCATGTGACTGTGTTTCTTCGCATCTACATGTTATTATTGTAAATGTAAGGTGCATACTGTTACATATTATATTAAGCATGTTCTTTGGAAAGCTTTATTTATGTTGTAGACTTTTGAATAAAATTTCATTTGTAAGTTTTTGTTTTAGTACATCCACAGTATATGCTGCTTAATGTTTTCATTGCATTGTTGGATTTTGTTTGTGGCTTTTCCTGTCCTTATCAGTGCTAGATATACAAGTCAGTACACGCATAAAAAAAATTGACACGGAGTGGACTTGTAAATGACGATAGGTTTCCTATAAGTTTTACAGAATCATTGTGTTTGACGTTCAGGAATGGTTTAAAAGCTCTTTACTATGACCCCCATCCCATGCCCTGTTCTGGCAGAAAACAAAGATTATGTCATTGTAATGTATCCTAGATATTTTCATAAGCTGTGCAAAATCAACTGAAGGTGATCTGCATTTGATAAAATCAAGAGAGTGTGATTCTTCACCACATACTGAATTAGGGGACAGAAAGATTGTGTGTAGTCTGATAACTATTCCCAACCAATATTTTCAGGTTGAAGACAATCTTTACATACGTTAATACACCTAATTCCAGTTATAATTGTCGTACACATTGTTATTGCCTCACAAAAAATTTATGTTTTTTTAATTAAATTTAGTTTTAGTTTGGATATTTCTTCATTATTTTTATTAGAATGCCAAATAAGGGTGATGCTACATAGGCAACTATTGTGCGATAGTTTATTCACAGATGGGCTATATCAATCATTTTTATCCTTCTTACAGAACAATATGTGGCATTAGTGAAGATACAACACAAAGGCATATAATTCGTGCTGCACTTGAAGCCGTCTGTTTCCAGATAAGAGACATCCTTGAAGCTATGAACAAAGATTGTGGAATTCCTCTTCAGAAGCTACAAGTAGATGGTGGCATGACTTCTAACAACTTATTAATGCAATTGCAAGCTGATTTGACAGGGATTCCCGTCAGTAAGTTACTGCATTGAGGCTGTACATGATTTTGCAACTGCTTGATATTTGTGAAGTACAATAGTACACTGTGTGGTAATTTTTTTTCGAACAGGTATTGGAACATTAGATATGATATGGAGAAATATTTACGAGGCACCCTGAGTCCTCTACTGCAAGCAGAAAAGGGATTAAAAATAAACAAATAGCAGTACAGTGGAACTTTGACAATTAGCATAATTCATTCCAGAATCTTAATTGTAATGTGAAACACTCATTAAATGAAATATTTTATCCCATATAAATTAATGTAAAATACAATAATGCATTCCATGCAGAAAAAGTTCTAAAAGTTTATCTTATTCATGCCATTTACTCAACAAAGATAATACATACATTATTATGTACTTTATTATTCACGATACATAACTAATTCTTTGTTACTAGGATGCTATCTATAGTCATTTGTTTCTGCCAATGCTTTGACACTTGGCAAAAGTGCGATACAGCAAGGCCTCTGTCAAAAATAGATCACACGGGAGCACGTGCTCGCACCCCCCCTCCCCCCCCCCCCCCCCCCCCCCCCCACACACACACACACACACACACACACACACACACACAGCAGTGCGTTTGTGCGCGAGTGCAAACACAATTCACACACACATGACTTTAGTCTCTGTCAGCTGCCAGAGACTGCAGTCATATGTGTGTGAGTTGTGTGTGCATGAGTGTCAGTGTGTGTGTGTGTGTGTGTGTGTGTGTGTGTGTGTGTGTTGTGTCTATGGCTGAAAACTTATTTTGTGACGTCTTTTTGTTGTGCCTATCTGCGACTCAGCATCTCTGCTGTATGGTGAGTAGCAACTATCCTTTTCATAATATTGTACATTCCTTGCTGGATTTTCCATTGTTTGGTTACTGTCAAACAAATTTGTAGCACACGTAGCCACTGCTTCATTAGGGTGATGATTTTCAATGTATGATGCAACCTATTACCATGCTTTCATAATTTCTCTTATTGCATCAGAAGATTGCTGCTTTGTTGTTACAGCCTCCTCCTCCTCCTCCTCCTCTGAAGAACTCTCCGCAACTTCCTGCTGTGAAACACACTATAGCTCCATAAGCTCTTCAGTGGTCATTTCTTGGCTGTGATTTCCATAAGCTCAGCGATGTCATTGCTATCCACTTCTAGTCCCATGCTCTTGGCCAAGGACACAATCTCATTGACTGCAGGCACCACAGGTACTGACTCAAATGCCTGAGAGTCACATTCAACAATGCACTCCAGGCAAAGCTTCTTTGAGGCAGAAGTGAGAGTTCTCTTGGTAACCCCTTCCCATGCCTTTCTGATCATCTGGATGCAGGCAACAATGTTGAAGTGATATTTCCAAAACTCTCTGAGAGTAGCTTCAGTCAACTGAAGGCAATGCTGAAAGAGTCCTTTGGTGTAGAGCTTCTTAAAGCTAGAAATAATCTGTTGGTCCATAGGGTAGAGTAACAGAGTGGTACTGGGAGGCAGAAATTGGATCTTGATGAACTAAAATTCTTCCAGGAACTGGTCTTGTAGGCTTGGAGAATGGACAGCAGCATTGTCCATAACAAGCAAGACATTGAGTGGCAGATTCATCTGAAGCAAATATTTTGTCACCAAAGGACCAGACACTTGATTGATCAAATCACAAAAAAAGATCACATGTCACCCAAGCCTTCTTGTTGGACCACCACATCACATTCGACCTGTTCTTCTGGACTGTACACTTCTTGAAGGCTCAAGGAGTTTCTGAACAACCAGCAGTTTAATTTTCAAATCACCACTTGCATTGGCATAGAACAGCAGTGGTAAATGGTCATTCATTGGCTTGTGATCGGACAAAGTGTTCTCCTCTACTTTTATAAAGGTACACTTCGGCATCTTTGTCCAGAATAGACCCATTTCATCACAATTAAAAACCTGTTGCGGCAGATAATCCTCAGAATTTGTGAGCATCTTGAAGTAGCTGATGAAGTTCTCTGCTGCCTTGTGTTGGAGCTGGCAGCTTTGCCGTACTCTATCTATCTCCTTCATCTTTTCCTTGTTCTTGAGGACAGTGCAAATAGTTGATGGAGACAAATTGTATGTGTGTGCTAAATCAGAAGTGCTCACACTGTGTCTGTGTTTTTCAATAATTCTATATTTCATTTCTAAGGTCTGTTTCTTTCTCTTATGGTCATCTTGTGGATTTATCTTTGGGGACATTTCACAGTGGTTACTAACCTGAAACTACATTACTTGTGGAAATGGAGTTCTACAGGTGGTTTGTTTATGTGCTCTTTACTGTTTGGCAGCATGCCATCTTTACAGCTACTTTGCAGATAACATGCTGTCAAATGGTAAAAGGCATATAAACAACCCAGCCTGTAGAAATTCACTTCCACAGGTAATGTAGTTTCAAGTGCGCAATTGAAACAAAATGAAATAAAATGCACATGTTATAGTTTTTAGGCTTAAAGTCATAAAACAGCCATGAACTTTGTGTGTTCAAATCAAGAGGCACAGAAGATGACATATAAGTGCTGAAACATGTCTGGAAATATAAAAAGAAATACATTGTGTTTTGTAGAAATCAGAATTTAAGAACCCCTAATTCATGCCACCACCTGGTTACCTCAACCTATGGTTTTTAGTATACCATGAATGAAGAGCCTGAGTTGCATTTTGTATGATTAGTGTTTGTGGAATCCATGCTTATTTGCAATGAAGAAAGCTAGTTTGTTATGTTATGATTGGTTTGTTATGAGTTTCTGTTATTCAGCAGCAAAATGGGATGATTGGTGTACAATGGTAGCCCTATATTACTTCCAACTGTTACCACTGTGGGTAAAGAGAGCAGACTAGAGGATGTCCCATCAGGTGCCGCACAAGCTTATTGTGGGTCGGTTTTGATGAGAATGCTCAACAACAGCATTAAAAATGCCTTGTAGCATGCATACAGAATTGCAAGAAGTTTGTGCAAGAGTATTGTTCTGCTGTCCCTGTCCAGCATCAAAGGAGGCATTTGATTCTACCCCAGAGTAATAACTGGCAGTTGGTCCTCACCATGTACCACAAGGTGATGCTTCATGCAATTTCTGAATGGCTTTGTGGTATTCAGGTGGGTTATTAAATACCCTTGCATGGGTCAGTGATTAAGCAGGTGGCCCACTGATCACCATGGGTAAGACAAGAAATTGAGAGGAAATGAAGTGCCCTCTGCAGTACAGAAGCAGCTCACCAGCTTCAGCATAGAAACTGGCTATAGGACTGATACTAGAGGCCCCTGTGGTCAGCTAATTGTTTCATTATGGGTAGTGGGATGATGTTAGGCATATAAGTGTGGTTGACCCATATAGATGGCGCTGATAACCTAGTCCAATTTGAATGAAAGTATTGTAGAATTTGAGCAAATATAATCTGCCCTCTGATACTTTGGCTTAAGTACAACATTAAATGTTATGGAGTGTCTAGCTTTTATTCTCTGAGGGGTGGTAACCATATAAGTTTATGGTTGGAGAACAGACCCAGAAACACCACTGAATCTTGTCATGCTCAGAATGGTGTGTCTCAGTCACAAAACAGGCAGATAGAAGAAGATATGTCAACATGGTTGTAATAGGACCACAAATCCTTCTTCATCAAGAACTGGAAGTCATGAACTGCCCACTTCTCCAACCTCGTAGCTGCAACTGATGCAGCCTGTCTGCAGGATTGGAAGAACAGCAAAATACAATAATATTATCTGTGTATAATGAGCAATGTAATGGCTCTTAACAGTGGAAGTACTGACATTAATAACACTGACAAAGATGGTGGCAAAGGGGAACACCGTTCTTACATATGAAATAGTCCAACCGACTTAGAAGAACCATATGTAGATGGGTAAATCCCTATAGAATATCCATTGATATAGCTGCCTAAGAAAACAAGGCTCCAATGTATCATCGACATCTCAAGATTGCTGCATCTAGCAGTGTCAGTTTTATCAGTGAAGGAATGATACATGAACCCATTATATAAACAACTAAGGAACTGCCTGGATTCAAGAACCCAGACAAGACAGCAGTTTCATGTTAACTATTCAAGTCTTCTACGGTTTCTGTAAGACTTTTCCTATCATTAGTTAGCTGAAGTAATTCCTACCAATTTTGCCTCCAGAATGCTAGTTAGTATTCTTTTGTTCAGCTAGTTTTCTTATTATTATTGTCTCTTTTTCAGTTAATTCTGTATTATTATCTCTTTTATTCAGGATGTTTACATTCCCAGATAATACTTTCACTATTTTCTTCAATACTTTCATTTTTAGTATTTATTTCCTCCAGATTTATTATTAGAATGTGTGGGAATGTGAAATTTGAAAGTGTTTGTTTAACATGCTCCACTGGTCACAAACATACAAACTATCTTTTAGGCATTACTCTGTCATTTAATTTAAATAACACTCTTTGCACTTTTGTCTCAGCTCATCTGGGCAAGTCTAAAAAAAGTGGAGTTCAGTAGGTGTACCAGTGGTGACCTACCAGTGAGTATTTCACATCAACTGTTATACATTCCCTGATATGCATATCACCTTGAGAGTGTCTGGTATCCCAGCTCAGGGAGTTTGAAAGCCTGCACTAAGGCAAGGCCAACCTTTAGGTAACACTGCTTCAAGCTGCAAGCAATGCTGTTGCAGCTGCAGCACTGGCTATAGAGTCATTCCCATCTGGCGAGCCTATTAGCACTCAAAGTTGTCCTTTAAAGCCAGCAGCTCAGTCAGTCAGACCATCAGTCAGTTGTGACTTCATTGTACTCTGGTGTTGATCTTGTTGCATATCATTGTCTTGGGACTAAACTCGCTATGTCTTAGGTTGTTATTCCTCTGTGCCATCTCTGTTGTCCATCCTCGTGTTGTTGTCCTACTGTTTACATTTGGTGACCTGCTATCAACACCTCGGCCGAGTGGCCAGTTGTCAAAGTCATTCCCGATCATATCACATTTCAGTCACCATAGACTGAGGTGTCAGTCGTAATGTTTCCTGTTTCATCTTGTGTGGCCTATTTATGAAATGGCATATTTTAACCAATCTGGAAAACATCCCTCTCTGAAAGCTTAGTTGATTATGAGCGAGAGGGGGTATGCAATACTATAACATACTGATCTCATTATTCTAGTGGAAACCTCAACCCAACCTACTGTGTGTGTGTGTATATATATATATATATATATATATATATATATATATATATAGAGAGAGAGAGAGAGAGAGAGAGAGAGAGAGAGAGAGAGGGAAACATTCCACGCGGGAAAAATATATTTAAAAAACAAAGATGATGTGACTTACCATACGAAAGCGCTGGCAGGTCAATAGAAACACAAACAGACACATACATACACACAAAATTCAAGCTTTCGCAACAAACTGTTGCCTCATCAGGAAAGAGGGAAGGAGAGGGAAAGACGAAAGGAAGTGGGTTTTAAGGGAGAGGGTAAGGAGTCATTCCAATCCCGGGAGCGGAAAGACTTACCTTAGGGGGAAAAAAGGACGGGTATACACTCGCACACACATATCCATCCACACATATACAGACACAAGCAGACATATTTAAAGACAAAGAGTTTCAGGCATGTTTGCGGAGGGAATGTAAATAAAACTTAATGGGGTCGTTGTGGGGGTGTTGTGAGGGTGACATGGTATTAGAAGGTGGAAAGTGTAACATGAGGAAATGAAAATGAAAATTAAAATATATGGGGAGGGATAAAGGTGGACTGGAAAGTAACTGGAGATCTGGTGTGAAAAAAGGCGAAAAGGTGTTGGTTACAGGTGGGCTATGTTGGACTTGGGTTGGTAGACAACGATGTGCACAAAGGTTAGATGGTTGTGTTGACGCCAAAACACGTTAGAGGACGGAGAAATTCGGGAAAATTTCGAAAAAACTGCGGCGTGTAATATATTAAAAGGAGTGGTTTTGTGGTGGCAGATTATGAAAATGAGGCTAACAATTGTCTGACGAAGAAATAATGACGTTAAAACCTGTGGGAAGCGGCTAAAAATTATCAGTGATGTGGGAAAAACGGAAATGGAAATAAAGCGAAAGTTAGTAGAACTAGCCGAAATGGTTGTTTAAAAGGTGAAAGGAACTGTTTGTGAACTAGAAATGGTGGATTTTATAGCGGCGGTAGTGTTGAAAGCGTCAAAAAAATTTTTTTGGTTATGGTTTGGAAGTGGGTTACATATTATTGAGTATATATAGGCAGGATAAAATTGTATAGCAGATTACGGTAAAAAGGAGAAGGTGAATACAAAGTGAAACTACTGGCAAAAACAGAAAGCGAAAATAAGACGACAGAAAAGATTTCGAAATGCAACAGTGACAATAACAAACGTAATTGTTGGGTTCAAATTAATGATGTCAATATAATAGAGGGAAACATTCCACGCGGGAAAAATATATTTAAAAAACAAAGATGATGTGACTTACCATACGAAAGCGCTGGCAGGTCGATAGAAACACAAACAGACATACATACACACAAAATTCAAGCTTTCGCAACAAACTGTTGCCTCATCAGGAAAGAGGGAAGGAGAGGGAAAGACGAAAGGAAGTGGGTTTTAAGGGAGAGGGTAAGGAGTCATTCCAATCCCAGGAGCGGAAAGACTTACCTTAGGGGGGAAAAGGACGGGTATACACTCTCACACACACACACACATATCCATCCACACATATACAGACACAAGCAGACATATTTAAAGACAAAGACTCTTTGTCTTTAAATATGTCTGCTTGTGTCTGTATATGTGTGGATGGATATGTGTGTGTGTGCGAGTGTATACCCGTCCTTTTTCCCCCTAAGGTAAGTCTTTCCGCTCCCGGGATTGGAATGACTCCTTACTTCTCTCTGCCATACTAGGAATTGTACTAGGTGGCGAGCAGTCACCAATTTTGTTACAACTCATAAAGATATATCTGAAGTATTCACATATGGCACTGGGATCTGTAACGGTCCTACCATTAATCATTATTTTAGAGAGACATTTTCCTCTCCATTTCACTGCAAACCCCACTTCTTATAACGGACCAAACAGCTTTGGATTTGTTTTTTGCATTTAAAATGAATGTCTTCTTTGCAGTCAATTTATTAGTTTAACTATTTTTTCAATTTTTCTGTATGTGCTTACATATTTAAGAAATTCTGGATTTCAATTAACGTTTGCCTCCAGATGCAGCTTCCTCTTCTTAATGCTAGACACTCTACTTCCTTTTGTGACCCATGATATACTTTTATGAGACTCAGTCCATACTGTAGAAAAATTGTCATTTGTTTTAGTGTGTTTGCTGACTGACCATATGGTAGGCTTAGTTTTTTAATAAATAGTTCCACATTTTCTTGGCTGAAGTTCCTACATCTATTTGTTGTGCCACCTAAATTTAAGTTTGGTAGTGATTCAAATAGTGCTGCATAGTCTGCTCCTCCTAAATCTAAAATACATTTTTCTTTGGCATTGTATTTATAACTACTTACAATATTATCAATATATGTTGAAGTAGTTTTCTGCAACTCTTGTGCATTGGTCAAAATTTAGATTTAGTGCATTTATGGCTATCAGATTCTTTAAATGTGAAGCAAATTTGTCTTCAGTTCTTACATCTGTGTTGCAGTCAGCACATATAAATACACACATCAAAAAAGTTTTGCATCACCTCGGTTCTGAGAGTTCCAGAACCTGTACACAAAACTGGAATAGAGATCAACATAAGCATCATTTCTGCCCCACACATTGCATGTTGGACTACCATACAGCCAGACCTGTAGCAGTGGTGGTCCAGATTGCTGTACACACCGGTACCTCTAATACCCAGTATCACATTCTCTTGCATCAATGCATGCCTGTATTCATTGTAGCATACTATCCACAAGTTCATCAAGGCACTGTTCGTCCAGATTGTCCCACTCCTCAACGACGATTTGGCTTAGATCCCTCAGAGTGGTTGATGGGTCACATCGTCCATAAACAGCCCTTTTCAGTCTATCCCAGGCATGTTCGATACGGTCATGTCTGGAGAACATGCTGGCCACTCTAGTCGAGTGTTACCATGAAGGATGTCATTCACAAGATGTGCACGATGGGGGCATGAATTGTTGTCCTTGAAGACGAATGCCTCGCCAATGTGCTGCCGATATTGTTGCACTATCGGTCAGAGGATGGCATTCAGATATCATACAGCCATTACAGCACCTTCCATGACCACCAGCGGCGTACTTCGGCCCCACATAATGCCACCGCAAAACAGAAGGGAAACTACACCTTGCTGCACTCGCTGGACAGTGTGTATAAGGCGTTCAGCCTGACCGGGTTGCCTCCAAACACATCTCCGATGATTGTCTGGTTGAAGGCATATGTGACACTCATTGGTGAAGAGAATGTGATGCCAAACCTGAGCGGTACGTTCGGCATGTTGTTGAGCCCATCTGTACCATGCTGCTTGGTGTCGTGGTTGCAAAGATGGACCTTGCCATGGCCATCAGGAGTGAAGTTGTGCATCATGCAGCCTATTATGCACAGTTTGAGTCGTAACACGACATCCTGTGGCTGCACAAAACATCATTCAACATGGTGGCATTGCTGTCAGGGTTCCTCTCATCGACAGTTCCTGCCTCTCTGTATCTCCTCCATGTCCAAACAACATCGCTTTGGTTCACTCCGAGATGCCCGGACACTTCCCTTGTTGAGAGCCCTTCCTGGAGCAAAGTAACAATGTGGACGCAATCAAACTGTGGTATTGACCATCTAGGCATGGTTGAACTACAGACAACATGAGCCGTGTACCTCCTTGCTGATGGAGTGATTGGAAGTGATCGGCTGTCGGACCCCTTCCATCTAATAGGCGCTGCTCATGCATGGTTGTTTACATCTTTGGGTGGGTTTAGTGGCATCTCTGAACAGTCAGAGGGACTGTGTCTGTGATACAATATCCACAGTCAACATCTATCTTCAGGAATTCTGGAAACTGGGATGATGCAAAACTTTTTTTCATATGTGTAGTTTCTTATGCAGTTTTTCAGTTAGTAATATATGTAACAGAGTTTCAAATTAACTAAGAACATACAGCTTATATGAACCCCAGGTATGCAATATATACTAATGATTAACATGTTACACTCTTTAAGTTTTGTATACAACTACTTTCAAGTTCTTCATTGAGATGGCTAAAATTCTGTCTGATTTCATAGTTTACTGAGGAATGAACTAATATGCAAGAGCCTCCATACCCGTTAGTTCTACAAAAGCTTGTGGCGAATTTGTAGCCTGGAAGTTTGTTGAGATGGTTGATATTTTCAGTTTTAAGCCAATGATAATTTAGACATATTACCTTTACTGATTGTTTCATACTTTCTAACAGAATTTGCATATCATAGAGCTTGCTGATCATTCCTTCAGACAGACCTCCAATGTTCAAAAATGCATAATGAAATTACTACTGCATAAATTATCAGGTAAAGCACCTTTAAAATTAGTTTGTTTACATGGTAAAGGAACTTCTACCTATGTATGGAGCACTTCTTCTGTATTGTTAGAGGTGGGCCAAATCCAACTGGGTTTTGCCCCTTTCACTAGTTTCCCTGCTAGCAGGCACTTAAGGATAATTTGCTTTTGCAGCTGTTTTCATGCATTATTTTGTCAACAGCCTTGTTTATATCTGATGCTAATCTCTTCTTACCAGATCAATTCTAGTGTTGTACATGTGTTGTAGAACTAAATTTTTCATAATTGTTGACATCAAGAAGTTTAACATTTTTAAATTTCAAACGGAAGTTTTTCACTCATTTGTCAAATTTCACTGTTTACGCAAGACCAGTCTGCCGGATCAAACGCCATACGCAGATTCGTTACTATAACGTTTGTAGTCAACAACAATTGCAAAATAAGGACCAATTTTTTTTAGAAATGCATTGGTCTCGTTGCAGTAAACATCGTTTGATCCCTCTATGAGAACAACGCAGTTTTAGTAGAAATGGCACATTCTTGTTTGACACTGTAATCACATTTTTGAACTTTGCTCCAGGCTTAATAAAACCTGAGACACTTGTGTTTTCTTTTGCAGAGTCTGATACAAAGTTTGAAACATTGTGTGCAGATTTTGTATCAGTTTTTGATAGTCAACTTTTGCACATAATTATAGGCAGGACAAGGGAGCTAAATATTTGGAAACATTTATTTTTGACCACTTTTAAACTCTTGCTGTTCCCCAGAATTTTCCATCTGTGTTCTAAAGCAGCACATTTCATCTGTAATGCTTCAGTATCACTTTGCAAAACTTGAATTATTGAATCCTTGTCTCTAATAATGTTTATATATTTTTCACAGTTTCAGTTGCACAGCCACCACATGGTCATAAGTAGTCCACAGTCACCAATGTTATGTTTATTTTGCAACAGTTTTCATGAAACCACCATTTACAATATTTACTCTGAATACCTTTCCTGACTTTCCTGTCACACAAGTTACAATTACTACCACTTTTGGCTCATTTTTATCATCTTGTCGACACCATCTTGACTACTTTCAGTATCTTCTTTATGTCAGCAACAAACTGTCATTTATGACAGGCTGTGGAGTTCTGTTGGGGCTTTTTATGACAATGATAGAACTCTATATGCACAGTAATGGTATGCACATATTTATGGTGATAATTTGACAACAATGTACACATTTATGTGAAAGTGATGCAAAGAGCAACAGCTGGTAGGTTCGAGGAGTAATCCAAGAAAAGAACAAAGCCTTACACATGTTCACATCAGTGACGCCAAAGGCGAGGAAGTGTTGCAGAAGCCACTTCTCAGAGGCCTCTCAGTCTTCATAAGGGGGAAAGGATGGTAAGTAAGCTGTAGGTGTTGAGCCTACATAGTCACTGTGGCTGACAATTTCATAATAGCAACCATAAGAGCCTGCTGCTGCTCAAGGAGAGACTGGAGCACTGCCTCCATTGCCAGAAGAAACAAAAGAATAACCAATAGACTGAGCACACAGAAGTGAACCCCACACTCATCACAAATTGTGTCATAATGTAAGACACAAACAACAGTATAGCCACAATGAAGCAGTTTATTCTTCTTCTACATACTAGCGAATAACAATTGAGGAATAGCCACATACACAGAAACAATCCAAGTACTGATACAAGCAGTGACAATAAGTAAGAACATATGATGAGAGCGAGTGCCTGCTGCATAGCAGTAATAAAGAGGAAGGCTCCGGTAGATGGAGCGGGGGATGCCATGCCATGTACACAAGTCATGTGGCCCCTGCAGATCACCTCTTGTGGCCAGCTCGAGCAGATGCCGTTGGCAGAATATTCTAAGTGTAGTGCACTGGTGGCATTGCGCCATGGTGCATATCTAAGTATTATGTACAGGGTTATAGCAGTTTCTTCCTTAGCCATGTACCATCCTTCCCATCCAGGTAGTTCAAGACAAGATTCCCCCATGTCAGGATATGCATTGTTCCACCATTGTGCCAAAGAGCACTAACTGAAGCATACACATGGTTGTAGTGCTCCACATTCACTATTTACTTTCACAGAAAAACAAAAACCAGAACTGTGAGCACTTCAATGAAACATGAAATTAATATTCACAATAATGCTAGATCAGAATCTGAATGCCAAACACATGGCAGGCAAACCCAAATATTGCTGTAGTTTGTCTCACATAAGATATGGCCTGAATTACTTCATAAAGTGTTACTTGAATCACTGCTGCACTCCTGATTATGTCCAGTGCATTGCATTACATTACAAACTGCCCTTGCTGCCTGTAGATTGTGCTGCGTTGCCTCTGGTTTACAGACGTGTCCATCAGTCACCAAACTGTGCTTGATAGGAGGCAACCTCTTTAGCTCAAGTTGGAAGTTGACACAATGCCCACTGTTTATATTTCTAGAAGACTGCCAGTGTTTTTAACACCCATAGCTGGAAACCGTGGCTTGCCAAATCTTTATCCAGCCAGCTCTGACCAAGTTCCCTGAGCTGCCCTCCTCCTTTCTGTCCAGTTCTGTGTCCTGGATTCAGTGTCAATTGTTCCTTGTTTTCTGCCCTCTTGCCCCACTAACACTTGTCTCTTTCTTCATCTCCTGAAGAAGTATCTAAGGTTCCACCCCCCCCCCTCTCTCTCTCTCTCACTCTCTCTCTCTCTCTCTCTCTCTCTCTCTCTCTCTTTGTCTCTGTCTCCCTCCCTCTCTCTCTCTCTCTCTCTCTCTCTCTCTCTCTCTCTCTCTCTCTCTGTCTCCCTCCCTCTCTCTCTCTCTCTCTCTCTCTCTCTCTCTCTCTCTCTCTGCCTCCCTCCCTCCCTCCCTCCCTCCCTCCCTCTCTCTCTCTCTCTCTCTCTCTCTGTCTCCCTCCCCCCCTCTCTCTCTCTCTCTCTCTCTCTCTCTCTCTCTCTCTCTCTCTCTCTCTCACACACACACACACACACACACACACACACACACACGAAATGGCCAGCTGCTTATAGGTCCTCAGTACTCAGTAGATTTTGGATGGTGTGTTAGACCATAATCATATCACCAGATAGATACCACCATAGGTGCTAGAGATCAAATCTAGACCATAACTACCTAAAGATGAGCATTAAAGCCTAGAAGTGTATAATACATTATTTGCAAAACTATTTGTGACTAATTACAATGACAATTTTTCTTTTATAGCCTAATACTTAATACTCTAAATTTTTTCATACAAAAATATCACTTTTCAGTACTTAGCGATGCAGTATTTTGTCAGTAATAATCTAGTTCATACAGAAATGGATGAATATTAATCATTTAAGGTAATATTATGAAAAGGGATAAGCTTAAATGTATAACAGCTTTTTCATTGTGTCTGTCTGCAACTCAGTGTCTCCTCTATGTTGCGAGTATTAATCTATTCTTTTCATAATATTTTTATTATTCCATTCTGAACTTCCCGTTGTTTAAATTCTGTTATATTTGTTTTACCCCATGTTATGATTGCTAATGTCTAACTCTTTCCCATTAGTGCTAATTTAAAACTGGGTGCCATGTCAGAGCTCAAACTCAGACGCTAGTTGTCATCCGTGGGCAGCAATTTCCTTCTTCTTCATCTTCTTTTTCTCCTCCTCCTCCTCCTCCCTCTTTTTATTTTATTTTATTTCCTTTTTTTTTGGGGGGGGGGGGGGATGTGGTTTGCATGTTATTCATTTCATTACATACATTTTCAATCTGTCTTGTGCACAGGAAGCATGTCAGAAATGTACATTACAGTTACAATAATTTTTACACCAATAAATAACAATATAACACTAAAATTATATTTCTGTGAACAGCTGTACACACTTAGTAGGGTATGTAACAAGTTGCATCAATTCAATCTAACAGTTTGTGACATTACCAGAGACTTGCTCGTGCAACGAGGGTCAGTGCACCTCATATTGTCACAAGTTCATCCTTCATTATTTTGTCCACTGAGCAATTGCATTTCACTATCAGTGCCTTGTATAGCTTTCTTTTCAGCGGACGTAACTTCATATCCATTAATTTTATCCTTTTTAATTTGTGATAAATTTTGATTCCTTTGTATTGAGGAACACAGGCATACAGCTTGTGACAGTTAATGGGAAGCAACAGTTTTTGTTTGTGTCTTGTGTCATATGTAAGAACAAAGTAATTTCCTTGAAATAATTTCTGTTTGATTAGTTGCTATAATAATTTCATAAACTTATAGGGATGGGAGAACTAATATTTGTAGGCTTCTAAATAACAGGCAACATGGTTGTTTCTGATCTACAGTGGGCATATTCCTAGTGATATTTCTTTTTGTATCTTTAGTACTGATACCACATGAGCCAAGTTTCACCAAAAACCAATACCATACATACTAAAGGATTCAAGTATATGCTACTTTTTACATGTCCAGGCCAGCTGAAGTTGATAATATTTGAACTGCAAATGAAAAACTGCTCAGTTTGTTAGCTAGGTACTTGATATGTGCCAGCTAGCTCAAATTTTTATGCAAATTTTATCCTAAGAACTTGACTGAGTCATCATTTTCTTCTATATCTTGGTTGTTGTGAATAATCTTAACCTGCTCATATTTTGACTGTTCTCTTTTGAACTGCATCATGTGGGACTTAGATACGTGAAGACACAACCTATTTAAAAGAAACCCAGTTTCTAAGCTAATGAGGATACTAATCAATGATTTGCTTGAGAAAACATCATAAGCCAAGCCCTCTCCATTGACAAATGATTAAAACAGTAAAATATTTTTAAGCTCATGGTGCTCAATTTCACAAACCGATACTTTATTTCATGTGTTGCTGTGCAAGAAACTGCGTAACATTTTCTTTTATCTTTGCAGAACGGCCAGTGATGAGTGAAACAACTGCCTTAGGTGCAGCTATGGCTGCTGGCAGTGCCGAAGGAATTGAGGTCTGGGACACCACAGAGCTTCATCCAACGCTCTGTGATGAATTTAAGCCTGCTATAAGCAATGAAGGTAACTATTTTGAATAACTTTCAAGAAAAAAGTTTAATTAAAATATTTGATAAAATGTTATTTTGAAAAAAGGTATTTCTTTCCTTTTATTGAATCATAATTATGAACGACTTAAGGAAGACAAAGCTTCTGAAATATTACTTTTCTCAGCCAGTGGAAACAATTTTTCGTTTTCATGCATGCACATTACATAAACAAAGCTGTGCACTACCCTACATCAATGTTTTTAGCCTATCCTTTACTCTCATTTCCTCTTTTCCTCACTCTTCCCCTCAACCAGTACACCTCCCCACTTTCCAAATACTCTCAGAGGCTTCCCCGCATATCTTACTGTACTAGTACCCTAGAATGTGGAATATCTGAGAGAGTTACTGGTAGCTAAAGCTCTGATTTGTGCTGTAAGTCATGCCTTGGTAGATAAATTAATAAGACAATGAAAATGATCAATTTTTGACAGTATAATGTAATTCGATAGATAAAAAAATCTGCTTGCCAAGTGTCGGCATGAGAACACACATTTAAAAATAGGTTTTAGTAGTTATACAAATTTTCACAGCCAGTGGCTCCTTCTTCTGGCAGAAGGGTTGAAAGGGAAGGAAGAGGGGTGAAGGGAAAGAAACTGGAGAGCTTTAGGAAAGAGGGAGGGGGAGGGGGAGTCACCCAGAATCCCGGGTCAGGGGACACTTACTGCTTGGGATGAGAAGGAAGTCTTTCTTTCTCATCCCATCCAGTAAGTCTCCACTGACCCGAAGTTCTGGGTGACTTTTCTGAACTCTAACCCTTTTCCTAAAGCTCTCCAGTTCCTTTCTCTTCACGCACTCTTCCTTCCCCTTCCACCCTTCTGCTAGAAGAAGGAGCCACTAGCTCTGAAAGCTTGCATAAGTAAAACCATTTTTTATATGTGTGTTCTCCTGCCGCCGCTTGATGAGTAGATTTTTTATCTATCCAATTACATTAAGTCGATAAGATGATTGATCACGAAAGCAAACTGCCTAGTTTAAGCCCTGGTTAAGTGTTCATGTTTATCAGTAAGGAAGTGTTGTTACAGTGAATGCTCCCTGCAGATTTGATCTGCATGACTCTCTTATAACTTTCTTGTATAGTCCATTTCTTCCAGTACAGATTTTTTAGGTTAATTAATTAATTTATTTTTCAGCTGATTTGTACAAAAGGCTCAGTAGTTTATCGACTTCCTCATAATTATTTTTATGTACTTAATTAATATCAAAGACTGTAACCTAATACAGGTACAAAACTTTTCTGGTGTGACACAACAGACATACGCAGAAACGGAAGGTGCTACAAATGCTAGATTTTGTAATCAGAGGTTGCTTCTTTCTGCTGAAAAAATGAAAGTATTTGGTGAATGAAACCATTTATAAATTACAGAAAGATTCTATACTCCCAAGACTCAGCAGTAAAGGACAAGAATAAAATCAGCAATGAACTGTTGATGACAGATAATGGTAGGGAGGAAAATTGAGAAGTCCGAGATAAGCGAAAAACAGACAAATTGAAGCACACATCAGCTGACAACAGGTAATGAAAAACAAAAATTAAGAAAGTTTTGAAAAAAATGTTCAAGGACAGGAATGACATTAGAAGCTCTGATATCAAAAGCTAGCATTTGTCTACATGTGATGATAGTTTCATTTCAAGAAATAATGTCTTACTCATATTCTTGTTTAATAAACTCATTTTCAATATTTAATACAGAGATTGTAATATTACACACTTTTGTTTACAGAACGAAATCTTCGATATTCAAAGTGGAAAATGGCAGTAGAAAGAAGCCTTGGTTGGCAAGTGGCAGACTCAAATGATGAAATATAGATATCTAAATGGTAGATGGGATTGTTTAATGTGACCTAATATGCTTGTGAATCAGATTTTTTTTTTGCAACTATCACTAAATGTCAACGAGTAAAGAAGAAAAAGAAGAAGAAGAAGAAGAAGAAGAAAAAGTAGTAGTTTCTCAGAGTCTGATTAATACTATGTCCTTTTCATATATGATGACTGAGCTTAAAGGTTTCTAGGTATCAGAGGAAATGTATTCATAAGAAGCAAGCTAATCAGTAAGAATGAATCTAATCAATCAATCAATCAATAATGTGATTCTCATTATCAGCTACTGCTACATCTAGTGCTAGACACACATGATAGTTTCTATATTTCAATTTGGTCTGTGTTTGTTTTTGAGATATGTTGTTTTTCAGTCCTACTTTTATTCTTATATCCATCTGACACCCAAGTCCAATTACTGATTTCATTTACAATTATGTGAAACAGGGAGAAAATTAATAATATCTAATGGAATGGGGTAGGGTATGGTGTGTGTAACATTTGAGCACCGTTAAAAGAAAATGGAAAAAGTATTACAGATGGATCAGTGACAAAGTTAAACTGGCATTATAAAAGTATAAGAGATATGAAGATTAAACTCACAGTTTTTTTTACCATCATGCAGAATGGCTGTGAAGTATGCGGAAGATATTAAACAACCAGCCTCCCTGAGTTCACAGAGACTAATATCCATCCAACGCTTGGTTGACCATTGTCATATCTGTACTTTCCATGTGATAATCATAAATTACTTAGCTGTCAGATGATGTTGCGTTTGCCAAAGGTGAAGCTTTTCAAGGGATTATATGATAATGAGCTTACATTACTTAAATTTGAGGCAAAAATTTTATTTGTCCTCATATACAGATTTATAATGCATAGAGCTTTGATTTTTTGCACAAATGTACACTGTACTGCATAGAGCTTGGATTTTTGTACAAATGTACAGATTAATAAAAATGTTGGAAAGAACTGTTTATTACAGCCTTATTTTTGGTTATAGCCTTATTACCAGATCAAAGAAAACTGGTATTTACTCTCGAGTATTAATCTAAAATGGTGGTGCTCTTCATGCAGCAGTATGTGTCTCAAACTTGACAGTACTTTGGTAGTTGATTATGAAGAAATTGGAGTTCTTTGCAGTGCAAACATTTATAGCTTCATTACACTTCTACTCCAACATATGATTCAAATTCATATAGTTATAAACATTTAACCAATGAGAAAAATATTTATTAGTGCACAATGACCACAACTTTGTGTAAATATTAAATCTTTTTTCAAACTGAAGTACATCCTTTGGACTTTGTGCCCTCCACTGCTAGAGATGTTAATTATATGAACAACAACTTTACATGACTGGTTTCGATTGTACCTAGCAGATAGGGTACAAAGAGTAGAGATAACACATACTTCAAATAGATCCAAACATTTAGTAAAACACTTACCAGAACCGAAATACATTAATATAGGGGTTCCGCAAGGTGGCATATTAGGACCAATACTATTCCTAATATACACCAATGACTTTCCCAGTAGTGTTACTCATGGTGAAAAAATTCTCTTCGCTGATGACAGCAATATTATAGTCACTGAGAAAACAAGAGAACTCCTTGCAGAGAAAGCAAATGAAACTCTCAAGGAAATTTATGATTGGTCAATAAGCAATAAAGTGACATTGATCATAAAGAAAACTGATGCCATGAATTTCAGTTTGAAGAGGAAAAATGACAATGTTAAGTTAAATGTAGGTGGCACCTCTATAAACAAATGCAAAATTTCTAGGAATGAATATTGATTCTCAGTTGAAGTGGTGTGAACACACGAAGGTACTTGCAAACAGAAAATCATCAGCATGTTATGTCCTTAGAATCCTATCACCAGTGTGTAACATGCAGTGTCTTTTAGTTACATATTATTCATATGTACACTCAATTCTTAGCTATGGCATTCTTTTTTGGGGAACAAATGCACAAAATATGAACACAATTTTAAACTCAAAAAAAGAGCCATAAGAATAATAACCAAAAATACTAGTCAAGCTCATTGTACTGCTCAAAACACATGTGAATACATTTACCAGTCAGTTGTACACATCAAAAATAACATTGGTAGTTACTCCACAAACAGCTCTGTCCTTGACCATGCAACAAGAGCTAGACTCAACTTACATTTGCCAAGAAAAAATAAACATAAAACTCAAAACAGCATTTTCTACCAAGGAATAAAACTGTACAATAAATTACCAGAAGAGATTAAAGAAATTGCAAAAATACACTTATTTAAAAAGACAGCTAAAAAGTACCTGTTATGCAATACATTCTGTACATTGAAGGATTACTTAGATAAAACAGAGTAGGGGTTTGCTAAAAAAATGTTATACAAATAAATAATAATAATGATTATAAAACATCCAATATTCCACATAACACCTTCATATTATGTATTTTTTTACTTCTTTTTTCCTTTCTAGAAATACTTACCCCCAAGATATGCATTGCACAATACTAACACCTCTTCCTCTTTCTGAGCTCAACATCGCACTCATTATAGAGGGATGCTGATTCAGTTTTTCAGGATAGCAAATTGGAAGATGTGTTCAGAAAATGGCCCAGAAATCACCAGTGCATGTGTGTGTGTGTGTGTGTGTGTGTGTGTTGTGTGTGTGTGTGTGTAGAGAGAGTGAAGTGAAGTGGCATCAAACAATGTGTGTATAGTGTGTGCAGTGACTGAAAGTGAGATATGAGTGAATAGTGTGGCATTAAATTTAAGTTATTTTTTTTTTAAAAAAAAAAAAGTGTATACCAGGGGTAAATCTAGTGATTGTCTCTAACTAGAAGTCTGTAAATATATGTGTATATGAATTAGCTTATTTTAAATTGGTCTAAACTTGTAAATACTTTGACATGTCCTATATCCTTGTAAAAAGAGGTCTAACAGATGAATAAAGCAACTACTACTACTACTACTACTAGATGGAGACAGGAAGTTGCTAACTCACAATATCTTGCCTATTATTATCCAATTTTTCAAAACTGTGAACAGGTTTTCTTTGACAAAAGAGTGCTTATTTATATTAAACATAATTACGGTTCTCGAGGCTTTAAAAAAGAAACATAAACATCAAGTGTAATATAACTGCTATTTGTTATTTTAATTTTCAATTCCTTGTGTGTTTGCATATTTAAGAGGTGAAGTTTCACATTTTAGAAACTGTGTAGTGTAGATTTACGCAGTCTGTACTGCAGTTGTCATTTGTTTTGAACAGCCAGGGTTCACTGGAGACAGCTCAGTCAGGTACTAGCCTCCATTTGTGACACACTAAGACAGTAGCAAGTTACATATTTTGCTTTTTCTGTTGTGTGCTTTTATAATTTAATTCTTAATTTAGTTGTAGCAGGATGGATATTGTATGTGCACGCAATGTGTGGATGCAGAAGGAGCTGGCCACAGTTCGCAAACAGCTGAAAACACTGTTGGCTGTGGTCACCATCTTTGGACTGCTGCCTCAAGGTGTAGTGACGATGCAAAATCTGGCACTTCACATGGGACATGTCAGGTGTTACTTGTTTCACCCACAGGCTCTGCAACTGAGGCACCTTGCAAGGGAACCACACTCACCGCACTGTGATTGGTTGGTTGTAACGCATTCGTGTTGCTCGGTGTAGAGAGCCACTTTATAGAAACTACCAAAAATTACTTATATCTGGTGATTTTAGTATTAATTTTATAAGTAAAACAGGAATTTTGTTAGTAATAGGGTAAATAGTCTTACAGACCATGATGAACAAATTTTAACACTAACACCAATTTGTGCCCACACGTGCACGCACAACACACACACACACACACACACACACACACACACACACACACGTTTTTAAATATAATTACAAACTATTTAGAAATTTTGATCCAGTGGCAAAAGAAGCTTTCTTAAGCCTCATCAAGAAACAAAAGTGAAAAGTTGTTTATAACTCTGATAATATGGATGATAAATATAACGTGTTCTTCAATAAATTTCTCATGCTCTTTGAAGGTAGCTTTTCAGTAGAACATTTAAAATAAAGTACTAGCATTAACAGGAAATCAGAATGGCTGACTACTGGGATAAGTATACGATTATAACAAAATGAGAACTATAATTAGAAACATATAGTCAAAACTGAGCTACTGTGGCCTACTACAAACAGTGCTACAAGGTGTGGTAATTCTCAGGGTAAAAATAAAACCATATGGTGATTTATGAAGGAAGTGTCTGGCCAACAGTGCAAGATTAAGAACATAAATCCAATACATAGTAAAAATCTTTTTGCTACTGATAATCAGTTTAACAGTCAGTCTCTGAAAACAGTGGGTGAATTCAATACAAACTTAGTTTCCACAGGGAATCATACAAATCCCTTAGAAAATGGCTTTTCAGTACTGCTATCTGAAATACACCTCCATGATACTGACAGTGGAGAGATTGGGTCAATAATTAATTCACTGAATGCCAGACTCTATCATGGATATGACAGGATATCTAGCAGAATACTAAAGCTCTGTTTTGCATATGTTAGCCCAGTAACAGTAACTTCTGTAATTTTTCTTTAAGGAATGGTCAGTTTCCTGAACAATTAAAGTACTCAGTAGTGGAACTGTTTTATAAGAAAAGG
This sequence comes from Schistocerca serialis cubense, assembly GCF_023864345.2. Classification (NCBI taxonomy): domain Eukaryota; kingdom Metazoa; phylum Arthropoda; class Insecta; order Orthoptera; family Acrididae; genus Schistocerca; species Schistocerca serialis. Next base: position 118,526,930 of record NC_064642.1, on the reverse strand, counting down.
TAAACAGGTCGTATAGACAATTGTAGACATATTTTTATGCCACTGGAGTTTTGTTGTATATTGTAAAGGTTGTATATATAGAAGTAACAGATCATTTCAGTTCATCTGATTTGCTGTCAGTGTAGTTTGGTTAAAATTGGTTTAACAGCTGAAAATGCTATACTCTCTTTTCACTGAAGGCACTGGACAGATTAAACAAAAAGTTGTGAACACCTGCATCTTCATTTCATTGTGGTTCAAATGGCTCTGAGCACTATGGGACTTAACATCTATGGTCATCAGTCCCCTAGAACTTAGAACTACTTAAACCTAACTAACCTAAGGACAGCACACAACACCCAGCCATCACGAGGCAGAGAAAATCCCTGACCCCGCCGGGAATCGAACCCGGGAACCCGGGCGTGGGAAGCGAGAATGCTACCGTACGACCACGAGATGCGGGCATTTCATTGTGTTGAACACAAAATACTACTGGAGAACATGGATCATTATGGAATGAGAGTAGCTGCTCACAATTGGTTTGTCTGATACTTTAAGAATATACAATTAAAAGTCATTCTCTACAGTAATGAGAACTGGAGTCTGATTGGGGAATGGTTAAGTGGAAGGTGGCTCAGGGGTCTGTGCTGGAGCCACTACTTTTTCTGATGACCTAGCTTGGTAGTGAAGGATGATGAGTGCAGAATAGGCAATGTGTCAATAGTGCAGTTAAGACTCAAGTTCAGGCTTGTAGGAAATAAATGTATGCTAAATCACAGTAAGACTCGGTTTTCAGTTTCTAACATACAATTCAACTATAATTAATACTTTGGTTACACACAATTGCCACACAATTAGTGAGTCAGAATCATACAAATTCCTAGATGTTCAGATATGTGGTAAGCTATCAAGGAACAGTGATGTTCATGATCTTGTTCAAATGCTGAATGCTGCTATAGTTACCATTAGAAAAATATCTGCAATAAATGATAGTACACCATGAAAATTAATCTACTTCGATTATTTTCACTCTCTTAATACATATGGAATCATATTCTGGGGTAACTCTTCCCATTCACAAAGGGTATATTTTGGCTCAGAAAAAAGCAATTTGAGCAATACATCATGAAAATTCATGAACCTCTAGTCAGTCCCTGTTCAGGAGTCTGGGAATTCTGACAATTGTCTCTCAATATATATTTTCTTTATTGCCATTTGTTGCTAACAATATGAGCTCCCACGAATTAGAAGCTTTCACTCAATTAATACTAGGCAGAAATCCAATCTGCATTTGGCTCGCATCTCCTTGATTCTTTTGGAGCAAGGTGTGCAGTATTCTGTGGACCCATTTTCAATAAGCTACCACAAAAATTAAAAATCTTAGCACTAATCAGCACACTTTCAAATCTAAACTGAAGAATTTCCTCATGTCTCATTCCTTCTATTCTGTTGGGGAGTTCCAGGGGAAAAATTAAGCAAATTCCTTTGTTCCATTGCTGATTATGTTAGTAAACACTCGGCAGCTTGTCGTCTGCATAGGATTCACATAAATTTTATTTTATCCATTATTAACCTTTTTTATGTTAATTTCTTACACTGACTTGTTCCAAAACAATGGAGATTGGGTCCTGAATTTGGTCTTATGGAACTAAATGTGTTAAATAAAATACGGGGACTGGGCACCTGGTCTCGCCCATTCAGACTGTGAGTGAACAAGTGGCCACTCCTTCCAAAGGTCTGAACGGGCACACAGGAAGAGGGCTTTGCTAGTTCTAAGTAGCTTCACTGTTAGGCGCATTATGAAGCCCCTTAGGGAAACAGTGTCCATTCCTGGAAAAGAGTGTCATGTGCAATTGGCATGTCTGCCAGGAGTCTCACCCGACACATGGAAGAGGCCTGGCCTGTGGTCATCGAAGGTGTAGGGTGCAGTCATCTTCGAGTTGTGGCTCATGTCTTTACCAGTGATGCCTGTTGCATGGATTGTGAAATCATCTTCAGTTTATATGGGCAGCTGACAGGAGTGGAGGAGACTGCTGGCCATGCTCAAGAGTAGCAAGCAGAGCTCACAATTTGCAGCATCATACCCATAATTGACTGGTATTCTTTGGTTTGGAGCCAGATGGAAGGTCTCAAATAGAGGCTTCATCTATCCTATGACAGTCTTGTTTGCAGACTTCTGGGACTGTGTTATGGGGTAGATAATTGTAGGACTCCCCTCACAGGAAGCAGCCACTCAGGTAACAGAGTGCTTGTGGAGAGCACACATTGTTGTTGCTTTTTTTCTTTAAAGAAAAAGAAAGACTAGGCAATAGTTTGAGGCCCTCTGATGAGTGGTCTTTAGTCAATACACAGAGAGCAAAATCAGATTGCATACAAAATACAGATACTTCAATTATGAAAATTGTAACAGTAAATTGCCAAAGCATTTGTAATAAAGTTCCTGAATTAGATGCCACAGGTGTGGGGAAGGGGTTGTTTAATGTGATCAACAAAAATGTTGTGTGTATTGATGCAGAAATTAAATATGACTGTGAAGTTATCTCCACACGAGCATCTGGCCTAGAAGAACTAAAGTTGATCATTGGATTTGTTTATTGGCCACCTGATTCTGCCGTAAGTGTTGTAGAATTGCTCAAAGAAAGTCTACACTCAGGAGTGCCGAAATACCCTTATCATCCAATATTACTTGGAGGCAACTTTAACCTACCAAGTATAGACTGGGACATCTATGGATTTATTGCAGATGGTTCAGACAGACAGTGTTGTGAAGTAGCTCTGAATATGTTTCCTGAAAATTGTCTTGAACAGCTAGTTCAACAACCCCCAAACAATGGAAATATTTTTGACCTGGTAGCTACAAATAGGCCTGACACTACCAACAGTGTCAATACAGAGACAGGAATTAGTGAACATGATGTCATCATAGTGATGATGCTTACTAAAATTAACAAATACATCAAGAAGGCTAGGAGAGTATTTACACTGAAAGAGATGATAAGCTGTTGTTAGCATCCTACTTAGACAAGGAATGGGCTTCATTTAGTTTCAATGTGATGAACACAGAAGAATTATGAAAACCACGTTCTGGAGAAATATGTGCTGAGTAAGTGCATTAAGGACAGAAAGGAAGTTCCTGACATGGAGAAGCAACTGTAAGAGTTGAAACCAAATAAGTCACCAGGTCCACATGGAATCCCAGTTTGATTTCAAAGAGTGTATCTACAGCAATGACCCATTACTCTTGCCTAGCACTTTCCAGTGACAGGGAAAAAAATTGCAGGTGACTCTTGCATGTAAGAAGGGAAAGTTACAGACCAATATCCATAACATTGGTTTGCTGCAAAATTCTTAAACATGTTCAATGTTCAAATATAATAAATTTCTTTGAGACAGGAAAGCATGTAACAAGAAGTCAGCAAGAATTTAGAAAGCATCACTCGTGAAATTCAGCTTGCCCTTCTCTCACATGATATCCTGCAACCTAATGATGAATACCAACCAGCATATACCATATTTCTAGATTTGCAGAAAGTGTTTTGACATTGCAGACTGTTAATGAAGGCCCAAGTACACAAAATAGGTTCCCAGACATGTGAATGACCTGAAGACTTTTTAAGTAATAGAATACAGCATGTTGCCCTGGTTGGCTAGTGTTCTTCTGACACAAAAGTATTGACAGGAGTGCCCCAGAGAAATGTAATAGGACCAGTCTTGTTGTGTAAATACATCAACAACCTTACAGACTGGGTGAGCAGTAATCTGTGACTGTTTGCTGATGATGGTGTAATGTGGAAAAGTGTCATCAGTGAGTGACTAGAAGAATGTAGGTTGACTTAGACAGAATTTGTATGTAATGTGATGAATGGCAGCTTGTCCTAAATGTAAAAAAAATTAAGTTAATGCAGATGAGCAGGAAAAACAATTCTGTAATGTTTGAATATAATATTGGTGGTGTGTTGCTTGACGTGGTTACATCAATTAGGTATCTATGCAGAGCGTTGCAAAACAATGTGAAATGGAATAAGCATGTAAGTTCAGTAGTAGGGATGGTGTATGGTCAACTTCAGTTTATTGGGAGAATTCTAGGAAATCATAGCTCATCTACGAAAGACGACCTCATATAGAACAATAGTGTGATCCATTCTTGAGTACTACTCAAGAATTTGGTATCCCCACCAGGTTGAATTAAAGGAAAACATCAAAGCAATTCAGAGACAGGCTGCTAGATTTGTTACCTGTAGATCTGATCAGCTCAAATGGTAATCTCTGGATGTAAGACTATATGAAACACTGTTGAGAAAATTTAGTGCCAGCATTTGCAGCTGACTGCAGAACAATTCCACAGCCGTCAACGTACATTTCACATAAGGACTGTGAAAACAAGATAGGAGAAATTAGGGCTTGTATGGAGGAATATAGATAGACTTTTCTCCCTTGCTGTATTTGTGAGTGGAACAAAAAAGGAGATTGCTAGTAGTGGTACAAAGTACCTTGTGCCTGGCATCATACGGTGGACTGTGGCATATGCATGTAGATGTAGATGATGTGGTGGCTTTGAAATGGTAGTAATAACAATATGGAGAGGACAGTCACCACATAGAGGAGGCAATGAGCCACAGACAGGTACAACCAGACAGAATGACAGAAATTTTCAGCTATCAGACTAAGGTCTTCATCAGACAAAGAAAACACACACATTCACACATGACCACTGTCACCTCTAGGCATGAAGGCCGGACTATGACCGTGTCTGAGGTGAGTACCAATGATTGCTGGGGTGGGTAGTGGGGCTACAGAAGAGGTGTGGAGCGAGGAGGGATAGGATACCATGATAGGGGTGGGGGAAGATACTAATACTGCCAACGTCAGCATGCAGGAATGTGATGAAGACAGAATAGGGATGCTAGATGCAGCATCAGGTATGTGTGCCGGGGGGGGGGGGGGGGGGGGGGGAGTAGAGAAGGGAAGAGGATTGTACAGATGTGTTGGCTGGATAGGAGGTGTGTTACTGGAGTGGGAGAGAAGGTACACAGGCGGAGGATGAGATTAGTGAAGGTTGAGGTCTGGCATTTACAGGAACAGAGGATATGTTGCACAGAGAGTTCCCACCAGCACAATTCAGAAATTCTGGTGTTGCTGGGAAGAAACCAGACAGCACAGGCTGCGAAGCTGTCGTTAAATTGCAGTGCATCATGTCAGGCGGCACACTTAGCCACTAGGTGGTCCAACTGACTCTTGGCCACAGTTTGGCAGTGGCTATTCATGCAGACAGACAGCCTGTTAGTAGTCATGTCTATGTAGAATCCAGCATGTTGTTGCAGCTGAGTTGGTAGATCTCATGTCTGCTTTCATGGGTGGCCCTGCCGCTGATGATGTAGGAGATCCCTCTGACAGGACTGGAGTTGGTGATAGTGGGAAGACATTTGGGAGAAGTCTTGCATGTAAGTCTATTGCAGAGATATGAGCCTTGAGGCAAGAGGCTAGGAGCAGAGGCGGAATAAGAATGATTTTACAGTGGACTAGGTGAGGTCAGAAAAGTGCACGCTTGAATAAGGAAAGAGAAGGAAGGAAGATTAGAGTGTAATGTCCCATTGACAGTGAGGTCATTAGAGACATAGCGTAAGCTCTGATTATGAAAGAATGAGGGAAAGAATCGGCCATGCCCTTTTTTAAAGCAACTATCTCAGCATTTGCCTGGAGCAATTTGGAGAAATTACAGAAAACTTGTACCTCGATGGCCACACAGGGTTTTGAACCATCGTCCATCTGAATGCAAATCGTGTGTGCTAACCACTGTGCTGCACCACTCAGTAATAATGAAAGAGAGGGGAGGGGAAATGTTAGGTACAAGGTGCAAGAAAATACATGTAGTACAGGAAGGAACAGGAGAACATAAGAAAATAAGTGAGGATAAAAGGTAGTAGCGGAAATTTGCAGGTGTAGGAATAATTACCTTGATGGGAAGAACATGGCACATGAGACACTGCACCTACAATCAATGAGGGCATGTGGCCAGTACTTGTTGCACACGGATGAGACCATTGATACAAGATGGTTGAAAAGACAGATCTTCAAAGGATATGTCATTAGCGATGGAGAGTTTGTATGGCTTGGAAGGTGATAAGTAAATAAAGGAACAAAAGGATGAATACTGAGTAATGTAACGTGACAGCAAATAGTAACAAAGAGAAACAGTGCTGGGTTGTGAGATGCAAGGGGAGGACTCTTTTCTCCCCCCAACCCGTACCCTGCTATCCCTATCCCTTCCTTGCCCCACTCCAGATGGCTATTCACATGGAAGTCGCATTTCGATTGGAGCTGCTGGACGTGATAGTCATGTATGCATGAGGTATGCTTGCTTGTGTAAACATGTGTGTGGTTTCTGCACTGGAGAATGCTTTGGCTGAAAGTTTTAATGTGCAACAGTCTTTTCGTTGTGCCTGTCTGCAACTCAGTGGGTCACCTTTATGGTGAATAGCAATCTATCCTTTTCCTAATATTGTTGATATTCCAACCTGGGGTTTCCATTGTTTGATTTTGCCCAATGGCATTCTTTCATCCCACAATCCTGTGTTGTTTTCATTTGTTACTATTCTCTAAAGTATTACTTTTCTCAGTGTTCATTCTCTCTCTCCTCCTTCCTGTGTTATTTCATCACCTTCCTAACTGCACACACACTAACTTATAAGCCCCACTGTGTGAATGATCCTGTCTGCACACAACACATGATTACATGGCTGCATTCTTGCAGCAACTCATGCCACAGATTCTTCCGACCGATAATTATAATTATTCCTAATGATCATCCCCACGTGTTCAAATGTTCTTTCCACACCTACTTGTGAAACACAAACCCCCATGCAGTGTCTTACCTTTAAGAAGACAGAGTTTGAAGGGGCAGCATGGAGCAAAGGAAGCAAGCCCAGAACTCCTCAATGACGGACACGCAGGAATGGAAACAACACGAGGCTCTACCAATATCCGAACCATGTCTTCTGAACCCTAATCAAGCAATGAAAAGTCAGAACTAGAAGGTCAGTTGAAAAGCACTATGTTTTACCTGCATGCAGGATTATATTTTAAACTAAGTTACACAGGCTTTGTATTCTCACTTTCTTTTTTTCCTGTTTGAAGCTTGTAGCAAATTCAGCATCATTATTTCCGGTGATAACATTGTGGACTAACAGAAGAATGAAATATCTTGAGTGAGTGAATCTCAGGAATTGCAATATATTCACAAAAGATGACAGCTAAATATTTGTGACAATGAACAATGTAAATATCATTTAAGCTGTTCTCTTAGATTCCTGCCTAACTGCACTCTCATAAATCACAACATATTTGGAAATAAACAGCAAATATTTGTGACAAATGAGGGAAGCAGGAAAGTGCCCTAAACTGAACTCCCCTCCCTAAAGTAGGCACCTGAGTCTCTCGGTTATACTTTCTCCTGAAGTGCAGTGGAACAAAGTGTAAATAGTAGTTTAGGCTTCTATCACTCTGTAGAGAGGTGCACAAGTCACTCACTTCACTTATTACTTATCAGTTCATTATTATATACCGTACTTGTCCACGCAAAAAGTTTTACATTGTCATATACGAGGTGCAACAATAAAGTAATGAGACTGATGTGAAAAAAAATGTTGCTTACCGTTTTAGACAAGTTTAGTGTTATCTCCCTCAAAGTAGTTCCCTTCTGATTGCACACACTTTCTCCAGCGCTTCTGCCATTACCCAAGACCCTCACCACAGCTTTTTGGACATCTTGTGTTGTTTGAGGTGTCCCTTGACCGCTGTTTTGACTCTTGGAAGTAGAAAAAAGTCGCACGGAACAATATCTGGTGAATAAGGCGGCTGTGGTAGTACTGAAATTTGTTTTGAGCTTAAAAATTGCTGTACTGACAGAGCAGTATGGGATGGCACATTATCGTGATGCAGAATCCAATTATCAGCAATGTTGGCACGGACACAAAGAACTCTTTTTACGAAGTCTTTCTAAAATTTCTTTGTAGTAATATTGGTTAACTGTTTGTCCAGGAGGCACGCACTCTTTATGAACAATTCCCTTGGAATCAAAGAAGCACACAAGCATGCATTCCACTTTTGACTTTGACATGTGAGCTTTTTTTGGTCTGGGTGATCCCTTTGAGCACCATTGCGAACTTTGGCATTTTGTCTCTGGATCGTACTGAAAAAAACAACTTTCACCACCAGTGATAACACGGCTCAACAGTTCTGGACTGATTTCCATTTGCTCTAACAGATCAGCTGCCACATTTTTCCGTGTTTCTCACTGTTGTGGTGTGAGATTTTTGGGGACCATTTTTTGCATAAAGCTTTCTCATGCCAAGATCTTCAGTTACTATTAGACGGAGTGTTTCTCAATTGCTGTTTAGTTCTTCTGCAATCATTTTCATGGATAATCTTCGATCAGACAATACGAGTTAACGCACCCTGGCCAAGTTGACATCCATCTGTGAGGTTGAAGTTTGTCCACTGCGGTCTTAATCTTCAACATTTGTTCTGCCTTCACTAAACATTTTATGCCAATGAAAAACTTGCGCTCTCGACATAACCTTCTCTCCAAAAGCCTTCTGAAGCTTACCGTAAGTTTTTTTTGCTTTTTCACCCAATTTAATGCAAAAAGAAATGGCATACCATTGAGCAATATTATGCAGTTCCATTTCCATGACAAGAGACACAAACACATGTTAACTTATTACAGCACAACTCACGACTGAGCTGTTGCATCGATGTGCCGCTTGGACTAGAAGCAGTTTATAGACCAAGGTCAAAGATATTGTGCCTATGCAAGCCTGCAGGGTTGCCACGTCTTGTAAAGAAAATCAGTCTCATTACTTTATTGTCACATCTCATATTTTTGATAATTTGTCCTAGATTTTTAGTAGGTAAGCCTTTCAGCATGTGTGTGTTCTTGAATAGTAAGGTTTAAGTTGAATGATTGTGATTAAACCATTCGATTTAGATGTTTGGTTTGAAATTTACTCTGTTACAAAATTTTGGCTTCACTCACACAAACTGGGCCACTGAAGTTGCTTAAACTGGATCCCTTACTTTTTAATTTTAGTCTGCTTACATTAGAACACATCTTTATTCCCTTGGAATTCTCTTGCTGATAGGGAGGGTTGAATGCTATTCAATGATAACAATGCACCTCAAAAACAGGTAAGTTGGAAGGAGGTCAGACTTGGCAGAAATTCCTAAGAAATTTTGGTCTTATGTCAAAGTGGTAGGTGGATCAAAACAAAATGGTACTGAAACAGTGGATGACAGACTAAAGGCCAAAATACTAAATGTATTTTTCCAAAGCTGTTTCACAGAGGAAGACTGCACTGCAGTTCCTTTTCTAGATTGTCGCACAGATGACAAAATGGTAGATATCGAAATAGATGAGAGGTATAGAGAAACAAAATCGCTCAAAAGAGGAAAGGCCGCTGGACCTGATGGGATACCAGTTCGATTTTACACAGAGTAAGCGAAGGAACTTGCCCCCCTTCTTGCAGTGGTGTACCGTAGGTCTCTAGAAGAGCGTAGCATTCCAAAGGGTTGGAAAAGGGCACAGGTCATCCCCATTTTCAAGAAGGGACGTCAAACAGATGTGCAGAACTATAGACCTATATCTCTAACGTCTATCTGTTGTAGAATTTTGGAACACGTATTATGTTCGAGTATAATGACTTTTCTGGAGAATGGAAATCTACTCTGTGGGAATCAGCATGGGTTTCGAAAAAGACGATCGTGTGAAACCCAGCTCGCGCTGTTTGTCCACGAGACTCAGAGGGCCATAGACACAGGTTCCAAAGTAGATGCCGTGTTTCTTGACTTCCGGAAGGCACTCGATACAGTTCCCTACAGTCATTTAATGAATAAAGTAAGAGCATATGAGTTATCAGACCAATTGTGTGATTGGATTGAAGAGTTCCTAGATAACAGGACGCAGCATGTCATTGTCAATGGAGAGAAGTCTTCCGAAGTAAGAGTTATTTCAGGTGTGCCGCAGGGGAGTGTTGTAGGACCGTAGCTATTCACAATATACATAAATGACCTTGTGGATGACATCGGAAGTTCACTGAGGCTTTTTGCGTATGATGCTGTGGTATATTGATAGGTTGTAACAATGGAAAATTGTACTGAAATGCAGGAGGATCTGCAGCGAATTGGCGCATGGTGCAGGGAATCGCAATTAAATATCAATGTAGACAAGTGTAATGTGCTGTGAATACATAGAAAGAAAGATACCTTATCATTTAGCTACAATATAGCAGGTCAGCAACTGGAAGCAGTTAATTCCATAAATTATCTGGGAGTTCGCATTAGGAGTGATTTGAAATGGAATGATCATATAAAGTTGATCGTCGGTAAAGCAGATGCCAGACTGAGATTCATTGGAAGAATCCTAAGGAAATGCAATACAAAAACAAAGGAAGTAGGTTACAGTATGCTTGTTCGCCCACTGCTTGAATACTGCTCACCAGTGTGGGATCCGTACCAGATAGGGCTGATAGAAGAGATAGAGAAGATCCAACGGAGAGCAGCGCGCTTCGTTACAGGATCATTTAGTAATCAAGAAAGTGTTATGGACATGATAGATAAACTCCAGTGGAAGACTCTGCAGGAGAGACGCTCAGTAGCTCGGTACGGGCTTTTGTTGAAGTTTTGAGAACATACCTTCACCGAGGAGTCAAGCAGTATATTGCTCCCTCCTACGTATATCTCGCGAAGAGACCATGAGGATAAAATCGGAGAGATTAGAGCCCACACAGAGGCATACTGATAATCCTTCTTTCCACGAACAATATGAGACTGGAATAGAAGGGAAAACCGATCGAGGTACTCAAGGTACCCTCCGCCACACACTGTCAGGTGGCTTGCAGAGTATGGATGTAGATGTAGATGTCAGTAAACAGTTTAATATTCCTAAAACATCATTTATAAGGGTGTCCAACATGAAGTACAGTACACCTGAAGAAGAGGTGGACCTACAGTTTTCTGTAACAATCTTGAAGCAGAGTTGGCTTAGTATTGTCTTGCTATGGAAGCTTCTTTCTTCATGCTTACTCGCAACGACTTGCAAAGAATGGTTGTGCAACTGCCAGAGAGAAATAAAATTGAATGTCTTTTCAAAGACGAATATGTTGGGAACATTTGGGTTAGTCTTTCCCTTTATGTCGCAGTAAACCAAACTGTCAGAAAGTAAGTCTGTAGGTACATAATATAGCAGTTCCCTTGACTTCACTAAATAAAATGCTGAGAAATTCTATAGCCTCCTGGAAGATGTTATATTATGCCTAATTTGAAACTAGATTATGTTTTCTCTGATTACATACCTTTTTTCTAATTTTGTGTAGTGCTACGGTACTTTGATTATTTTTACAAGGGGTCCAACTGTGGCAGCTACTTTTGAAACTAATTACATATAAAGTTCTTTTTAAAAATAGTCTTTCTCAGAATAACTCTTTGCTATATTTTCTATTACCAAAATGTAAACAATGCATAATATTTTAAAGTAAATTTCACATGCTTTTAAAATACATTTTTTTACTATTTTATATTTTTTTTAAATCAAAAATGGGATTGGGGTCCCCTTTTAAGCACTTATCTCTCTAAATGCCACTGCTGCTCATTTATTCACAGTTTATTTAAGCTGTGCTCTCAGTTTCCTGCCCAAACACACCCACAGAAATGCGACATAGCTGGAAAAAAAACTTTCAAATATTCATGACAATTAAGAAAACAAATATCATTGCTAGGCTCAGAATCCATCACAGATGTGACGATGACGAAGAAGAAAAAAAATTGTCACACAACAATCCATAAACCCTGTTTCCTTTTAGACAGTAATATGTTGCCTCTAACCGCATGGCCGCATTGAACAGTGGGAACTCATATCAAAGTTATTGTTCATATTAGAATCTCCTAATGATTTTTACTATCACTGCATCATTAACTAATATTTAGTTATAAAATAATTATCCTACCAAGGGTGACATGTGAGACCTCTTCAATGCACCAAAACAACTATGGTGATAAAACGAATTTCACCCTGCACGCGGTGAAACTGCACTTTTTGTCTGGCCTGTCAGTTCTGACTTTTCATTGGTCGCTTGGTTAGAGCTCAGATGGCATGGTGGGGATATTGCTATACAGATCCCATGTTATTTCCATTCTATCTTACTTCTAGCGAAAGCCAGCGAGGCAGATGTGTGGTCTCTGCAACCTGCTACGCTAGCAAGGCTGATGCAAAGCTGTGACGGCGTGACTGTGCTGTGTGTGATGATGTTTGGTTCGTGGGGCGCTCAACTGCGTGGTTATCAGCGCCCGTGCAATTACCCAATCTTTGCTCAGTCCAATTTCGCCACTTTCCTGGATGATGATGAAATGATGAGGACAACACAAACACCCAGTCATCTCGAGACAGGTGAAAATCCCTGACCCCGCCGGGAATCGAACCCGGGACCCCGTGCTCGGGAAGCGAGAACGCTACCGCGAGACCACGAGCGGCGGACGTGACTGTGCTGTGGCGAGCTTGATTATTGTATGTCATTTTCATGACTCAACGCAGATTTGTTGTGTTTCACGCCACAGCATGGTCAGACAAATCAAAGAGAAGAAAGCTGATGCAGTGAAGTGGCCTTCGGTCATACAGATCATCGAGACTGCCGATCAACAGACCACAGAAGACCTCTGTACGTAAAATGCAGAGGTGCAGGTTGGACAGAAGTGTATGATTAGATAGTCTGCTGCTGCAAACACAAGTCTGTTGACTCTGAGGTCACAATCGTACTGCAAGTGCCAAACATGGCCGATCACAGTTCTCTCAAGAGCGCTGTTGCCATCCACATTGTGGAGGCACGTGGAAAGAATAAGAAGTCACCAAAGACGCATAAAAAGATGACCAAGGGGCTCCTCAATGGACTGCCCTAAATACATGACAAGGCAACAGTCAAGGAAGAGCTTTTGTTTTCTGGTTTTGGGAATGCAGCAGTCAGCTTGCACAACTGGACAAACGGGAGGAAGCTGCTGCTGTTGTAGTGGGAGGACCAATGACAGAAGGCATCTTCACCTTGGAAAACCTCTTAAGCTTCCAGATCCAAGTAGAAGCTCTTCCTCTAGGCCTGGACCATAAATGCCAGTGCTTCAGGTGCCAGGAAGAGAGCTATGTGGCTAAGTTTTGCCACAATGCTCTGATGTGCGTGAAGTGCTCAGGATGGTATGATAGCTGCGCCTGTGACAGAAAAAGAGAAGAAATACCAACATGTATCTTTTGTGGTGAGCCTCATATCGCAAACTGACGTGGCTGCCCAGCCCTCTCCGGACAAAATCAGGACGTAGATGGGGAGACCACAGCCAAGCAGAAACACAGGTGCAGGGGAAGGTGCAGAAAGAAGACAAAAAACAGTGTGCAGTGAAGGGCCCCACCACCACATAGTGATAGTGGTAGTGGGACGTGGCCTGATGCCATGTGCTGCAGCACAGGTCATTATCATTGAGCTGACGGAGTGGATGGCCGCACAGTTGGTGGCAGGAGTCATGCTGGCAACCATGCTGTTACCACACACCAATGCATACTGAGGCAGCCACAAAGATGGAGAAGCCAGCCACCATTGTGGTGCCTGCAGTGATACAGACGAAACAGGAGACTTCATGGGCAGCAATTCAGGCTGAGCTGGTGACCATGGAGGTGACCAATCAGACAGTCATTACAACTCATCACCAGGACAGAAAAGGATACAACTCGTCACCAGAACAGAAAAGGAGCTGCAAGATATCAAAGGACTGCTCAGGGAACTCAACACAAGATCATAATCCCTCTCACTAGAAGCATGTGGTAATGAAGCAGCAGCAATCCTGTGCAACATGGGGTGCCTTGTCCAGTCCCCGGCAAAAGTCAAATTACCAAAGAGGTCTCAGAAGAACTATAGCCCCCATCCCAACTTGCCCTGATGTGGTTATTATCCCTGCCTTACACAAGTCAACTGTGTCTCGTAAATCAGTTCTTCCAACGTGCTATCTCTGTCTAGCAAGCCAGGAAGTTATCTTCAGGTAATGAGGGAACAATCCTGAAAACATATCCAGGTCCCAAAAACCACCATCCCAAACACCACCAAACGTGTTTCAGGAAGTCAGATGGGCAAAGCCCTGTGGTTCTTCTTAACATATCGATTACAGATACACGAAGCACTTCTTGTGACAGGTGTGGGTGAGGAGCCATGGGGGTGAGAGAGGAGACGAGGCAGGCTTCCCCCTGCACTGCTGGCACTACATATGCACATCATGCTTGGAAGTAAAGTCACACATGGGAGTTAAAGTCACTTTAAATATTTTTGTAAACGGAACTGAAGTCATCTTACACATTAACATGGTTAATAAAGATCCTAACTGCAGCTACTAAGTATCCTTATTGCAAGGAAAGGAAACATTATGAAAGAGAAATAGAATTTACAACACAATGAAAGGCAGGCTAGTTGTGACATTTATTGAGGCTGTCATACTTTCGTAAAAGCATTGCAAACCGAGTGGTCATTCACTCATGCTGAGATGATTTTTCATTTATTTGTCTGATTCTTCCTTACTTCATCTTATATGTCTGTATTAATGATAATTTCATCAGCTGTGAGACTGTACTGTAATATGAATGTTTTATGAAATAATATAATAACCAGTGGTGTTTCCATAAAAAACAATACCGCAGTAATGAAAGGAACAATATAAAGTAATTCAGACGAAATGGAGGGCTTCATGACAACTACCTTGAGCATGCTATCTGAAATGGAAACAGATCTGTCGTTTCCAGGAGTTTTCAGTGATTCACCAGGAGATTCTTGGAAACTGTGTGAACCTTCCAATGCTACACATGCTTTGTCCTTTGTACATAGCAGCTCTCGGAGAAGATTTGTAAATGGAGGGTGGAGTAATTCTTTTATCTCACTTTCCATTTTGCAGTTGCACACAATATTATTTTGTGTGCATCACTACATACCACTGATTTCCTTGTAACGATAGGGCTACTGGTACCTGACTCCCTCATACCTCATTTTGATAATGTATGGTACTGCACAATAAAGAACACTCAGAACAGTTCAGTGCAATACAACAACAAAGCTGATGACAGTAGGTACCTCACGCAATATGTCAGCTACTTGGCTACTGCCAAAAACAAATGACTGCCGGCCAAAGCCTAATGACAACTACCGACTTCTACCGGTTCAGGACCAGGAAACGGTCTGCCAACTAAAAGTTAACACACTGTACCTCCCAAGTTCATTTTTTTCCACGTTTTTGTACGCTTTTTTCTTATTTGTGCAGCATATTTTCAAATATTTGTATGTTTCTATGTAATTGTGCGTGGTTTTGCTTGCCTGTACATATTTTTGCGCGAATTTTTCTGCCATCCGGCTCCTCTCAACAACCACCTAAACCCAGGCAGCTGAAACATGTCGCTTCAAGGTCACTCTCCAAGCGCCGTAGAGTTGGTAGTATAACTAACAAACAAGTGAGGAACGGGAGGCGCCGCGTCTTCTGAACCAATAACAGCACCAAACAAAAGCCGGTTCCGGTGTCGACGCTACCACGTTGCCGGTTTCCGTGTAAACATTGTATGTTAGTGCGCGAAAGCCTGCTGTTGTGTTGTGTTACTGCCTCACCTACAATTTTTGGTTTGTTAAACAATGTCACCAAAACGATGTCATTCACCAAGCGACAATCCGTTGTGCCGTAGAGTGCCATTAAATAGTCAGGCTTTGGAATTGCTACGGAGGACAGAAAGAGTTTTACGAGCAAGAAAAAGAATTTGTTTCTGGTCATGGGCATGCATCGATTCCTGCTGATAAAGTTTTAGAGTGTACCTCGAAAACTCTAGGACTCAGTGAAAGAATAGTTATAAGGAAAGGGGTGCTACTTCAAGACTTAAAAGACAGTGAAGTAAACAGTGTGGAAGAAAGCCCCTGTGGAAAAAACAGTGTGTTTTTAAGTACTCTGGGCAAGAAAAAAAAAAAGCAGCCTCGTCCTGTTATAGATATTGATTCTTTCCAATCCGATGCAGTTTGTCGGCACATATATGGATACTATAAAAGGAAATAATACCCCACAATAGTGAAGTTGCTAATTTCTTTAAAAGAAAGTGAACTTTTCTCAGGGGGGGAAACGTCACTTAAGATGATATTAAAAAGTATGGTCTTCCATTTTAAAAAGTTAGATGGATGAAAACTCTTACTAGAAAAAACTCATGTCATTGTAGCTCGTACCATTTTCTTACACAAAATTATAGGAAAGGGCATACACTCAGTTATATGGTTAAATGAAACCTGGGTTAATGCTGGAGAATCAGTCGAGAAATGCTGGACAGATGATACTCCGAATAGGAGCAGTCATCAGCCAACAGGAAGAGGATCCTGATTAATTGTGGCCCATGCAGGATCTTCAAACGGCTTTGTGCCTGAAGGACTTCTAGTTTTCCAATAGAAAAAAACCGGTGACTATCATGAGGATATGGACCACCCATGGTTTCTACGGTGGTTTAAAAATTTGTTGCTCCAGATTAGTGTTCTGACAGTTTTTGTGATGGACAATGCACCATACCACTCCGTGATTTTAGATAAAACTCTGACCACTAATTACTATACTATGGGGCAATGGTTGCAGGCGAGAGACATTGCTGCGGACATGAGCGTGACAAAGCTACTGTTATACTCGCTCGCGAAACAAAATAAGCCTGTGACACCTAAATACGTTGTAGATGAAATTGCAAGTGAACAGGAGCAATTGGTAATTAGGCTATCACCTTATCACTGCCATTTTAATCCAATTGAATTGGTTTGGAGTGAAGTCAAGGCATACATTAGAATTAAAAACAAGATTTTTACTATAACAGAAGTGGAAAGACTGCTACGTGAAGGTCTTGCTACTGTAGACACTATCTCATGAAAGAAAAATGTAGACCATGCTGCTAAACTCATAAGAGAAGCACAGACTATAGATGGCATTATAAATGAAAACGAGCAATTAATGATTTCTCTTGATGATGATGATGAGGAGGAGGAGGAGGAAGACAACGATATTGGCGTCAATTCCAATTATAGTGAAGGAGAACTGGATGGAATTGCGCCATTGACATCGTAAACTGGTGAGTGTAACGTATACAGGATTAATTATTTTTCTCTCTGCAATCGGGTAGGCTATGCATGTTTTGCTTTATTTCTTTCTATGAGTGTAGATAGCATGTTATTTGGTATACTTAGAGTTACATTATTATACGACGTTTTGCATGCAGCTATTACTGTAACTATTTGGAATGACTTTTCATAGATATTGTCATTAACTTCGGGTCTTTTTATTTCCCAGTTTCAATACTATCAAATGCTTAGTCTCTGTCGTTGTTCTCTCCATTATTAGAAAAACGTACTTTGTTGCACATTGATTGTAGCTTACATTTACAAAACATACTTTGGAGTTGTGGGCGTGTGTGGTGGCAGCTACTGCAACCTCGCAATCACAGTGTAGCCAACCATATGCAAGCTGTCAAGTGACATGTTTCACTGGCTCGAGTATAATGCCTTAATTTGCCCATTTCCTATATCATTTGCCGTTCCCCCAATGCAATCCTTGCTACAGTGGACCCCTGTGCCACCTTTCTGCACAAGCTTAGAAAAATAACCCTTTCCCTGTGTTATGTCCGCACTATAACACAACAAATATTCCGTGATAACCAAATTTATTTGACCTTCTGTCACTCAAAACAAAACTTATGTTTGACTACACAACGCTTCACTGGCTGTAGCGCCAAGGAGAAATCAGAGTCACTAGTAGAGAATACAAGTCCAAACCACTGCCAACCATTCGATACCGCCGCGTCGCAAGTTTCCAGCCAGGGAGGCCACAGTTCGGTTCGGTTGTCGTGAATCCAGCAGCCGGATAGCAACACAGCCATCGGCGAAGATTGAACTGTTTAAACGGGCTCAGGGAGCTTGCTTAAATCCACAGGTCCGGCCAATCAGAGTGTTGGTAGATGGCACCCTTATACGGTTGCTCACTCTGGTGGCACGGGCAGCTGCCAGGGTAATCCATACTGATAGTGCTGTGTACGCTGCCGCTAACCCCGCAACGATGCATTCACTTGCGCCAGTTGTCAACATCGTGTGCGGTGCCAGCAGTACTCGCTGTGTGCCGCGCATGTTGTAGCACGCTGTGCCGAGTTGACGGGTGCTGTGCGGTGGCCGATACGACACCCTGGCTAAAAAATACTGCCTAAACCATGGAATCTTCCCCTTCCCCTCCCTCTCGCCCTCTAAACGGCCTATCCATATACAGGGTGAAGCGAAATTCGTGCACACGGGCTTTGCAGCACGACTCCTCACATGCCAACGATAAATAAATGTCTGTCACAAAATTTTGTCCAGCGTCTAAATCCGATAGAAAAACGGCGTTAAAGAGAAGCAGTCGGACAACACGATAACCACATGTATGGTAACTACCTCTGTCAGCACCAATTAGTCGTGCTGCATGGTTTGTGCAGTTTATAGAGTTTTGGGTTAGCATGCAGAAGATCCAGGGTTGGAGCGCATTTTTATATATATATATATAAAAAATAGAGGGAAACATTCCACGTGGGAAAAATATATCTAAAAAGAAAGATGATGAAACTTACCAAACAAAAGCGCTGGCAGGTCGATAGACACACAAACAAACACAAACATACACACAAAATTCTAGCTTTCGCAACCAATGGTTGCCTCGTCAGGAAAGAGGGAAGGAGAAGGAAAGACAAAAGGATATGGGTTTTAAGGGAGAGGGTAAGGAGTCATTCCAATCCCGGGAGCGGAAAGACTTACCTTAGGGGGAAAAAAGGACAGGTATACACTCGCACACACACACATATCCATCCACACATACACAGACACAAGCAGACATTTGTAAAGGCAAAGAGTTTGGGCATTTTTTGGGCAGAGATGTCAGTCGGGGCGGATGTACAGAGGCAAAGATGAAGTTGAAAGACAGGTGAGGTATGAGCGGCGGCAAATTGAAATTAGAAATTAGCGGAGATTGAGGCCTGGCGGATAGCGAGAAGAAAGGATATGCTGAAGGGCAAGTTCCCATCTCCGGAGTTCTGACAGGTTGGTGTTAGTGGGAAGTATCCAGATAACCCGGACGGTGTAACACTGTGCCAAGATGTGCTGGCCGTGCACCAAGGCATGTTTAGCCACAGGGTGATCCTCATTACCAACAAACACTGTCTGCCTGTGTCCATTCATGCGAATGGACAGTTTGTTGCTGGTCATTCCCACATAGAACGCTTCACAGTGTAGGCAGGTCAGTTGGTAAATCACGTGGGTGCTTTCACACGTGGCTCTGCCTTTGATCGTGTACACCTTCCGGGTTACAGGACTGGAATAGGTGGTGGTGGGAGGGTGCATGGGACAGGTTTTACACCGGGGGCGGTTACAGGGGTAGGAGCCAGAGGGTAGGGAAGGTGGTTTGGGGATTTCATAGGGATGAACTAAGAGGTTGCGAAGGTTAGGTGGACGGCGGAAAGACACTCTTGGTGGAGTGGGGAGGATTTCATGAAGGATGGATCTCATTTCAGGGCAGGATTTGAGGAAGTCGTATCCCTGCTGGAGAGCCACATTCAGAATCTGATCCAGTCCCGGAAAGTATCCTGTCACAAGTGGGGCACTTTTGGGGTTCTTCTGTGGAAGGTTCCGGGTTTGAGGAGATGAGGATGTGGCTCTGGTTATTTGCTTCTGTACCAGGTCGGGAGGGTAGTTACGGGATGCAAAAGCTGTTTTCAGGTTGTTGGTGTAATGGTTCAAGGATTCCGGACTGGAGCAGATTCGTTTGCCACGAAGACCTAGGCTGTAGGGAAGGGACCGTTTGATGTGGAATGGGTGGCAGCTGTCATAATGGAGGTACTGTTGCTTGTTGGTGGGTTTAATGTGGACGGACGTGTGAAGCTGGCCATTGGACAGGTGGAGGTCAACGTCAAGGAAAGTGGCATGGGATTTGGAGTAGGACCAGGTGAATCTGATGGAACCAAAGGAGTTGAGGTTGGAGAGGAAATTCTGGAGTTCTTCTTCACTGTGAGTCCAGATCACGAAAATGTCATCAATAAATCTGTACCAAACTTCGGGTTGGCAGGCCTGGGTAACCAGGAAGGCTTCCTCTAAGCGACCCATGAATAGGTTGGCATACGAGGGGGCCATGCTGGTACCCATGGCTGTTCCCTTTAATTGTTGGTATGTCTGGCCTTCAAAAGTGAAGAAGTTGTGGGTCAGGATGAAGCTGGCTAAGGTAATGAGGAAAGAGGTTTTAGGTAGGGTGGCAGGTGATCAGCGTGAAAGGAAGTGCTCCATCGTAGCGAGGCCCTGGACGTGCGGAATATTTGTGTATAAGGAAGTGGCATCAATGGTTACAAGGATGGTTTCCGGGGATAACAGACTGGGTAGGGATTCCAGGCGTTTGAGAAAGTGGTTGGTGTCTTTGATGAAGGATGGGAGACTGCATGTAATGGGTTGAAGGTGTTGATCTACGTAGGCAGAGATGCGTTCGGTGGGGGCTTGGTAACCAGCTACAATGGGACGGCCGGGATGATTGGGTTTGTGAATTTTGGGAAGAAGGTAGAAGGTAGGGGTGCGGGGTGTTGGTGGGGTCAGGAGGTTGATGGAGTCGGGTGAAAGGTTTTGTAGGGGGCCTAAGGTTCTGAGGATTCCTTGAAGCTCCGCCTGGACATCAGGAATGGGATTGCCTTGGCAAACTTTGTAAGTAGTGTTGTCTGAAAGCTGACGCAGTCCCTCAGCCACATACTCCCGACGATCAAGTACCACAGTTGTGGAACCCTTGTCCGCCGGAAGAATGACGATGGATCGGTCAGCCTTCAGATCACGGATAGCCTGGGCTTCAGCAGTGGTGATGTTGGGAGTAGGATTAAGGTTTTTTAAAAAGGATTGAGAGGCAAGGCTGGAAGTCAGAAATTCCTGGAAGGTTAGGAGAGGGTGATTTTGAGGAAGAGGAGGTGGGTCCCGCTGTGACGGAGGACGGAACTGTTCCAGGCATGGTTCAATTTGGATAGTGTCTTGGGGAGTTGGATCCTTAGGAGGATATATATATATATATATATATATATATATATATATATATATATATAAATAATAGAGGGAAACATTCCTCGTAGGAAAAATATATCTAAAAACAAAGATGATGTGCCTTACAAAATGAAAGTGCTGGCAGGTCGACAGACACACAAACGAACACAAACATACACACAAAATTCAAGCTTTCGCAACAAACTGTTGCCTCATCAGGAAAGAGGGAAGGAGAGCGAAAGACGAAAGGATGTGGGTTTTAAGGGAGAGGGTAAGGAGTCATATATATATATATATATATATATATATATATATATATATATATATATATATATATATATATAGACACACACACACACACACACACACACACACACACACACGTTTTTCTAACAATGGAGAGAACGACGACAGAGACTAAGCATTTGATAGTATTGAAACTGGGAAATAAAAAGACCCGAAGTTAATGACTATATATATATATATATATATATATATATATATATATATATATATATATATATTTTTCCTTATTTCATACTGTAATATACACTGTTTCTTAGGTCACATGTATCCTAAATTTACAACATTTTGTAACACTGAACACAACAAATACGTGGTTAGACAAATAAGAAATAGACAGTGGAAACAAATGACCTGTCATAGGACAGAATAACTACAAAAACAATCTCAATTTCGAGATGCTAAATATGATGTCACAGTAAAATAATACAACATCTACTTGTCGTTTGTAATACATGTAATATGAGCACTCAGATATCGTGCATTAGCAACCAGCGACAATAATAATGTCCATATTAATGACTGCATGACCTTCACCACAGAATATGTTGTCCTCAGAACAACAAATGGTCAAAACAGCCTCCCTGCACATCCAAACATTGCGCAGCCTGTCAGATCATACAGCTGTGAACCCTTTGCAGCAAAGCTGCACCCACAGTAAGAACAGCAGCATGAACATGCACAACCAATCCTTCCACACTTGTCAGCGGACTAGAGTACATGTGCTCCTTCAGGTGTCCCCACAGAAAGAAATCCAGGGGATTTAGGTCATGTGAACACAGTGGCTGTGCAACTGGACCACCAAGTCCAAACCATTTCCCTGGAAATGTTCTGTCTAAAAGCTGTCGCTCATTAATTCCAGAGTTTGGGGGAGCTCCATCATGTTGCATCCATATCCTCTGCCAAAGCACATCAGGCAGATAGTTTGAAAGAAATGCATGAAACCTTTGTGCAGTCAACCGGTCCCGCAACAAGTAGGGGCCGAAACTCCTGCCACCCAATATTCCATCCCAGACGTTGATACCACAGCAAACTAGATACCCGTGGTCACGGGTTAACCTCACACATTGGGATATTGAAGAGACCCTCATGAGTGACTACTGCTTCATCTGACCATATTACGGTGTTCAGGAAGTCATCATTGGCTTCCTGTTGTTGTTGGAGCTATTCACAGAACTGCATCTGCTGATGGCGATCTGCAGGATGCAGGTGTTGGGTGAAAGCACAATGATAGTAATGCAGCTCATGCTCATGCATCACGTTAATGGCCATGTGTTGCAACACATGCAGCTGCCTTACTATGCTAAGTGTACTTGGCTGAAGTTCTTGGTGTATGACCTCCAGAATAGCTTCCTCAGTAGCAGGAGTATGACGAGTCTGTGGATGACCTCTGTCACTCAATGGTGGAAGGAGAGAACCTGACTCCTGAAGGTGCAGATGCAGGTGACGAAACATATTTTTATCTGGATGTTGTCGTGTCGATAAAGGATATCTAGCAGCATACCGTATTTACTCGAATCTAAGCCGCACTTTTTTTCCGGTTTTTGTAATCCAAAAAACCGCCTGCGGCTTAGAATCGAGTGCAAAGCAAGCGGGAGTTCTGAAAAATGTTGGTAGGTGCCGCCACAACTAACTTCTGCCATCAAATATATGTAGCGCTACACAGGCATCCTTTGTAGGCACAAAGATAAATACTGGCGCCAAAACCTCTGCGTCAGTAAATAAATTAAGAAAAAAAAGGTGGAAGACGAGCTTTTTTTTCTCCGCCCCGAGTTTTGACCACTGCGTTTTCATACATTATCCAACGAATTAAATACAAATTCCGTATTGTTCATCTTCGAATGTAGCAGAATTTCAATGTACTACGAAAATCTGACTGGCAAAAATTTTTGGGATGTTTGTCAATATGGCCAACTCTACGTTCTGAATTTTTTCCTACCTGTGAGAAGAGATGGTTGCTAATAGGAACCTGATGAAATGTGAATCACATGCAGTATTCTCTTCACCATAAGAATAATACGAATATAAACATTTTGCCATGTATTCTTTCGTGTTTGCTGCTATCTCATTTAAATCCTGTCTGCTTAATAAACTACGAAACTAGAGTGAAACAACAGCAAACGTGGAAGAATATACGTATCGTGTCATGTTTATATTTGTATTATTCTTATGCCTAATAGTGATAGTCAGAAAGGAAGTAAGGGAACTGAATAGATTTTTAAATCTAAGATGACTCTAATTTCTGTGCAGAATTTGATGTACTAAAGAAGCGGCCGCAAAGATTTTCCAACGGAGAAATATTTTCACAGTGTAAGTAACAACAAATAGCAGTCTCTTGCCATTGTTTCGCTAATGAGACAATTCCTCTCTTTTTTTTTTATTGTAAGCGGCGGTAGCGCACACAAAAGCAAGCCATGCCTCGAGCGGCAACAGGCCGTAAACATACAGTATCAGAATGCGACAAACAATGCATGACACAGTACAGTAATGTATTTTCAGCTTAGAGTGATGTAAACACCTATAACAAAGAAAATGGCACTTATCATATCAAAGCAAAATAAGCAATCGATTCAAACCAGACAAAGCACGTGAAAAAGGAATGGTACCCATGTAAATATGGACGGAGCACCTGACGCATAGCAATGGCTACCTGGTAAAGTTTAACTGCTAAGCTTACGACTCGAACCAAACTACTGTAGCTCTATCGTCATTCACTCGACCTAAATTGTGTCTCATATTACAATGGACCAACTTTGTTTCGATTTGGAGGTGCGGCCTAAAACTTCCCTCTCCCCTTGAATTTTAAGTCTCAAATTTCAGGTGCGGCTTAGATTCGGGAATTTTTTTTTTTCCTTTAATTCGAGTCTCACTTTTCAGGTGCAGCTTAGATTCGAGAAAGTACGGTATTCGTGAGCAGCAACACCAGCCCAGTTATCAGATGCATCAAGGACCAGAATCATACCCACATATTCATCATTTGTCCATGCCATATGTCTGCCACACTAGTTTAGAGGTTTGCAATGAGAAAATTCAATATGTTTATGCATGTATATTGAAGTCTGTCATCAGCGTGGTACTCTTCACACAACTAATCCCTGTCTGGGGACAGTGCATACAGTATAAACACGCCGTCAGTCCTGGGTGCTACATTACCTCACTCATAGATACCGTTCTGCATGGTTCATCCCGACACCGTTAATTGTGAAGTGTTCAGTTTCGAAGTACACTGTTTCCCTGATGGTAATTGATGTGATGTTTCCACAATCCCATTGATAGAATAATAATAATAATAATAATAATAATAATAATAATAATACTTTGAGATATGCACTAAACAGCATGTGGTTACCAGACTTATTGTTGAAATGCATAACTAGTGGGACCACGGTGATAACACATACAAATAGTAACCGAGTTTGGACATATTTGCAAAAAATGCTAGTCCTATTGGTAATGTAAGCCCCTAACAAAAGGTAATGCAGCTGAACAAGGCAAGAATAATAGTTGGTACTAATCTATGGGACCATTGGAGAAGGGTACAAAGAAAACAGGTTTGGCATCTAGTAGATGAAGTGGTGTGAATAAGTTCATGCCCACGATGTAGGAAGGGCTTCTTTCAAAGCTGACCAATCTTCCATTTCTACGATTGTGGTATGTAACTGCAAATGGTTTCTACAGGACCCGCTGCAATCGCTGTTGACAATAAAGATGCCAGATACTGTACCACCTGGACTACATTTACCAAATAAAAAACATATGCCCCTCAACCTGGGATCGAACCATTGATCTTCTGCATGCTAACCCAAAACTCTATCCACTTCACCAACTGTGCAGCACAACTAATGGATCCTGACAGTGTTGTTGTGGTCTTCAGTCCTGAGACTGGTTTGATGTAGCTCTCCATGCTACTCTATCCTGTGCAAGCTTCTTCATCTCCCATTACCTACTGCAGCCTACATCCTTCTGAATCTGCTTAGTGTATTCATCTCTTGGTCTCCCTTTTCGATTTTTACCCTCCACGCTCCCCACCAGTACTAAATTGGTGATCCCTTGATGCCTCAGAATGTGTCCTACCAACCGATCCCTTCTTCTAGTCAAGTTGTGCCACAAATTCCTCTCCTCCCCAGTTCTATTCAGCACCACCTCATTAGTTACATGATCTACCCATCTAATCTTCAGCTTCTTCTGTAGCACCACATTTCGAAAGCTTCTATTCTCTTCTTGTCTAAACTATTTATCGTCCATGTTTCCCTTCCATACATGGCTACACTCCACACAAATACTTTCAGAAACGACTTCCTGACATTTAAATCTATACTCGATGTTAAAAAATTTTTCTTCTTCAGAAACGCTTTCCTTGCCATTGCCAGTCTACATTTTATATCCTCTCTACTTCGACCATCATCAGTTATTTTGCTCCCCAAAGAGCCAAACTCCTTTACTACTTTAAGTGTCTCATTTCCTAATCTGATTCCCTCAGCATCACCCGATTTAATTCGACTACATTCCATTATCCTTGTTTTGCTTTTGTTGATGTTCATCTTATACCCTCCTTTCAAGACACTGTCCATTCTGTTCAACTGCTCTTCCAAGTCCTTTGCTGTCTCTGGCAGAATTACAATGTCATCGGTGAACCTCAAAATTTTTATTTCTTCTCCATGGATTTTAATACCTCCTCCGAACTTTTCTTTTGTTTCCTTTACTGCTTGCTGAATATACAGATTGAATAACATTGGGGATAGGCTACAACCCTGTCTCACTCCCTTCCCAACCACTGCTACCTTTTCATACCCCTCGACTCTTATAACTGCCATTTGCTTTCTGTACAAATTGTAAATAGCCTTTTGCTCCCTGTATTTTACCCCTGCCACCTTCAGAATTTGAAAGAGAGTATTCCAGTCAGCATTGTCAAAAGCTTTCTCTATAGTTATAATACATGTGGTTACAGTGTTGCCAGATTGCCACTCTTTAACATCCTTTTTCTGCTGATTGTACTCGTCGCACGAAATTCTGTGACAGACATTTTTTTATTGCTGCAGTGTGAGTTGTCGCACTGTGAAGCCGGAGTGCGCAAATTTCTCTGGATCCCACCCCTCCTTTCACAATGACCACTTTTTCAGATTCCACCAGTCCATGTCCCTCACAAACCTAGTACTGCAAAAACACAGTTCTAAGGCACAGGCATCCAAGAACCATCTCTGCTCCCTCTGCGAGATACTGCTACTGTGCAATCTCTGTGCCATACATGACATCTCTAAAATTGAATCCCTTGCTATCCAGCACCTGGAAAAGTATTCCATACACTACCTCCATAAGTTACCCAACTTGCTGCTTATGGGGCACCACTATCCAACCCCTATCCTATCCACAGTGTTCCTCCTCATAGCACCCAGATCCTGTCTAGTGGACCTTTTCAACTTACCACATCCACCAAAACTCCCTACCAACACTCCTAATCCAAATCCAGAGCCATAATAATCCTGAACACCAAAATCCTCAGCCACACACAAGTTTCAATCCTATCCAAAGGCATCACCTTCGGCCCTATACCCAAATTTAACCATGTTGACTTCTCAAAAACCTACTCCCTTTCTCCAGATCCCTTCCCAAAAACACCAAACATTCTGCAGAGGAGAGACAGCCATACACAGGCTCAAAACTAATCCTGATCTAATCATCCTCTCTGCAGATGAAGGCTCCACTGCTGTCATGATGAGTTGCAGTGACTACCTGGTAGAATGCTTCTGCCAGTTGTCTGACTCATCCACCTACAAACTCTGCCAGAGTGATCCCATCCCAGAAGTCAAACATAATCTCTAGTCACTGCTTAAAGCCTTAGTTCCTTCCCAGAACC
This sequence comes from Schistocerca serialis cubense, assembly GCF_023864345.2. Taxonomy (NCBI): domain Eukaryota; kingdom Metazoa; phylum Arthropoda; class Insecta; order Orthoptera; family Acrididae; genus Schistocerca; species Schistocerca serialis. The sequence continues at coordinate 118,499,699 of NC_064642.1, read as the reverse complement.
TCTGTCCTAAATCCATTTCCCTGCTCACGCATATGACACCCTGCCCACCCACATTCTACATGCTCCTCAAAAGTCACAAACCCAACAATACTGGACACCCCTTTGTAGTTGGTTAGTGTGTCTCCACTGAAAGGATTACAACCCTCATTAACCAGCACCTCAAATCAACTGCTGTAATCTAGCCTCCCACATCAATAATACCAACCATTTTTTTCACCAACTCCCCACCATCCCCACCCCTTTACCTTCTGGTTCCCTACTGGCCACTGTTGATGCCACTTCCCTATACACAAATATCTGTCATGCCTATGGCCTCGCCACAATTGAACACTACCTTTGCCAACGTTCTTCAAACTGCAAACCCACTGCCTCATTCCTCATACACCTAACTAAATATATTCTAACACATAACTACTTCTCCTTTGAAGGGAAAGTATACAAACAAATCCAAAGCACAACCATGGGCACCAGTGTGGCTGCCCCCTATTCCAACCTGTTTATGGGTCATGTAGAGGAAACCTTCATAGTCCCCCAAAACCCCAAACCCTGGTCTGGTTCAGGTTCATAGATGATATCTTTATGATCTGGACACGGGCCAACACACATTTTCATTCACAGCCTCAACACCTTCTCACCCTTATACTTCACTGGTCCTCCACAACCTAGTCTGCCACCTGCCTGGACGTTGACCCCATCCTCTCTGATGGCTCCATCCACAACTTTGCCCACATTAAACCCACCAATCACCACAAAATCCCTCCCATATAGCATTTCCATACAGGTATGGCATATCTGCAGTAACAAGGACTTCCTTGCTCAGTATGCTGTAAGTCTCACCAAGGCCTTTACAGACAGGCTCTATCCCCTGGACCTAGTCCACAAATTGATTTCCTGTGCCATTTCCCCAGCCAATCCCAGTCTCCAACCTCTCCCAAAAGCCAGCTACAAAAGAATGCACCTTTGGTCACCCAATATCAGCCCAGACTGGAAAAACTAAAACACATCCTTCATTATGGCTTTGATTATCTATCATCATGTCCTGAAGTGAGGGACATCCTACTCAACACCCTTCCCACTTTTTCTAAATAGTGTTCCATCATCCACCCAACCTCTACAACACCCTAGTCCATCCATATTCCACTTCCAATCCCAAATCCTTGCCACAGGGAGATTTTCCCAACCCCCCCCCCCCCCCCACACACACACACACAGCACTTCCCCTTCTTCTCCTGTCACAGGTTTAGATGACCCCTATCAAAAGGCAGGCCACCTGTGAAAGTAACCATATCATATATCAGCTCTGCTGCAACCATTGCACAGTTTTTTTATATTAGTAAGACTACCACATAGCTGTTCACCAAGATAAACAGCCACAACCAAACTGTGGCCAAGAGCAAAGTATGACACAACATGCAGCTGAACATAAAATGCTTGATTTCAGTGGCTGCTTAACAACCCAGCCTATTTGGACCTTCCACTCCACCACCAGATTCTCTAAACTGTGCAGGTGTGAGTTTTCCACAACACATTCTGTGCTCCTGAAATTATCCTGGCCTCATCCTATGGTAATCTACTTTCTCCACATCCTCCACCCAACACCCTCTATCCTGACACCTCCTCCCTTCTCATGTCTCATCACCCTCATTGTGTGCTGGCCTCTGCCAGTGCACCTGCCTGTCCTTTCGCCTTCCCTGCTCCCTCTTCTTTCTCCCATACCCCATCTCCCAACACTGCACTTGGCAGTCTCATAAGGCCGCCATCTATTTCCTGCATACCCCACCAGACAAAGCTCTTCTCTCACCCCACCCTTACCCTGCTATCCCTCACCCTTCCCTGCACCACTCCAGATTGCTGTTCATGTGACAGTCACATTTCAGTTGGAGCTACCTGTAGCAGTAGTGGTCATGTGTGCATGAGGTGTACATGCTTGTGTGAATGTTTTTTTTTTTCTTTGCTGAAGAAGGCTTTGGCTGAAAGCTATCACATGTAACAGTCTTTTCATTGTGCCTGTCTGCAATTCAATGGGTCATGTTTATGGTAAGTAGTAATCTGTCCATTTCCTAATATTGCTAACAACAGGGAAAGGATAGATAGCTATTCTTCACACAAAGGATGCGATGAATCACAGATAGGCATAGTGAAAAATGAAAAAGAATGCTAGAAATATAACTCACACTAACATGTGGCCACTGTCATCTCCAACTGTTAAGGCCTAACTGCAGCTGCATCTGAAGTGAGCACCAATCTTTGCTGGGGTGGGTAGTGGGGGTACAGAAGAGGTAGAGGTATTGAGTAGGAAGGGGAAAGGATAGCAGCATCAGGGAGCATTCAGGAATGTGATGTGGGCAGGATAGGACTGCTGTGTGCAATATTAGAGTGTGTGGTGTGAGGGGGGGGGGGGGGGGGGGGGGAAGGTGTAGAAAGGCCACAGGACTATATATATACAGGTGCACTGGTAAGATGGAAGGTTACTGAAATGAAATGGGAGCAAGGGAAGGGGATAAGTAGGTGGAGGACAAGGACTAGCGAAGGTTGAGGCCAGGGGGTTACAGGAATGGAGGATATGTTGCTGAGAGAGTTCCCACCAGTGTATTTCAGAAATGCTAGTGTTAGTATTACAGCTCCAGGTGGTATCTAACTAAACGTCCAATCACTGTATGGTGCCCAAAGTCCAAAGAGGGCCCAGCAATACTGGTGTGATACAAAATAATAATATGGCTTTATGTATGAAAAAAGAAAGAAACTGAAAAGTATTCTCGTAAAGAGATAACATACTGAATAGGAAGCTACAAGTTTTCATATAATAATACTATAATGAATATTTTGCTAGTTAAAGAAATTATTATTTTCTAATGTGCATTTAGTATTTACTTTTTAATGGAGGGAAAACTGAATGATTGCACATTGGTTGCTCTGACATTTGTGACAAAGAAAGGAGTGGATTACAGTCAATTTCAGATAAGACAGTCACGAAATTAAATGAATATTGCATCATGATCAAAGGATCACAGTCAGTTATGCTTGTGTTTTGGCTCCAGAGGTTTCTTAGAGCATCTGTTGAGTTCTCCTTTGAATATTTTGGTTTAATTTAATGCAATAGAAACCCATCATTCCCAGGGGACTAAGCTTCGTGGATTTAGTTGCTAAGTGACCGCTTGACATAGCATGACAACATTAACAATGTATTATTTCACGTGTACATCACAGAAATATGTCAGAAGTCCAAGTTACTGGTGAAGATTTAATATGTACTGCTGGTTCAACTTTTCCTTACCTGCCAGTGTACGTTTATTTTATGGATACATATATAAAGGCCCTTGTTAATGATCAAACTTGTTTGTCAAATTTATTCTTACATAGTCAAGGATTTGTCAAACAAGCCCATACAAATACCGACAAAATTTGTCAATTTAACCTCACCGTTGGAGAATAAGCTATTTGTGTACCTAGTCTGCTGTATTTTGACACTAATGGAAATGGTTAAAAATGCAGATAAAGCATTTATAACATTGACTCTGGCACTGCGTTTAAGGAAGAAGAAGAAGAAACAACAAGATGCTTCTCCAGGGCATGGCTTAAAATGAGGGGGAAATATACACACAAAAACCTGTTAAAGGAAATGTTACACTTGGAACCTGGCAATTACATCAACTTTCTGCAAATGGACAGTGAAACTTTAATAACTTGTGAAGAGTTACTTCACCTTCACATTGAAAAAGAAGACAAGTATGCGAAAGTTTATTCTCCTCCACTTGGTCCTCCAATGAGATTTCACTAAAATCCCACAACATGCAGTCTACATCGTCTGTGGAAGAACCCGAGAACAACGATCTTTTTTTTTATTGCACTGTCACATGCTTGCTGTGCGTAGGATATTGATTTTCTTCTTAATCTCTCCTTACGTAATATGTGGGAACTTTGTGACAGTAAACAATATCACTGGTGGTCAACTGAGACCACGCACGAGTGATCTCTGACAAACAGTGTGGCTAATGTCTTCAACCAGTGCAGACGTAGCTCTACTGTACCAACTTTGCATGATTCACACGTCTGGAGAGCAATTCTCGAATTCTCGTACTATGATATCCAGTGTTATTCATAACATCCTAAATGCACCTCAGGTTGTCAAAGTTATAGTGGAACTCTTTATGACAGTAGACAATGATGCCGTACACTGGAGTGTCTTAGACAACCTACTCTGTGACTGCTCAACAGACTCCACTCTGCCAGCAAACTGGTCTACTTTCAAGCCATTACAAACTGACCGATTGGATTCTTGTTCATTCTCTTTGACCGAAGTGTCACCCGTACCTTGTATAAAATTCATTCGCTCCAGGTCTCATGCATCTGGCTGTATTATCCTCCGACTCACCTACTGCACATGAAGTTGTGCCCTGCATGGAACCAAACTGCACAACTGCTCTTCCTCTACAGATGTTGCTGCGGCAACCTTTTGGCCTGAGGACTCATCTTAAGCTGGATCAACCATGCCTGTTGTTCACCATCATGGAGAAAATTTTTGCTCTGTGTGATGTTGTCAGTGGCAGGGAAAAATTCATCACTCTGTTAGTCACTTGGGTGAACACATGGATACAGTCAGCAAAATCATCCTCGAGCAATCTCAACCCTTAAATACAAGGCTGCTAAAACAGCCCTCCTCCTCCACCTCTCCTGCTCCCAGGAAGAACAGTTACACCACATAGTACATGGCGAAGATTTAAAGGACAGAACTGCATCGTAACTATGGTGGCGGTTATGCACTCGAATAGACTTGCACCTCATGCCCGACTATACATGATGAATATTATGGGTTGCCACGCTGTCTCACAAGTTCAGCTACCTTTGGTTACTCATGAGCAAAAGCCACTAGAACGCACCTCAAACTTGCAGATAGAATATTTGCATCATTCAACATTCACAATGTATTAATATGCAGACAACAATGGCATTTAGTCTTACTTGCAACCAACCTCTAGCCTTCCACGAACCGAGCCAATCTTGCCAGACCTCTAGTGACACATCACTGCCGCCAGCCGCAGTGATGACCTATGCGCTGTCACAACAAACTCCTGTCCACCAGCTGCTCCTGCAAAGAACTGCTTCTGCTGGTTCCTCACACAATTCAGTGATTTAGCTCACAACTGTTGCCTGCCACGCAACTACCCACACTTGATGCAATGTGAACTAAAGCATGCGTGCTATCTAATCTGCTTAGGCACTCGTAACGACGACATCAGCTCTCTAATGCCTTGCTCTCATCATAACAACAGGCTTTTCGTTCTAAGCCATGTCAGCAGCTAGTACTTCCTTGTCGACGCCAGCCTAGAAGTCAGAACTTGGCTGCCCTCTTCTCCATCCCTGATGCCTGCTTGCTCAGCCATGTTTTCATCAGGACATTCATTGTTATAGATGCTAGTGAGGCAGTACTTGGCACACACTTCCGTTGAAACTTCCGCTGGGTTCCCAACCTGTATAGTGTCATTTTGACTCACACAGCTTGTGGCCGCTCTGCCACAGGTGTCACTGACCACACCCTTTCAGTGGCTCTCTGCAATGGCAACACTCACTTTACACAACAGCTTCTACCATTTACTCAAATGGCCAACGGCTACCGGTACCTTCAGGGCTGCCTTGATGCTATCGACCATATTCAGAAACTACAGCATCTCTACTTCAACTTGCATATGATGAACATCCATTTGCAACATGAAGATGACGCCATCCAGTATAGAACTCACAAGCTGAGGAAGCACCACCTCGACCAGCTTCATCAACTGCTCGACATCTCTAATCTTGAAGCTCTTTCGCCATCTGCGGATACACCTACACCATCAACGAACACAAAGATCAGTACCGCACTTTTTGTCCATTCTCTTCTGACATGTCTCCATGCTCCTCCCTGCAAGACTGGTTTGTGCAGTGTGGCATTAAAAACCGAACCATTCATGACATGAACACTACGTCCACCCCCACCCACCACTATGGCACAGACTCTGTGTAGATTGCCACCAGATCTACTCAGGGTCGCTAAAGCAGCAGTTAATGAACTCTTACAGGATGGCATTGTGCTGCCCTCCATAGGTCCTCGGTTTCATCCATCAAATTAGTTTAAAAAGAAGATAGATCCATCTTATTGTGTGGTGATTACAGGACTCTCAAAGCTTTTATCATACTGGATAGCTACCCAGTCCCAAACATCTAGGACTTAACTCATTATTTGGTGGACTCCTCCATGTTTCGTGTCATTCACTTCCAGAAAGCATATCTATAAATCCCTATGTGCCTGGAGGATATCCACGAACCGTCTTTATCACACCTTCTGGTTTGTTTGAGTTTATGTTTCTGCCATATAGACTCAAGAACACCGTTCAAACGCAGCACTATTCAAGATATGATTCTGTTACACTTATCTTGACGGCTGTCTAATAAGATCATGCATGAGTGATCTCTGACAGACAGTGCAGCTAATGGATTCAACCAGTGCCCATGTAGCTGTTTAGTACCAACCTTTTTTTATAATAATGTGTGCACTTATTCAAACATGGGTTGTGTTACTATACATTCCACGTCCCATCTAAAATTGAGCACTACAAATATATGTTCAGGAAATATGTAAAACCTCTACCATTTCAGCAACTGCCAGTGCTATTTTGTTTTCATCAGTTATCATAGTTTCTATAGTTGTTGACACTCGTGAGACAGTGACATAAATTGTAATAAAAATATTGTTTGTTAAACATCAACACAAATAACATTCGCCATCTTGTCAAATTTTCTGTCAAACAAAATTTCTGGCATGCATATCAAATATGCCCAACATTTCACAAAACAGTGAAATGTCACTGTGCATGGTCATATACAGGATGTCCCACATAAAATCAGTATGCCTCACATCCAAGATTCAAGTAACAATGAACTAAATAAAATGAACTGATGTTAGTAACATTAAAATAGGTAGTTACCTGTTTATAAGAGACGCTGGAACTGGTGGCCATGGGCATTCAGGCATCGCTGACTTTGTGTGATGACGTTACCAGCAACAGGCTGTAATTCTGCAGGCATGTTGTTGTTAATTTCTTAAGCAATGTTCCATTTAAGATTGTCTGTGGTGAGGTTTGTGAGCATACACATCGGTTTTTAGTGTGTCCCATAAATAAAAGTCATACGAAGTCAAGTCCGGGGACCTTGTGGGCCAGAGGCCTCTACTGGCAACCCAATCTTCAGGGAACATGTTGGTGATGTGGGCCATACTTTGGTTGGATGTGTGAGCTGTTGCTCCATCTTGTTGGAATAAGACATAGAGCTTCTCTGTATCTTTTAATTTGCTTTGGAAGAGTCAAAGATTTCTAGGTATCTGGCACTGTTTAAGGTGTAAGTGAAAAATATGGGGCCGATAAAGTGCATGCTGGACAATATGCACCAAACATCTATCTTCTCTGAGTGGAGGAGTTCTTCATGCAGAATATATGTGTTGTACTGCGGCCAGTATCTGCAGTTCTGGGAGTTTACATAACCTGACAAATGAAACCTGGCCTCGTTAACATAAAGTAAAGAAAGGTGTCCAAGCAACCATTACCAATTCATGTTAACAACCAGTTATAATACTGAACTCTTTTTTTTTCCCTTATCCTCAAATTTCAACTTTTGCACCACACTCACATGGCAGGCTTTTAATTTCATATCCTTTAGTACACAATGATATGATGTACAAGATACATCAGCCTGCTGCAATAACGCCCTTACCGACTTGGTGGGACTCATAATGTCCTTGCAAATTCTGTCTATAGTTTCAGGAGTCCTCACTGTCGATCGCCAATTCCTCTGCTCATTTTGAATGTCCTACAGCCCTCCATTTCCTGTACAGATCGTGGAGAGTGCTGATCTTGGGGATTTTTTACCAGGATACTTCTCTTGAAACATTTCCTTACATTCCTTGATGGGGCCTGTCTTTATGTCACACTCCATGACATCAATTCAGTGTTCTAATGCAGACTCCTCCATTACTTCTTACAACAGACGCGCTGACACGCAGCTACACTGAACTTCCCAATAAAATGCAGTGCCCGTGTCGCTAACTTTCGAGACGGTGTTGCCACTTCACAAGCAATTCGAGTAGGGATGATTATGTGGGACACCCTGTATTTGGTGAACATATTAAAACACAAATTGTTTGATCATTTATAGGGTCCTTATTATTTCTTTTTTATTTATTTCTTTCCTTTTGTGACAAGCCCATAAGGATAGGGAATATGTCTTCTTTTAAGTTGTAGATGACGATCCGTATGCTCTTTCTAAACATATCAATACATGGGAAATAATGGTATAAAGAAGAAAATTGTCATACCAGATCACAGTTACATTATACATGAACTAAACATAAAGAATTAAAAATAAAAAACGCGTATCTACATAATTTTTCAATCTTACATTATATTGATTCATACGCATATTTGCTAAGTTCTATGCGGCTTTTTCTCTACGACTAAAAGACACATCTGAAGTGTAAAATACCTTTTCCAGGATAAATGGGGTCAGAGGCTTCTTAAACATGGACTTGTTACCAAACTTGCAGTTAACATCTGGAGGGATAGCATTTCAAACTTTTGTGTCAGTATACTGCACACACTCCAGCACCACGGCCAGACTTGCAATCACTGTGTAAATTATGCTTTCTCCTTGTATTGTGTTCGTGATATTATTTCTTTTGTACAACCCAGTATTTTTACCAATGAAACACGTAAGTTAAAATACAAATTGAGAAGTAGTAAAAGACTTTTTGGTTTCCAGAAAAGATTTGTACAACTACATTTAAAAGCAACACCACTCACTATTCATACAACACGTTTTTGGACCAAGAATACTTTCATTGCTAGCAATTGATTTCCCCAAAATGTAAGTCCATGTCTTGAAGTGTAACATATCAGTTCATAAAAGTGACAAATTGCTATTGCGTCTGTTAACGTCGAAAGATGATTGTCATTTGCGCACAGAAATTGCACAAGTCTGTAATGAATGAGAAAATGAATATTGTCTACAAATTCGTTCATATGTACGTGAAATCAGGAGACTGGACCCTGCTTTTCTACAAGACACCCGTAAATCAGGGTTACTTTGCGCCTTGAGGGGCCACACTGCGACTCTGCGTCGCATTCCGAACGACTTTTGAAACGTATCTACATACATATAAAATCTGTGCATAGTGGCAGTGGTGTATTCCCTGCCGCCCACCCTTTCCATTTCACGCAGTTCTGCTGCGATGTGGGCGCCAACGGTACTGTAGCGGTCTTCATGGACAGGCATGGTTCTGGCAGCATCAGCCATAGCCTGAAGTGTCCTGCTGGCCTCCTCCATGACGTTAGTTGCCACGTCTGGCGTGACTTTCCTCTTTTTAGTGGGAGGCCGCTCTTGACGCAGGGGCTGTGCCTCGCTACATGCGACAGGCTCTTGCATCTCATGCTATAAAATAAAAGATAAAAGCCATTAGTTACGTACTTCCTTGCACATACATAAATCTTATTTATTTACAGGTACCCACAAGCAGAGGAGAGTGGGAGCAAATTGCAGAGGATTTCGAGAAGTGGGACTGTTATAACACTATAGGAGCAATGGACGGAAAGCACACTCGTATTAAATGTCCACAAGCTAGTGGATCTCACTTTTTCAATTATAAATCCATCAACAGTATCATTTTATTTGCCATGGTAGATGCTCCCTACAAATTTTTGTATGTAGATGTAGGAACTAAAGGGCGTGTTGGTGATGCTGGAGTGTTTTCAAAAAGCAAACTACGTGAGTGTCTCATTGACCGATCTATGCTCAACATTCCTGAAGGCAGGAAGCTTGGGAATACAAACATTACAACTCCAATGGTAGTACTGGCAGATGACGCTTTTCCTCTGAGTTATAACATTATGAAGCCATACCCCTTAAAAGGAATCACAAAAGAAGAAAAGGTTTTCAATTACCGACTGTCATGAGGGAGAAGATTAGTGGAGAGCAGCTTTGGCATTCTTGCAAGTCGTTTCAGGATTTTTCTTACTACCATTAATCTGCCTCCTGAAAAAGTTACCACAATAACACTGGCTGCCTGCACATTGCACAACTTGTTAACTGAAAGAAGAAAACACTTGTACACACGTCAGGAAACAGTGTCTGCCGTAGTAGGAGACTGCACTTATCTTGAGACACAAAGCACTGAGGACCTACAGCAAATGGAACCAATAGCTTGCCAAGCTGCTTCTGGACGTACAATACACGGGAGAGCAGTTAGGGAATACTTTAAGACATTTTACAATGGCGCTGGGAAGGTGCCCTGGCAAGATAATCACATTTAGTAACGTAAAATGTAAACAAATGTACATACCGCAAACATTTCCTCAAACGTCGGTGTGGCACGTTCACTTCCAGTTTTACTTTCCGTGCTCTCCAAATTGCACATACTCTCGTCGGCCTCTGTTGACTGGTCTAGAAATTTCAGCATTTGAAACCAGTCCACTTGTGGTGTATACGCCGCCTGCGCACTGGCTCCACTTTTGCTTTTATGCATCTGCAATATTAATAATGAAAATAATTTAAACTACTTGTAGGTTACGTAAACATTATTGTATGCTTCAAGTCGCTGCAGTGAACAAATTAATGCTAATCATTTGTATGACATGTACACTTTACTTGCATAAATAAATATAAATGAATATGTCAATACGTACTTTTGCTTTCTCGTACGAGTAGCTAGTACGGAGGCCATTTATCTTCCTCTTTATATCCTCGGCCGTACATCCTGGCCGTATGTAACGGCTGATAATCTCTGCCATATTTTTATAACTCTCCAATCTTCTTAATCTGTTTTTATATTCAGGGTGCCTCACATTGTAAAGCGCCTCATCCGCTTCATACATTTCAATTAATTTTGTGGTAGACGCCACACACCAATTGTATTTAGCAGCCATGTTTACAAACGCAAAAGATGACAGAACGCTCCAGCGATGCTGGCGCTCCGCGTGGTAACATATCGCATTGCAGTGAACAGAAGACAAGCGATTTCTTTGATCAAACATACGGCCTCGGCCTAGATTTGATCAAATATTGGACGACATTTGTCAAAGATCCCTATTACACTACCAAATATCTTTGACAAAGATATTGGACAAAGAAATTTGATGTGTAATACCGGCCTTAGGTATTTGCCATGTAAATAAAATTAAATAAATAAAATAATAACAATTTATCTTCATGAACATAAAGTGTATCGAACAGTTATTTACCTTCAGACAATGGTCCTTTAGTGCTTTATAAATTGCTTCACACGTTTCAGTCTGCAGCGGACATTAATGGACAGGTGGGATTTGCAGCATGCGACAGCCCGTGCACAACCGTCCACCTCTGGATATATCCAGGTTGCCTTGCAGCAGGCTGGAATAGAGGATGAAGATTCCATTCCATAAATATATATGTGTGTATAATTTTTGTATGTCTCCAATCTTCTTAATCTATTTTTATAATCAGGGTGCCTCACATTGTTAAGTGTCTCATCCGCTTCATACATATCAATTAATTTTGTGGTATCACACATCTCATTTGCCATGTAAATAAAATTAAATAAATAAATAAAATAATAACAATTTATCTTCATGAACATAAAGTGTATCGAACAGTTATTTACCTTCAGACAATGGTCCTTTAGTGCTTTATAAATTGCTTCACACGTTTCAGGTATTATTTTACTTAATGTGCATTGTGGAATTCGAGTGCTATACTGTAAGCTTGAGTAACTTTCTCGTGTAGCAAGGAATCGTAGTGTTACAGTGAGCCTGTCTTCTGCTGATATAGCAGTTCTTAGGTGAGTATTGTGTTTTGTGATATGAGGAATCACTTCACTGAGAACATACTGAAAAGTATGCTCATCCATTCGCAAGAAATTGATGTATGACTTGGCGTCTTCCACTATTAGCTCACGTAACAAGTTTTGCTGAAAGCTTTTTTCGTCTCGTCGTGAAACCCACGGCTTCACCCAGGTACGTTTCCTTTTTTTCCCCCGCTTCTGTATCTCATGTGCACACACAGCAATTGTGGCACAAGCAGCAGCTGCTGCGGTTAATAACAATTTGTTTTTGTCAGCCATCTTGAACTTTGACGAAAACTTTGATAACAGTGTAATACCCCTTCTAGCGCTACGTCAAAGATCTTTGTCAAATATATTAGACGGAATATTGGATCACATCTTTGATCAAATCTTTGACAAAGAAATTTGATAGTGCAATACATGAATCGATGATCGATAATTCATCTTTGGTTCGATAGTCGATATCGCGCAGCACATTTCGGAAGATATTTGGTTTTAAGAGACTTCTTTGGTTTGTTGTGGCTAGTAGTGGCTATAGGGGAGTGTCTCCCGACAGTACGCACTTGGCTGTTTTGACGTTTGGCTGCCGGAAGTTACGTGACTGTCCCTTCAGTAAACACTTGGCTGCGAGGACGGTTTTCATACAGTTGCACCTAGTGATGGGCTAAACTGCGATTTTCCGATATCAGTGATTTATGTGAATGCTACTTTTCAGTATCTGTTATTCTTAACTGTGATTTGTCGCAGTTAAGAGTCGCAGTTAAGGAACCTAAGTCGCGTATCCCTCCGCCACTGCTACTTCTGCTACTTCCGCGATTTCTGCGACTTCTGCTACTTCTGCGACTTCTGCTACTTCTGCGATTTCTGTGACTTCTGCTACTTCTGCGATTTCTGTGACTCCTGCGATTGCTGCGACGTACCACCGTATGAAAAAGTTACATCTGTCCACACAGAAAATTGCATCTCAACAAACCTGTCATTGGTAAGTATGTTTTACGTTTATTCTTCCGTTGGCTTTAATTTTGTATTAAAGAAACAACTGTGAAAATATTAATAGTGTAATTAATATGTAAGTAGCCGCACAGTACCGTAATAGTTCGTGTTTAGAAAATGAATTCTAACATATTGTTATGTTCATAGGTACCTGAACTACATTTCAGTCACTCAGTAAAGTGATAATTCAAAATATCATTGTCAACAGATCTGAAGAAATTGCCAGTCTTTAGACCGTTTTTCGTCAGACGAGAGGTTAGTTTCTAAGCGTTTTGATGGACTTAATTACTTCAGTGAGATCGTTCTTGCGAATGTGATATAGCAAATATTAGCAAATGTGATATAGCAAATATTAGCAATCTACTCTGTCAATTATATTGCTAGTAATTAGTGACAGCAAAAATTGTTTAATAATCCTTGTGTTTTTGCAGACGCAGTTCTGACTGATTACTGGTTGCTGTACGTATCTATCCACATCAAGGCTGTTGAGAGAGACTCGTGAAGATTCAAGACAGCTCTTAGAGGATTTGCAGTTTAAAAGTGAAATAATTATGAAATAAGTGTATGACTGATTAAAGTGTTTTATTGAAGTTGTTGTGCGATTTTAAAGGAATAATAAATGTTAAATACATTGAGTGAATAATAAAAATCTCATTTTCCACATGTTAAGCCGTCCTATACCCGTAATTTTCCGCCACTTATTTATTGGTAAACACTTGTTGGAGAGTGACATGCCGCCCCCCCTCCCCCCCCTTTCTCCACAATCTTGGTGTGACACTGACCTGTAACATATCCCGAAGTCTACAATATGCATTTTGAGGCTGTTGATATGAAAGTGGGAAGTACAGATCTTCCAGTTAAATCAGGAATAGCTTAAGTGCATTACTTGAAAGTGACACAGGAAAAGCTTACTTATGTAGGTGGTAGTAGTGTCGGCAAAAAGTTCTTGTGTGTGAAGTTGCCTTGTAGAACACCAGGTGTAAAACTTTTCTCCCGAGTCTTGAACTGTGAGGCATTCATATGACTGTTTTCATTTCTCTACACTTATACAGATGTCTGAGTTCTGCTATGTTAACATTGCAAAGTCCTGTAGGCATGTGGAGTATTAAGCAAAACTGTCATATTGGAAGCAGAATCAAACACATTTGTTACGTTACTCGATATTTTCAGGAGAAAAAGGCAATGTCGCTTCTTATTAATATAATACATTCAGAGTCACAGCAGTATTTGACCAACCATAACTGATGCTGAATGTGCATGTCGTCATATAATATGAAGGGCTTATTTCAATAGTGGTACAAGTCCATTACCTACACTTTTCTGTCTATAATGCTTCTGAAATTAGTGATCCAAACAAACATAAATAAAGGCTCATCTCTAGCAAGAAGCCATATGGTGAATATTTCTGGTATCTCAACTGCAGATTTTTCAGCACTCATTTAACTTTACGACTCTATATCTCAAAATTAACAAAAATGGACTTGTACCACTATTGAAATAAGCCCTTCACATGCACACACAGCACATCGATCTCGTGAGGCACAAGGCTCTCATAACGTACATACGTCGGTCAACAGATGACACTAGGAGAAGTATGTTAACTGCGCTTTTTAGTTGCTACTTGCGACTCTTAGTTGCGATTTGTCACAGAAATCGCAGTTTGACTCGGTAGCGAATAGCGTAGTATGAACTTTGCTCAACAGATGGCAGTGCTAACTGCGCTTTTTAGTTGCTACTTGTGACTCTTAGTTGCGACTTGTCACGGAAATCGCAGTTAGACTCCATAGCGTATCGCAGAGATGGACGTAGTACGAACTTTGACCCACAGATGGCACTGTTAACCGCGCTTTTTAGTTGCTACTTGCGACTCTTAGTTGCGACTTGTCACGGAAATCGCAGTTAGACTCCATAGCGTACCGCAGAGATGGACGTAGTACGAACTTTGACCCACAGATGGCACTGTTAACCGCGCTTTTTAGTTGCTACTTGCGACTCTTAGTTGCGACTTGTCACGGAAATCGCAGTTAGACTCCATAGCGTACCGCAGAGATGGACGTAGTACGAACTTTGACCCACAGATGGCACTGTTAACCGCGCTTTTTAGTTGCTACTTGCGACTCTTAGTTGCGACTTGTCACTGAAATCGCAGAAAGCAGTGCTAAATTCGACCAATAGATGGCTCACGTCTTTCAATGTGAAATACTACTTGCGACTGCTAACTGTGACTGAAATCGCAGTTAGATTCTGTAAAGTTGCTACTGTGATATCTGTGACTTCTCAGTCACTGTGATTTCTAACAGATACGCGATTTCCTGCCCACCACTAGTTGCACCCGTGAAGACTGAAGAAATGAGTTAAGCTTGAAGTAATTTCTATCTTATGTTTTAGTCCTTCATGTTCAATAAACAGAATAGTGTAAAAGTTCCGCAGTAGGCCCATATTGAAATTTACGTTATTGATATATGTGCGTACAGATACGCCGAAATATTCAGTCGATTAGTGTCGGTTTTTTTTCTGTGGATCTTAGTTGTTATAACGAAATGTGCGTTAAATATGGAAAATAAATGAGGCTAAAAAGTTAACACAAGGCTATACTGCTCCTAAGTTTGCTACCTCGGTTTATTTCGCATTCACATGTAGGGGGACCAAACCGGGGAATATCAAGTATTTTTAATATTTTGAACGACGAAAAGCGGCTTTGAAGTAGCCATAGTATAGTTCCAGCCCTGTTGAGAACCTGCATAAGGAATGCTGTATGGTAAAAAAAGATCATGACTACACCTGAACAGAGTCATAATTTGTACAACTCTATAAAACGTCATTAGCTTCCAGCAAAACAAAAAAAAACTTCCCTAAACATAACAACTTGACAGCTGAAAAGCTTTAAAGTGTTTACTCTGAGCTTAGATATAACGTAATGGATAGTGCTACATGGCCCAAAAATACTGCGATGTATCGTTTTTTTATTCCAGAGAGTCGCCAATATTCCTGTGAAATAATCTTTTCTGTGACAAACAGAAAGAAGAATTAAGTGTAAACGGATCACATACTACTCAGAAAGTTACTCCCATAATCACAAGCAGTGCCTGTGTCTTAGAACTAAACTTGGTGTGTTATCACTCTTTATAGAAGTGAAGCCAATTTTACTGTGTCTGTGTTAACATTGGTTATCAGCACAATAAACATCAACATGAATGGCGTCTTAGAACAGGATGCCTCGTCACGTGAGACCAACTTCCGGTCAGTAAACGTCAAAACAGCCAAGTGCGTACTGTCGGGAGACACTCCCGTGGCTATAGGTCTTCGACCATTATCTATGGTCGAAGCTATAGGTCCGCCTCCGCCATGTTTGAAGCAAATTGAAGTTCTGTCCGCCATGTTTTCTTTAGTCAAGGCATTCGTCTGCTGTGTCCCGCCCCCTTGTAACTAACTGCGTTTGACTTACTTGGAATAGCCCATACTAGCTTTATTTTTTCTAAAACAAGCAATAGACAGCAGTGATTTCAGTGTACACAGACAGGAAAAAGGGGTGTTTTTGTCGAAATATGGCTAAACTTTTCGATGTAGATAACACTACAAGACAACTCAAATAAGTCTGTCCATCCACTATAACGTTACTTGTTGCCCATAAATTAATGCAATTAGAGCAGGTACCACCAGAATATTACGGTGAAACTTCTAAACATGCTGTGGTTAACTATTAGAAACAGTAACGGGCGCAGAAATGCGATATTTTTGTCGCTATTTCAAAGTAAACTGTCAAAGCCTCAAAAACCAGTACACTGTGAACGAGAATATTATTTGAAATATGTGTTACAAGTAGTTAACACAAGCATAGTAATTCAATAATAATAATAATAATAATCATCTACAAGAAAAGTAAAATAATTTATTAACATTTAATTTTTACAATGTTTTAACTGACATTCTTATTTTTTCAGTCTTTTCACTGACCTTTAAATAAAATAAGCTTTGTGTATAGTTGTCTCACAACTTTACCTCTCTGCTCAGATGATTTTGATTTGCATAAGTGATTTATTCCACATACAAAATAATGTTTGAGCAGCAGTTTTATCAGTTTAACATAATGGGTTTCTTCACCAAATTCAGTTTCTGTAAAAAGATGTTCACTGTTTAAAATAAGGAGCCTCTCACCAATTGCAACACTTCTGTCTGGAACCTCAACAAAACGTTTTTCTGACATTTCAGGATTATGTCCTCATTATTTCTGAAAACCTTCTCAGCAACATTACAAAGCTTAACATCATTAGCTGGATTGTTTAAACTAGTTTTCACATCTTTCATTGCAATCAATCCAGTTCTTTTAGCCTCAATACAAGCAAAAAAAACTTCTAAGCAGTCAGTACAGTTAATTTTGTTTGTCACCTGTCTCACTATACTTCCAGCTATGTACTCAATGACATATTCTGAGTACATACTCAGTGAAGCATAATCTGGCACATAATCATGGTCTACAGCTGCAGGGCTTACCTTAGCAAAAGGAAGTGATGGAACAGTAGCAGGAGGTAGCATACTAGTATTTGATTCTTGGCAATTGCCATTTTGAGAACCTTCTACCTGTGCAATTAAGCATTTCCTGTAATCTGATCTAAACTGCACAGCATTTGGGTTATTTCTGTTTCCTCCTCTACTACGAATACTGGAGAAAAATAATTCCAAGTTATCTTGACTTGTTCTACGGGTCAAAATATAATTGAGCTCTGCATTTTCTTTCCAAACATACAATTCTGCAATTTGCCTTATGCTCATTAAATAATAACAGGACTTCCATAAGAAAGCTTTAAAGACTTGAAACACTTACTGCATTCATTGATCCTTTTACAGACTGTGTCTCTGTTCCCTCTGAAAATTGGTGCCTTAGTGCCCTTGCCATTGTGTGACAAGAATTTAATAAATCAAAGGCACTGTCTAACATTTTGGTATATTTAACTGTTGCCTCACACCCATAAAATTCTTTAATGCCTAAATCTTTGCAGAACAACATGGCATTTGCAACAGAATTGCTAAGGGTTTGTGCTGCCAAAGCCACTTTCATTTTTTGAGTATGGTACAGAATGTGCTGCCTCCTAAGTTTGTTTGCAGCATGCAAACCTTCCCTTTCATGCAAGTCCACTAACTTTTTAAAATATTCCCATTTAATTATGTTATCACTGCCTGACATGGTACCATCTAACAAAAAATTCTTTTCTGCAAGTAAATTAAGTGCCAGCTTTAGCATGTGAGCTGTGTCAAACATGCAAAATACCCTCATATTATTTGAAGGGTGGGGAAACCAACACTGTGCTCCCTGTTCATCGCATCTGATCCCTAAATTTGCCATTAAAGATCTACTTGTGGCAGTACCATCGCAAACCACAGCTACTATAGTAACACCAGTGTCTTCAAGTTTTCGGAGATTCTGTTGTACCAAATTTAGCTTTACAGTAGTAGATAGGGAGTGAACTAAACAATAACCCACAGGAATTTTCCAATTTCTGTTTAGCGCTGTGACCATGAGCACAAGAGCCTCTTTTGCTGCCTCGCTATCATCACTTTCTATGCCACCCTCCCCAAAATCAACATAGCCTCTTATTTTTTCCCCATCCCAAACAAGGTCCTTCTTAATTGCCATCTCATCAAACATCAATGTTGCAAACATTTGGGTTGTGCTATTCTCAACTTCAGAGGCAATTTTAGTGAAACCCTCCTCAGTAAAACCTGGATGGCCACCCACTGACATTGCCCAACGGCGAAGCGTTCTTGGGTGGGGTAATTTCACAAATTTTCGTAAGTAGCTGTATGCCTTGGCAGAATAAAAGTGTAGGGTCAGGGCAAATTTCCTTATTTGCTGAGAATAATGGCATACTTTAGCACTGCACTGAAGTTCCAATAGCTCCTTCAACAAACCAATTACATGTTCACTGTTTAACATATCAGACACTGAACTACATAGCCTTCTGCTCAAACCAGCACCTAAAGTCTGTAACTGCACTATTCTTCTTTTCTGTCGTACACTAAGTTGCTTCATTTGCTTTATCCGCTTCTTTAGTCGCACATTCTCTGCTTGTACTCTGTTATGTTGTGTTTTCAATTTCTTAGGGCTTGGTAGACAGTAATTGTGGTCAGCAGAAACAGATGTGGGTCCAACAGGCACTGAAAGAATGCAGTTACATCCTAAGTTTATAACAGAGTTACACCATAAGATTATAATAGAAAGTAGGTAATTCAAAGTAGTAAGAACACCGAGTAAAATTAAATTATTGACTTACTTTGTGCTAATGTCGTCACTGTAACAGCACTATCTTGCACATTGTCGAAAGATCGCTTTCTGGGTTGTGGTCGTTAATACTTTATCTTGCTTTTGTAAATGTGGTTGAAAGTTAAAGATAGTAGGTACTGCTTTTGACAAAAGGCGCCTCTGGACATTTGTGTGGTGCATATATTTCTCTTCAAAATGAGCTGAACAGCGGTAACTGGCTGTAGTAGGAAACGAGTTTTCTCGCTTCATATTTATAACCCATCTTTTTGTAATTTCCTTATCTTTTAAAGGAAATCTGTAACCAACGATATATAAATTACTTTCCTGCATTTGTCTTAAGCGTAATTACAGTTCCACTGCAAATGACTCTTTAATAAACATTAAAAAACGTGTGTCGTATTTCGGTATTGATATACTTACTTATAATATGAAATATTTGTTGTTTTATCGCTGCGATTTGTGCAGTTGAACGCTGAACACACTGCAGGCATGTTGACTTTATATTTTGTAACAAGAAAGCCATCTAGAAAAGCTAAATATTGCAGTAATATCACAACAGCTGACACACTTCCAACATTAACAACAGCAACGCTTTCCTAATGTTTTGACTAAGGAGAACACGACGGCCGAGTTAGCGTTGGTTGCCGCTAGGAGCGCTGTAACTAGTATCTCAGCCACTCTATGAAATTTTAACTCGTTGGGCTAGTACACGAAATTTTGCGTGTATTTAGTCCATAGTTTTGGCGTTATTTCTTTCGTGTGAGATCCACTATCTGAAAGTAATTTTGAGGTAAGGAAAAGTACATTGATTTGCAATTATTTTAAGATTTCTGTAACCTAAAATGTATTACTGAAAGTTAATATGCAAAGAGACAATTAAAGAAAGTGTAACGGCATGTCAACATTTAGGTTGCATTGGGGTTACATTGCGCCAGCTGTGTTGTGGATCAAAGTTGCCTCATCAGCTAGTTTCTAGAACTGATTCCCAATAATACTATATTACCAGCTGTGTTTATACTTTGTCCTTGATTTGTTATTCACACGACCTATGTTTCAGGTGTTGAATCATAAACATGCCAAGGAAATATACAGGGCTATTACAAATGATTAAAGCGATTTCATAAATTCACTGTAGCTCCATTCATTGACATATGGTCACGACACACTACAGATACGTAGAAAAACTCATAAAGTTTTGTTCGGCTGAAGCCGCACTTCAGGTTTCTGCCGGTAGAGCGCTCGATAGCCCAGTGAGACAAAATAGCGACAGGAGCCGAGAAAGCGTATGTCGTGCTTGAAATACACTCACATCAGTCAGTCATAACAGTGCAACGACACTTCAGGGCGAAGTTCAACAAAGATCCACCAACTGCTAACTCCATTCGGCGATGGTATGCGCAGTTTAAAGCTTCTGGAAGCCTCTGTAAGGGGAAATCAACGGGTCGGCCTGCAGTGAGCGAAGAAACGGTTGAACGCGTGCGGGCAAGTTTCACGCGTAGCCCGCGGAAGTCGACGAATAAAGCAAGCAGGGAGCTAAACGTACCACAGCCAACGGTTTGGAAAATCTTACGGAAAAGGCTAAAGCAGAAGCCTTACCGTTTACAATTGCTACAAGCCCTGACACCCGATGACAAAGTCAAACGCTTTGAATTTTCGGCGCGGTTGCAACAGCTCATGGAAGAGGATGCGTTCAGTGCGAAACTTGTTTTCAGTGATGAAGCAACATTTTTTCTTAATGGTGAAGTGAACAGACACAATGTGCGAATCTGGGCGGTAGAGAATCCTCACGCATTCGTGCAGCAAATTCGCAATTCACCAAAAGTTAACGTGTTTTGTGCAATCTCACAGTTTAAAGTTTACGGCCCCTTTTTCTTCTGCGAAAAAAACGTTACAGGACACGTGTATCTGGACATGCTGGAAAATTGGCTCATGCCACAACTGGAGACCGACAGCGCCGACTTCATCTTTCAACAGGATGGTGCTCCACCACACTTCCATCATCATGTTCGGCATTTCTTAAACAGGAGATTGGAAAACCGATGGATCGGTCATGGTGGAGATCATGATCAGCAATTCATGTCATGGCCTCCACGCTCTCCCGACTTAACCCCATGCGATTTCTTTCTGTGGGGTTATGTGAAAGATTCAGTGTTTAAACCTCCTCTACCAAGAAACGTGCCAGAACTGCGAGCTCGCATCAACGATGCTTTCGAACTCATTGCTGGGGACATGCTGCGCCGAGTGTGGGAGGAACTTGATTATCGGCTTGATGTCTGCCAAATCACTAAAGGGACACATATCGAACATTTGTGAATGCCTAAAAAAACTTTTTGAGTTTTTGTATGTGTGTGCAAAGCATTGTGAAAATATCTCAAATAATAAAGTTATTGTAGAGCTGTGAAATCGCTTCAATCATTTGTAATAACCCTGTAACAGAAAGCTTGGAAGTAGTCGTTATGCAGACTATTATTTGGAAATGCTACAGTCATGTTTGAGAGCAGTTAAGGATGGAGTCTTGTCAGCTAGGGTTGCAGAAAACCAGTTTGGAATACCAAGGCGTACAATAATAAATAAGTTAAAAGGTCACCATCCTTTGAAGCCAGGTAAAACAGCTATCTTCACTGAGGAAGAGGAGAAAGCGTTTGCTGACTGTGCTGTCACAATGAGCAACTTTGGATTTCCTGTAGATGGGTGGGAGCTACGTTCCATCATTGCATCCTACCTCCAGAGAACTGGGAGAAAGGTAAAAGAGTTCATAAACAACATACCAAGAAGGGAATGGGTCAGCAGCTTTTTGAAGAGGAACTTAGAATGAAACGTGTTTTTTGCTGCTAACATCAAGAGAGCAAGAGCCGCAATTGCAGAAGAAACTCTTACTGATTATAAAGATAATTTAAAACAGGTTTTGGAGAGAGTACCTCCAGAAACTATCTGGGACTATGATCAGACAAATCTCACTGATGATCCAGGTTCAGAAAGGATCATCACTAAACGAGGCATGAAATATCCTGAGAAAATCTGCAATGCATCCAAAGCCAACATACAGTAGAGCGTCGATTATCCGAAGTAATTGGGGGACATGGGTGTTCGGAAAACTGGTTTGTTCGGATAATTGAACTGTACATGTTTCTTTGCCAGAAAGAAGTACTGTACAGTAAATTTATTCATAAAAACAGGCATCTCTTTTAGTATTACAAAGTAACACACAAAGGCAACTTCAGTAGGAATATATAGTATGTGGCACAGTTTATTAAACAAAAATATATACATATTACATATGCATTTTGCATGAACAATACACACAGTATACAAAATCAGCATTTAAAAAAATCCTGTGTTTTGGTCTGTCTAAGCAAGCCTACACGCTTACGAGAAGCTAAGTCACGTACTTTCTTCATTACAGATATCTGAAACTGGTCACTTTCATCTTGGGCTTCAAACCATCTCAAGGCAGTATCTAAACAAGTGAACGCCTCAGAAGCTGTTGGTATACTTTCATCCTCACTTTCTGGAGCACTGATTGATGAGATGCTGGCGGCGTGATCTTTATCAGTGACGACGTTTACAATTTCGCTGTCCTGGATCTGCATCATCGATATTTATCCATTCATGAACGTCTTTTTCATCACATTCATGGCAATCTATTTCTTTTAGCATACTGAGAATTTCGGACATATTATTCTGTTTGTCATTTTCAATCATACCTTGTGAATTGCCTCCTGTGTCCAAAATTTTATTCCAGGCTGTCTTCAAATTATCTTCCTTTACACTGTTCCATGCTGTGCTGATCATGTAGGACACGTCTTTCAAGTCAATATTCTTATGATTTCTTAAGAGACTTTCTTCTCCATCCTCTTCTCTTTCTAACAATAACTTACACAACTATTCTTTCCTGTAATATTGTTTGAAAGTCTCAATAACGCCTTGATCCATGGGATGTAATAGGGAGGTTACATTAGGTGGACGAAATATTACCATTATGAACTCGTCTTTTTTGTTTAAAATATCACATGATGGATGAGTTGGTGCATTGTCAAGGAGAAGTAGTGTTTTCTCCCTCTTCCCATTCTTTAGATGATGAGCTTTTACAGAGGGTACGAAAACGTCCAGAAATATTGGAATTTGCGCAGCTGAATAAGAATTAAGGAGAAAAAAAGGACATTTTACTAATAACTATATTTGCACATTCAAGAACAAAAAAATGTACAGCGAACACAACAGAATAATTAGCGCACACAAAGAGCGTTAGGCAATGCCAAAGAGGTCTATTTTACACAGAGCACTTGGCGCCGTCACACACGAAATATATTGTTCACACAATTCCAACACCCCTCCTTGAACTTATATTTTGTGTGTTGCTTCCACAAGATAAACCAAATAGTCCCACAATCTTCTCAAACTGCTCCATTTCCAAGGGTTTGGTCAGAAGGTCAGCTAACATGTCTTCTGTGCGCAGATAGTCCACGGCAATGTTCTGTCGCTCTATGTGGTCCCGAATGAAATGGTGCTGTATATCAATATGCTTTGTCCTAGCACTAATAACATCATTTTTAGCTAGGTTTACGGCTCCCTTATTGTCACAGAAGATGGTTGCAGGTTCCTCAATTAAATTGGGTTCTATTTCACTTATTAATGTTCGTAGCCATAATGCTTCCTGTTTGGTGTAAGATAGTGCCATATACTCGGCCTCTACGGTGCTCAATGCAACAGTTTTTTGCTTTTGACAGGACCATGATGTGAGGCCCCCCATTAATTTAAAACAGCAGCCAGTGGTGGAGTATCTGTCTCCCAATTCACTCCCCCAGTCCGCATCACTATATCCCTCTAGTTTTGCGTTACCATTTCTATGGTATTTTAACTCATAGTTAATCCTCTTTACAGCTTTCCACTGCTTTTTCTTTGGGTCTCTGCAATATCTGATCACTGCATTGGTGGCAAAAGCAATGTCGGGTCGTGACGTTTGAGACAAATATAACAGACTCCCTACTGCTTCTAAATAAGGAACATTCTTGTCACATTCCACATCAGTCTCATTTACACCTAACTTCACTCCTACTTCCATTGGAGTACTTATGGGTTTGCAATCACTCATGCCAAATTTCTTTAATATTCTTCCGTGTATGATGATTGACTTATGTTCAATTCTTGTCTTTCTTCATCCTTAGTAATCTGCATAATTAAATAACGTTTGACTTCTCCCAAATCATGCACCTTAAACTTGGTTTGCAGCTGTTTCTTGAAAATTCTCATTTGGCCTTCACTTTATTTCTTCTTTTCTCCCCTTACAGTAAATGCTGGGATCTGCCTTGGATTGCTTCATATTCATATTTATTAGAGTTTCATGTAGACATCGATTCCAGCAACGTCCACTTTGTTTAAGTCCATAAATACTTTTTCTCAAACGCCAAATCTTTTTACTTTCTGATCTGGTTTTTATGGCTTCCCTTGGTGGAATGACATATATCTCCTCCTCCTATTTCCCATTTAAATATGTCGTTTTAACATCCATATGATGAATTATTAAATTTCGTTTTACTGCCAAGGCTAAAAGATATCTCAATGATGCATACTTGACTACAGGTGGAAAAAGTTTCTTCGTAATCTACCCCTTGTTTTTGTGAACATCCTTTTACCACAAGTCTTGCTTTGTATTTTGGTGATGAGCTTTCAGGGCTCTTCAAATTGAATACCCATCTTGCCTGCAGTGGTTTCTTATCTCCTGGCATATCTACCCATTCAAAGGTTTCGTTCTGATATAAAGATTCTAATTCTCTCTTCATCTCTTCTTTCCATTCTTGAGAGTTTGGGCCACTCATTGCTTCTTCTGCTGTTCTTGGCTCATCATTAAAAGACTGTGCTGTATACATCTCAAAATCCGGTTATTCCTTCGGTTTTGGTACACAAGAAGAACGCCTTACATTGTTTTCTTCATTTTTTTCATCCTCTAACTCATTGTCATCATAAATTGTATCCATTTGTCCTTGGCTGTCGTCTTCCTCTTCTTCACTTTCTATTTCCTCACACAAGATTTCACCTTCTGAACTAGGTGCAGTTGACTTAGTGGTTTTACTCTCTTTTGATTCCTTTCTATTTTCAAAGAATATTACATCTCTACTTGTGACAATCCATTAATCGGTAGCCCATTGAATTTTCACAATAGCCTACAAAAATATACTTTTTAGCTTTCGGATCCAGTTTTTCCTCTTAGCTGTTTTGGAATATTTGCCATTGCATCACACCCAAAAACCCTTATATTGCTTAGATCAGGTTTCTTTCCTATCCATATCTCATAAGGGGTTCTATTCTTTAATGCTTTTGTAGGTGATCTATTGTTCAAATATACAGCTGTTGACACTGCCTCTGCTCAAAAATCTTTGGATAATTCAGCATCAGTCATCATTCTCCTTGCCCTCTCAGCAACCCCATTTTGAGATGGGCTGTACCTTATGACAGTTTGATGCCTGATTCCCTTTACTGCCAGAAGTTTCTTTAATTTCTGGTTAATATATTCTCTCCCATTATCAGACCTGATGATCTTGATCTTCTTTCCTGTCCACCTTTCAACCATATTGCAATATTCCTCAAAGATATCTCTCACTTGGTCTTTAGAACTACGAAAATAAACATGAGTATATCGTGAGTAATCATTAATAAACGTAAGAAAATAATTACTCCCACCTATGAATTCACACTCCATCGGGCTACATACATCTGTGTGGATTAACTGTAAGACTTCTGTGGATTTACTCTTACTAGTCTTGAAGGGTAACCTTGTTTGTTTTCCCTTTATACATGTCTCACAAGGATCCTTGGACACACTAAAATTCTGTATTCCCTTTACCATATCCTTTATTATAGACACACTCTTTCTATTTAGATGTCCAAGCCTCCGGTGCCATAAAAAACCTTCTGCTGAATATACTGAATCACTAACATTTTTATGTTTACTGTCAATGGTATCCAACTTAAAAATACCCCTTTCGTTACTTGCTGTAGCTATAACTTCACCACTTTCACTGATTACTCTTGCACCCTGCATGTCAAAAGTGATTGTATTTCCTTTCTTGACAATTTCCCCTACAGACAGCAGGTTAGTTGCCACATTTTTCACATAATGAACGTAGTGTGCTGTAACCATATCTGATTCACCATTTACACGTACATGTAGATCTAGTTTCCCAGCCAGGTGACACTGGAGCTTGTTGCCATCAACAGTAGATATTCCCATATGAGTCTTATCTTTGATGTCATAAAGAAGTGATTTATCTTTAACAATATGCACAGATGCACCTGAGTCTAAAATCCATTCCATATCACGATTACTCATCCCACCAAAAGAATAAAAACATGAGAGTGCCTTACCTTTGTTATTGGTCCTTCTCTCTGGGCTATCAGTAACATACCTCTTTTGCTGAGTGTCTGATCTTGGGCTTACTTTTTCTTTGCACTGAGACGCAATATGTCCCATGTTCTGACATTTATAGCACCTCACCGGTTTCTCCTTTTTGTTTTTTGAGTAGAGAGCAGACGCACCTTCCTTCTCCAATGTACAACAGCCTGGAGCACTCTTTACGTCCTGCAGGATTTTCACCTTAACACTGTCGCCTGTGATTGGTATACTCGAGCTTTCAAGTCCCATAATCATAGGTGCATACCTTTCGGGCAGTCCTGCCAACAGCAATGTTCCTATCCATTCGTCAGCGATCTCTAATCTGATGTTTCTCAGTCGGTTCGACGTGGTTATTATTTTGTTAACGTATTCGTCTACACTCTTACATTTGTCCAGACGAGTGGTAATTAACTCGAGTAATAATCCTACTTTTCTCGTAAGACCACCATCCACGAATGCACTTAGTAAATTGTCCCAGACTTCTTTCGCTGTAGCAACTTTTTCAACGTGAACATAATTCACCGAATCAATCAGTAATACCAATTTTGATTTTGCTTTCCTATCCTTACTTGAATAATTCTGATCTGTGGATTTCATTGTCCCATCTACCACGTCCCATAGGTCGTCTAAACGTAAATGTGCTTCTACTGCGAACTTACAGGTTGCATAGTTTTCGCGACCTATAAGTCTTTCAACCTGTGTAATTTGTGCCGCACTCATTCTTAACGGTAACTTGCTTTTTATTGCCGTAAAGAACACCAAAAAATAATGCGGAAAAAAATTGCGAGCGTCTTGTAAGGATAACTCGCACTTCACGTAAATTGGAACTTTTCCCATACTTTCTCCCTACTATTTTATTGATATACTTATTCCAAATGCAGCCTGGGCCCATAAACTATTGGAATTTGCACAGCTGAATAAGTATTAAGGAGAAAAAAAGGACATTTTACTAATAACTATAGTTGCACATTCAAGAACAAACAAATTTACAGCGAACACAACAGAATAATTAGCGCACACAAAGAGTGTTAGACAATGCCAAAGAGGTCTATTTTACACAGTGCACTTCGCGCCATCACACACGAAATATATTGTTCACACAATTCCAACAAGAGACCACTTCATAAAAATCGTACTATCCATCCAGGCACTCTTTTGTGAGGTGTACACAACAGGCAAGGCTGACATATTAACGTGCTTGAAACAACGCGGTTTTTTACTTTTACCAATGACGAACATAGGCAGTCGGTGACTTCCAGTAGCATTAGCACAAGCCAAAGCCGTAATACGATCCTTGCTTGTTTTAGGACAGGTGCTGCTAATTCATGATGTGAAACAAGAGTTTTTCTCGGTAAAGCTTTCCAGTTAAGTCCAATTTCGTCAGCATTGTAAACTTTTTCGAGAGCATAATCTTCTTCCCGTAATACGTCCCTTAGTTTGACTTTGAAAGAATCAGCTGCTGAAGAATCAGCCGACAGCTTTTCTCCCTGTATTGTAAGCTCACGAATGCCGTGTCTTGACTTGAAGCGTTTTAACCAGCCTGTGCTCACTGTAAATTTCGAAGGCCCTCCAAGTTTTTCGTTGAACTGCGTTGCCTTCTCACACAGAATGGGACCTGAGATAGGTTCTCCTTCCGATCTCTTTTGTGTAAACCACTTGTAAACAGCATCATCTAGATCTGTGTTAGTGGCGAGCTTCATAGTTTTACGGCTTGTTGATCCATCAGTAGAATCAAGCATAGCTACAAAATTTGCTATGCTCGTCTATTGTTTTTTTTATATCCGTAATTGTCGACTTCCCCACCTTGTACTCATTGGATAAAGTGGTTGCAGATTCACCTTCTCCTAACCTTTTAATAATCTCGTACTTGTCCCTCATAGAAAGGACAACACGTTTACGTTTAAGCATTTTGTATCGTCAAGTTCACGTCTTCACGCAGCAGCACACAAGTGGTCGTAACAGAGAACAGAAGGTGACTGTTTGCACCGTGAGAAGCTCTTCTAGGGGGCGCGCAGTTCTTCAAACTGCGCGGAGCGGCACGCCTCAACTCTAAGCTGGCACAGCTGTTGCTGTGAACGAACAGCTTTGATACTGCCGCTACTTTTACTGCCAGTGTCAAGCCGACAGAAGTGTGCTGATTGTTGAAACACAGCGACTGGCGGCTTGGCTGGTCAGCAGCGCCTTGTGAAGGCCCCATTAGAAGCAATGTTCCACCAGCGGTGGCCCAGCGCGGCGACTACTGTGGGAAACTTCGTTTGGGAGTGAGGGGGATGATGGACGGTAGGGTGGGAGAGTAACAGGGGCGAGCGAGTACACAGTTCGGTTGAGCGGTCGTTCGGTTGACCGACGTTCGGAAATCGACGCTCTACTGTATCTGTGATGGTGAGTGGATCAGCTGCTGGTGAACTCCCACCATATGTTGTTTACCGGTTACAGCATTTGTGATCAACTTGGCAAGAAGATGGCTCAAAGATTTGTAGGTATAATAGTTCAACATGAACAGTCAGCAATCGGTTGGAGAATCAACTGTGTTGGTTGTATATGAGGGTAGGATTTCTGGAAGTTTATTACCCCTGAAGAAGACATGTGGGGAATTTGTGATTTTCACTTATGGAATTGAACTTTTCCCAGGAAAAATAACGAAATGCAACAGTGAAGAAGTGGTGATTTCTTCCATGCAAAGATCGAAGAAAGCATGGAAGTGACCAGTGACAGCTGATATTTTAACCTATGATTGGGAAGATGTTTAGGGTTCCATCAAACCACCGAAGCAATTAAACAATCGTGGTTACTTCAGTGTGCCTGAATTAAATGAAATTTGGATGTAAACTGAATTTTCAGAGTTTCTTGTGTAAAAGACTGCCTATTTTTAAAAAAATTCTAAATTTTCATATGCCTTATAAGTGCATTTGTGTATTTAATAAATAATTTCCCTTTTTAAAATTGTATATTTTTATTAATATAGTCCGAAGTAACGTTACCAAGTGGCAACTTTGCTCCACATGCATTTCTTGCTCTATATTGCACGCAATTCTTAAGTTGGTGCAAAATATCCACCCCCTATGAGGATACTTTGCACAATTTTTTGTTTGTGTATTAAGATGAAATTAAGAAATTTACAATGGGGAACCAATATACAACTGAATGAATATACCTTTGAAATTATCCATGCAAAAAGTAAATTTTGTACATCCAATGTGGGGTGCTGCAGAAGAATTTGAAGAAAAAGTGATGCAAAGTATACCCAGTTTACGGCATAGAAATCTTTGAGCGCCACTGGTCCATACAATACCTTTTTTGTTTTCAATTTTGCACGTGCACATCAATTTCTAACAGCGCAACTGTGCATGTGCATTTGTGCATACAAAATTTCCTGGAAATGGGGGCCATGCATAAGCACACCACATCCTGCCTTTGGTGAGAATCTTGGCGCTTTTCAGCAGATGACTGGCAGCTGTGTATTTGATTGTGTTGTGTGTTGACCTGAAGGCCACATCACATTGGCCATCATGTCACGTCATGTCCCGTTCCAGCAAAACACTCTGTGTAGTGCCTTTCAAATAGCAGCATCCACACTGGCCTTCTCATTTTTTACACTTGTCTCAGCACTGTCAATGTTTCTTGGGGAGAAAGTTTCGCTGGTGATCATCATTCATGCGTTGTTGACCACATGAATCCCGAGCTCATTTCCTCCCAGTACACAGCCAAGCCCATATCTCCATATTCCGTTTCACTGTGGTTTTTGTAGTTAATGTCAGTTGTTTTTCGTTTGTTATTTATTTTGTTACAATGTATAATAAATGACGAAAGATTAATTAAAGGAGTGAAGCAGCAACGGGAATTGTGTGGCATGAGTGTACTAGATTATTGTCCTCTACTACATTTGTAAAGTGGATTTTTGTATATACTGGTATTGTATTTAATATTTTACAATGAAACGCAATGCAATATGGCTCCAACTTGAAGTGGAAAATGTACTTTGGGTAGAATAAGATTGAGTAGTAGGTGGAATTTATTTTCATGTTGTCAGGAATTTGTGGCGTTTCATAAGGAAATGGACAGAAACATTCAGACACATCAAGTTGCTTGTTCAAATATTTGTTTGTGGAAGGCTTATTTATTGTTAAGTAGCTCTCTGGATTGGGTGGGATGCAGTTCTACAAGCGTCAGTGGTTAATATATATGTTGTTTCACTAGCTAACACCAGTACAAATAAAGCACTTGTGCTATTAAAGGCCAAATAGGAGACATAAAGAAAACATAAATCTTGAAGGGGAAGGTGTTGAGGGAGGTATGACTATTGCATACAAATGTGCCCTGGATCAGCAATTAAACTTATCCTTAAATAAACCAGTTTTTCACAGGATTTGAAGACAGCATGTAACACTGTGATCCTTCTAGTAATTTTGGGTGCAGTTTGACACTAGAAATGAAAAAACTGATGCTTCGACTATCTAAAATATATAACGAAGATTCGTCTTCCTCGAGCTGCATGTATAGCTTGTGAAATTACCCTTCTGTACCACTTAACAGCATTTTTCCGACCCACACCCCTTTTTTATTGTTGTTCTGCACTTCTGTCTTACTATACAATCCATCCCTGCAAGCTGTCAACCATTTTTGAGTCCAAAAAATGTCATTTTTGTAAGAATGTGGACTCCAGCATCCACGTGCAGGAGCTACCATTTTGTGTATGAGCACTTTTAGTGTAAAAACAGCGGAAAATCATCTTGGGAAGATCGCAATTCTCACGAAAAACCAGTTAAGAACAGCCATGCGAGTTGACATCACGTGACTTGAATTCACTTGACGTGCAGTGACATGGCAGACAGTGTGAATAGACCTTGATGTGATGGTGTCGTGACGTGATGGTACCGTGATGGCCAGTGTGATTTGGCCTTTATGCTGCAAAGTGGCTTATGTGCAATAATGTCTGTTGATTCCAAAGGAAGCACACTTAAATTTCTAGATTATTGTGGAGAAGAGAGAAAAATAAGCCAGAAATTTATGAAATGTGTATATGAAAACTGTGAACAAATATTCAATCTATGGTGATTTAATAGCGCAACAAGTGAGCAGCCTGACGTCTGAACAAAACAATTGATGTGGTATATGTAGATCCTCAACAAACTACTAGCAGTAGAAATGAAGGAGACTGCTGCTGCCAAAAATTAAAAAAATTGAAAATATAACCTTCGTTCTAGTGGATTCTGGCATCAATGAATTTTCCAAATATGTTGAGTCTGAAGATGTTAATCTACACAGCATGCTCTAAAATTCGTTATGTGAAGGTTAATTAACTTTCAATGGATGATTTGTATTGTATTTATAAAAAAATTGTTTAAGCAACTTTAATGACGAAAGAATATGTACAAGACGTTCTGAAATCCCTCTTACAAACTTCTAGGATTTATAGAGAGGACTGAGTATACAATATTTTGAATTGGAATCCATGTCCAGAAAACATATCATATGCAAACATGTTCGTAAAGTGACCACTTTTACAAGTAATTTGTTAGACGAGACCCAGTAAAGCTCTTGTTATACAATTCCACTCATTAATCACTAAAGAAACAAAAAGGAAAACTTATAAGCATTGTTGTTTACAGTTAATTCGAGTGTGTGTCGTCTTCACAGTGCTGACAGTGAGATACCCATTTCTTGAAGTCATTGTATAATTTTGGTTAAAAGGGTACGTGATGGAGTCAGACGTTGTGGATAACGATCTTGATAAAGCGACAAGCAGATCTTGCTTTACTGTAAGGTTAGCCACACAGAAGGATCATGTCGGTATATTTTGAAAATGAGTACTCAACCATATTGCTCACTGACACATGAATGAGGCTCGAACCAGATCAGAGAAGTGACATGGACGTCAAATGACATCTACCGATCCAAAGTAAGCGCCATACACGATGACTACCCTGTTCCATACCTACCTAACGTGCATGTTTTCAGATGGCTGTAGCAGAGAAACACCCTGGTTCACACATGCAACAAAATTGTCGCCACAGGTAGTGGCATACTGCAGTTACTTGTGTGAACTCTCAGTTTTTAGTGGCGCAACATATGTTATGCAGGTTTTGTCATGCCACAAAAAGTTCAGCTTGGTTGTTTATTTTTTATTTATTTTTTTTATTTATTTTGATCCAACATCAAGTGATTACAAAAAAAGGTTTTTTTGTTCCAGTCTTCCAGATAAGTCAGAGCCTTACTTACTAGTGTCACATATTATTGCCTGGCACTTTTATTTACACAACTTTTACTAAATTTGGTTGAGAGAACAATGTTACATATATGGACTATACATAAAAACAATTTCTTATTGCAATACTGAGATTAAGGAATCTACAATTTGTGACACAGTATTTAGATCTGAGATTCAAATATTTGCAGTTTGTGACAGAGTCTAAGATCTGAGATTACATATATTTTTAGGTAGATAGTCTTCCATCATATGAGTGTATTAAATCTAGAAACTCATTTATTGAATATACATGACTGTTTAGGAGCAATAATTTTAATTTATTTTTTAGTTTTGTAATGGGCAATTTGGAGATATTAGGATGGAATCAATTCAGTAGTTTTATGCCTGCATAGCAAGGACTTTTCTCATGAAGTGTTGTTCTATGAGATATGATGTCGGGTCTCTCTCTACCTCTAGTGTTGTGATCATGGATTTCTTTATTAAGTGTTTTGTTACTGTTTACTGCTATAGTGATTATCTTCAATACATACAGGTTATGAATAGTTAGTATTTTAAATTCTTTAAACAAATTTCTGCAGGACTCCCTGGCACATTTCTTTCCCATAATTCTAAGTGCCTTCTTTTGTAAGATAAATACACTTTTCATATTAAATTTGGTTTTCATGAGTTTTTTGCCTCCCAAGATCAAATTCAATATAGACAGATTTATTTGTATTTAATTTTAGTTTGTTTTCATTAAAATACTGCAGAATTAAGCCTGCTGCAGTATTGGATTCCACTTCAAGCTGTGAATAGCTTGGTTTGCTGCATATTAACGTGGTATCATCGGCATATAAGATAGCTGTTCCATGGTTTGTTATGGCCTGAATATCATTAACATAAATAATAAAAAGAAGTTGTCCTAATATTGACCCCTGTGGAATACCAAAATTTGTCGATGGTGTTTAATTTGTATGCTCCCTATGTAGTGCTAATATACACAAACTGCTTCCTATTTGTCAAGTAGGACCTCATCAACTTAAGAGCTGTGTCCCAAATGCCATAGTTCCACAGTTTGTCCAGCAATATGGTTGTATCAACACAGTCAAATGATTTTTGCAAGTCTAGAAAGATGGCACATACATGTTCGTTATTATCTATTGTTTGAGTGACACCTTCGATTAAGTTGGATGCTGCTGTAATGGTGGATGACCCCTTGAGAAACCCATACTGCCCCTTAGAAATCACTTTTTTGCATACCAGGAAGTTCCAGATTCTTATGTATATTACTTTCTCAAAGAATTAGGATATTATTGGAAGAAGAGAAGTGGGTCGAAAGTTTTCTACTAGATTTCTGTTTCCTTTTTTAAAAATAGGCACAACTCGAGCAATTTTCAACTCATCTGGAAATAGACCATCTTCCATATGAAAGTTGATAACTGTTGATGAAGATGATGCAATTTTATGTCTACATTTCTTAAGTGTGTCCAGACTAAGACCATCATATCCTGCTGCATGGGAATTCTTTCTGCTAATCACTATTTTTATTATTTCTTCTTATTTGTTAGTGTCAAAAATATACTTCCTGACACTCTGAATTTGTATTTATGATTTTTAAGCTGAATGTTTATGGAGGAGCCAACAGAAGCAAAGTAATTGTTGAATAGATCTGCTATCTTATTCTGATCAGTTTCTATTGTGCCATTTATCAGCAAGTGATTTTCAGTTGTTTGTTTCCCAGATTTACCTATTTCTCTATTTACTAGTGACCATGATGTTTTGCAGATTTTATTTGAGTTCTGAATGACACTTTCAAAATGTTTCTGTCTTTCCGAAATTAGGAGGTCTACATAGTATTTCCGATACTTTTTGAACTCTTATTTTAATTTTTTATTGCTCAAGTCATATAACATAACATACTCATACCATCTCAGTTTTTCTCTAGCCTCAGTGACTGAACTTGATATCCAGTTTCGGGTTACAGCATGTGACTGAATTCTCTTTTTTAGTAATGGGCACACTTGGTTGAGAATGTAGTATTGTTCACTTGATAATTTTCCATAACTATTATGTGTCATTAGAATACTGTTCCAGCCACATTCCTTAGTATATTATTCAAATGATTTATATTTTGGTCTGTATTCATCCTAATATATCTATAGCAACTATGTGTAGGAACCTTTTTTTATGTGCACACTTAGTTCTACTGCATGGTGGTCTGACAAAGCACTTACAATAACAGAAGATGTAAGATCATAAAGATGAATACCAGTGATTATGTGATCTATTGCAGACTGGCATGTTTCAGTCTCCCTGGTTGCAGTGTTTATCAGCTGTCTTACATTATATTCAAGCAGAGTATACTTGAATAGTCTAGTGTGTAACTTATCTGGTAATACATTTATGTTGAAATCTCCTATAACTACTAACTTGTTCGGGTGTGATATAAAA
This sequence comes from Schistocerca serialis cubense, assembly GCF_023864345.2. NCBI lineage: Eukaryota > Metazoa > Arthropoda > Insecta > Orthoptera > Acrididae > Schistocerca > Schistocerca serialis. Next base: position 118,464,580 of record NC_064642.1, on the reverse strand, counting down.
ACATTCTCTATCATATCACAAAACTTTGTTAAGAAAACTTCGAAGTTTCCACCTGGCAGTCTATATAAACAAATAAGATAAATTTCATCATTTGGTACATTTATATATGCTGCACATAATTCAATTGTTCATTCTAATGAATATTTACTCATATTTACTGAATTAAAATCAAATGTGCTTTTTACATACATTGACACACCCCCACCTCTGATAGAAGATCTGCAAAATTTATTTGCTAGTACCATGTTTAGATGTTTAAAAAGTTCTAATTTGGCATCAGATAACCAGTGTTCACTAATACCGACCACATCAGGCATAGTTTCATTTACAAACACATCTAATTGTTCTTATTTCTTGCTCAAGCCCTGTACGTTCTCGTGGATTATTTTTAAGTTGCAAACACCTTGCTGTAGATTTCTCTGCTTCTCCAACTTAAATATGGTCATATCTCTGTTTCTCTTGTGGACTTCCTCCTCTTTCTGGTTTCCACTAAAAATCATTTAGATGGGATGGAGGCACTCGCTTCCATCTGCTGTCTGAAGTTTTTTTAGTTGACATTACTGGTTCTGCTAATGTTGGAGTTGATTCTGCTGCTATTGTGGATGGTTCTGCTGTTGCTAATGATGGTTCTGTTGCTTTTGCTGTTGATTTTCCTGCTGGTATTGCGGCTGGCTCTGCAGTTGATGGAGCTATTACTGCATTTGTTGTTGTTAGTGTAACTGCTCTTGATGTTTTTACTACTTTTGGTTGAGTTGGTCCTGCTACCATTGATTCTGTTGCCACTGCTGGTATCAGAGGTGGCTCTGTTGTTGATGTAGCTGCTGTTGCTGCTTATGTTGTTGTTGTTGCTGCTGTGATTATTTCTGATGCTTTTAGCATTTTTTATGGAAATACTTCTGCTGGTGGTTGCTTTAAAACTAATGGAGGTAGGGTGCTCATCACAGTTTGTCCTTCTTCACACAGGATTTCTGGCTCTGCTTCTTTTGTGTCTTTAATGGAAGGTGTATTTGCTGAGAATTTATGCTTGGAAGAATGGGCTGTTGGAGCTAATGGTAATGACATGCTGTCACTATGTTTCTTGTAATTCGTTGCACTACTTTCCTACCACCACTGCTACCTGACAGTAGTACCGGCCAAACACAAGCATTCTGACACAGTTCTGGTGGAGTAATTCCTGCCATACTCCATTCGATTTCAGTATGTTTTCATTTTATTTCTGAAAAAAGTGAAAACAATGGTCGGCAGTTACATTTTTGCAGCTTCTAGAACAACAAGAACAGCAACCTCTGTGCAATTTTCTTCAGCAGTGTGTGTGTGTGTGTGTGTGTGTGTGTGTGTGTGTGTGTGTGTGTGTGTGTGTGTGTGTGTGTGCTATATTTGCAAACCAATGACATATCCCACGAAGGAAGAAATAAATTAACTCAATATGTGTAGCCGAAAAAGCGAGTCATATGAACTTCGTAATCGATGAGACCAAGCAGTGCATAAATTGTGGATTATATATAGGAAATAGTTCCAGAGTGTGATGTAATTAAACTAAAAATTGGTTGTTCTAAATGCCTGTATCAACGAATGCAATAAGATTCTAAAATATTGGTAGAGTGGCATGCCTGCAGGTGATGTTTACATGCCTGCTGTTAGTATGCCATTGCTGATAGCATTTTCGTCTCTGAGTGTTATTTCTTTTATAAATGTGTTTGTTTCCTTTGATGTATCCCTGTGCGAAATCTATTTTCGAATCAAGCATTTTGGTTTCGTTCTTCTTGTTTTTAACTCTTGTCATAGCTCTAAGGCCATAACCTGTAGTATAACATTCATACCTGCCCATAAGATTTCAATTGACGCCAAATTGTCAGCTTTTCAACTACATAGGATTTGTGATGTCGTATGTGAACGGTAGCTCACAATGCCACTATAGCAAGCCACAAGCTGTGGCGCCACGTTAGATGCGTGTATGAACTCGGATAACGCTACGTTTCCCGACATGGGTTCCAATTAAAAATATTGTCTACTCAATCCCCTCTACAAGTCTTATAAGTTTGTAAGGGGAATTTTAGAGCAGCCTGCACATATTTTTTCATCATTAAAATTATGTAAACAAATTTTTATAAGTAAAATACAAATGATGCATTGAAAGTTAATTGATCTTCCGCGTAACGACTAAGAACCTCCCTGACGTATTTCTCATTTACAGGAATAATACGGGATTCCTGTGTTTTGAAATGCAAGTAAGTAGCTCAAACTGGTATATTACTAGGTAATAAAATGTTATTGCCAGCCTTGTCTCTGCAGTTTCCAAGCAGAAAATCTAAAGTCTTAGTGTGATCTCATTCTAAAATTTTCAAATAAAATTTTATCGTCACTTCATATTTGTCATATCTCTGTTATTTAGATACTTCATTATCTATAGTTGCTTTCGCGTTTACCTTTTCTGTTGGCTTTTTATCACAATAAACGCAGCACAAGCTCCAAAGCAAAGTGGGGGAGCCACAGCATATAGCTTTCGCAATGATGCAAAGTGTGGACACGAGAACGTTCATGCATAGATGTGTTCTTTCCACAAATTTTTGTGCATGTACTTTTATTAACGTGCGTCTGCAAGTGAGCACGTGGAAAGAGGAAAAGAGGCATCACACTGACGTACCTTTAGAGGTTTGAGCAAAATTTCTCAAGTCTGTGGGCACCGGCTGTACTCAGACAAATCATAGAGTGTGAGCAAGAGATCGCCGCAAATCTGCCGCGCAAAAACTTCTCTGAGTCAGCTATTTGACCAGTCTACAGTTTGTCGTCCGTAAGTGCACAGTTAATTTTAAATGGCAGATACACGTCAGTCTACTAGAGAGTTCATTTCTAACTTATTGAAATGTGTAGGACTCATACCCATTTGTGGAAAATTAAGAGCAAGGAATATAGCGATAGAGATAAGGCAGTTGCTTAATAGAGCAATTTCGGACGGTTGACCCTACGGCAAACAGGAAAACGGCAATATAAATAATAAATTCGCTGCACACTGTTTACTTCAAAAAGCTAAGCAAACAAATGAAATCTGTTCGCCCTGACACCAGAGACGACGAAATATGTAAGCCAAGTTTGTGATGTTAAGTCCCATAGTGCTCAGAGCCATTTGAACCAACCAAGTTTGTGGTACAGGTAGTTTGACATCTTCTGCTTTCTGAGTGATTACATTGAAGATGGAGCATGTGAAAGACAGTTTAATATTTATCTTGTAGATAACTTGTCTTTTGCAATTATATTCACACTCAATTCCTCTTTTAGATGTTACTGATAGAAACTGAAGCAACAACAGCATGTAGATAAATTAACCAAAATTCTCAGTTCTGCTTAGTTTGAACTTAAGAAATCTCTGCCATTATATTAATCTACAAAAGGGCTTGGTAACGTAATTTCACTAAGAACTGTCCATGCCTCAATCTTACGTGACAGTGTACCAAAAAAGAGTAGGCTCTGTTCATGATAAAGAAAAGTGCAGTCAGCACATCATGTTACATTTAAGCCGATAAAGGAAGATCTTGCGGCGATACCTTCAGAGACATAGCGATTCTTGCACGTCTTTTATTTCCTAAAATAATCTGTGGTTCAAAACAAGAGTGAATTAGAGGTGATTTTGTAGAATTCACTACCATAATACTAGAAGTATTACTTCTGAGACAGACTATGAATCCCTGCCTAGAGTTCAGAATGGAGTGTCATATTCAGGTGCAAAAAACTCTATAACAGTTTTTTGGTACAGTGTCCCAACTCAGGAACAAACCAAACTATAGTTCACTGGCCACACCCATAATTTCTAAGAGTATGTAAAGTTTCAAACACGTCAAAACTGTACAAATGTTTTCTGTAACTTTTCGGAATTGGTATATTGTGATATCTGACAATAAGACCAACATAAGTAGAAATAGTATTTGTATTAAAGTTTAAGTATCTTTTGTAAAAGTATATGTTATTTTTGTTCTTTGATATTCGAGTTTGACTCTATGTTTGCGTTGTACAATAGAGTGTATACATGTTTTGGTTTGAAACACTGCATGCAGCTGCCTCCTCCCTCCCCCCCCCCCCCCCCACAGTATTGATCATTGCTTGTAATAACTATGCTGCGTTTCTTTGAAAAATCTCTATGAGGAGTCGATAAGTTTATAGATGATCTTTGACTTCCCAAACTATCTGCACTTAGGCATTGTTGTAGTGGTAGGTAGGAGGTTTTAACAGTGAAAGAATGGAGCTGAAGTGTGTGGTCAGCAAGATCAAATGGAAACGAATGTTTTTCAAAGTTGCTGTGTTATTTGTATAATTTAGTGCGTAATTTTGTGTTAAGCAGTAGTGATCAATAAATATCTTGAGTTTAAATTAAAATTTTTGATTTCATAAACAATATAATGGTCATGGAAAAAATAATAGTAGCTGAACAACTAAAACAGTACTGTAACCTGAATCTGTCTGACCAATTGGAAAATCTGCAGATGATATGCAAAATTGGGTGTGAAGATAGGCAGGATATAGTCAAGTGTGGTAAGAGCTAGCAAATTAGTGGTGACTTATTAGATAAGGACCAGTTCTTGGTGGATGGAGTAAAAGAGAACCATCCAGTCATTCAAGATGAAACAGAGGACATTCCCATGAAGGCTTATGTACATAGTGGAAGCAAGATATGTGGGATATCTAAGGCATTGGATGAGTCAATGGCTAAGTGGATGTAGTTTGTAACCAAGCCAGTAATGGGGTAAAGATTACTGGGACGGCTGGCAAATTGATGAAAGCAATTAAATGGCAAGTTTTGATGGATATTTCCATACGTAGACACATAACAGAATCTCAGTTCTTAGTGATTCCTGTACTAGCGGTAGGATTACTTTTTGGAGTAAATCTGTTCAACAAATTGAAAGGGAAAACTGATGTTGCAAAAGGAGTGTTTTACTGTGATTTAGATGGGAGTGTTCAGGAGGTTCCAATTGTGAGGTGAGTGGAAAAAGTCATGTGGAACTACCGGTAAGGTGCGTTCATATGAAACGGGGTATAATGAGGATGAGGAAGGGATATGGCATGAAACATCAGAGGTGTTGTGTGACCAGGAGGAAGAGAGGGGTATACAAGAACTGACAGACAAATAGTGGAAAGACTTAAAGAAGGATTTGGAAATATAATGGCGTTTTCTGATGCACCAGGACTTGCAAAATGGTTTGAATGTAAATCAGAAGAGATTGACCATATTCTATTTTTTGGAAAGCCATGTTGTATACTATTTTCAAGACAGCAAGCGATACATACAGAAATCCAAATAACGTTGGACTATTTGGTCATTGAGTGGTGCCAAAGTGTGTGTGTAAAAACCCCTTAGTAACTGTGGGGAAGAAAGATGGATTTGTGTGAGTGGTGATTAATGCACAATATTTGATTTAAATTGTACGGCAGTTTAATAGGCCAGCCAATATGGAGGACATGCTACAGAAATTTTATGGGGACAAATACTTAACATCACTAGATATTACTTCCAGAGACTGAAATATAAAGCTTGCAGAAGAGTCGAGAAAGTACACTGCCTTCTTACACAAAAGAAAGTGATTTAAATTTCGGGTGCTACCTTTTGGGATGATTGTGGCGGTATGTGTCTTTATTTGGTCAATGGATGAAGTGTTAGGGAGGACTTTGTTGAGTAGGATTAGCATTTATCTGGATGATATTTTTATTTCAAGGAAAAGATGGTAGAAGCATTTGTACTTTGTTGGATGATGCACTTCTACTTTGGATAATGGGAGGGGTGGAGGTAAAATTAATAAAATCGGAATTTGTGTAGAAGGAAGTGAAGTTCTTGGGACTTGTTACTGGTGGAATGGGGATAGCAGCAGATCCTGAAAGTTGAAGGCAAGAGAGGAATTGGCAGCGCCCACAAACCGAAAGCAATTGAAAGTAGTATTGGGACTATTGGTCGTCTGTCACAAATTTGTGAGTAGGCACTTGCTCAAATACCTGTGTCTGATCAGTTACTTAAGAGGAATTCCACTTGGATGCGAACTGAGCGATGTGAGATGGTGCTTAGAAATCTGAAGGAAGAACTGCTCCTCAAGAAAATATTCTACCATCCTGATTGTAGTATCCCATTTCGTATTGCTAGTGATGCACATCAGAATAAACGATAGAGCACAGGAGAATTGCGTTTGGTAGTTGAACAATGACAGCCTTTACAGAGGAATTATATTGTTTCTGAACTGGAAGCCCTCACCGTGGTGTGAGGGATCCAGAAATTTGAACACTGCTTATTTGGAAAAAAATCTATTGGATTCACATATCACAAGGCATTAAGTTTTCTTAGAACTTGTAGACTGCTATAGTAGACTCTCTGTGTGGGTGCTGTATTTGCAGCAATTTGAAATGGAGATATGTTAGATAAGAAATGGTGAGAATGTATAGAAGATACTTTGTCTTGGATGCTGATGGTGAGTACAATAGATCAGAAGGTGTTGCAGGACAAGGGTGGGTTAAAAATACTATGCTTTGAAAAAGTGAAAGATGAGAACGAGATTAGGAAGGTTGGCATGAGCAGAATGCAGATGAGAACTTAAGATTGGTCAAGTGTATTTGAACTCTGATGGTTATCCAAAGATCAAGGTCTATTATAAACTGCCTGAGGGATTTCTTTTTAGCAGGAAGGACGATAAAGTGCAAGACTGCAAAAATTACTTTCTGGACCATCATTAATTGATCTAGTGCATGAAAGTTATGGACATTTTGGGCCATATAAGCGTATTGCCAAGTATCAAGCAAGTGTCACATTTAACAATTTGTGGAGGGGGGTGAGAAAGAGCCTGTCTGTGTGTGATATGTGTCAGAATGTGAGGGTAACTACCATGCCAGTTCAGTGTTTGAAAGAAAGTGTAGTCTCTACTAGACCTAGAGAACTAGTAGCAGTATATTTGTGTGGCCCTTTGTCAGTGTCAAGAGGTTGTATATACATTTTTGTGGTTCTAGACACATTTTATAAGTTTGACAAACTCTGTTCTATTAAGACAGCGAGTGCAAGGACATTTGTTGATAAACTGGAAAAGGGTTATACATCTCAACTGGGAGAACCATATGCCTTGCTGTCAGACAGTGGTCTCCAGTTTGTTTCTAGGTGATTTAAACAGTGCATGGAGGGAAATGGTATAAAGCACATTAAAATTTGAGGTTATTTCCCATAAGGGAACATGAGTGAGAGGGTTATTAGGGAGCCGAATAGGTTGTGCAGCACCTACAGACATAGAAAACATAATTTTCAACTATGTACACACATTTGAGACAATTATAAATAATATATGGCATGAAGTCACAGGTTTCCCCCTATGTGAGCTCATGATAGAAGTGAAACCTATTAATTTGATAAGGAAAAAGGTTGACTTCCTTGTTATTCAAGAGTTAACTCTTCAAGAGAAGTACTGGATGAGGAAAACGAAGAGACAACATGACAGTGGGTTGAAACCTACTGTATTTGCGATTAGAGACTTAGTTTGGTTAAGATCAAGGATTGGCCAAAGAACAGGGACTCAGAAACAAAGAAATTTTGGTGTGCGCACAATGAGCAATTTGAAGTAGTCGAAGCCCCATGAAGTTGTGTGTTTGCTGGCATACCCAAGATCTGAAAAAAATTAGGTTTCAGAAACATCATGGATTTGAACCCATATCTGCAGGAACATGTATTTGATTCAGACTGTTGGAGGTAATCTTTTTACATGCACTCTTTATAGTAATTTAAATGTACTGAGATAAAAGTATGTCAATATATCAGGTAGAACATGTACTGATATGGTGGGGCCAAAGGAGATTTCATAAAGTATTTCAGTTACTTAATCTGATGATATTTATTGGAACTATATGATGGTGTTTTATTACCTAACAGAGACAGTGATAATTTCAGTAGATGTATATGAATAAGCTTAAATAGTAAGGCTGTGAGATTTAATCAATTAGCAAGTTAGTGGAGAGTTCATTTTTGATATGTACCCAAGATGGAGAATCTTGCTGAGAATTGGTTTACCATAGCAGAAAGTTTCATCTGAAAATGATGAAATTAATATTTTTCGTATATATCATGATTTTATGAATAAATATCTAAAAGGAAGCATTGTAGTAGGATACGTACGAGTAGTATTTGCCTAACTCACTCAATGACTTTCCTTAGTAAATTGTAATATATTTTCTTTCTGCTATTGTGAAAATCATTACTTATCACACATTTTATCTTGTTATTATAGCTAAATTGTCAGGGTTTCAAGTCATCCATGAATTATCTTTGGAGAACTATTTGATGGGTATATGTAGGTTACATTTGGAGAAACTTATTTATTTGTTCTTTTGAAGGGATTAACACTCTGTCTGTGTGGTTATTAGGTGTTAAGTTTATTAAGTTTTTTTTAAGTTTTTATCATGTATACTGGTGAAGCCCATGCACTGTAAAATCGTATCACCAAACCATCGGAAAGCATCTCATTAAGTTCTGACAGAGACACACAAAATTTATACAGAGGCAGGTGGCTGGGCATAACAGGGACAGTATGGCCAGGAGTAGTGCGAATGATATGTTGAGTTGAATGGCAGCGGCTACACCTACCCAAGACTGGGTCTGTAAGCACTGATGTGACCTACTGGCATCACATAACAAACGACCTAGTGTGGCAGAGTGAACAGAGAGCATCGTATTCTAACTAGACACTTGTTCACTGATCAGACATTATGGAGAAATAACATAAGAAATCAGAACCCAAGACAGCACCACTAACAGCTGCTACAATGAAGACCCATGAAATATTTTATTATTTGTATTGTTATTAAATATCAAATTTATAATATAAAATGTATACCTTGTACTAGTAATATTGTTTAAGAAACGTCTGGCTGGTGCAAGTGAGGTCTCTATTCACCTGTATTCAGTGGATTGGTATGTAGATCAGATACCAGTTCCAGTGTTTGTTCTCACTGGCTGGATTTCATATTCTTGGAATCATGTACAGGCTATGAGGCTAGAGTTCAGTGGCAATGAAGCTCAATACTAGTTGTACAATACTAGTAACACAGAGGATACAATTAAGGACCTGTGTGTTCCAGATGGATGATTTTATTGTATGGGGGAAAATAGTGAAATAGTCGATGTATTTAATATATCACATTTATCATATTTGATATACATTAAATTATTATCGTTTAATGAGTATCTAATGTGTGTATGAAAGTGTATATTCTGTTCTTATGGTATGTGCAATTGCTAATTAGATGAAATACAAGAAAGGGACTTATGTATTTAGATAATTTCTGATATTGGTGATATTATGTTATTCTTTTTCATTGGGCATGACAAGTGTTAGTAATATGGTATGTACTCTGTGGACAATTAGTTTTCTTTTTTCAATAGTAATTAAGAAATATGTTTATTGACACTGACTTTTACAGTGTACTATATGCAATAGCTGAAAGTAAATGTCAGTGGAGGATAGTGAAATATTGCTTGTAGCTGCCCCCCAATATTGATCTTTGCATATAATAACTATGCTATGTTTTTGTAACATGTCTGTGCGTAATCAATAAGTTTAGAGATGGTATTTGATTTCCCACACTTTTTTGTTGTAGTCATAGTCAGAAGGTTCTATGGTGAAAGAAAGGAACTGAGGTGCGGAGACAGCAAGGACAATTCAAAGTGGCGTTTTTTGTATTATCTGGTGCATAATTGTGTGTTAAGAAATAGTTATCACCAAATATCTTGAGGTTAAATTAAAAATCTGTATTTCATAATTCAATATCATGTTCGAGTGCAGAGTGAATGTGGAACAGTGAAATTATATATGAAGTGGAGTAAGCTAACTTCAATACTAAGTGGCTAGTTTACAAATTAATGAGTGTTAAATGTGAAAATAAGAGGTACAGTGCACTCACATCCCGCATACATCCTTTTGTTAAGGAGGAAATCTTAAATTTCCCACAGTGGTGACCCCAAAACGGGTGATTATCTTCTGAAGTGTATTACTACAAACCATTTGCAGTATGGCTTTCAGCAACTCCCCTTCTATAAAACAAGAACCTCAAACTCAGCAGCAAGATTGTGCTACTGCATCTGCAGCGACAGTAAGCGCCAGCAATCACATGGGCCACAGGAACAGCAAGATTCACCTTCCCCACCCTCCCCTATTGGCCTACAAATGTTCAGTTGTGTATAATGCAAGTGGAAGCTATCGTTCTTTTCCACAGCATTATGTCGTACTTGGGACAACTCATGGTGGTTATTGCATAATTGGACTTAAGTATTAGTGAGCAACTGAGTCTTTTGCAATTCTAAAGCAAACAAGTCTGCAACATTATGTGCTGCTGCCAGTATCACAGCTGCATAAGATCACTGATGGTGAAGTGAGTACCAGTGGTTCCCTCTCTCAAGTCCTCCATTTTCTGCGCGACCTGGCAGCACAGGACCCACTGTCTGAAGAGTCTCTGAAACTGTTTGGCTCAATCATTAACCTCAGCATGTTTGGTCTATTTTTTTCAGCCTTCACAGAGTTGCCTACAGATGAATTTGTATGCAAAGCTGATGGTATTGCTATTACTTATGCAGGTGTTAATGTGACTGCAGTGGCATCAGAGATTATTGTGGGCCGCCCTGAACCAGCATAGCAGTGGTATTTACTTCAGTTGGCCGCACATGGTGCATTACAACGCCGCTGTCTCACAGTTCAGCACCAGAGCCATCTACGAGTAAGTTTGTCAATGAATTAGATTCAGATTGTAGAAGCATCAACAGACAGCACAAAGATCAAGGCCACAAATAGTGTTGGTTTCACCAACGTTTCCATAAGGCTTCAGGAAGATGTTCCAAGCCATATGCCTATCCAAACTCCAAAGAAGAGAGCCAATAAGTGCGTGCAACTATCTCCACCAGTTGAAGTACCTACAACCAAAATGAAATTAACCAGTTTCTGCAGTGATATGTTCAGTTACAATTTTTGTCAAAGACAAGCTAATGAGTGACCTTTTCCTAGTTGTCTCTGGGTCAGAGATAAGTGTGTACCCAAAATCACATGTTCCACCAGACCAATACCTATTCTCGCTAATGCCAATATTTCGCTGATTTCTACATTAGGAAGGATAAATTTGACTCTGGACTTGGACAAGAACTTCTACACTACATGGGTCTTCATTTTAGCAGCTGTTAGTGGTGCTGTCTTGGGTTCTGATTTCTTATGTTATTTCTCCATAATGTCTGATCAGTGAACAAGTGTCTAGTTAGAATACGACGCTCTCTGTTCACTCTGCCATGCTAGGTCGCTTGTTACGTGATGCCAGTAGGTCACATCAGTGCTTACAGACCCAATCTTGGGTAGGTGTAGCCGCTGCCATTCAACTCAACATATCATTCGCACTACTCCTGGCCATACTGTCCCTGTTATGCCCAGCCACCTGCCTCTGTATAAATTTTGTGTGACTCTGTCAGAACTTAATGAGATGCTTTCCGATGGTTTGGTGATACGATTTTACAGTGCATGGGCTTCACCAGTATACATGATAAAAACAGGAATGGTTGCTGGTGTCTGTGTAGCGATTAAAGAGGGTTAAATGCCTGTACTATCACAAGTGCCAAACACGACCTGCTTTCTACATCAATATGGCCATTGCATTTGTCTTCAGTGTTGTTGACTGCACCAGAACTTTTTGTCATATTCCAACAGCTAATAAGGACAAACAGAAAACTATGATTACAGCACCATTTGAACTTTTTGAGCCCAATATTGTGGCTTACAGTTTGCATAATGCTGCACAAACTTGGCAGCTCTTTATGCATGAGGTACCCCATGAGTTGCCGTTCACCTTTTGCTATTTTGAAGAAATTCTGATTTTCTCAAAGAGCCATGAGGAACACTGCCAACATTTGCATCAAGTGTTCAAGAGGTTACAGAGTTGCGGCATTATTATAAATTGAAAAATGTACATCTGCCACACAACGAATTCAGTTTCTCGGATACACGGTCTTGCATGCTGGTATCATGCTGTTGCCTGGAAAGGTGAACAGCATTATGCAGCTGTCACCACTGATCAACTTCAGAGGTCTCTCGCGCGTCTTGGAGATGCTTAATCACTGCAGACATCATCTGCATCACGTGGATGCCCTTCAAAAACATATTAACCTCTTACTTACTGGCAAAATCACACTGGAAACCAACATGTTCTATGTACTTCTGCAAGCATTACTGCTTTCAGGTCCATGAGGACTGCACTTGCTAATGCTGCATTGTTCGCACGTCTAGTTGTGATGGCACCCATCGCTTTAATGGTTGAATCATGACAGACAGCTGTCGACGCTGTTTTGCAACAATGTGTTTCCTCTTCAGCCAACCTCTAGCATTTTTCTCAAAAGGTCTGTCCCTGCAATAGGAAGACTGGAGCACCTTTGACAGGTAGCTGTCAGCCATTTACTTGGCCATCAAGCTTTTCTGGCTGTGACTTGAGGAACAATCTTTTATATGTTCATGGACCACAAGGCCCTTACATCAGATTTTCCACAAAGTTACAGAGCTCAACTTACCAAGTAATTATCGGCGGGCAGCTTTCATTGAAAAATGTACTGCTGACTGACACATCTCTGGCCTGGACATCGTCGCCGACAGTTTGTCTCAGGATTGTGCTTCGATTACAACTTTTGACTGGGTTGCCTTGGCTGTTGATTAAGAATCAGATCCCTTGAGATCCCTTCCTTCTCCAGTGTCAGCAGGATCCCTCACTACTTGTTTCGCATCTTGAAATCCTTTCACTGTACGATTCTTGTTAAAAGGTATGATGTGACATGTTCTGCAATAAGGTTTGTCCTCTCATTCCTGGTCAATGGCACCACTCCATTTTTGACATTTTTCACAACTTGACTCACCCAGGTATCAAGGGTAGCACTAAATTAGTGGCTGATAAGGTCATCTGGGCCTGGCTGCAAAGGTACTGTCGCCAATGGGTGACGTGTTGTTACAAATGCCAATCTTCAAAAACTGCTCGCCTTGTTTCTGTTCCCTTCAGCCAGATTTTCACATATCCACTTGTATATTGTTGGCGCCCTTCACCCTCTCGTGGTTACCGCTACTTAGTGGCAATAATAGACAGATTCACAAGATGGCCTGAGTCTGATCCAGTCACAGACATTTCTGCTCCCTCCGTCACCTGGACTTCTTGGGTTTCATGATTTGACATCCCTCAGAGTATAACTACTGATGGAGGTACGCAATTTGAGTGCCTTTTTCTTATGCATGTGTGTGGGTGTAGTCCTGTAACACCGAAAATGCAGGATGCATGGCACCTGCTACCGATATGTAAATTTTTTTGTTGAATTGTATGTAAATATTTGTAATTTAAATGCTTTCTTTTAATAAGTAAGGACATTGCTTCACTGTATGTGTAAATTTAGGTAAAACTCTGTTGACATTTCATTGTATTTATCTGTGTCTTCCTGTGAAACATAAGCTCTGGGAAAAAGCCAAAGGAATTGTTATTTGCATCGACTAGCAACGATAATAGCAGTGCTTGTGCGTTGTAAAACCTTTGGGTAAGTGGTTATTGCACGAAGCGCGTGGAGAGAGAGAGAGAGAGAGAGAGAGAGAGAGAGAGAGAGAGAGAGGTTCCAGCACTTGTAGTGTGCGGAAGTGTGGTGTTGACACTCTCGCAGTAGAGTGTACTATTTCGGCGGCATCATGTACGCACTCCTGCCAGATGTCTAGTAGCAGGAGTAAGGACAGCGGATGGGTGGAAGAGGCTGTATTAATTACGATTGCCCGTTCTTGTAATTAGCTGTGCTTCACAAGATGCTACCATCTTCAACAGCAGCAGTTCCAGAAACACAGATTCGTCGTCGGATACGTGTTCTGCAGTATGCACAGCATAGGCTGTTCATTGGTAGGAAGTATTAATGACTAACCCAGCAGCAGAACTGAATGTGATTTGATTGATTGATAAAACTTATTTAAATAATAATCAGTTAAACTCAGGGCGATTGTGTCCTCATTGTCCTCAGACGTTGTTACCAAGCAGGGTCCTTGTCCCTTCTTTTCATTATATGCTAACCGAGTGTCATAAGAAACAAATTGAATAATTACAGCTAGTTTATTAATGAATAATTCCACTTTTAAGAATTTTAGCCTCAGTCTACTTTCAATTAACTGTTGTACAACAGAGGCTTCAGTATATGAGTGAAGTAAAGCAATTTCATTTTTCAAGTTTGAGAATCAATCGTTGGAAAAAATCCAAATCTAAAGAAATGCACAATTAAGAGTGCGGAAGATTTATTTATTTTACATATAGTGTGGAGCACATGGCTGTTTGGTTTGGTACATATTCTGTTATTCATTTCTGTTCAAGTCAGTAAAAAAAGGTTCAGTTGTTCAGACAATAATTTGAATTCCTATTTGCAAAATAAGTAACTGCAAACTAGAAGTGCTTGCTTTTTATTCTAAATTTCGTCAATGAAGTTATATAGAGGTCACTGAAAGTCATTGTTCTCACAACCAAGTTCAATACTAACATGCAGTTTAATTATATATTTTTAAATCATTACTCGATTGTTTTTTTTTTCAAAATTTAATGACAAACATAATGTAAGAGTGACTTCTCAGTTTTCTTTACCATTACATACTCACTTAAAATTAGTGTCGAAAAACGTGACAACCTTCAGTTGCCACATCAGTGTTTAATAATACATGTTTTTCTTTCCCATCATCTTGTACAGGATTTTGGATGTAAATTATCCTAGTGGGCTGGCGACCGTTAATTATTTCCCTTTTGTTAATTAGTGTAACTTTTGGATTCATTATCAGTGGTACCCCTTTTCTGTCCAGCGTTGTTTGTGAGTGGATGCAAAAAATATCTTTCATTTTTCGTAATTATAACACTGTTTTGTTTTTATTTTTAGTAGACTTTTCCATCAGTAGGGTCTGTTGTACACCTTCCTCGTACTTATCGGTATTATTTCTTCAGGAAAGATAACCATATCCAATTAGTAAAAATCCATTAAGCATACATGCAATCCACGCTCATATTTTAATCGCAAGCGGGATAGACCGATTAGTAAAGGGGGAGGTTACAATCCCACCAGTAACACGATGGTGTAGAGTGCCTATACCATACTTTGAAGGTCATCCTAACATTGTCTTCTGTTTCTTGGCCTGACGCCTTACCTATGATTCTTCTAGGCCTTTGCACCACTGTATAAGAGGATATCGGGTTCTTTATGGGCCAGCTTGTCTATGGAGAGACGTTGAGGGTCCCAGGTGAATTTTTTCCACCACACCTCTTCCTGACCTTCGTACCCGAGACTCTGAACTTTCTTACAGAAGCTGCAATCGCATAAGCAGTTCATTTTACCTTTGAACATCGTACATCACAGTACAAAACTTGTTTTCTGCTACAAAGATTTACTTGCATGTCTTTTTGTCTGGTTGAGTGAGGGGGCTGTCAAGCCTCTACTCTTCCCTTTATATAGGGCCCCATTGAGATGTAAATGGACACTGAGATACAGTGTCAATCGACCGATTGAAGCAATCTTATGCAGAGGAGTTTTCAGGTTCTACAGATGCCCCGTGGGTGCCACAAGTGCCTCGATCAGTCTCACCCTCTCCCCCTTCGCTTCCACTAGTCATATTTTCCTGGCTGGCAGGTAGATTTCTTGTCGCTTTCCACACATTCAGGAGGCTCCTGGTTTTTCTCAAAGATTTCAGGCACATAACGTCAAGTGTCTCGATTCAAATCGAAGAAAATTTATTTACTGCGCTCTGCTGTTAAAAACACAAAACTGAGAGGCGCTGATGTGACGACGTCAAGCAATAAGCCTGACACAAGTCGAAACAAGTTGAGCATTAAAGTTGAGGGATCTTTTGTAAATGTGTGTGTTATCTTTGTAACTTTGTTCTTTGATACTCGAGTGTGGTTCTATGTATGCATTTTACTGTAGATTTTATATAGGTGTTCAATTAATGCGTGTTAACTCTATGTATGCATTTTACTGTAGATTTTATATATGTGTTCAATTAATGCGTATTAACTACGAAAATAATGTGCACAGTGTATTCACAACCAACTTACATCCTGTTATTGAAGTAACGGTGCTTTATTTGCCTTCACGAAACCTCCTTCAGCACAGCATTAAGAACTTCACATGGGTTGGGTATGATTTCACTTAATACTTATTTCGAAATTCTAGCCCTTTGTAGATTCTTTCTGGTGACAGGACTCTGAACATTCGTAACAGTTCACATAATATGCAAAAAACTGGTGATTTCTCAAACTGGGGAACAATCAACAATGGGGTGCCGCAAGGTTCAGTCTTGGGTCCTCTGCTGTTCTTAATATACTGTATATTAATGACTTGCTATTCTATATTCACGAAGATGAAAAGCTGGTACTTTTTGCCGATGGTACAAGTAATGCTATCACACCCAACAGACAAGAATTAACTGGTGAAATTGTAAATGATGTTTTTCAGAAAATCATTAAGTGGTTCTCTGCAAATGGGCTCTAATTAAACTTTGACAAAACACAGTATATACAGTTCCACACAGTAAGTGGAATGACCCCCATTAATAAATATAGACTTCATTCAGAAATCGGTAGCTAAGGTAGAATATTCAAAATTTCTAGGTGTATGCATTGATGAGGGGTTGAACTTGAAAAAAACACACTGAGGATCTGCTGAAACGTTTCGAGTTCAGCTACTTATACTATTAGGGTCATTGCAAATTTTGGCGATATACATCTGAGTAAATTAGCTTACCACGCCTATTTTCATTCTCTCCTTTCATATGGCATCATATTCTGGAGTAACTCATCATTGAGTAAAAGAGTGTTCATTGCACAAAAGAGTGTAATCAGAATAATTGCTGGAGCGCATCCAAAATCATCCGGCAGACACTTATTTAAAAACCTAGAAATCTTCACTGTAGCCTCACAATATATATAATCACTTATGGAATTTGTTATTAACAATCTGAACGAATTCAAAAGTAATAGCAGTGTACATGGCTACAACACTAGGAGAAAGAATGATCTTCACCACTCAAGGTTAAATCTAACTTTGGCTCAGAAGGGGGTAAATTATGCTGCGACAAAAGTCTTTGGTCACTTACCTAATAGCACCAAAAGTCTGACAGATAGGCATATGGCATTTAAAAGGAAATTAAAAGAATTTCTTAATGGCAACTCCTTCTACTCATTAGATGAATTTTTGGATATAGTAAGTGGGTAATTTCCCAACCTACACAAAAAAATTATTGAGTGTCATGTAATATTTTGTGTAATGTAATATCTTGTATAGACACCTTTTATTAACCTGACACATTCCACATCATTATGAAGTGTTGTATTCATGATCTATGGAACAAGTACTAGTCTAATCTAATCAGCATCTCATGTGGAGTAATTGCTCTCCTCATACAAAAATTTTCCGCATTGTACAGGGGGCTACGAGCATCAAAAGATAATTATGTGTTTTCAAATCCAGCGAAAAATAATTATGCTAGTCGTCAGGCTCAAGCTGCAACTCGCAAAGTAAATTTATGTGCAAAAATGCAGCCGCTTAAGTCGCTACTGTCTACTCTAGACCATTTTGACCGATCTTTCTGCTTCTAGCATTTTGTTTGATTTTCTTGGAATACAAGATGTGAACATAAACTATAACAGAATTTCCTCTACCGCTCATTTCTAAGGAAAGAAAATAAACTTGAAGGTCCTGGCAGCCTAATAGCTTGACACTGAAATTTCATTTTTAGACGGACAGGTGACAGGTGAGCAGTAGATTTGAACTTGTGTCCTGCTTACACACCAAATTTGTAGTGATATATTGCACACACAGACATTTGTGCCGATAGATTGTTGACTGTAGCTGAGCCTTTAATCTGGATACTGGACCGGGATTTGAACTGTCATTTTTTTTGAATACGAGTCTAGTTTACTAAATAGAAAAGCGTATCAAACACAAGACATTAATATTTTAAGATTTAAATTTTGATGTAAAAAGAAAGACACACAGAAATGGTAATTTGCTTAACGTGCTGTTGTTGTTGATCTTGTTGTGATCTTCAGTATAAAGACTGTTTCGACACAGCTCTCCATGGTGCTCTACTGCATAAAAGCCTCTTCATATCTGAATAACTACCGCAACTTACATTCATCTGAACCTGCTTGCTGTATTCAAATCTTGATCATTGTATAAAACTTTATCCCCCACACTTCCCTCCAGTACTAAATTGGCAGTCGCTTGATGTATCAAAATGTGCCCCTTCCTTTAGTGAGGTTGCGCCACAAACTTTTTTCCCAATTTCTATTGAGTACCCCCACATTAACTACATTCAGAAAAGACTTTCTAACACATTTTGGCGGCTAATGACCACAAAAAACGTTATTTGACTTGTGGACTCTTAAACTCTTTGATCGAGGATCTGTAATATGTTTGTCTTTGTGTGGTTCTTCTCTCGAATGTTCACGCTTTGTGTATGTATGCTACAGTTATTTAAAAGTGGAAGATTTCTCAAATAATGCACACTATTTTTTTATTTACACGTTTATTGTTTTCTATATCTCTTTACAGTCTTTCAGTATAGTCTCCCTGCTTCTCTATGACTGAATCCCAACGTCTCAGAAGTTCTTTTAACCCATCCATGACACCAGTTTTGTGGCTCAGGTAACAGTGGTAGAAAGCTCCTCCAGATAAATATAATGACGTCGACACTTATGGTTTTTTGAACTTTGGGAACAAATGAAAGTCTGGTGCACTCGAGTCTGGGCTGTAGGCAGGATGTGGCAATACTTTCCATCTGTATTCTCACAGTTTTTGGGCTCCAGCATCGCCAATATGGAGGTGAGCATTGTCATGAAGAATGATTGGCCCAGTCTCTAACAAATGAGGTCGTGTTTTGTGCAATTTTGCAGAAAATTACGATAATACACTGCTGAATCCTTGTACACCATGGGCTCTTACTGTCATGATGATTCCTTCGTAATCAGAAGCAAAAACCACCATTTGCTTGAGCTTTGTCTGAGTGTGTCAAAATGTTTTTGGACGTGGAGAATCTGACCTCTCCACTCATTGGATTGTGATTTCAACTCTGGTTCAAAATCTTTAATCCACTTTTGACCAATAGTGACGTTTCTACATGAGAACCCTTGGCCCTCACAGTTGAACCGTTGTTTGAGCAAGGCTGCTTCCCTTCACCAGTCTAACAGTGAAAGACCTATCTTACAGAAATTTTTCTCTTCTTCAAATCATTTGTCAGAATATGGGATATCGATGCTGGGGAGTTTCTGTGGCTTCAGAGAGTTCCTCACAATTTGCACAACGATCTTCTTTAAGAGCATCTGCCACAAGTTCCACACTTCTTTTATCTGTTGACTTTTTGGCCTTCCAGGTCTTGGATTATTGTCTATACTCATGCGACCACCACAAAAACGATTAACCCAACGTGAAACTGTAATACAGTTCCACCGTAAACTCACTGTAAACTTCACTTAATGCACTGTGGACTTCTGTCGGGGATTTTTGTAGTGCAAAGTTTCGATCTTGATGTTCGATCTCTGGTCTTCAATTGTTACAGTACCCAAGACCCCTGCAGGGTCCTTTTCTACCTCTCACTAATTTAAAGATATAGTACACAGCAAAAAACAAAAACACATCCTCTTCCTCAAGCTCCCAAGCACTTCCAACAAAAATTTAATTGTTGTTGCTTCAAAATAATCCACAGTAACACCAACAAGTGCATTATTTATGAAACGTCCTTCATAAAAGTGTGGTGAAGTACCCCTTATTTGCAGACAAGATCTCATTTTACTTTATTTCCAGTTTTGCTATTTCACATACGTGAAGTGAATGTATCAGCACTGCAGTATGTACAGAGCAAGCAGTGAGTGATAGCTTCCAACACTGGCTAGCAGAGTTGGTTGACCATCTGGCCTTTTCAGAGTCAATGGGATGAGGTTCCGATTTAGAAATCTCTCGTGACGTCAGCGAAGAAAAAGTACGTTAATTCTGACGCGAATCAAGTAATTGTTATTAATAAATATTCGCTAACAAGCAGCTTTACTGTATGATTAAATGATGATGGCGTCCTCTTGGGTAAACTATTCCGGAGGTAAAATAGACCCCCATTCGGATCTCCAGGCGGGGACTGCTCAAGAGGACGTCGTTATCAGGAGAAAGAAAACTGGCGTTCTACGGATCGGAGCGTGGAATGTCAGATCCCTTAATCGGGCATGAAGGTTAGAAAATTTAAAAAGGGAAATGGATAGGTTAAAGTTAGATATAGTGGGAATTAGTGATGTTCGGTGGCAGGAGGAACAAGACTTTTGGTCAGGTGAATACAGGGTTATAAATACAAAATCAAATAGGGGTAATGCAGGAGTATGTTTAATAATGAATTAAAAAATAGGAGTGTGGGTTAGCTACTACAAACAGCATAGTGAACGCATTATTGTGGCCAAGATAGACACGAAGCCCATGCCTACTACAGTAGTACAAGTTTATATGCCAACTAGCTCTGCAGATGACGAAGAAATTGATGAAATGTATGACGAGATAAAAGAAATTATTCAGGTAGTGAAAATTTAATAGGCATGGGTGACTGGAATTCGTCAGTAGGAAAAGGGAGAGAAGGAAACATAGTAGGTGAATATGGATTGGGGGGAAGAAATGAAAGAGGAAGCCGCCTTGTAGAATTTTGCACAGAGCATGACTTAATCATAGCTAACACTTGGTTCAAGAATCATAAAAGAAGGTTGTATACTTGGAAGAATCCTGGAGATACTAAAAGGTATCAGATAGATTATATAATGGTAAGACAGAGATTTAGGAACCAGGTTTTAAATTGTAAGACATTTCCAGGGGCAGATGTGGACTCTGACCACAATCTATTGGTTATGAACTGCAGATTGAAACTGAAGAAACTGCAAAAAGGTGGGAATTTAAGGAGATGGGACCTGGATAAACTGAAAGAACCAGAGGTTGTACAGAGTTTCAGGGAGAGCATAAGGGAAGAATTGACAGGAATGGGGGAAAGAAATACAGTAGAAGAAAAATGGGTAGCTCTGAGGGATGAAGTAGTGAAGGCAGTAGACGATCAAGTAGGTAAAAAGACGAGGGCTAATAGAAATCCTTGGGTAACAGAAGAAATATTGAATTTAATTGATGAAAGGAGAAAATATAAAAATGCAGTAAATGAAGCAGGCAAAAAGGAATACAAACGTCTCAAAAATGAGATTGACAGGAAGTGGAAAATGGCTAAGCAGGGATGGCTAGAGGACAAATGTAAGGATGTAGAGGCTTGTCTCACTAGGGGTAAGATAGACACTGCCTACAGGAAATTTAAAGAGACCTTTGGAGAGAAGAGAACCACTTGTATGAATATCAAGAGCTCAGATGGCAACCCAGTTCTAAGCAAAGAAGGGAAGGCAGAAAGGTGGAAGGAGTATATAGAGGGTTTATACAAGGGCGATGTACTTGAGGACAATATTATGGAAATGGAAGAGGACGTAGATGAAGACGAAATGGGAGATAAGATACTGCGTGAAGAGTTTGACAGATCACTGAAAGACCTAAGTCGAAACAAGGCCCCGGGAGTAGACAACATTCCATTCAAACTACTGATAGCCTTGGGTGAGCAAGATGTATGACACAGGTGAAATACCCTCACACTTCAAGAAGAATATAATAATTCCAATCCCAAAGAAAGCAGGTGTTGACAGATGTGAAAATTACCGAACTATCAGTTTAATAAGTCATGGCTGCAAAATACTAACGCGAATTCTTTACAGACGAATGGAAAAACTGGTAGAAGCGGACCTCAGGGAAGATCAGTTTGGATTCCGTAGAAATGTTGGAACACGTGAGGCAATACTAACCTTACGACTTATCTTAGAAGAAAGATTAAGAAAAGGCAAACCTACGTTTCTAGCATTTGTAGACTTAGAGAAAGCTTTTGACAATATTAACTGGAATACTCTCTTTCAAATTCTGAAGGTGGCAGGGGTAAAATACAGGGAGCGAAAGACTATTTACAATTTGTACAGAAACCAGGTGGCAGTTATAAGAGTCGAGGGGCATGAAAGGGAAGCAGTGGTTGGGAAAGGAGTGAGACAGGGTTGTAGCCTCTCCCCGATGTTATTCAATCTGTATATTGAGCAAGCAGTAAAGGAAACAAAAGAAAAATTTGGAGTAGGTATTAAAATTCATGGAGAAGAAGTAAAAACTTTGAGGTTCGCCGATGACATTGTAATTCTGTCAGAGACAGCAAAGGACTTGGAAGAGCAGTTGAACGGAATGGACAGTGTCTTGAAAGGAGGATATAAGATGAACATCAACAAAAGCAAAACGAGGATAATGGAATGTAGTCAAATTAAATCGGGTGATGCTGAGGGAATTAAATTAGGAAATGAGACACTTAAAGTAGTAAAAGAGTTTTGCTATTTAGGGAGTAAAATAACTGATGATGGTCGAAGTAGAGAGGATATAAAATGTAGACTGGCAATGGCAAGGAAAGCGTTTCTGAAGAAGAGAAATTTGTTAACGTCGAGTATAGATTTAAGTTTCAGGAAGTCGTTTCTGAAAGTATTTGTATGGAGTGTAGCCATGTATGGAAGTGAAACATGGACGATAACTAGTTTGGACAAGAAGAGAATAGAAGCTTTTGAAATGTGGTGCTACAGAAGAATGCTGAAGATAAGGTGGTTAGATCACGTAACTAATGAGAAAGTATTGAATAGGATTGGGGAGAAGAGAAGTTTGTGGCACAACTTGACTAGAAGAAGGGATCGGTTGGTAGGACATGTTTTGAGGCATCAGGGGATCACAAATTTAGCATTGGAGGGCAGCGTGGAGGGAAAAAATCGTAGAGGGAGACCAAGAGATGAATACACTAAGCAGATTCAGAAGGATGTAGGTTGCAGTAGGTACTGGGAGATGAAGAAGCTTGCACAGGATAGAGTAGCATGGAGAGCTGCATCAAACCAGTCTAAGGACTGAAGACCACAACAACAACAACAACAACAACAGTTGCGTTTTGCCACTCAGACACTGGGAGGAGTCTGGTCATAAACACTATCTTTCAGTAATTTTACGATGCCAGGATGTGTCACAGAATGTTCTCACCAGCAGGTTACCTAAACTGAGCCCCCCTCTGAAAGACAACCCTTGGACCTGTTTCGGACTGATTGTCAATCTTTTCGATCTGCACAGCATTGCAGTTGAGGACTCTGCCTAGTGAGCCATCTACCTGATCACACAGACCTTGTCCTCTGCCTGCCTACTCTAAGGAGATACTCAGCTGCCAAAGCATCGATAACTGGGCGTCTATTTCGTCCTACATCCGATATTATTCGTCACATTATATATGAAGAAAACTTGGGTTAGCGAACTCCATCCCATCTCTGGCGCTGGTATTGGGCTTTGTGGATACGCAGTTCATGCCTGATATCGTATTATGGGCCTTCTGGTTCGTCAAGCAACTGTACTAGCTTCAACGTCAGTTCTTTTCTCATACTTCAGATTCTCTGGAGTCTAAACTACTCCTTGCAGACTAGGCTTATAGCGCTCATCGTCAAAGGCACCTACTCACCAACCCTGATGGGCGTGTGGAGGCCAGCGTTGGTACTACTGACGACCTCCTCCCACCGTTCTCCATCTCATCAATCTTGCTTAGGATGCACAAGAACATGAATGGCACTTCAAGAGGACAGTCAGCCATCTGGTGGGAGTCTTCAAGTACTGCCTGCACCTACCATCTGACTGTTCCAGAGCACTAACCAAGCCCCTTCGAGCACTCAGCTGGCTCATTGTGGAATCCAATAGATGTCACACAGGTCCTACCCCCCGACCCCTACCTTAAAGTACCACCTCTGTAGGTTCCACACTACCCTAAACGACGCCCTGTGGTACTGCCTACCTCCTTGCACATTCCAAAACTCTGCTCGCAGACCAGTTTAGGTGCTCAGGTCCACGCCGCCTCCACAGTGCATCTTATGAAAGAACATTCAGCGAACACCACCTCCTCTTTCAGTGGCTGTATCTATGTGATGGATAAAAAATTTGTTTTTGATACAGGTGTAGAGGCTACTGTCATTCCTATCACACTGGCCTTGCTCACACATCTACATCTACATCTAGATGCAAGTAAGCTACCATATGGTGTCTGGGGGAAGATACCATGTTCCATTACTAATCACTCCTTCCCCTTCTCCATTCGGGAATAAAGCGACGGAAAAACGACTGTTTATATGCCTCCGTATGAGGCCTAATTTCTCGTGTCTTATCATCTCAGTCATTACATGTAATGTATTTGGCAGCAGTAGAGTCGTTCGGCAGCCAGGTTCAAATGCCATTTCTGTACATTTTCTCAATGGTGTTCCTTGAAAAGAAACGTCGCTTTCTCTCCATCGATTCCCATTTGAGTTCCCAAAGCATTTTACGAATCTACTGGTAACAAATCTAGCAGAGTGCCTCTGAACTGCTTCGATGTCTTCCTTCAATCCGACCTGGTATGACTCCCAAACACTCAGGTATTCAAAATTAGGTCACACCAGCGTTGTATATGCGGTCTCCTTTACATGTATACCAAACTTTCCTATAATTCTCCCAATAAACAGAAGACGACCGTTCGCCTTCCTTACCACAGTCCTCACATGATCATTCCATTTCATATCACTTCGCAAGTTATGCCAACATCACCAACCGAGCTAACCTTATATGCGGCTAACAACTCTAACGTCACCATCATTGGCGCTGCAGAGCTTCAGGTCCACATTACTCCCATTCTTCATTTTCTATGGATTTCCATTTCACAGATGTGGACGAACCTTTACTGCGTACAGATTTCCTTAAACATTTTGGGTTATCAACTGATACTCAGTCGAGCTCATTGCTCCATCACACCTCCAGCTCCCTCATTCTGGGCTTGTTCGATTCTACTCCCTTTTTCCCCTTTAAGGACCTCCTCCTTACCTCGCTCTCTGAGTACTCCAATTTAATGGCTCAACTCACCACATCACTGCTCTAGCTTATGCTTGAGTGCTCTGCTTCTGATGCTCTACAAGTGCAAAACGCTCTGCCTCGCTGGGTAATCGACACAGCATCTGCACAACTGGCGGGAGCTCATCAGACACTATGCCAGCTCTTCGTAGAGCACCGATCACACCCTGATGACTTCGGCACCCACGATCATGCCTTCACCGGCGCCACATTCTCCACAGAACTCCAAGGTCAGTGATATTTTGCTCTATGGTGATTGCTCCTAGTCCACCCTACTCCCATGGACCAACAATGACATTAATCCCATGGATTCATACAATGCAGACAAGGGTACGTTTGCTAATGTTGCTTGTCACTGAACCAACACTGAGGGAGGAATCCCCAATAGGACACAAGGCTTACCCTCTCATTCGCAAATACTGCACCATGCTAAATCAGCTGCACCATGCTAAATCAGCTGCACCACGTTAAATCAGCTAGTAGTGAACTACTTGATGTGGGCATTATACAAAGGCAAGGACTACAGGGTTCTGAATTCTCGCACTATTATAGACAATTATTCGATCCCACACATCCAGGACTTCACCTAATTGCTCAAAGGTACACATTTGTTCAATGTACTTGATTACCACAAAGCTTACCATCAAATTCCCATGTTGAAAGAGGACATCTGAAGACTGCTCTCATTACTCCATTTGGACTATTCGAATACTGTTCGATGCCACATGATCTGAAAAATCCGGCGCAGATGCAGCAGTTTATTATTCTTTATTGTTCATCATCCCACTCACATATGCCTATTTAGGTGACATCTTGATTTTTTACCCCTCCACAAGGAACATATACAGGATTTGACACAATTCGAGGACACACACCACAATAATGGTATCGAAATTAACCACGAGAAATCTCAACTATCATACAACAGTGTAACTTTTCTTGGCTGTACGGTATCGGCTGAGGGCATATGTCCAACATCCGACCACCTCGGGTTTGTCCATAACCTCCCTCCATCAATGGATTGTCGTGAATTGAGAGGATTCCTAGATATTGTAAACTTCTACAGTCTCACCTCCTTCATGAAGCCTTCATCCAGGTAACGCACATCAAAGCCCTGATCGGTAAAAACACTGCAGGTTCAAGATAAGTTCCGTGAACTAATGACATTATCGAAGCATTTAAGTCCCTGAAGTTTGCCCTCATCCACGTTGTCACAAGCCCTCATCCAGTAGCTGACACTCCCATCTCTGTCACTGCTGAAGTAAGTGATGAATCAATGCGTATGGTTTTGCAGCAACAGGCCGGCGATACTACAGAACCTCTCTGATTTATCTCCAGAAACACAGCTCAAGTGGTCTACTTGCGAGTGCGAACTCCTTGTGGACTATGAGGCACTCAGACGTTTTCTTGATGATATAGAAGACCATGAGTTTACAACCTTTCTGACTATCAGCCACTTGCAGATGCCATCTGCAACCTGAACAAAGATGTCCATCAACAACGCCTGTGGCACATAGACCTAGTTAGCCAGTATTTGACAGACATACGCTATATGTGCATTTCTGACAATCATGTCTCCAATTACTTGTCCTAGGTGAACATTATCGCGTTCCCCATTGACTTGGGCAAGCTGGCCCACCTGCAAACCGACGACACTGAGTTGGCAGACATGCTAAAGGAGACAAAATGCGCACTGATCCTCGAACCACACCAACTACCTGGCTCAGCCAACCCCATTGCGTGCGCAACTTCAACATGTAGTTTCAGACCTGTGGTATCTACCCCTCTGTGACAAGTGGTTTTCAACTCCCTAGACTTTCTCGCTACCCAGGCATCAAAGCTACTACTGGTTACCGAACAATTCTTCTGGCCAGCGGTTAAGAACGATTGCTGTGATTGGATGTGGGCCTTGTACCTTGCCAGAGAAGTAAAGTTGGACGACATGCACAGCCTCCTCTAGGACAGTTTAGCATTCCCAAAGAATGGCTACATCATGTGCAGTCAACATCGTGGGTCTTCTCCCTTTCTCACAGGGCTTTCGACATATACTCTCAATCATCTGCTGGATAAGGAGGTGGGTCAGAGCTGTTCCTCTGTCCAGGTTTATGACTGATTCGGTCGCCCACGCCATCGTCAACTCCTGGATTTCTAGTTTTGGTCGCCCTTCATCTGTAACAACTGGCCAGGGCCACCAATTCGAATCCTAGCTGTTTTCTAAATTCCTCGACCGAGGACAGAATACACTGGACATTTTATTCAAATGGCAAATGCCTAATAGTCTCATCAAGTAGGGTAGAGCCAGACTAGTCATTAACAGACAATCTACAGCTCTCTGTTCCCACAAGTTTGCTCGTTACAGTCAACAGTGCATCTCCATGAGACACAATGCTTGGAGTGTGCGATGACTTCACTTCCTAGTGTGACACCACGTTCTCAACTCCTTCACCCCCTCTCAATACGGTGTTTATCGTCGACATCGCAGATATCAACGCAGACCACCTCTCCATCGAGGTTCGAGACAGCACTGTCTTCATTTTCGCCGACCTTCCGACGACACAACACCACGCTTCAACTACTCACATACACCTACTGAAATCCTTGAAGCTCCCACCAGGCACCAAGCAGAACCAAGAAATACCATCTTCGAGGCAGACTTGTATACTCTTTGATTGAGGATCACTGATACGTTTGCCTTTGCATGGTTGTTCTCTCGAATGTTCAAGCTTTGTGTATATGTGATGCAGATATTTAATAAAAGTGTTCTTCAATGTACATTGTTTTGGTGATTGTTATTCGCTTTCCATACACCTAAAGGAAGAGAATTACCACAGCTTAAATCTATATTCGATATTAACAAATTTCTCTTCTTCAGAAACGCTTTTCTTGCCATTTCCAGTCTGTATTTTATAGATCTCATAATCTCTTCAGTGCAATTTGCAGTCCCACAAGACAACTCTTTTGTCTTGAGAATTTTATTACAAGTGTATATAAAGACGATTTTGAACTGGGGCTACTTAAAGTTGACTCTCTGACAGGTCACAAAGGTTTATGGTTAAAACTAGGATTTAATGAAACAAAGATAGATCGTGAACCAATTCAATGTAACCAGTGATGAAAGTGTAAACAGCTGCATGAAGAAGCACAAGGTACTAAATGGAATAAAATAATATATGCTTCCAGCAATGTTGAGATTACTTGTAGCAGGTTTATTAGTATGCTGCCTGGAAATTTCGATACCTTTTGCCCAGTGGTTACCAAAGGAAATAAACCTATAGTAAGCAAGTATTGCCAAACAACTGTACACTAATGGGCCACACATCATTTACAGAAATTAGGATCAATGGGTTTGCGTTGATAAAGCAGCACACATTAGCCTCAAGAGACACTACAGTTCACTAATCAGATTAGCCAAATGTAGGGCAGATTGTAGCTGCATTGAAAGCTCCAATAACAAATGCAAGTCTTTGTGGAGAGTCATTCAAGTAGAATTAGATACAGGTAGACGTTGTGTAAAAGATACAAATGATGTTAATGTCATTGCAAGTGAATTTAATCTTTTTTATCAATGCTGCAAACCCTAATTTCTCACATCCTTATAAGAAAAGGTGGGATCTTGCACCAAAACCTAATTCACAATATAATTATGTAAACCAATTTTCACAAAATTTTGGCTGACACTGTGCCAGCCTATATTTGAAGAAATGTGGAAGCATGGGATGTAATTAAATCAGTATTAAAATTAAGTGGCTTCTCAAATTTTGTGATTAAAAAAATGGACTTAATATCATTCCCTTCCTGCACATTTATAAACTATATGTTTGTTAGTGGTATTTATCCAGAATGTCTAAAATAGTAGTCAGTCCTTTACACAAGAAGAGTGATAAATCCTGCAATAACAATTATTGTCTACTTTCTCTGGTACCTATTTCGAATATCGTATATAAAAGCAAGTTTGCATGCATCTGTCAAAAAACAGTACATTAACTAAGTCTCAATATGGATTTCGATACAAGCTATCAACAGCTAAAGCTGTTGAAAATGTTATTTCCATTGTGAAATGCTCTTTTGAATCCAAATTGTCGGCTGAAGCCACACAAGCGAACTTAAGTAAGGCATCTAATACTATAAAACACAGAATGTTAGCCAGGAAACTATGGTGTTTTGGTATTAGGGACCTGGAACTCTCCCTCGTTAAATCCTGTCTCAGTTAAAGGAAACAAATTGTAAGCTACAACG
This sequence comes from Schistocerca serialis cubense, assembly GCF_023864345.2. Taxonomy (NCBI): domain Eukaryota; kingdom Metazoa; phylum Arthropoda; class Insecta; order Orthoptera; family Acrididae; genus Schistocerca; species Schistocerca serialis. The sequence continues at coordinate 118,435,344 of NC_064642.1, read as the reverse complement.
GTCAAAACTCACAGTTTCTACATGTTACTGGATGTGTTCCCCAAGGATCAGTGTTTGGGCCACTACTGTTTGTAACTTTTATAAACGACCTGTCCCGCAGTATGGCATGAAAATCTGTGCTTTATGCAGATGATAGCACCTTTATCAATTCTGGGAAGGACTTAAATAAACTGAAGGAACAAAGTAAAGAGCTCTTCAAATTATCCAACATGTGGTTTGAAGTCAATGAGTTAGCTATTAACCATGAAAAGACATTAAGTATCTCCTTCAGCCTATCCAGTTTCGATCTCGGATCCGCTTCTGCCAAAGTCCTTGGCATGTACCTAGATAGAAAATTAGCTTGGGAGTGTCAATATACTATACAGAGTGTCCCAGAAATGTTACGACAAATTTCAAGGGACTGTAAAGGGCGTCTTGAGTAACAAAGTGAGGATAGGAACCTGTGATTGGAAAAGTCATCAAAGGCGGTGTAGAGCGTCGAAGTTATAGGTGCCAGAATATACCTCTAGGCCATCCCTTTGGCAGCACACGTGACTTTGTACACTGATGAACCATAGGCAGAACGTCTTGCAATTTGTTTTTGTTATTCAGTGATGCAACTGTTTGCAACTCTAGCCAGTGGAGAAGATGGAGCTAGCTGCTGCAAAGGAAGGCCTTGTCTCCTATGAATGTGATGCTCTGTTGCCTTGGGCATAGGTTTCCATCCATTGTATATTTTCCTCTGGAACCCTTTAAAACCTACAATGTTTTTCGATATACAAGAGAAAAATAAACTGCAGATGAAAACCCATGTCAGAAACCATCATCCACTGAGGCAGCCGAGAATCACATTCATAAGAGACAAGGCCTGTCTATACAGCAGCTAGCTCCATCTTCTCCAGTCGTGGCAATCAGTCACGATCGCTGAATAACAAATAACATTATGAGATGTTCCACATATGGCCCATCAGCATGCAGTCACGTTTGCTGTCGAAGGGGTGTTCTCCAAGACACACTGTACAACCCCTTGAAGTTTGTCGCAACATCTCTGGGATACCCTGTATATCTCGAAACCTTTCACAAATTATCTGTCTACTGAAAGAAAATGGACATCTGTTTCAGAAAAACTGCTGATTAACTCCTACTATGTCTTCTTTCATTGCCACCTAATTTGTGATATTCTTCTATTGGGTAATTCTCCTGGTGCCAGGATTTTTTTTTTTTTTTGCCAAGGAATTAGAGATAAGAGCATATCCTTATCTTTTTACATACGGCTGCCTTTTGCACATAAAATAAAATCTAAACAGTTACAACCTTAGGCAGTCCATTCATTATCATAATACTCATGAAACATTAAAGATAGACATACCTACAACTCAACTGAAAAAACACAAGGCAGTTATGAATATGTAGGGATAAAGCTACTCAACACATTACCTGGGCAGGCACATCCTGCCTCTCTTAACATCTTTAAAAATAAGATCCAAAAATTTGCTGAAAGAAAAAGTTTCTTACGCTCTTAAAGACTTTGAAAATCTTTCAGAAATAGACCTAACCTACTAAATAACTCATAATACCATTTGTTTGTCAGTTCCCTCTACCCCTTTTTGGCCCCTGTGGTATTGTGTATTATGTATATAATGAATATGCAAATAACTTAATAATTTGCCTACTATGCATATTTTGCTGATAACCACACTGGGACATTGCTGCTTTCTATTCTTTTACTATGTGAAATTTCGTATGTAACATAACAATGTTTAGTTCCATATTTGACTGTTAACGATGTGAAGGAATCTTTATATATTATATATGACCTTTTATTATGTGTGCTTTAATTATGTGTAGTACTCATCCTCAGTGTTATTTAATCTGTACATTGAGCAAGCAGTAAAGGAAACAAGAGAAAACTTTGCAGTTGAAAGTTCAGGGAGAAGAAATAAAAACATTGAGGCTTGCCAGTGACATCGTAATTCTGTCAGAGACAGCAAAGGACTTGGAAGAGCAGCTGAACGAAATTGACAGTGTCTTGAAGGGAGGACATAAAATGAACATCAACAAAAGCAAATCAAGGATAATAGAATGTTGTCGAATTAAATCAGATGATGTTGAGCAAATTGGAGTAGGAAATGAGACAGTTAATGTAGGGGATGCGTTTTGGTATTTGGCAGCAAAATAACTGATGATTGTTGAAGTGGAGAGGATACAAAATGTAGACTGACAATACCAAGAAAAACCTTTCTGAAAAAGAGAAATTTGTTAGCATCAAATATATTAAGTTGGTGCATAAGTTCCTAGCGTTTCTCCATGAGTTTAATAAACACAACAGATACATATAAAAGAGAGTTTCTTCACCAATAATATATTCTCCTTCACTATTTACAACTGTCCGACAATGTTTGGGTAACTTCTCGATTCTGCGACTGTGGAAATCATGTGACTTTGAGGTGACGAACTGGTCGAGCCATATTCGAAGCACATTTTCATCCAGTAAGGAAATTCCTTGGAGATAGATCGATAGAGAATCGGAAAGGTTAACTAACATCTGAGAGTGCAAGATCAGGTGAATAAGTTGGATGCAGAATGCCTTCCCAGCTCAACTTCTGTACAGCGCGTTTTTGTCAGTCTAGCAGAATGAGGCAGCTGTTGTTCTAGCATCACTTCACATAGTCTTTCTGTACATTGTTCTTGGAATGCATCAAGATGTCTCAGTTGTTAACAATGAATGTCAGTAGTGAATGCTAGACTTCAGGCAAGCAATTCGTAATACACCACACTGTTGCTGATCACAAGTTGCATATCTTGTATGGAAGCATTCAGATCTCTTTACAGATAGTTGCTGCTTTGTTTCGACTCAACCATTCCTTTCTTTTATTTATTTTAGCATAAAGAATCCATTTCTCATCACCAGTTATGATACAGCAAAGCAATGATTGATGTTTAAAAATGGTTCAAATGGCTCTAAGCACTACAGGACTTAACATCTGAGGCCATCAGTCCCCTAGACTTCGAAGTACTTAAACCTAACTAGGACACCACACATATCTATGCCCGAGGCAGGATTCCAACCTGTGATTGTAGCAGCAGGGCGATTCCGGACTGAAGCGCCTAGAACCACTTGGCTACATCGGCCAGTAATGGTTGATGTTGTCATAAGCCAGTTGATGATGAATAAGCAGAATTTACATATGACCACAAGCTGATTTTTCGTGGTTTTGGCTTAAGAGTGAGTGGTTCCCATACACCCAATTTTTAAACCTTCTACATTGCAAAAAAAATGTCGTATGCCGGTGAAATGATCACAGTTAATCACATTTGCTAGTTCCTGTGCACTGACGTGGATCATTGTGGATTAATGGGTTTAAACGATTTTCATCAATGCTGAAAATCTTGCTGCACATGAAGAGTCACTTATGTCATAACGAGAAAAACATTTTCTTGCCGTGCTCTGTCCAATGGCGTTATCCCCATACACAACGAAAATGTTTCTGGGTGCCTCCGCTACTGTAACACGTCTACTGAACTCAAACAGAAGAATGTGTCGGAAACGTTCCAATTTCTTCACTTGTCACTCCATTTTCTAGCGCACAAAGCTTAGCTCACTGCCTCAAAATGACAAAATGGCAGTATTTAAACTCAAATAGCAACAGTGATCTACAAATAAAAAAATGAAAATCGATAAATAAATGTATATCAGCTGGAATACCAACATGCAAAGCAAAAACGCTGCTAACTTATGCACCAACATAGCAGATACAAGTGTTAGGGAGTCTTTTCTCAAATTATTTGTATGCAATGGAGCCATGTATTCAGGTGAAACATGGATGATAAACAGTTTAGACAAGAAGAGAATAGAAGTTTCTAAAGACGGATGTTGACGACTGGGTGAGCAGATCACGTAACTAATGCTTATTATTTCATTATATTATAACTAAAAGGAGGTACTGAATAGAACTGGGGAGAAAAGAAATATGTCGCATGATCTGACTATGAGAAGGAATCGTTTGATAGGACGTTCCTAGAAATCAAGGGATCACCAGTTTCATATTGGAGGGAAGTGAAATGAGGGGTTGTAAAAGCTGTAGAAGGAGACCAAGGAATGGACAGTGCAATCACATTCAGAAAGAAGTGAGTTGTAGTGGTTATTTGGAGATGAAGAGTCTTACACAGGATAGAGCAGTATGGAGAGCTGCCTCAAACCAATCTTTGCACTGAAAACCACAAGAACAACAAGCACCATAGTGTACTGATGGCATTTCCAGCAGGATAATAAAATCTTGTTCCCAAGAAATAAGCGGGATTCTTAGCCACATATGTAATAGCCCTCTGAAGCAGGGTATTTTGCCAGATAGACTGTAGTATGCCATTGTTAAACCACTGCATAAAAAGGGGGGTACGTCTGATGTCAACAACTACCGCCCAATTTCTCTTCCGACTGCCTTATCAAAAATTCTTGCAAAAGTAATGTATTGTGGAGTAGCTTCACACCTTTGTAAAAATAAAGTTTTAACAAAATGTCAGTTTGGTTTCCAGAAGGGTTTTTCAACGCAAAATGCTATATATACTTTCACTAATGAAATATTAAATGCTCTTGAGTAACTGGAAGTCACCTGTTGGGATTTTTTGTGATCTCTTAAAGGCTTTTGATTGTGTAAATCATGGAATACTTCTAGATGAGCTCAAGTACTGTGGTATGAATGGGACAGTACTCAAATGGTTTGAATCATACCTAACTGGAAGAGTGCTGAAGGTTGAAGTAAGAAGTTCACATAATATGCAAAAAACTGGTGATTTCTCAAACTGGGGAACAATCAAGAATAGGGTGCCACAAAGTTCGGTCTTGGGTCCTCTGCTGTTCTTAATATATATTAATGACTTACCATTCTATATTCACAAAGATGCAAAGCTGGTACTTTTTGCCAATGATACAAGTATAGCTATCACACTCAACAGACAAGAATTAACTGGTGAAATTGTAAACAATGTTTTTCAGAAAATCATTAAGTGGCTCTCTGCAAATGGACTCTCATTAAACTTTGACAAAACACAGTATATACAGTTCCACACAGTAAATGGAATGACACCATTAATAAATATAGACTTCAATCAGAAATCGGAAGCTAAGGTAGAATATTCAAAATTTCTAGGTGTATGCATTGATGAGGGGTTGAATTGGAAAAAAACACTGAGGATCTGCTGAAACGTTTGAGTTCAGCTACTTATGCTATTAGGGTCATTGCAAATTTTGGCGATATACATCTGAGTACATTAGCTTACCACACCTATTTTCATTCTGTGCTTTCGTGTGGTATCATATTCTGGGGTAACTCATCATTGAGTAAAAGAGTGTTCATTGCACAAAAGCGTGTAAGCAGAATAATTGTTGGAGCTCATCCGAGATCATCCGGCAGACACTTATTTTAAGAGCTAGAGATCTTCACTGTAGCCTCACAATATATATTCAGTTATGAAATTTGTTATTAACAATCTGAACGAATTCAAAAGTAATAGCAGTGTACATGGCTATAACACTAGGAGAAAGAATGATCTTCACTATTCAAGGTTAAATCTAACTTTGGCTCACAAGGGGGTAAATTATGCTGCCATGAAAGTCTTTGGTCACCTACCTAATAGCATCAAAAGTCTGACAGATAGGCATATGGCATTTAAAAGGAAATTAAAAGAATTTCTTAATGGCAACTCCTTCTACTCATTAGATGAATTTTTGGATGTAGTAGGTGGGTAATTTCCCCAACCTCCATAAAAAAATTAAAAATATTAAGTGTCATGTAATATTTTGTGTAATGTAATATCTTGTATGGACACCTTTTATTAACCTGACACATTCCACATCATTATGAAGTGTCATATTCATGATCTATGGAACAAGTACTAATCTAATCTAATGTCAGTATATTTCTTATCAAGTCTGTCATACTTTATAAAATCTCTTGTCCCATTACTTATGACGACATCGACTGTATGCAAACGCTTAAAGATGGACGAATAAAGAAATAAATAACCACTGTGCCACCTCATACACTATGCAGCAATTGTCTATGCCAGGCCCAGTAATGGTGTGCCAAACCACATGAGGGGGATTTTTTCGGCCAGCACAACTCTCTTTAATTCGTCACTGTTTACCCTTCGCTGTTTGTTTGTGGTATGAAGGATGTTAGCAAATCCAGTGGCTGTCTACTCTAAAACAGGCAGTGTAGCGATCTGTCATAACAAGTCTTTAAAACTGAATGAAAGTGACAGAAGAGAGGAATGAGAATGCTTTATATCTGTTATGCAAATTCATAATTGATGTGTACTGCAAATTTGATATGAAATGACATTAGAGTACGATTCATAAAGAATTTGAAAAAGTTGTATTTGACGATGAAAGAACAAAAAATACAACGACCAACAGATGGAATTCATTCATCTGTGCACCAAGAATCCCCTTGTGCTAAATCTGCAGGCATAGAGCACATGAAGAAATTGGTGGTACGAATATTAAACTTTCTGAAGTTGCACACATAATTCTACTTTCTGTTGCAACAGTTTTCGATGGAACTGAACGAAGATATGGAGACTTTATATGTTACTGCAAAGTGCATTGGCTAAATCAAGGGGCGCTCTGGGAACAATTTTTCGGTTTAAGACTCGATATTGTTAATTTATGAAGGAATAAGTTGTGAATGAAAGAAAATTAGAACATCAGTAATAGATTGCAGACATCGCATTTTGAGTGGACTTGGCTGCTCTCCGCACACAGTGAGACATTGCAAGGTAAGGAACAGCGTGTTTTTGATATGATGGGCATGTGTATAAAAAGAAGCTTGTGTAGGTAGCGGGAAGCAGGTGTGGTACTTTCGACGATAAATAATCGCTCGCACTCCCGTCTCTTACTATGAATACTTTTACCATACCCCCAGCACAAGTGCGGAGCACGGTGACTTGTTATCGTGGTGCATTGTCGCACTGGCGATGGCAAGGACTGACATATCGTAGTCCACCAGGTGCCTGGGCGGCCGTAAGGAGCGGCCAGCCCGTGACGTCAGCGGCGGTGCCTGTAGAGGCGTTGGTGGTTGGTGGCGTGTCGTCTGGTGTTGGTGAGGCTGTCGGCCCGCTGGTGGCGGTTTCGGGGGTGGCAGTTGTTATGATGTGCTCCAGGGCTGACACAAGCAGGTAGCCGTCCGAAGAAAGAATGGATTTCAGATCTGCTGAGTCGATCGTAGACGGAAGGTTGTATGGAGTGCTCTAATGACCTCAAGACTGTGTGGTAGCCCAACTGTCTATTGTCGAATTTAGCCATAACCATAAGTAGTGACTCCTGCAGTGTTACGAATATGTCTGCTGGGAGTTAGTCTTGCAAGTCTAGGCAGACTGTAAATTGGCTTGAGGGGCATGGAGCAGGGGCCAGTGGAGGGTAAACACCGTGTGTGTCCACTAGAGTCCACACCGTTTTTAGGCAGTTGAGTGATACTGCTGTCGTTTATCCAGCTTGCAAGATATCTTGTATGGGCCACTGTACGCAGGGTGGAGGATGTGTTTGACAGTGTCAGTCCTGAGTATGACATGTGTACACGACTGGAGGTCCTTGTCCACAAAGACGGTCGGTTTGGCGTGGTGGGATGCAGACATGGCGGATGTGGCCCCTGACACATTTTAGTAGGCCCAGCAGGTTGATATCCATGGGGTCGGTGATTTGAGACACAAACTCTGCTGAGAGGGTGATCGGTGGCCTGTAGAGCACCTCTCCCACCGAGGCATCCAGATCTTCTTTGTAGGCAGCTAGTATGCCCAGCAGCAACCAGAGGATGGCCTCCAATCACTCCTGGTCATGGCATACGAGTGCTGCCTTGAGGGTGCAGTGACTGTTCCACAAGTCCGATAGACTGAGAATTGTAGGCTGTTGTGCGGAACCGCTGCCAGCTGCAGACGTGGCAGAGATGGGAGAACTGGCCCGACTCGAACTCGCGGCCCTGGTCAGTTGTCAGGGGGCAGCCGAAGCATGCAATCCATAGTTTGATGAAAGCTCGGACGATGGTGTTGGCTCAAATATGACTTAGAGGTGTGGCCTCCACACATTGAGTTGTCCTGTCTATGGGTGACAAGATGTACTTGTATCTGTTTGTATCTGGGAGTGGCCCCACCAGGTCTATGTGGAAATGTGGGAAAAGGCCAACAGGATGGGGAATTCCATGAAGGGTGGTTGGCCGTGACATCATGTCTTGACCCATTGACACTGGAAGCAGGCTCTTGTCCACACAGTACAGTCCCATTTAATGTTGGTCCAAACACAACGTTCTGTTATGAGTTTCAATGTTGGGCATACCATGCTCAGCTAGTTTGTCGAATATTGCTTGGAGGTGTTTCTCATGACCTTGAGTTGCTTGTGAGAAGATAATTACATTGTCCAAGTAACAATAGCAAAAGGGCACAGTAAAAAGCAAGCTGTCAATGAACCGTTGCCAAGTCTGGGCTGTGTTCTTTAGTCCGAATGTCACGAAGAGAAAGTCAGATAGGCTGAACGGTACAATTATTGACGTCTTTAGGATGTTCTCCATGGCCATTCGTATCTGCAAATAAGCTCTTTTGCAGCTGATCACTCTAAAGATGGCCGCACCAGCTAGTTCCTGGGAGAGGTCCTCAATATTGGGCACAGGGTAACTATCAATGGTGGTGCACGCATTCAAATGTCTATAGTCCCTGCACAGGTGCCACATTTTATCTTTTTTCTTTCTCATAGTAATTGGTGAGGACCATGCACACTCTGATGGCCTGATGGTGCCCTCGCGTAACAGCTCTTTGATCGCGGCCTTGGCTGCCTTTAGTTTGTGAGGGGTGAGGTGGTGGGGCAGGCTTCAGACTAGTGGACTGGGGCTAGTATTAATTCTGTGTACAGTACCATTGCATAAGATGTTAATCTTTATATTGGGCTAATGTAGAGTAGCTTGTGAGCCACACAATCCGCTCGCGAGGGCAATATCACTGTTTACATTTGACCCATTCCAGAGAGCAATATCACTGTTTTTGCACGGCCTGCTAGCGGGAGCATCGTCACCAGAAGTAAGGTAGTTGCAGCAGGTTTGTCAGTTATGTGGGTGTCATGAACGATTATCATGGGACGTGGCACGGGTGTCGCGGCTGGTGTTTTGGTATCATGGAGGATGGTGTCGTAGTGGGGTACCGAGGAATGGGGTGTGGTGGACGGGTCCTGGTTGGTGGCGATCATCGCAGATGGTGCATCAGTGTAAGTCACCCAATGCAGCAGCTGTTGTAGGTAATATTTGTGTACCCACTGTGCGAGGTTGTAGTTGCAGTCAGGCTCGTCTTATTTATATGCTGTGGTTGTGAGGAGTGAAAACCCTGCACGGTTGCAGGTAGACATGGTGTGCCTACTTGTTGAGTGACGCCATGTGTGTGTAATCCTAAGGGACCAAATTACTGAGGTCCTTGGTTCCTAGACTTACACACTACTTAACCAAATTATACGAACTTATGCTAAGACCAACACTCACACCCAAGCCCGAGGGAGGACTCTAACCTCCGGTGGGAGGAGCCGCGCAATCCGTTGCATGGCGCCTCAAACCACGCGGCCAAACACGCAAGGGCACGGTTTGTGGTCTGAATTCGTCGCCGTCCCTGGTGTAGAACATTTTGATTAGTCTTTCCGTTTCTGCATTTTTTTGCGATACGATTGCGAATCAGAGCACAAATGTATTTTCGCCATTATGATGTTCTGAATAAATGAAATAAACTTTGAAGCTGTCAGGGCGCAGTCGCTTGTTGCAGCAGGTGGTGGGCGTGCAGTAAATTGGAGCTTGTGTCTTGTGAACATTCCAAATTTTCAGCGATTTATTGCATGCACAGCATTTTGCGCAATCAGATCGTTGTAAATGAAAAAAAATAAAATAAAAAAAAAAACACGGATCAAACGCGGCTGGGTGTTCCGGACTCTCGCACACAACTTCGCATAGTTCTTCTGCTAGACTCACTTGCAGTCACAGAGTCGCCAACAAATATTTTCGGGAATGCTACCTCCGAAAGCATGGATTTAACACAGCAAAGTAGCCATAGGCCTGGCGTAATTCAGTTTAAGCAATTTTTAAAGTGATTAACTTTGGTGCGGAGCAAGAGGAATTGTAATGCAATCGACTACTGGAAAATGCCATGTAATCGAGATGTGATTTGATAGCTGCTAGTGTGGGAATTCTGAACAAGTGATGACCGAATGAGATAATGAGATACTCATTCTTAAAGCTGGGAAATACGTAGATACGAAAAAAAGTAAAATAAAAACAAATCATCGCAGGGTGATCTCCACTGAAAGTCAATATTGTTTTCATAACGTTGAGCCGAGTCATCGCGAGAGACTAGAAGTACTGCAGTACTGTTCATTACTGTATTCTTATCGGGACGTTGTTGTTTAGGTACTGTTGTGTCGTCTGAATAAATTTAATGCTTGAATCTGAATTAATACTATCCGATCTGGTGGCTAATGTTAGCAGTTATATTAAAAAGTTAAAGATGTGAGCATTAAGTTTGTTTACGCTACTTCATACAGTTACACGTTGTCATTCATTCTCTCGTATTTGCCATAGACAAATTTTGTCAGTGTTGTTTGTGAGGACACACACACAATATAGATAAACGATTCTTGCGTACCAGCTTCTCTGAAGATAAGCTGTTGGGCAGTAGCGGTATAATATTGACTGCATCAGGAAGAAAAACACCAATAGGAGACGTACCGTAGCAGAAAACTCGCTTCAGATGCTAGTATTAACGATTTAATTACTGTAAGAACAAAATGAAAATACGTTACTTTTGCTAATTTTAATCATGAAAAACACAAAACTTACAACAGCATTGACAGAAACTGTATTATGTTCACAGACGAATAACACTTTTGTGTCTAGAAGCAATAAAATTAGAAAATGCCAGTACGAGGTAGATTTGGCCCCTTGGTTGGGGCAATAGACGAAGGAACAAGCAGCGCCCGTTTTCTGGTACGTTGATAGCTTTATTTCCATTGGAATTCAGTAATTATTACTCTAATTTTGTCTTTACTTTCTACATTATCTATGAGTGTGTGCCTATTTGTGACTTAGAATTCTTATTGCCATTCTTCCCCAGATTCCTTCCAAATAAAGGTACTTCTTATGTATTGTTTTAATGTTTAGCCTGAAAAACTGAGCAGTAAGTCTGAAGTGTGAAGACTTCTGCAGAACTGAAGCTTATAAACTGATGTACGTTCATGTCCTGCCTTATAAAGTCAGTTCTTGGTTCTCATGTAACAGCCAAGAGCTATAACCAATTCTGATATATCACAATACCCTTAACAAGGACTATTTTCTTTACATTAATAGTTGCTTTTAGCTGTGCTAAATAGGCTTGTTCCATATATACTTTGAGAACTAGTCTCGTATTTGTGAATTCATTAATAGGATACTTAAGTATAATCTTGCAACACAGTTTTTGTAGTAACACTTAAGTGATTGTTTCTCATGAAGTAACAATAAAATATTGTAGTTCTGATAAGTGTCTGTATTAAATTTCATTCAAGCAGTAATGCGAATATGTGTGATTTTAGTTGGGCTTTTCATAACCAAACAATGGTACAAAACATTTTTGACTGTTGTATATATCTATTTTGTGTAATGTCTTGGTTGATGTTCCAACTGACAGTATGCCAGGTAACTGAAATGGAAATATACTTAAGTCATCAGCATTAGTTTGCATGAAAGTGAACGATAGATATTTCTTTAAGATCACACTGTGAGGGAGCTTCACTAGTTTTGAGCAGGAATTGCTGGATAATGTTTTTCAATTAACAGAAAATTTTTGTAAATGTAGTTATAATTTCAGTGAGAATCCAAAATAAGTGATATTCCTATGTCAAAAACGTTAAAATGTAGAATAACTTTGTCAGAATACCTGGTAAACATTAGATAGTGGGCCACCCCCTTTCCTATATTTTTCGTAGTCTGTCTGGTACCTAATATAGCGTTTTTTAAATTTACCTTTCGGCTATAAATTTTATAGCAAAAAAGTACTAAATGTGGTGCATGCACTACAGAGCATTCCATTGTCAAAACTTTTATTTTGGAGTTACATATGTTGGCTGTGCCAACTCTCGACCAAAATTCCTTCCAACCTAACCAAGGCCTCAGGCTAAGTGTGTGGAAAGTTTTGTCTGTTTCATAAATTGAACAAACAAGCTAACAAGTTGTTTGCTGTTTGTTCACTGAAAAATATGGTAGGGATGTAGAGGGCAACTGTTACTTAAGTGAAAGTGATTAGCAAAGAAACATTTTGAAAAAAATAGTTCCCAGGTGAAATAGTTAAAGCAAGTATAATTATGGTGATACTAATGTTGCCTGTTGTAGCACAGTACATTTAATGAAAAGTGTGCAATTTGGACTAGAAAGATGTTTCCAGAATGAAAGATGTTAACTGAACCATTTCTTGCTGCAAGGACACTGCACAGAACATACATTCAGTTTTGCAGCAGAGTTATGTCGAAAGACTTTGCACAAATGTATTGTACAGTAATAGTAATAACTATCGATGTTCCAAGGAAGGAGATAAACAGTTATTAAAGGAAACAACCAACTCTCACTCGTTGTAAAGGTTTCGTGTGGCCGTCGTTGATTTCATTTGTATGTCAAGAAAATTGGTTCTGCAAAAAAGTCTTATTCACACAATACTCAGTAGTGCAGAAGCTGAGTGAATAATATCAACAGTTGCAAACTGAAGGTTGAATTATTCAGTTTTTTTTCAAGTATTCATTAACCAATTGAAGTAGTGGTAATTTTAGCACTATTTTAAATGGCATGCTATTGAAGTACGAACAGTTACTGGCATTGGTCCCAGTGGTGTTGGAAAGGAACTAACTTACAAAAACTCAACAAAGTCATGGGGCCCATTGTACTTGCATTGTAATACTATTAATGAGACTTACATGTGACTTACCTCTCCTGATAAACATTAAATATTACCTATTGTGTGGCAGAAGATGCCATTACAGGGTGTTTGTTGGTCGTAGCCGTAATGAAATTCAGTGAGTGGTCATGAATTTTTTGTGTGCCAATCAAGTGTGGTTCCTAAAGGGAGTAGAAAGTTAATTCTAACTCCAAAAATGTTGTATCCAACAGTCAATGTAATAAACAATACCGGTAATATAAAGATTCAACAGAATTCTGAAGAAGTCTTTTTACCTATAAGGAACTTCTATGTTCATCCGTGCAAGACATGTCAACACAGCCTCTTCAGCGGCGGTTTGGAACCTTAAGGGGTAGGGGAAGAAATTTTGAGGTATGGTATCATTAACACACAGTTGTATGAGGTGTACGCACTTATTGGAAACAACATGTAAAATATAGCTCTGCCCAAAATGGCCCTGCAGTCTAATGTGTTAGGGGAAGAGCGTCAGTTGGAAAAGCTGTTTTTTAATTCTGTTCACTCCCTCTTCTATGTAAGTCTCTTGAACCCGCGTGTTTTTTAAAGGTCTTCAATTATTAATATAAAACTACTGTAATTTTAATATCATTTTAAAGGCATTAATGATGATCAGAGCAAAACTACTTTCGTGCTGGCTGAAATACTTCCCATGATTTATTAGTGCATGGTAGCTTGTTGTTGTATCTGCTGTTTTTCTTTTAAAGTTTGATTTCTTTATGCCACATGAGATGTTACGAGCATGGTGCATGGCGAACAGAAATGCATACTAGAAAATGGTTAACATTAGCTCAGAAGGCATTGTTAACCATTTCATTACGTGTTTCTGTGACACACACCAATCCTCTACAGGTAAATGGCATAACAGTAGGCCCTATTAGTTTTCTGTGAATGAAATGAATGCTGTAGCTAGTTTGAGTCATAAGTATTATCCTTTACGTTCATTAAAAACTAATGTGTTTGTCATTGTACACATGCATTTTCAAGGGGTCACGACTTTCAATAAAGAGGTAATGGAAAAGTCATGAATTTGATCCTCTGAAAATCTGTAGAAATCCTGCCTTAGTAACTAGAAAAGAATCAGTAGCATCACTACCTCTGTGGTTTGTGCCATTTGTGATATCTTCTACATCTACATCCATACTCTGCAAGCCACCTGATGGTGTGTGGCGGAGGGTACCTTGAGTACCTCTATCGGTTCTCCCTCTATTCCAGTCCCGTATTGTTCGTGGAAAGAAGGATTGTCGGTATGCCTCTGTGTGGGCTCTAATCTCTCTGATTTTATCCTCATGGTCTCTTCGCGAGATATACGTAGGAGGGAGCAATATACTGCTTGACTCCTCGGTGAAGGTATGTTCTCGAAACTTCAACAAAAGCCCGTACCGAGCTGCTGAGCGTCTCTCCTGCAGAGTCTTCCACTGGAGTTTATCTATCATCTGCGTAACGCTTTTGCGTTTACTAAATGATCCTGTAACGAAGCTCGCTGCTGTCCGTTGGATCTTCTCTATCTCTTCTATCAACCCTATCTGGTATGGATCCCACACTGCTGAGCAGTATTCAAGCAGTGGGCGAACAAGCGTACTGTAACCTACTTCCTTTGTTTTCGGATTGCATTTCCTTAGGATTCTTCCAATGAATCTCAGTCTGGCATCTGATTTACCAACGATTAATTTTATATGGTCATTCCATTTTAAATCACTCCTATTGCATACTCCCAGATAATTTATGGAATTAACTGCTTCCAGCTGGTGACCTGCTATATTGTAGCTAAATGATTAGGGATCTTTCTTTCTATGTATTTGCAGCACATTACACTTGTCTAGATTGAGATTCAATTGCCATTCCCTGCACCATGCGTCAATTCGCTGCAGATCCTCCTGCACTTCAGTACAATTTTCCATTGTTACAACCTCTCGATATACCACAGCATCATCCACAAAAACCCTTAGTGAACTTCTGATGTCATCCACAAGGTCATTTATGTATATTGTGAATAGCAACGGTCCTACGACACTCCCCTGCAGCACACCTGAAATCACTCTTACTTCGGAATACTTCTCTCCATTGAGAATGACATGCTGCGTTCTGTTATCTAGGAACTCTTCAATCCAATCACACAATTGGTCTGATAGTCCATATGCTTTTACTTTGTTCGACTGTAGGGAACTGTATTGAACGCCTTGCGGAAGTATAGAAACACGGCATCTACCTGGGAACCCGTGTCATTGCCCTCAGTCTCATGGACGAATAGCGTGAGCTGGGTTTCACGCGATCGCCTTTTTCGAAACCCATGCTGATTCCTACAAAGTAGATTTGTAGTCTCCAGAAAAGTCATTATACACGAACACAATACGTGTTCCAAAATTCTACAACTGAACGACGTTAGAGATATAGGTCTATAGTTCTGCACATCTGTTCGACGTCCCTTCTTGAAAACAGGGATGACCTGTGCCCTTTTCCAATCCTTTGGAACGCTACGCTCTTCTAGAGACCTTCGGTACACCGCTGCAAGAAGGGGGGCAAGTTCCTTCGCGTACTCTGTGTAAAATCAAACTGGTATCTCATCAGGTCCAGCGGCCTTTCCTCTTTTGAGCGATTTTAATTGTTTCTCTATCCCTCTGTCATCTATTTCGATATCTACCATTTTGTCATCTGTGCGACAATCTAGGGAAGGAACTACAGTGCAGTCTTCCTCTGTGAAACAGCTTTGGAAAAAGTATTTCGGCCTTTAGTCTGTCATCCTCTGTTTCAGTACCATTTTGGTCACAGTGCTGGACATTTTTTTTTTGATCCACCTACCGCTTTGACATAGACCAAAATTTCTTAGGATTTTCTGCCAAGTCAGTACGTAGAACTTTACTATCGAATTCATTGAACGCCTGTCGCATAGCCCTCCTCACACTACATTTCGCTTCGCGTATTTTTTGTTTGTCTGCAAGGCTTTGGCAATGTTTATGTTTGCTGTGAAGTTCCCTTTGCTTCTGCAGCAGTTTCCTAACTCGGTTGTTGTATCACGGTGGCTCTTTTCCATCTCTTACGATCTTGCTTGGCACATACTCATCTAACGCGTATTGTACGTTGGTTTTGAACTTTGTCCACTGATCCTCAACACTATCTGTACTTGAGACAAAACTTTTGTGTTGAGCCGTCAGTTACTCTGTAATCTGCTTTTTGTCACTTTTGCTAAACAGTAAAATCTTCCTACCTTTTTTAATATTTCTATTTACGGCTGAAATCATCGATGCAGTAACCGCTTTATGATCGCTGATTCCCTGTTCTCTGTTAACTGTTTCAAATAGTTCGGGTCTGTGTGTCAGCAGAAGGTCTAATATGTTATCGCCACGAGTTGGTTCTCTGTTTAAATGCTCGAGGTAGTTTTCAGATAAAGCATTTAGAAAAAATTTCACTGGATTCTTTGTCCCTGCCACCCATTATGAACGTTGAGTCTCGCAGCCTATATCCGGCAAATTAAAATCTCCACCCAGAACTATAACATGGTGGGGAAATCTACTCTAAGTATTATCCAAATTATCCTTCAGGTGCTCAGCCACAACAGATGCTGAGCCAGGGGGCCTATAGAGACATCCAATTACCATGTCTGAGCCTGCTTTAACATTTTGGATCTCCGTCAATTTCCTTCGATACTATTACACTTCTTATTGCTATAAACACGCCTCCCCCTTCACTGTCCACCCTGTCTCTGCGGTATACATTCCAATCTGAGTTTAGAATTTCATTACTGTTTACGTCTGGTTTCAGCCAACTTTCTGTCCCTAGTACTATATGGGCGTTGTGACCGTTTATTAATGAGAGTAGTTCTGGGACCTTTCTATAGACGCTCCTGCAGTTTACTATTAGCGCATTAATATTGTTATTCCCTGTTGCATTTTGCCTACTCCTACCTTGCTGCGTCTCAGGAGGCGTCTTGTCGGGCCTAGGGAGGGAATTCTCTAACCTGAAAAACCCACATGTGCACTCCACATGTACTCCGCTACCCTTGTAGCCACTTCCTGTGTGTAGTGCACGCCTGACCTATTCAGGGGGACCCTATATTTCTCCACTCGATAGCGGAGGTCGAGAAATTTGTACCCCAGATCTCCGCGGAATCATCTGAGCCTCTGGTTTAAGCTTTCCACACGGCTCCAAACCATAGGACCGCGATCGGTTCTGGGGACGATACTACAAGTAGTTAGCTCAGATTCCACCCCGCGAGAGAGGCTTTCCGCCTTCACCAACTCCGCCAACCGTCTGTATGAACTGAGGATGACCTCTGAACCCAGATAGGAGAAGTCATTGGTGCCGACATGAGCAACAATTTGCAGTCGGGTGCACCCAGTGCTCTCTATTGCCGCCAGCAGGGCCTTCTCCACATCTAGGATGAGACCCCCCGGCAAGCAGACCGAGTGAACACTGGCCTTCTTCCCCGACCTTTCCACTATTTCCCTAAGCGGCTCCATCACCTGCCTAACGTTGGAGCTCCCAATCACTAATAAACCCCTCCCCTCCGTGTGCCTGCTCGGACCTTGCTGAAGGAGTGGCCACATGTCCACTCACAGGCAGAGCGGGCGGTACCACACGGCCAGCTTGTAACTATCACTTGTGTGTTGGTGACATACAATTGTATCCGTTGCCAAACCTAAGAACAGATGGCTTCTACCATATTAGGAATGAATGATGACATTTTTTCAGTATAACAAGCACTAAACCTTGGTCTCAAAACTGAACCCTAGTAAGCCACAGTTGTCCTTAATCACAATGACTGTTGATCAGTGAACATTTCTGCAAAGCAGGTCTTCCCATACTCTCTGAAGTTACCCAATTACACTATCAAGAAACAATAGTAGATCTCGCAATAATCCTGGATGAGCATGTAATCTGAGAAGAAAAAACTGCATGCAGGTAATCTTTCTTTCCTGTCTATATGCAGCTGAGACATAAAAAAAAGCCCCATCTAAAATAAAACCAAATTTTGCCCCATCATTATTCTTGCTGAATCTCTACTACTACAATGTAGTTCAACACCACATAAATAGGCAAAACTTCAGATGGCTTGATTGAGCCCTGTGTGCTTGTGTGAGATAATGTGACATTTGGTTGTTTGAACATATCACTTCTCCATATGCTCATTTCAGGTGTATAAATGTAGTATACATCTGCAACCAGATAGGTGATGTGATTTACACACACATTCTGTTTTTAGTCTCTGGTGTCCTCAACACCTTTCCTAAATGTCAAATACTTATAGTTATTTATTAACTGTAATATTAGATCTGGTAGAGCCAGCATCTTTGCTCTACTTCTGTAAAACTAATTTTCTCTCCATTGCTTTCATTCCAGCCATGTCTCAGAGCAACAGACTACCTGGTAACCTGCACTTGTTCCAAATACACACTGCATTCAAGAAGAGAGTAGGCCTAAAGCTTTTCCTGTTATCATCCATGTAGTTTCCCCATCAGTATATCCAACCTATTGTCTTGAGCAACAGCGAACCAGTATTTATATCGGATTAACAACATGCTTTTACTTATCTATTCCCCTATGTATTTCTGTCCCCCTCATTGTCCTTTCTCTCTCTTCTGCTAACAATAGGCTATTCCTTGCTCTTCCTCAAACCAATTAAGTTCTTTTCATTCTTTATGCCCTGCTGTCATGCATATCTGTTAACATTTCATTATTTGCACTTGTCAAGAATGTTGTTTTTTCAGACTGTACTCAATACAACTGTTGTTGTTGTTGTCATCCTGGTGGTGGAAGATTCTTCCTTGTAAGATGAAGGAATAGGCTGAAGGCTTAAATCTTGTTAGGAAAAATAAATGCATAAATAAATATTTGGAGAGTGGCAGGAGAAAACACACATAAAATTATGGGAATGTGCAGGTTTTCGGAGTCAGTAGCTAAAGGAAAAGGGCTGGTAAGGTTTAGGGTTTCTAAACCTCTGCATCTACATACATATTCCA
This sequence comes from Schistocerca serialis cubense, assembly GCF_023864345.2. Lineage (NCBI taxonomy): Eukaryota > Metazoa > Arthropoda > Insecta > Orthoptera > Acrididae > Schistocerca > Schistocerca serialis. The sequence continues at coordinate 118,416,457 of NC_064642.1, read as the reverse complement.
CAAGCCACTGTATGGTGGCAGAGGGTACCTAGCACATCAACTAACCATTTCCTTTCCCATTCCTCTCATAAATAGAGTGCGGGAAAAATGACTGTCTTATTTGTCTCCACGTGAGCTCTGATTTCTCTTATCTCCATGGTTCTTATGCAAATTGTACATTGGTGCAGTACAATCATTCTGATGTCAGCTTCAAATGCTGGTTCTTTGAATTTTCTCAACATTGTTCTTCAAAAAGAATGTTTCTTTCCCTCCAGGGATTTACATTTGAGTTCCTGAAGCACCTCTATAATCCTTGCATGTTGATCGAACCTACCAGTAAAATATCTTGTGGCCTGCACCTGAGTTGCTTTGACACCTTCCTTTTATCCGACCTAGTGTGGATCCCAGACATATGAACAGTAATCAAGAATTACTCACATTAGTGTTCTATGTGCAGTCTGCTTTATATATTCTCCCAATAAAGTGAAGTTGGCCATTCACCTTACATACAACAGTCCTTGCAGAATCGTTCCATATCATATCACTTTGCAGCATTATGCCTAGATATTTAATTGACACATTTGCATCAGGAAACACACTATTAATATTGTATTTGAACATTGTGAAATTGTTTTTCCTACTAATGTGCATTAACTTACATTTTTGTACATTTAGAGCTAGCTGCCAATCATCACACAAACTAAAATTTTGTCTAAGTCACCTTATATCCTCCTACAATCACTCAGCTGTGGCAGCTCCCTCTACACCCCATCATTATCAGCACATGGTCACAGATTGCAGCTCACACTGTCCATTAGATCATTTATGTATATGGAGAAGAGGAGTGGTCTTATTACACTTCACTGGGGTACTCCTGATGATACCCTTGCATTGGATGAACACTCACCACTGAATGCAATGAACTGGTCTCTGTTACTTAAGAAGTCTTTGAGCCCGTCACACTTCTGGGAACAATATGCAATATAAATGTAAAATTGAATTGTTCCATATCATAGTGAGAGATCACAATAATGATCCAAAGAACTGAGCAGCTAACTTTCAGTTTTTAAGATGACTTTTAAAGAAAGTATGAGAAATTACCCTTTTTTCTTAGGTACAAATTTTTTGCAGCAGGATACTGTAACTATAACAAATGCCTTAGCAAGATTAAGAAAAATTCTTTTAGCTTGACACCTCTTGTTAACAAGATTAAGAGAAAAATGTGGGAAGCTGTGTATTGCACAAACTGCATTTCTTTTTTGAGTTAAACTGAGCAGATGTCAGAGTTCTTGTTCAGTTTCAAATTGAACATTTGTTTTGGTGTTTTTCGGGCCAGTACAGTGTACGAGAATATTTATACAGTCATTTATGGAAAAATATATACCTGTTGGTGTTCAAGACAGAAGGAGAAAATTTAATGTTTGTCTTTCAAGATATTATTGTTGCCCACTCGGTGCTGCATTGAAACTATTTTAGATTGGGTTGGGTAGATCAGATGTCAAGTTATGGAAAAGAAACTCTGAGCAGAGTCAGGATGTTGTAACAAATAGATTAACATGTTCTTTCTTATGTTGAGAGTAAAGGCATTTGAGATCCTTGCCATAAATAACATGCTTTTATTGCACCTGAGTCCTGTGCTTTGAATATAGTGACAACAGGAAAATAGGGAATGTGTTGAGCAGATGTCCTGCGTAGATTGATTCTATTTGATGTGGCAGCAGTAATCGTAATCACTCACTCAATGATTGAAGTGTAGATAGGTGTGCGTGCGTGCTCCCCCCCCCCCCCACGGTTCTCTCTCTCTCTCTCTCTCTCTCTCTCTCTCTCTCTCTCTCTCTGTCTCAATCAATCAATCAGTCAATCAATCAATTTTCTGTGAGCTAATTCGACAAGCTGGTCTCTGGCTGTCGTGTGTGTGTGTGTGTGTGTGTGTGTGTGTGTGTGTGTGTGTGTGTGTGTGTGTGCGCGTGCGTGCGCAAGCGACTGCGCATATGGAGGAGAGGGTGGCGTTAGTCTGTTAACATCAATGAAGTTCACTGTCCAGAAGCTTAGCTTCAGGTTCAGTCTTGTTGACACCCTAGTCCACCACTCAGTGACTCAGCTATACATCTTTGCTCCTTACATTATTTGTTTCCTCCCATGACTACAGTATTGTATTCACACACAGTGAGTTAAATTTGAGGACTCTGGAAATCAAATGTGTATAATTGGTTTTTTATTGGCAAAAGATTTACTGTTTTTTCTCAATTACAATTTATTGTTTATGTCCTATTATGAGTTTTTCGTATACAGGTATTTTCTGCGCGGACTGCAGAAGTTCTAACATATCACCAGATCCATATAGCACAAGACTGCCCTCGTGAGGGATGGGTTGAACAGGATCCAGTAGCAATTTTATCTGCAGTGAAGGAATGTATAAATGAGACTGTAGAGAATCTGAAGAAGCTGGACATTGATCCTGCTGACATTGTGGCCATTGGAAT